>NC_083852.1:10080000-11330000 GCF_029169275.1 Apis cerana
ATTAAGTTTAATTATATATTATTATACTTTGTTTAATTAATATGTGTTTATTTTATCATTATTATATCAGAATTGAATGTTTTTTGTTACAGATTATCATTTAATTGCAACTTCGATGGCGGGATGGTTTTGAAAGTAAAGCAATAATTTTTGCATATATCATAATAATTAAAAAAATTCGACAAATTTTATGCAAATGTGGTAAGATTTTTGTCATTTGAATAAAAATAATTACTATAAATTTTTTGTCTTTTTATGTATGTGGAATAGGAAATAGCTCGATTATTATAATTAATTTATATATATATTCTATACATATTTCATACATATATTTTCATACATTTTTTTCTTAAATGTGACCATCTGGACGTTCCTGCGTTATCTTATTTTTGTTTTGATCTTATATTCAACGTCCTAAGGCTGAAAACATTATAATTGTTTTTCCAAGAAATTGACTGTTTACGTTCGTGAAACCGCTCGACACATTCGACTTGTCGAATTGTAAACATATCCCCTCTCCATTTTGTAATTCGATATATCTAAATACGTACGCCGAATATCATTTTGTTGTCGAAACTCGTACTCGTTAGACGCTCTGTATCGAATGTGAATAATTTATTGCGCAATATATATTTGATAGTTATTCTTTTATATTATTTTGTTATGCTATTATTTTATATTATTGTTGTGTTGTTATTGTGTTAATATTAATATTTGTTTTATTTATTAAATATTATTATAGTTGATAATTATTTGAAGAATAATTTATTCTCCTTTTTTTTTATTCATCATTTTATTCATTCGACCATTACAATTAACTCACATTAATTTATATTATGAGATTTTAAAATAAAATTTGATAAAATATTGCTTTATTTTTATTTATTAATTTAATTTTATATACTTCATATATTTATTTCAAAGATTTTTTTTTTTGTTCAGATAAATCGATTCCTGAGATTACTTTAGGCGGGAAAAAGCATCAATATGGACGCCATGATGACATTTATATTTTATGGAGAAAAGATAAAGTTTTAATTTCGAAAAAAAATGTAAGTACATATATAATTATAATTATTATATTGATTATGAAAATATGAAAATGATGATAGAAAAGTTTTTGAAATAATTTATAATTTGCTAAATTGTTTCTTATAAATTTTGTATAAAAATTTTGCAAATATTTTCGAATATTTATAATAAAGTACGTATTATTAATTTTAATAATGAAATAATTTAATAATGAATATTTAAAACGTAATTTTTTTAAAAATAATAGTATCTTTCTTAACAAACGCTCGATAAGAAAAAAGAAAGGAAATGAAAATATTTTGTTTTCTTTTATAACTCTCCTTTCTCCATTAATGTAATTTTATTTTCAGATCATGGTGGTCTTAATGCAGTTTGTAGAGTTAATTTTTATTTCGCAAAAGTATTTTTTGTTTTTTTTTAGAGCTTAATACCTTTGTGAAATGAATTTAATTATAATAATTAAATTCAATGCTTGTTCGATGATATAAATGAATGCATTAATAATTTCTAATTTTTATTTTTTTATTTTAAATATTCATTTTCGTTAGTCATATTTTTTTCAAAAATAAGACGATCCTCCACCACGCGAAGAGGTAATTATTTTTTCATTGTTTTTTTATTCTATTTATTCTATTCTATTTTTATTCTATGAAAGATAGAAACATTAAAAAATTTCAATTTTTAAATTTTAAATTTTTAATCAAAAATATCATTATTGTTATTATTTTTATTATATATATATATATATATGATATTATTATTATATATATATATTTTACATTTTACATATTAAATATATATATTTTACAATATATATATTTTAATTTTGATTTTATTTGTAAAATATAATGTTTTACTTTTTGTTTAAAAAAATTTAACGCAAATATAATCTAAATCAAAATAATACAAAAACATTTAAACAAAACAATTAAATTTATTAAATTTATAATGTTAAATTCTTTTTTTATATGCTTCTATTGAATTTACTTAGTTATTATGTTAAATTTTTCTTTGGTGTTTTTTTGTGTTTAATTCAATTAATACTTATGTTAACATTTTTTCAGTTATTTTAAATTAATTTTTAAATTAAATTAATTTTTCCTTGTTTTATGTTTCAATTTCTTTTATTTTATAATAGTTAACTTCTATATTATATTTCTTTTTATGTTTTATTCATTATTATTCTTTATTATTTATGTATTACAATAAATTCTTTTCTTATACGTTGCAGTTTTGTTAGATTTACATAATTATTATGTAAATTATGCAACATGTAAAAATTTAATGTTAAAATACATAAATAATAAGAAAATATACAACATATTTCCATAATATAAGTAACATAAGAAAACAATATAAGATAAATATTCACTACTATAAAATAATAAAAGATTAAAAAAGAACTTAATTTTAAAGTTAAGGAAATCTAAAAGAATTAAAACATAAAAAAAATATGTAACAAAAATATTACTTAAATATAGATAATACAAAAGCATTTAAATAAAACAACTAAATGTAGCAAAATGTTAAATTTTTTTCTTATATGCAGCTTTGTTAGATTTAATTAATTAATATGTAAATTTCTTTTTTACGTTTTTTTTCTAGTTCAATTGACACTTTTTCTTTTTTAAAATTTTAGTTCTTTTTAACTTCAGATTTTTAACTTCAAAATTAAATTCTTCTCTAATGGTTTCAATCCTTTTTTATTTTACAGTAATTAATTTTTATGTTACATTTTGTTTTTATGTTTGTATATTTATTTATTATTATTTATATATTGAAATATATAATATATATTAAATTTAATATTTTAATTTTAATATTATATATATATATATTACATATTATATAATATAATATAATTTATATATATATTATATATATTATATATACATAATAATATATAAATAATAAATAAAATGAGTTGATAATAAATGAAACATATAATATAGAAAACATATAATGTAGAAATTTTAAAATAGAATTATCTATTTTAAAATAAAAAGAATTGAAATATAGTAGAAGAATTTAATTAATCTCGAACTTAAAATAATCTAAAGAACTAAAAATAAAAAAGAATTCAACAGAAATATTGCCTAAAAAAACGTTTAAACAAAACAATTAAATGTAGCAAAATTTAAATTCTTTTTTTATATGTTAGATTTAATTAATTAATTATTATGTTAAATTTCTTTTTTATGTTTTTTTTTTCTAATTTGATTAACACTTATGTATATTAATACTAAATTCTTTTCTAAAGTTTTAATTCTTTTAGATTTTTAATTTTAAAATTAAATTTTTCTCCAAGTTTCATTCCTTTTTCATTTTATGATAATTAATTTTTCTTTTATTTTCTTTTTATGTTTGTATATTTATTCATTATTATATACTACAACATATAATGTATCATATATTACATTTAATATATATATATATATATATATATATATATATATATATAAAACATAAAATGAGTTAATAATAAATGAAATATATAATAAAGAAGTTAGCTATTTTAAAATAAAAAAAATTGGAATATAGTAGAAGAAATTAATTAATCTCAAAATCAAAATAATTCTAAAAGAATTAAAATAAAGATAAAAAAAGAATTTAAGAGAAATATTACCTTAGAAACAAACGTTTAAACAAAACAATTAAATTTTCCAAATTTACATTATTACATTTTTTTTACATTTGTTTTTTGTAATTCAATTAATATTTATTTAAATTTTTTTAATATTTTAAATTTTTAATTAATTGTTATGTTAAATATTCTTTTTTGTTTGAGATTTTTCTGTTTTTGATAATTTTTATATTAGATTTCTTTTTTTTTTAATACAATGTCTTAAATTTATTTATTGTAAAATTAAATTAAACTCTTTTTAATTATATTAAATTTAGTTATACTGTTTATATTGTGTTATACTATGTTACATTTGATAATTTTTGTATTCTTTCAATTTTTATAAATTTATTTAAGTTCTTTTGTTAAATTTTTTTTTTGTCTTTTATTTCTATGTAAAAATTAATGAATCTTTATTAAATTTCTTTTTTAAATAATATGTTATTTAAAATATATGTTGTTTATTTTATTAAATTAGTAATTTTATTAATAATTTTATTATATTTCTAATTCTAAGATATAAGAAATATATCTTTGCAAAATTCCAATATTATAAATAACGATATATAATTAATATAATTAATATATATTATATAATATTTCAATTTTCCGCGCGGTTTTATATTGAAGAAATAAGCATCATATACCAGCCAATCAGAACGTCGCTTAATTCGAGACGCGGGAGGAATCAGTGCGCATCAGAGTGCGCATGGCGTTAGTCTACAAGTGAAAATTGTGACAAGAGGACGGTTCATCGCAAATTCGGATTACGCAGTAAGTTATTTTACTCTTATTGTTATTAAATTTATCAATTATCGCTAATTTAGTTTTTTAAATAATCCATTGAGTGTAGTGAAATCGAAATTAATTTGTTTTTTGTGTTTCTTTGTGTCTTTTTCTTCGATTGTTCATTTACTGTTGCGTCGTTAGCAGCGTATCGAAATATTTCGAGACAGAATTCGAAATCGTATATTGGTTTTTCTTAAATATAATTGTAGTTACGTTTATTTTACGTTCTTCTTTATTTTTTATTATTTTAATCGTATTAAAATAAAAGAAATTTTTTAAGGTTCGTACAAATTCATTTCGTGAAATGGAGTTCTTGAAATGACGCATATTTTTCCGAATGTTTATATATTTTATGCAATGTCTCGCGTAGTGTCGTATGTTTATTGTTTACTTTTTTTGGTCTATCGTTTATATTTCGCTCGAGGCTAGAAACATTTCTTATGATATTTCATTTCCAAGAAATTGGTTTCGTGTTCAAACATGTTTCGACTTGTCGAGCGTATCCCCCCTCCTTGTTATTCGATGCGCGAAGTCGAATCGCGCAGTAAAGTGACATTATTCGTTGATTCGTTGTGGCAATTAGACGTTTGAAATTTTGTCGAATGTGTGTTCTATTTAGTGCGTCATATTTCAATACTATTTTATTGTGTAGTTATTTTTTTATCATTTGTGCGTTTTTATTTAATTAATACATCTTTCTTCAATATTTTATTACGAGAATTGATAATTTATCTATCATTTTGAGTTCCTCGTTCATCGTATAATTCTAGTGTCGAATTTAATTAGATGTCTCATGTAAATTTTTATTTGAATTGGTTGTTGTAATAATAATTTAATTTCATATGTATATGTATTATTATTTATTTATTTAGAAATTTTGATTTTTTTTCTGTACAGGTTTTATGGGTAACATGATAGCTCCCAAAAGGCGGGAAAAATTCCAATATGGACGCCATGTCTTTCTTGATAACCTGTAAAATTTTATATTTCGTATGTATAAATTTTTATTCCGTTTTATCGAATTATCAGTGATTGTTGGTAAGCAATTAATAATAAAATTACGTTTTAATTGAAAGAAAGTGAAAAAATTAAAAATTATTTGAGAAATTTTAACGATTTATCATTGGATATTAAATTTTAAAATCTAATGACGACATTTTCATATATTAATAAATAATTGGTAACATTTTTATATATAATTCATAATTAAAATAAAATTGTAGTACTTTCAGAACAAATGCTCGTTAAGAAGAAAAAGAAAAATATCAAAAAGATATTCTTTTTCTTCTTTCATTCTCCCTCTATTAATTTACTGTTAATTTCAGAAAATATTTGTGACCGCGTGCAATGCGGTTAATAGAATCAGTGTTTTATTCGTCATAGTATTTTTAAAATTTTGTAGAGCACAACAGCTCTGTTTAAATTTAAGAATAATCAAACGCGAAGATAGAGTCAGTGTTTGTTCGCCGATTATAATTTATTCGGACGCGTTATTAGTTTCTTATTTTTTTTTATTCTCAATATTCGTTTTCGGTACCGAATAGAATCAGTGCTTCTCAAGAGAATAGGGCGATCATCCACCACGCGAAGAGGTAAGAAAAATCATTAGATAAATTATTTTATAGATTTTAATCTTTTACATTAGAATTTCATACTTCTATTATTATTAAAATTTATTAGAAACTTAATTTTTTTTATTAATTTTAAAGTTAAATATAGTTTTATTTTTTACTGTTTCACGATTTTTATTTTATCAAATAACTTGTTATGTTTTTAAGAAAAAAATTACAATGTAATATTTTATATTTTATTTGACAGATGCTGATGATCTTTATGAAGATTTTTCTTGAACTTTAATCTTAAAAAATATTTGTGACCACGTGCAATGTGGTTATTAGAGTCAGTGTTTACTTCGTTTAGTATTTTGAATATTTTTTAGAGCACTACAGCTCTGATTAAATTTAATTAGAATACTCAAACGCGAAAGTAGAATCAGTGTTTATTCGCCGATTATAATTTATACGGACGCGTTATTAGTTTCTTATTTTTCATTTTTTTTTATTTTAAATATTCGTTTTCGGTACAGGGTAGATTCAGTGCTTCTCTCAAGAGAGTAAGACGATCATCCATCACGCGAAGAGGTAATTATCCTTTATCTATCTAAATTTTTATTCTTCTAAATAGAAATTAAATGGATTTTTAACATCATTATTACATATTGCATATTTAATAGTTTCGTATTTCAATTTTTTCAAGTAATCAGAATAATTTAAAACAGTATTTCAAATTATATCGTTTTGTTACAGATTTCTTCCATCCTTCTAACTGATGACGATCTTCTGGATGACTTCTGGGCTACTAGTGAAGGCGTTCGTCGCATCATACGGTGAGTCGCATGTTTTTCGGTTCCTCCGGTCACTCAATCATGTCGTAGGATGAAAGATCCGAATCGACACCGAGTGACTGGTTGTATACGTAGAATTTTGCCACGAGCACAGTGACCATGGATATATATATTTTATGTATCTGTGAATAGTAACATTTATTTTCTCTGTATTTATTTATTAGTTCAGGTTAGGTCTTCTTGTACCTCGCGTTTTTAAATATTAGTCCGAAGTTGATTGTAGAAAGTTAAATCATAATTTAAGTTGTGAAAATATATTCATATATGCATATTTATAAATTTTTAATATCTAAATTAATATTCGTGTATGAATTGAAATACCAATATTCGAATATGATATTAAATCATTTTTATTTCACGGTAATGTTTTAAACAATGTTTTAATTGCTTAATATTCAAGATAGCATAGATAAATAATTTTATTCTTTTCGTCTATAATACTATGTGCAAGAAGACACTTCGCGACAGGCAGATTTTGAAATCAAAGCTACAACTTTTGAACACTTGTATTTTCGAAAATATGCTTTGACGAAGAAATCACCTGAGGATATTTTCATTAATAAATTTAAACTTTGAATCAATATCTTCATTCAGAATTGAATTTTAATCATTTTTTTAATTGATATATTTCATTTTAATTGGTAATTTTTTTTCTTATAAAATATTAAAATTTCAACTTACATTATTAAAAAATAAAATATAAAATGAAGTCATTCAAATTTGAAATATAAAAAGATTATATAAAATGAAAGTTCATTAGCTCGTTAGATACAAATTATTTATATTTTAATCTATCTTTTTAGCTCAGGATTTTCAGGTTTAACCCCTTCCATGTTCATTGCCAGGATCTCATTCACGTATCCAGGTATTACTTGGATGAGAGAAAGGCACTGAGCATGATGACCCTAATTGATAAGTTTATAAAAATTTCTCAGCGACTGATGATGCGTTAGCGTATCGTGCACGACGTATTTTCCGCAAATGTGTGTATGGTTAGGCTGTGGAATTGCGTCGTTTTAACTGTTAGTTCATCAATAATTTTCAATTACCGTTTCATAAAAATTCTGAGAATAACGTTACATCTATTACAGATTAAAAATTTATAATAATTAATCTTATTCTCAAATTATAGCGGCGATATTTCACTTCACGTTATCGATATTAATAAATGATGATTTATTTAGAAAATTATTTTTCCAATTATATGAACGTTTATATAATTAAATTATGTAAATATAAATATTATATATCTATATATGGAGGTAGACATTTTATTATTTTTTACGCAAAGGTCGCTAGCCTTCATCAGTCGATTTCAGGAAAATGGTACGTACAGTTAGAGTGTGAACGTAGTATGCCAAGCTCGGGTGTCGGAGGCGTCCCGGGACGCTTTCCCTAGTGTAGGCTTTTGCGCCCGAGTATTATGCGTGAGAATCGTAGAATGAATGTGTTGGTATGCCTGTTTTGCCATTTTTTTAAATATAGGGCTAGGTAGGATAGGTAATATACTTCTGGTGTGCCTGTTAATTGTAAGTAGGTAGGGCCGGGCAGATTGTCACAGTCTCTGATCGGGTAGGCGCGTTTTCGATCGTGACAATTTGTTTCAGGAAATAAAATTTGAAAAATCGAGAACGAAGCTGAGACGAATAGTCATCGATGATCATTTGCCTCTGGCTTCGATCATCGATTTTTCGAATTCCGCGATCGCGGTCGCGAAGTAGGTTTCGAAACGAACGTTGCGCTCGAGATTCTGCATATGTACGGAGAATGATCATTGCGATCGTTGATCGTCCATATGCATTCAGCTTTCGTGATGTAGTCTGTTTTTTTTATTTTTTTTTTTTATTTGCGATTAGAGAATCTCGAGCCTAGATATAAGTTTCAGCGGGCATTGCGCCCGAAGGAGGAAGACCGAAGAGGCCTCGACAAACTGTCACGAAGAGGGGCTGCAACGAATGGCTTCTCATTTTTTGGATTTGTTTGGGGTCCAAAGAATGGGAAGTCATTGTTACTATTTTGTTACTGTGCTCGTTTTAGTAATATGTAGTAAATGTTGTTGTGTTGTCTGGCCGATTTGCATGCCGGCCCATCGGATCCAGTCATTATGGGCATCGCGATTTTTTTATTAGTGTTGCGATTGATTAAAAACGGGTTGAATTAGTGTTGCGTCAAAATGATGATCGCGTTTGCTATAATTATATTATTTGCGTTTTAAAAAATATCGCGATTTGTTTTTAATTGCTTTGATTATGATTTAGTCTATTTTTTTATTGTTTTTTTTGTATTGTTATTTAACTTGAATATATTTCACAGTGTCGCGATTGATTATCGGAATATTTGAAGTATTTTTGCATTTATAATAATAGTCAATTTTGTAATAATTTCATTTTAAAATTTAACGTTACGTTGATAAATGATCGCGTTGTTTAATTAGTGTTGCGTTGATAAATGATCGCGTTTTTTATGGTAGCGTTGCGTTTACAAATTGCCCATATTTCTTCCATTTGGACCATGGAAGAACGTTTTTGCTCCTGGATCATCTATTGCAATCGAGAGAGTTGCACAAAGATGATTGTACGACGGCAGCATGCGATAGCTGCAAAATATTCCGCTATTAGTGTTGCGTATATAATGTAATAAGAGTGCATAAATTAGTTTATTAGAGTTTCGTAAATAATGAATATATCTTATTGACGGTGCTTTCGCGAATCTTTTTTTTTTTTATTTTTTTTTTTTATTGATCGAGGATTTGATTGCAAATATAATAAAGCACTCTTCGTGTTTTCTTTTGAGAATTTAATATATTAGTGTTGCGAAAAGAATAGAGATACTTCACTCACGGTTTGTTCGGGGTTACATTGAGTGGATAGTTATTGTGGTAACCCTTCTGGTTACCTCTTTCGTTTTTTTCTTTTCAGCATTTCCTTATTGAGAGCATTTGTTATTGAAATTACTATTAAAAAGTTTTTTTTTACCAATGAATGGTTTTATTTTAAAATTATAAATTGTTTTAATGTAATTTTAATTTTTTCAAATTGATAATATTTCCTTTATAATTAATTGGAAAATATAAATTATTTTCTAATTAATTACAAATTCAATTATTTAATCCATTAATTAAGTTTGTTACAGATATGAAATGAAGATGATAAATGGAAAAGAAGGATTAGAAGATAATGGTCTTGGATTAGAAGATTGGTCTTCATTTGTAATTGCTATTAATTCTGTTATTAATTTTGTTTTATTTTTTGTTATAGAAACTTTTCAGCTTTCAATGGAATAGAAAAGGAGAAATTCTTTTTTTCATCAAGGGATAAATCTTTCATTTTTTAAATAGAATCGAAGAATTATTTAGCTTTCTGATAGATCGGATTTATAAACATTTAATGTTTGTTGTTTATTCTTCCTTTTATTAAAACGTACCTTTCTTTTTCCTGATTCGAAGTTCCATGAAACAGTATTCCTATTTTCCAAAGATTATGCATCCTATTGTCATTCCTATATTTCTTCATTCTAAACAATTAGATCTTTAATATTGAATAATTATGTGACTTTGTTTATTAGGAATTATTGATGTATTCTTTTTTATATTTTCTTTTGCCATATACTGTTTATCATGTCATAAATTCTTGAAAATTGTTATGTTAATATTATTCTTGTGTAAGTTGGGCTATGAGAAAAAATCATTTAAATTTTTATTAGGCAGGTTTTATGAAATATTAAATTTTTATATAGGCATATAAAAAGAGTTTTTAGGATAGGTAAAATGTTTAAAATATTTTAATGCTATATTTAACTTTGTTTCAGAGTCTTTTACGGAAGCAAAAATAAAAATATTAATTGATTAAATGAAATGTATTTAGAATTATATGCATGCATAATTAGGGATAATTATTAAATAAATAAATCTATAATATTTTATAGATTTTGTATATAAATAATTTAATTAATAGACAAAGTTTTATCCAAAACAATATTTTTATGAGATGCTTATTTCGCTTTCTTTCCCCCCCCCCCCCCCCTGCTTTTAAACATCGATTATTTTTCATAATAATGGAAATGTAAAATATTCTCTAGAATATCTTTTAAATAATTTTATTTTCAGATTTAGTTTTCCGATTTTCTTTATAATATTCCTTTTATGTGCATTTGCATAATGATAAAAAATTTGAACGTTTTGCAAATGTATGCCAAAAGAAAAATTTATTTGAAATATCGGTGACTTAATTATGTATTTTAGAAGAAATAATGTAATCAGTTGCGAGCATGATTATATTTTTCGTATATACATATTTTATTAAAATTATGAGAACGTTTCATTTGCTAAACTTATGAAGTATATAAGTACAGATTTTTAAATTGTATTGTATTGTTTTGAGTAATTTAATTTTGTGAATATACTTAAGGTTTGGCATACTAGATGGCGTAAGAAAGATACTTTGGTCTTTTTTAAGCTCGGTATTTTAGAACATGTGACAAAATCTCATAGTATGTCTACATCTATTCTTTTTATTTTTTATGGTTGTAGTTCTAATTTTCGTTCTATTTTTAGTTTTTTTATGCTCCAACAGATAGCGTCACTTGCAATCTTTAGTTTTTTCGTTCCATGTCAGATGGCGCCATTCATCATATTATATCGTTTTTCGATATATTCGTTTGGTTAGAAATATTAGGAAAATTTGCTCGATATTTCAGAGTATTTCTAATATCAAGTAAAAAAATTTTTACGTTTTATGTTAATATTATCTTAATATTTTAAAATCCATTGATGTAATCATAACATTTAATTAATTAATATCTTATTTTAATTTTCATGAGTTTTATAGGATTAAATTTTCAGGTTAGGATTAAATTTAATAGAAGCATTGGAATATTTAACTATTTTCAATGATACATATAACGTAATATGTGCATTTACGTAAATTTAGATTTATTATACAGTAAAATTTAATGTAAATGTTTTATGTTTCGTTAAATTGTTTCTAACTCCCATCATTCATTATCTGTAGAAAAACATATCATCATATTGTAATTATAAATTCCATGCAAATAGAAGAAATGAATTTATGTATATTTTGCAAGTAGGTACTTATATCGATGATTAATATGTAATGGCAAAACAATTTTTTACGTCAATGCCTGTTACTTTACGAGTCATTCGTGATATATTTTTTAATTGTAACATACTAAATGCGAAGTTTATCATCATTTACTATTTAATATGTGTGGATTATTTCTAAATAGGAAAACCAAACACATTATTTGCGAATATATAATACGCATATATCGTGATATATATATTTAAATTACACAACACACAAATTACAGCGATTTACAAACATTATAAACAAAATTCTAGGAAATCGTGTAGGAGAATGCATAAAATTTCGTCACAACCGCTTTGAATTTTTCTATTTCGGTAAATGAGGTATATCTGTGTTAAAATTGTTGGCCTAGTGAATGAATTGTGTAATTGTATATCGGGCATGGAAGAAAAGTGCCGAAAAAATGAGGTAATGCGGGTTAAATAAAAAAATCGCGAAGCAGGTTTAATCTTTATCTCAAAGAATAATAGCACAGTTGATGTTGATAGCATAGATTCGTGAATTCGTAATATATGTTTGTGAATTAAACATCGTAAAATTTTTATGTTCATAGATTGTCTACTTTCGAATATTAGAAGACGAAAAGATTATTGAACAAAAATCTAATTAAAAGACATAATCGAAACGTAACATTTTAAAATGAAACTAAATTAAATTCGTTTTTAACTATCCTTGTGATAAAAAACGATAATAAAACGAACAAATAGAATAACGGGTATTTTCATGAAATAATCATTACATTTTTGGTTTTGTGATATGGAGAAAGAAGCGAAAATATTAATCTCTCGCATTTAATGATCGAGATGTCAAATAAGAAAAATAGAGACACGGAGAGAACAGAGAGAAACGCGACGAAACGTAACAGGAAAGATTGCTTCGCGAAAATCTTTTTTTTTTTTTTTTCATTTTTTTTTTCTCTCGTTTTTAACCGAAACGACTAATAAGTAAGTCGTTCTGTCATCTATCGTATCTACGTGTAATTACGCGCACCATTTTTGCGAATAATAAACAAGATAATCGATAAAATCGTGGAAACCGGCGAACGCGAATATTATCGGTTCGAATATTTAAATCGCATACTATACAGATTAATATTACACTAACTACATAAGTATTGGATATGCATCGCATTTTTTTACACGTATACACACACATAAGTGCATAGATCTTTCAGCCACAAAGGACGCGGCGTGATATTTTCTCCACGATTTGTACGTATATTTATATATATGCATATCCGTGTATAATTATACACATACATACATACGTATACGTATACATACACGTTACGTACCTAAATAAATTTGTACATAAGGCATCACTATAATAAATCGATTCTTTTCACGTAGATCGCATCGATAGTTTATGCATTTAACGATCGTTCGAAAGAATCTAGACTAACTCCTCTAGTTGCGGAACGGGGATTCAATGGGGATTCAAATGCAAAAGAATACGAGCGACAGAAAATTGCGATAGATAAATCACGAACAAATAGTTTCTTAACACTTGTTACAGACGTATTGTATTTATATACATAGACAAATAAATTAACGGGAATGATCGTGTGTAAATTTTTTTTTCGACACTCGTGTTCTCTTGTATCAGGATCCCTCGCTATTCTGGTTAACTTAGCACAAAATACCTAGATGCCATTATGTGCGTACCAGCTTCCGTACTCGCAAAAGATTTAGCCTTTTTCGCTTCGTTTTCTTCGCGCAAGTGAAATAGGAATTTTAACGTTTATCGTCGACAATATGGTAATTCCTTAAAACTACTCGTATATCCTCAAAATGATTACGCTTTCGTCACAATTTTTCGCCGATTGAACACGTTCTATTAATTTTTTTATACGACAATTAACGCGATCAGAATCGTGGAAAAGCGTTGTTTTTCAAGCAACGGAATTAAAATCGAAACGGAAATATTTCTAAAAATATTGACAAATATGTCTACGTGTTAAATTTTGCGAAATTTTTTTCGAACGTAGTCCTGAAATTTAAAAGAAATCAAGATTCGAACGCTGAATGCAATTTACATTTATATTTATTTATTCAAAACGGCGAGATATAGAAGAGATATAGAGCAGAAAAGTGGTAGTGGTCCAGCCACTGCTATTTCTAATGAACATATTTAAGTCATTAGAGAATTACGTTTTATTATATAACTCGCTATCGATCTTCTGATCATTTTCCCCGTTGGCATCAACGATAATTCGCTGTGCGGAGAAATTCAATAGAATAAAAAAAAATAAATGAAGCATGATCTCGAAATTAATACTCGAATGTTAATCAATAAATGAACGAAGTTTGTGAGTTTCTTGTTGGTACGGTTGAAAAAGGCTGAAGGAGATCGGCGTGGTCAGGAGGGCGCGCGTTCGAGGAGTCACTCGACGAAGACGAAGACGGAGACGGAGTCTCGGAGGAGCGGTACGGTCACTTGGCGTGCTGCTTCGGAAGATGCCGTTTCATGTGAAGGGCGAGGTGATCGCTCCTGGCGAAGGAACGCTCGCACACGGCACACTTGAAGGGTTTCGCGCCAGTATGCTTTCGATAGTGACGAGTTAATTCGTCGCTTCTGGCGAATCGCCATTCGCATTCTGGCCACTGACACTGGTACGGTTTTTCACCTGGAACGAAAAAAAAATGTTACAATGCATATACACGATGCTTCGTAACTTTCACTGGAGATACTCGAGAATCCGTTACGTTCCCATTTTTAGAATACGATTCAAAAGCGATGTCATGAAGCAAATCGAAATTTGAAAATTTTGAAATCTATAAAACCGGAAATCGAGGAATAGATATATTGAACAACGCAGCAAAGTTGGGCATTAACGAGCTGGTGGAAAAATTTAAAATGCTCGTGTAACATTTATTCATATAACTTTTATAATTCAAATAACTTATCGAAGTGATTTGATTCTTAAAATTTTGCGCATCTCTATTCCGCGGGATCTACTGGACAAGTATCCGATAATCATTCCCACCACCAATTTATTTCGACTCTCTCTTTCTCTCATTAATTCTCCTACTACGAGAAGCGCTCAAATTTCGATTCTAACATCTCATAACTCCTCCGTATGATTCCCGATTTTTCTGCAGTTATCATCCAACCTTATTATCGTTATACGCAATTGGTTATAGAAATAAAAATTTTCCAAGGAGATGGTGACACGCGTGTTGGCCGGGTTAACGGGTTTTCGATGGTCATTTCGCTCGGAAGAAGGCGTAGTTTTCGCGATGGAGAAAAGTTAACTGGACTCGAAGCGTATGCATCTCAGGACCGTTGCCTCGGTTGCAACGAAGCGAGGCTAGGCGAGGCGAGATAGAGCGAGCCGGGCGAGGGGAGGCGAGGTCAGGGCGGGGCGGGGCACGGCGCGGCGGAAAAAGACGAGGTGAGACGAGGCGAGGCGAGGAGCAGAAGCAGGAGCAGGAGCAGAAGCAGGATCGGCGAGAACGCGAACGGATTGCGCTAGAATACAGGTGAGCGTATTGCGGCACGCGGGTACAGTTAAAGGTCAACGCGGCATCTCTCATAGCCTAAGGTTCTTCGTACACCTATCGCCGTCGCAAAGAGCACCGCATTGTTCTTTAATAGGTTCCTTTCTTTGGCCGAACTACCGCCGCGATTCGTGCATCGACCGATCTCTCGCCTCCTTTGCCCTGTTGATTCTTCGCTCCGAATCTCTTCACAATTCTCATCGCCCGCTACTATTACTATACCCTCTCGATCGATGCCATTCAACGCTTCTTTTTATCTCACTGATATGCATATCTTAGCCTCATTTGCGTCCTTTTATCGTCTTCTTTGTTCCGAATATATCGAGGGAAGGTCTCGAAGAGAATTTAAATTTAATGTATCAAACTTCGTTTTGGGATATCGTTTTCTTTCAAACTTTTCTCCTACGAGTTAATAGTATTCGAGCAATAGAGATTAAATTATTATTGGTTCAGATTAGATTTAGTTTAGATCTTTTTGGTAACTTTTGAATCGATATAATAATTAATCCATTATAAATGATGATTGGATAGTGATCCTTGTGTCTTGCGAGATCTATTCACATTCCAATTACACGAACTAATTAACTCTGGTGAACGCGTGTTTTCACAGCTGACGCGGGAAATGTTATTTAGACGGCTATCTCAGGATCTCGTGTCTCTGTTGTCAACAGGTATTTGCCCGGAGCTCGAAGGTAAAGATCCCACGATCGTTGCTGCTTGCTCGACTATTCCACGGCTGTATTATTCCTCGAAATCCAGGATTCGACAATTATGTTTATTTATATCGGAAATAATTTCAAGCGCATGAAATCTCGTAGGGAATGATAAAAACCGGTTATGCGGAGAAAAATAACGGACTCTCGATGGGCGAAATAAGAATTCTAACTGAAAAAAGAAACGGGAAGAGAGGAGGGGAGAGAAAGGAAAGAAAAAATGATCTCGTGTCGAATATGGTTTTAGACCGAGTGGAATCTCGGTTGAAATGATAAAAATTGTGTGCGGGGAATAGAACTATACGGTGCATCGGAAAATAGCAAGCGAAAAGACTCGATAGCTAAGAAATACGCCCACGCATACCGGTGACTCGTTCTGCTGTATGGAACAGCTCGCTATGGAGACGACCCCAACCGGTCTTAGCCACACGCACAACTCCCATACAATCGGTATTACCACCACGAGGCGGCATCCATTCACGGTATTGCTCGTTCATGAGAATTCCGCGGCGATTTCTTCGAGACGTGGCGTCGCGTCGCCCAAGAGAAAAGGACTAGCTCGAGAGCCAGCCTTCCGGTAATAGGGTTTTTTCTTTTTTCTTTCTTCCTTTTTTTTTTGTTGCCAAGCATCCCTCTGTCGCGTGCCTCCTTCATCCGTAGTATGTCTTCACTAAAACGAGTCTTAGACGAGAGTGTTCGTGGGAAGATCTGTATCTGTTTTATCCTTCGATGGAGAATTGATCGAGTGTAATTTTAAAAAAACTTGGAAAAAAGGGGTATTGGGAAGAAAACGAGAACGGACGGATATATTGGAAGTGTAAATCGATCGTAATAAAAATGGAAGAGCAAAGCGCCATTTGATGCGCGATCGGCAATTATTTGTATTGAGTCATTCGATCGGTTACCCTCCGTAGCGATCGTAATGACTCCAGTTTTTTCCCCTCTCAGGAAATAACTCGAGTTTAACGCCGATTCCCTTTTTCCCTAAGGATTCGTGTTTTTCTTGACCACTAGTCATCTTCTCACTTCGAGAATGGAGATTCGTTGATTTTTCCATTTCTCGTGATTAAAATGGAAAATCTTTTTTTTTCCATCTCGAAATAAATCAAATAAAGATAGATTTTTAATCGAGAATTTTACAAAACTTGTAAAATTGATTTAATTTTAAAAAAATAATTGAAAAAATAATTAGTAATTTAGTCGATACTTTTATTTCAATTTTATTCGAAATTTGGAATTGCGAATCCCGAATTTGCAACAAAATTGTGTCCAAAAAAGATTTTTGTTTTTTTCATTAATAAAAAATATTTTCCATTACGTTCAAGAGAGGGACAAAATCTAGATCTAGTTTTATACCGCGTGATATATAATTTTCTTTATCGCGCATAATACGCTTAATGCCTCAAAAACTGTCAAAATGAATCTGCCCCCTCCAAAGTGCTATTCCTATTCCCTATTTCTAACGGATCAGAAAAATACCATACAACAACACCGCGTGTCCGCGCGTCAATTACCAACGATTTTCCTTCGATAACGTTCCAGATGGAAGGTATCGTTGTTGAATCACGAGCGTTGGCTCGACGACGCCTACGAACCTCGAGGCGTCCCCGTTAATTTCGGATCACTTTCACCGCGCAGTACGGTGTCTGCCATTCGCAGCGTCTCACGATCCAACAACTCGCTCTCGAAACTCGTATCCGTCCTAGCCTCTCTCGTGCCCCGACAATTATTCCTCGTATATTCCTTGTCGTGCTGCTACCCGAGCGTATGGATTTTCGTTCGTTCCTTCGTTAACGATCGAGAAACACCGTTAGGAACTCGAATCGCGAAGGTTCTCCGCCACCGCGAAAGGCTGGCCGGCGTCGAGTTTTAAAGCCGGATAAAACGACAGCGGGCAAACATGCAGGCTAGAAGGTTGCCAAAGTTGAAAGCATGGATGAAGCAGGAATGTTGCTCGCCTCGTGTCCGCACACCCCACACCGTGAGACTTCTCCTCGCATACGTGCCAATCGGTTGTCTCTACATACGAGACCTCTACGACTATAGTGCGAGTAGATACGTGAATATGTATGTATACGCGGTTCACGTTGCGAGATCGCCTTTCTTTGTGTTAAGATGCAACTATTTGGTAAGATTCCGAGATATTTACGAACAAATTCGTTGGAAATATACGTGTATTGACGATGAATATATGTAGTAGAATTTTTTTTCTTTTCTTTTTTTTTTTATATGAACTGTTAGGAAGGATTCGTCGCTATTATTATTATCATTTTATGTTACATTATACTATTCTAATTTATATACGTCGAGTAAAATAATATATAGGATTTTTCATAGATGCGTATACATATATACAAATATATATCCCAGCTGAGCAATGGCTTTGACCATGAGAGAGTATACATAGGACGTAAGCGTTCGAGATTTGATCTTTGACCAGATTGTTTATGTAGTGAGAGTCTATTTAATTCTGGTTAATCGGTTACGATTTTTCGTTGGGTTTATGAGATTTTATATTTGTAAAAGAAAATTTGTGATAAAATATAATCTTTTTTCCGAAAATACAATAACGTTTAACGGTTAATAAATTAATTTTTTCATTTGTATCAGAAATATAAACTTACATTTTCAATTATATTATGCTACAAAAATATTCATACGGACGGAATAACGCCGTAGATGCATTCGTATAGTTAGGATGCATTCAAGTAGAATTCAAATGATAAGACATTACTTAAATTCCATTCGATAGAGTTTTGCTGTAAACGTACATACGATTTGCATTACGAAGTATTGCTTTCTACTATGCAAAATATAACCAAGATTCTATCATATCTACAAAGAAATCTGTTAAAAAATTTTCACTATCTTTGTTTCGTAAAATCGATCTTAAAATCAAATTCTCTTCCATATCTATACAAATAAACAAATTCATTAATTTACAATACACATACTAGTAAATATATGCATCGTTCGTGTTTCAAGATTGCTTTCCATTGCAAAATGTAACTAACAAAATTCTAACCTCTCGGATATATTTACAAATCCGTTCAAATATTTCCATTGTCTTCGTTTCGTGGCTATAAGCAACATGAACGTTTTTGTTTCGAAAGCACAAAATTAACCTTTGTCTGAAATAATAACCGGTGAGAAATTCGCGTGTTGAATGTGTTGTATATAACTGCGAGCATTGCGAGGAACGATACGCGTTTCATCCCACGTAAAGTACTTACACACGGCTCGTCTTACGAGAGAGTTTCTCGGACCTTTGAGAGTTTATGTATTATACGGCTCATCGAATAAGCCGAGAAGTTTCGTCTCGATATATACGTGGAATCTTCAAATTCCTATGTCTAATCGGATCGTTGCCAGGTTCCCATTCGAGGATGTTTCTTTCGCTTATCGCGACGGCGAGAGTTACCTCGAAAGGATCGGTTTTTATCCGTGTGACGTGGCGAATGGCGCATCCCGACTATAATTTCGATAACATCTGTCCAAAGTGGATAAAAAAAAAAAAAAGAAACAAAAAAGAGAATGATCGTCCCAAGGTTGTCTCGCGTAAAACCCTGAAATCGGTAGACGCGCACGAAATTTTCCTATTAAGAAACACGCGACGTGTACAGCTTACACGTGGTATATAACGCATTCGAATACATTAGCGGAATACTAAACGCGACGATGGTCGCAAGAATCGAGCGAATGTTCGTTCGTTCGTTGGTTCGACCGGTCGCGAACAATCCTCGAATATAGACGTTCCACCTTGGACGGTGTATAATTTACGAGCGATCGACCCGATATTCTTTTCTCGATGCTTTCTCGATGCTCGAGACGGGACACCGTGGAATGGAACGAGGAACGAGCTGGTTCGGAACGCGGGACCAGACGGTACTGGACTGGACGTGATGGGACGAGGCGCGCATGCGCACGTGCACGCGTAGACACGCGTGTGTCGAAGTGCATCGGACCAGAGGACAAGCGGTGGTGAATGCGCCCGGCTCGTGGCCAGGCTTAACGCCGAGAAACGATTCGACGTTGGTTCATTCAAGACAAGAGCCACGTGCCCGAGGCTCTCGACCCACTAACTACGCCACTGCTTTATCCCTCGCGATTCACCTTTCGGATCTCCTTAGAAGAACGGCAATCTCGCCTTTCGTTCCTTTCGAGATCGAACGTTTATTAATAAGTAGAACCTACCTGCACCTAATTCAGAGAGAATACGAGAATAGAATAGTATGAAGAAGATTTTATATTGTCTTTCAAAATAAATCGAGATGATCGTATGGTTCTTAATCTCTGGAAAATATCGAGTAAGAAGGTACAAAGATCTATCACCACAAAGAGAGAAATTGAATTGTTAAAAATATGCGAGAGCGCGTATATGAACGACAATGCGTGACGCGATGACAGGTTACCGCAAAATCTCGAGGTATCAATTGGAAAGTGGTACATCGTGGTTCGAACGCCTTTGGCAAGCATTCCGCGAGAAGTTGTCGAGTGGGCACGCGTGCATCTATCGTGCCTCTCTCATTCTTTTCGACCCGACTATATACGCGTTTCTACACGCGTATACGTATATACGTCCGCTTTCGCGTTTACATACTGAAAGAACCGCTTCATGCACGAATTTCCTTCGAATTGATCTTACGTATTCTATTGTTCTCCATCAGCAGTTCGACTTTCTATGCATGTAACTAATTCGTTTTGTAATCTGCTTTTGTGAAAACGATTTGGCTGTTGTTATAATCGATGCATGATTTTCTGACTAGGAAATAGTGAACAAATAGTTCGTGGAATAGTTTCTCAATATCGGCAAATTGTAGCGATTTCTTCTATCAATGAGAACTTCTCGTAAAGATTGTCTCCTAATCCTTGATAAAATAACATCATCACAAAATCCACCATCTTCCATTTATACGAAAAGATCCTCGGAGTTTAATAGAAACATATTGAACTTTCGTATCATCTCGTATCACTCGATCCTCCTGTTCTTGCAGGAGAAGATATTATAATTTAGATACTTGCCGATATTTATTAAATTCATTGTATTTGAATTACAATGCTCTCTGTACAATGTTCGTACAGAATAAAATATCGAAAGAAATGGAATTCAACGCGACAACCAAGGAAGGAAACATCGATGCCTAAGCAAAGCGACGGCAAACGAGCACGCGACAATTCTTTCAGAGAGGAGATTCCGCGTGGTTTTAGCGGACAACCAGAACCCTTTCATCCTCGGCCGTGTACAAATACACGTAGGTGTAGGTAATACGAGCGCGTTAGCGAGCAGTGTGTTTGGATACGGACAGGATGTGGGTCGCTAGCTCGAAGTCTACGAAGCGGAGTGTCGCATACCACGTTTCATGCGTTCCTTATACGTTTACATATGATAGAGGCTCCTTTGCGCGACACCGCGCGCATAGACGGAAAGATTGGAGCCTCGAGAGAGAGAGAGAGAGAGAAGAATATAAGTATATATTAAAGGAAGAGAGAGAGAGGATGTAGAGACGAAGGTTAAAGGAAGAAAGGAGGCTGGAGAGAAGGAGAGGGTACGAGAACCGCGCCCTGCCCACGCCAAGCGTTCGACCTCGCGCTTTCAAACGCTTCGTTTCGCTTCGTAGATGAGCTACATAACTAATTTCCACGATCGTTCCTTCTTTCCATCGGTATATGTAATACCGTTTTTCCCTAAAACGAACCCGTTATCCGGCAACCTCGAACCTTGGATCTTACATACCTGTGTGTATCCGCTGATGCGCCTTTAAATGTGAACTCTTCGTGTAGACCTTTGTACAACCTGGAAAACGAAATATGGCTATCAGTGACCGACTGTTTCTTTGAATCGCGTCATCTTCGTCATATATCATATATTTATTGTCGGAGATAAAAATTATATTATACTCGGCTACATTGCTTGTATTATTTTTTATATTCGTAGTTTAAGAATCTTCTTGTTGAAAGTTTATTGTAGATAAGGGGTTGAGTGAGGTATACATAGTCGCATTCTCTAAAATTGATGAAACCAATATTAAATTATCGAAATAGTATTTTCGATCGTATCGTTTTTTAGAATCCACATTAGAGGTTACAATTTATGCAGTTTGTTCCCTTTTCTTTCATCAATTTTATTGCAACCTTACTCGTTTAATTACTCAAAAGCAATCACTAAAAAAATATATTACGTTCTATTTTGCATCAAGAATACGTGTTTTCTTCCGAGAAATTCTCATACATAAGAAAGAAAGAATCGATAACTGTTCCCCGAATACATTATTATACAGAACAAGTTGACAAGTTTCCTCCCCATATCTGCTCACCTATGAAATCACAGTGATGAACGCGCCTCTTCTCCAGCTCTGGATTGTTCCGCCTGTTGAATTTGGTTGTGATGGCGGGAGGTTGAATCCTGTGAGGAGGATTCATAATGGACGGCTGGGGATAGGGTGGAGGCGGTGTCCGCCTCGGTGGCGCCCCTATCGGCGAGCCGGGGTCGGAAATCGGCGGCGTCAGCGGGGAAATGTACATTAACCTAGTCATCGAGCCGTACAGAGGCGACGTCGCGCTACCACCGATCTGATTACCACCCCCGTGGTGGCCGGTCGTCGAGTCGTTGCTATTGTTATTGCTGTTGCCGTTACCGCCGCTATTGTTGCTATTGTTGTTGTTGTTACTGGCGTTATTGTTGACGCTGCTACCGTTGCTATTGTTGTTGTCGTGTTTGCCATTTGTACCACCGCTGTTGTTGTTGTTGTTGTTATTGTTGTTGTTATTGTTGTTGTTGTTGTTGTTATTATTATTGGCGGAGGGGAACGTCTTGAAGGCGGCGGTGGGGGGCGGTGGTGGCCGATGGTGAACGACTTGTTGAGGGCCGGTCGAGGGGTTCGAGTGAGGGCCGTTCGCGTAGGTCGAGTTGGAGGCCGGGCCTTCGAGGAGGTGCAAGGTCGGTGGTGGAGGCAACGGCTCGGTTTTGATCTCGACGGGCGACAATACGGGGGAGGCGACGTCGTCGGTCTCCATTTTCACGTGAGACTGGGAGCCCAGCATGTCCGCGTTCTCCGGGTCGAGCTTTTGTATGCTCGAGGTAATGTCCTCCCAGAGCGGCGGCCTGAGGAACACGTCGTCGTCGTTGGCCGCGGGTTGACTCCTCGACGAGACGAAACTCGCCTGCGGCCGGCACACCGGCCCCCCAACCTCGAAAAAGTCCTCCATCTGGACCGAGGACTCCCTCGACTCTTTCTCCGGGTCATCCTCGTCGAGTTTCTGCAGCCGGTCGAGGTCCTGTCTACACAGCAACGTGTCCAGGTCCGAGGTCTGCTGGAAATAGAACACGGGTCGTTTGAAAATTTGCTGTTTCACATACATTAATATACCGTTCCAAAAGGTTGAAAGTTGGGCCAATCATCGTGGCACGGAATAATTTGGATCGAAATTTGAATAAATGTGAATGTATCACGCGTTCAACCGACGCAGTTTCTTCCTTAACTCACGTTGAATCGTAATTACGTATGTCGTTCTCGACTTTACTGTTCCAACTTCCAACACTTAGTTTCGCAGATGGATAAATAACGTGCCGCAAAATTGGATTCAAATATGCATTAAATAATATGATTTGTACAATCGGATGACAATTTCGATTTTCTAAAAAATTCCATTACAATAAAAAATTACATTACATACATAACTTAAGAAGTTAACAAAGCTTTTAATACATATATATATATATATATATATCAAAGTTGTAATCCAAAAAATTGCCCAACTTTTTACCTTCCCTCATCTCGCACCTATACTCAGAATAATTCCTTTAAAAAGAAGAGCAGAAAAAAGGGGGACGAGCTCCATGGAGACAATGACAAGCCGTCGATGTTGCACGAATATCGAAGCCGGAGTGGGTTAAGCGAGCGAGGAGAAAGGAGGAAGGGGTGTAGGATTAAGCTTATAAGTGTGACTCGACGATATGCTGATTGACGAAAATGCACGCGCGTCGCGTTGTTCTCCGTTATGATATGCAACGAACGAGCGCTGGTGCAGCATGAGGTCTTCTCTCCTACACGCCTCGTATGCCACTTCTATGATGCATACGAGTGTAACAACTGTATACGGCGGAGCACAGCCGCGGGGGAGAGATGGAAGATGAGGCGAGGAGAAAGAAAGAAAGAAAGGAGGAGGGGGAGGGGGACAACGCACGGTTTCGTCCCGAAGATGGGGGGCGAGCGGGCCGATGCCTCGTCATTCTTTGCATGATTTGTACACGCGCAACACCGCCCTCGTGCGCCTTGCCTTTTTGCTGTGCCTTCGCCTTCCCTCCTCCCTTCCTGCCCTCTCCTCCCCGCTTATTCGATTCTCAACGATTTTTCGACGTGGCAAGCGATGATAGGACTCGAAACGCTTCGAATTTCACGTAAGACAGCCTGTTTTTCATTGATGGAATGAGTCGCGAGGGTGAGATTGAAATATCGTGTAATTTTAATTTGAAAATTCCACATGGGAGGAGAGGCAAGAAGATGAAAAGGATTCTTGGACTTGGATTGTGACTTGGACATTTGTTATATCGAATTACAGTAATCGAAAATGAGGTATAATGGTTCGTTTATCGGTGGAGCATAACAGAACTGTCCCTCGCGGAAAATAAGTTTCGAAAGAGAAGAAAGAGAAGAATTCGCGAGAAAACAGGAAGAGGGGGAGGGGGAGACGGACACGTTTCTGCCCATATAAGAGTATAAGAAACGAGTTCAGAGTGGTGTGTGCAGTTTGAAAGTTCGCTTCGAAGAATTTCGAGGAGCTCCGTTACGACGTGGATCGAAAGAAACGGTATGGAATACGTAACATGAATTTTTAAACATCATCGTCGATGGATCGAAGTTGTTATCGAGGCGTGAAGAATTCCTATTGCATTCTCGGGCACAATCGAGGCGAGATCGCAGATAAAAGCCTCAAGGCTCGTCAAAACTCTCTAACTCCCCCTCTAACTCCCCTGATATAATTAAAATAAGGCAAAGATTTTAACGAGATGGGGTCATTGAAAAGGAGCGATCAGAAAATTTTTTTCGGAAAAAATATACGAAAGTTCTCGCGTTAACTCGCGAGGACGAAGTGAAAAAGGATGGAATGGAAAAAAAAGATGAAAAAAAAAAGGAAAAAAGAAAAATCTCATCGAAAATTTTTGAACGATTCCGGCTCACCGTCCGGCAAGCTTATATAGTGATTTATGAATTATTTACACAATGAATTATTCATCGTCGGAAGATTGGTATACTCGCAACACTCGATCGTACCTGATATGCAATTTGAAAAGGAGTTTGTAGCGAGGTACGATATGCGCGCGAAACATTATATTTAAATGCCATATCGTCCCGTCCAGGATGGATGCGGGCTCTGGTACGCGTTCATCGATAAAATAACTAACAACGATCGGCAAACTGCTGCCTTCAAGTCGTATATTGTTGCGCGAAAAAAGGAGACGGGAAAAGAAAAAATGAGGAAATGGAGAAAATGTAGAATATTTATCCTCGCGTTTGTTTGTTTTATTATATTTTCGACCGGTAGATATTGGTAAATTGTTCTTTTCGAGTTGTAAACGCGTGTAAAGAAAGAAGGAAGGAAGGAAGGAAATGGAGATGATAAGAATATTTTGGAATATTTATTCTCGCGTGTTTATCTTGTTATTTTTGATCAATAATTAGCAGTTATATTGTTGTGACGTAGAAGAAAAAAATGAAGAAATTCATAAAAATTCTTCTCATCATCGGGACAAAATAGTGAATATTCGTATCGATGAATAGCATTGAATAGTCTTTATCATATCGATATATCGTAATAATATGATATTACTGCTAGTTTTATTTAATAATCTTTTTTCTAATCGATATTTTAAAATATATGTTTCTTATGATATCGTTTCTCTTTGTTAAAATTTCACAACAACAAATATTCCTTTAGAGGGAATATTATATTCGAAAAAAAGAAAGAAGAAGTGATATCTTTTTTCAGATTCAGAATTAATATCGTTTTAATAATTCGTAATTAATTATATTCTGTCCTCGTTATCACGTAATGATAACACAAATTTAATATTTTATCTATTTTTAATCTTACACATGTGTGTAATATTTCTGATTCAATTAGTTTCATTTTTCTTCTTGTTATTATTATTATTATTTCAATTTATGCAAATTGATATTTTGATTAAAAGGATAAAATATGGATAAAAATTTATATCAAGTATTATAACGAATACTTTAGTTGGAATGTTTAAAATTCTTTACGTATTTTTGCATATTAATACGTGTTATATGCATTTTTAAATGTATAAAAAATCCGCAAAATTCATATATATTTTATCCGATTATATCCGATGTATCGTTGAAAAAAATTCGAATCTACGAGAATTACTTTTAAAAGAATTTTTTAAAAATAAAAAAAAAAGGAATTATTCGTTTGGTTCTCGAGAAAAATTAAGATCGAGCAGAAGTTATCTTGAAAAATTCAAATTCACCCGTTCGCTCATTTACAGCTAAATGTCAGAGATTTGTCGTAGATTCGCATTTGCGATAAAGAACTCGATCGAGGCGGAGCGAGACGTGTACGATTTGATCGATTATTACGTGAAATTCTTGATATTACGATAACTCTTGATATTCTTTTTTTCAAGAGACCGCCCATCCGGCACACTCGTGCATTCCTCCTCTTTTCCTCTAGCCATTTAGGTTAGCTCGAGCGTGTCTCTTCGATTTCGGTCGCGGAGATAATGATAGTGCGGAGTTGGAGCAAAGTTCGTCCATCCGGCCATTTAATGCTTGTAATCATAGAGCGAGGGACGTCGGTGTTAATAACGCGTTTTCGATTCTGTCAGACTTGGAACGGACACCCACGCCGTCGATAGATAACGCGTCGTCATCGCGATGCAATACGAAAAAACCTTTCCATCCGCGCTCGCTCGTGCCGCCTAGTGTTTTTTATTCCGACCAATCGCGGGTCTCGCTGAGCGACGAAGGGACGCATGCGCGTTGATTCTGCTCCCATTTACGAAGAATGCGATTTGATTAATACGGTCGAACCACGGTATTGGCTCGGGGAATCTCAAGGGAAGAGACCGGATTAACTCTGGTATTAAATTATTCTCGAATCGAAGAGAGAAGAGAATGGTATAATGGAATCATTCGAGTTATCGAAGTTTTCGAGTGAGAGAGATTTAATTCATCGGCGGTTATAACTTGGGTTGTTATTGCGAATGTTTATGCAAATTTAAATTTGCATGAATATAACTATTGGAAATGGAATTGAAATAAAGATCTGTTGCATTCTTTGAATATTATAATATGTACTTACTTATTTTGCTTTTAATGTTTTATGTCTTTTTGCATACGTCTCTTATGCATTTTGTATGCATAAAAATGCATACAGTAGTAAATGCATAAATTTTCGCAGACTAGTCATTATAGAATACATTATTAATTATATTTTCCAATTCTCTGTAGCGCTATTACTTTAACATACTCGTGTTAATAACTCGTTAACAAAGGCGAAACGAAAGTTTTTGCAAAGGAAAATGTTGCTGGAAATTACTCAAGGAATCTCCAATTAACCGATATTCCAATATTTTTAAATCTTGTCTCTTTCCTTCCTAAATTTAATATAACATCCGCATTGTTATTGTTTCTTTGTCGATCGAGGAATTTAGTCCGAGGTAGTTTGTAATTTAAAATTTCCATTCCAGAGTTCTCGTTGAACAAAATTTGTTTCACAATTGTACCGTTTTGTCTTCGACAAAAAAAACTTTATTATTTCTTTTTTCAAATATTTCGTTTTAGTATAAATTTTGATAGAGAAATTATTCTTGAAATAGCGTTACATAAATCAATCTTGGATCATTCGTGTTATTATTTATTAATCGTTTCTCCAAAGATTAATAAATTTTGTACTTTATGTATCGATATTCTTTCAATTGAGGAGTCCAGTGAAAAATAAATAAGTGCATGGTGCATACATTATTTTATTTATTCGTCTTCTTTCATACAGTACAATCAATTGAAAGAAATTTCTACCGTATTCCTTATAAGCATAAAGTTTCTTTTAGTATGCATTTCTTTGTTAAATTTATAAAAATGTACGTTTTTGTTTCGAGCTATTTCGAGATAATAGTTGATTGTGATACATATTGTCGTAATTGTACATTATTTTGAAAGATTACTACGATAATTATTCATTTCACCGAACGTATCAACGACTCGATCACGATTAAAAGAATTATCGACCAAAATTTAAGAAATTTCCAAATTTAAAACTCTTGGTTTCGATCGACCCAAAGACAGAAATGAAATAATTACAAGTCAAGTAATAACTCGTTGAACATCCTCAAGAAATAACGAAAGTGGACGTTAATTTTTTCTACCAAACTCTCAAGGAAAAGCGCGAGATTTTCGTTTCTCGGCTCGTATATCATAATTACAGGAAAGCGAATCATCGGAGACGAAATCAGCAGGCTATATAGCGACAGCTTTATCGCCTGCTCTATTTATCGGGATCGGAGGGGGAGGGGGGAGGCGCACGAAAGATGAATGAAAAGCCGTGACAAGGAACGCGGCCATAGTGCTCGCAATAACGAAGCGTAACGCGCAGAAGCGAGCTCGCCGAATCAATCTGGCGAGGCCACACCCTCTGACCTAAAGCCGTTTTATCGCGATAAATGCGCGGACAAATGTCAGCCGTGCGCGTATTGTCGGCCATTTTTGCCGAGAGCTTTCGGGCCGAGGAAGAGCTTGCAAAATTCCGTCGATGATTCCAAATTCCTCTACCATTGCGATGTCGTGATCTCGTAGCGTTTTCTTGCCAATTTTCATTTACTAGGATTTAATTTTTCGAGACATCGAACGAATAGCGTTGCTCGGAATCCGGGATTCCTCTCCAGCAAATTTCAATATGCCTAATGCACGATAATTAATAGGAAAGAAGAAATTAATTAATGCACGATTCGATAATTAATAAGAAAGAAAGGGAGATAACATTGGTGACGCGTTTTAATCTTCGTACAGGTGTAAATCTTAGATATCGTATTTTTGATATAATTTTTAAATAAAATAAATCTTTATATAGTTTTGATTGTATCTTGATATGTTATACTCGTACGTTAATTGTAGTAGGGATTTTTTTTCATTTACAATGTTATATCGAGTATCGAGTATCTTAGGATAAAGGAATGAGAATGAAAAGAGAGAGAAATCTATTCTAAGATAGTTTACGCGATTCTTTAAACACAATTTTATTTATAAACCAACAAGGAAACGTTATAAATTATAAGATATAAATGAAAAAAAATTTTTTCTCGGTAGTTTTCAGTTGATCGTACTTACAAGTCTTTAAAAAACCGATTTACCTGTTTATATACTGATTATCACGATACATAGTACCGTATCTTAAGAATTTTGATAAATAAGATTAGATGGACAAATAATTCGCACAAGTACTATTTTTTTTTAACGAATTATAAATAATAAAATATCGATAAAGATAAAATAAAAGTGGAATTTCCAAGATACATTATGCATTCGGATTCTCGTTTACTCGATCCTATTAAATTTATTCTAGAATTAAATCGTCCTCATTAATAATAATTGCGATAATATTGATATTATTCTCTTACAAAAAACCATGATAGCCAATCATCGTACATGTTTTAATAAGAATTTGAAACCTTTATTGTTATTTGTTATTCTTATTACTATTTTTATCGCACAGTATTTCCTCTTAATGTTGCTCGAACGTTCAGGAAACAGTTGAGAATCGCGAAGTCGCCGAAACTGGAGAAAAAAAAAAGATTACGCTTACAAGTTATACGGGAATAATGATGACCATGCAACAACAGTGTCCTTTCTTGCGCGGCAAGCCGGTAATTTAGTTAAATGATGGCGCGAGATGGGCGACGCCTGTGGCCCCAACAACCTACCATTCGAGAAGGAAGAGGAAGAGGAAGAGGAGGAGGAGAAAGAAAGTTTTTTGGGACCAAGAACGAAAAGAAAGAAACGTAGGAGGCGTGGCACAATCAAGGATTAAGCTGAGATGCAAATTTACGTTTCTCGAGAATCGTATCTACTTCTTCCAAACGACTCCTCCCTCGAAAATCGATCAATCTCTCCGATGCTCCTCGATGCAGCTTGCGAAGTTTTCGATCGATAACAACGGGGCGACGTCGACGAGGAAACGTTGGCGTGGTTTGCCGATCGTAAGTGGAATGAAATTCGTTCGAGGAACGAAGAATTCGAGAATCGAATGTTCCACGGAAATGGTGGAAACGAAGGAATCGATCACTCGTCGTTTCGAAATGAGATTTAATAAGGGGACGAGTCGAAAATTGAACAAGTTCTACAAGTTTGCCGTTTTGATTAAAAGAACGATGAAAGGAACATGTTGACGAAACTTCGTCGATCGATTGCGTGGGTAAGTGGATTGAAACTCGAGATGGAAATTGAACATTTGCAGAAACGTGGAAGAAAATTCGATATCCCGAGAAAGCGAGGTAGAACTCGAGGAAAATTTCACAAGTTAAATTTATTACATTAGACAATTTACAAGTTAACATTTAATTTCAATTGAAATTTAGTTGACAATAATTTTTGAACTGTTCTTAAGAAGACAAGTAAGGCAATTATAACTTTAATAATATTACGCTTTATAACGAAAATATAAAGGTACGATAATGTTAATAACCATAACGTTCCGATTTAATTCGTATTTTCACGAGGAAAGACAAATGCCTCGAGAAGCCTCTCCGAGCAGCGGAGATCGTGATCGTAGAATCGCGAAAGCAAGAAGCCAGTAAACTCCGATCGATGACCTATATATCGAATATCTATTTATTTCGCAACATTGAATAGTTCGAACGAATGAAACGAGAATTGGCTTCGAGTTAAAGACAAAGGAGTGGAGTCAACATAAAGTCGTAAAGGAAGACAACTATGTCGTTCTGTAGCAAGGCGAGGCGACGATTTATTTAAGCGAAGACAGAGGAGAGAAACAATACCGTTCGAGGAACGCAGTAATCTCTCGAAGGAGACCAAAAAAGAAATAATAATAATAATTAATCCTTTAACGATGCTTGACGAGTGTCAAATGACGAAACATATATTGCATGCAAATGAGTTAATTCGCGAAAATTTGTGTATTTCTTTTTTTACGTGTATGTGATTAATTCAAATTTCGATTCCAAATTACGAGCAAGCAAATATTTGCGCCCACTTTCTGGACAAAATTCCAATTGCTGTTATAAGACATTAGGTAAGGAAGGGACGTTTCAAATAAAGGGAAAATAAGAAGCGATTTGAAATTTTGTCGAACGTCGATCGTCTTAGAGGATTCAGACGAGAGAAGACCCTGTCTCTTCTCTCCTCCTCTTCTTCCCTTTTCGCGTTCGGTGTTCGAGGGGGCTGTACTGCCGCGGACACGTAGATTCTATCTTGCCATTCAACCGCCTAGGTAATAAAACTCTCGCGTCCATTATTTACTTGCATTATCGTTACTTTACGCCCACGTGGACGCGCCACGTATTTATGGTGAAATTATTCAGCATTATTCCGGGAATATGAATAACGTGAAAGATACGGCCCACCGATAAACGGTATAATTCGCTAAATTTTCAAAAGTACCAAAAAGAGGAAAAGAAAGAAAAGGGAGGGGAGAATTTTTTTCTTCCTACAGCGCTTGGCTGCTTTCGACGATTAATTAACACTTTCTTTGATTGAAAACGTTAATTGGCACGCGATAGCTGAGGAAAAATTGCGGATACTATTGGAGATATTGCGATATTTTATTTTTGAAAATATGTATCGTTTATAAATCAGGTGGCATTTGTTCTTTTTAAGTTATTAAGAAAGTATTAAGAAAGAGAGGCTGATTATCAAAATCGTGTTGTTATCGAGTTTACAATGTACCGTAACGAATGTTCAAAAGATTTGGGAATATATCTAAGTGATAAGTTAGAGAATTGTATAAAAATTTTTTAAAAGGATTGCACGCATATGTATTTGAACTAATATATCCAATATTTACATTTCGAGATATCCTAAGACAATATTTAAAAACGATTAATTTTATATAATACATTTTCCTCGTTAGATATCTATCTGTATTTATCTACGTAATAAACATCCATATTTGAAAATTTATTAATTTAAAAAGAGTCTACAACGTGAACTAATAAATTTCACTAATAATGCTCTCGTGGAAAAATAAATATAAAAATTGAAATTCTTCTTGATGAAAATTCAAGAATGAAACGCGAAGAAACTACGTCAGCAACGAAAATCTAATTCTTACAAGCAACGAATCCCACTCTATTTATTTTACAGCCATTCATACGTGAAACATTTAGACACGCATTAAACATCAAGATCAGTTTGTCTGTGTTTATTTCGTACTTCAATTATATAGCCATTCATACGTGAAATATTTATACACGCATTAGAGAGATCGGTGGAGTGTTCCAAGTGTGTTCAATTCCCTCCATAGGTGAGAAGACGTTCCGAGAATACGAAGGAGAGACAGTGCGCGGCAGGGAACGAATTGCTTTCCACGAGGGGTATCATTGTTCCCTATACACATTTCGTAACTAGATTGGCATTTCTGATGCAAGTCGAGCTACACTGACCTTTAAACAACTTTCTTTAGGCTACGCGTGACTTGATCTCAGAACTCGGCTTCTCGGTTGCCTCGTTCACCTAGTTGATACTACCAGCGGTGTTACATATACATATATACGGTGTCTACACGTTCCAACGCTCCAAGTGCAGGAGGAACGTTCGAGGCGATTTCTGATACCTGCCTGATCGACAAATCGCCTTCGAATCGACTTATTCTTTCTTTCTTTCTTTCCTTCCTCCGCCATGACGGTGCACCGCGCCGAGATACCGCGTCTCGACAAATCGTCGTCACGCTACATATCGAGAGCTCCTCTATCTCGCGTGCTCCATCATTGCGAGTGCGACTCGGTCCGATCGTCTCTGCTTGCAACTCTTTTTCGAATGCCAATGCGATGGAGATTAAACTTGTGTTGGGATGATTAGCGATCCAGGTGATTAGTGATCTCGTATTAGGATGTATAGGAATTATCAGTCGATTCGAAGCAACTCGAGGATCGTGGAATATAATTGGGGAAAATTTTGAAATTTGTATCACGAATGATGCATTTATTTTGGGTCTGAAATGTTTTATGTAGGATATATATTTGTTCGAAGTAAGCGTTCGATAAGTGTGATAGAAAAATCAACAGAATTTTAGGGAAAAAGAGGCCGAATGTTTGACTTGTAAGATCATTACATTGACATTATGACGATCGATAACGCGACACTAGCGCCACGTGACTGTTAACTACTATTCCAATATGCTTATAGGTATAATAGGTATTTATTTACTTATCTATACACACATTTCTTTCATCTTTTATTATTTCTAGTTTTTTTAATTTTCAAATATTCGAGTTATTGTATTTTTTAACAAACGCGAATTGCGTTTTAAAACTAATCGGTCGTAGTAAAAATGTAAATTTGTTATCTGATAATTTATTAAAAAATGCAATAATGTTTAAGTTATATCATTATTATAATAAATACGGAAAAAACGTAAAGACTCGTGGAAATGATTGTGTCCACGATTGACATATGATTGCATTAGACGTGTCAATCAATAATACTTGATACGTTAAAAATAAAAGAAAAATGTGCACATTTCACACATTCTATATACTTGATGTATCTTCAAAAATAAAGATGTCCAATGTCACTTATCGTAGTGTCGATAACAATCAACAATTAACAGAGAAGAAGTAAGTGTTTTAATGAATTCTACTAAATGTAAGAATTTTATTACATTGTTAAATCTAAACATTCTGTGAAAAGATATCTGCTAAATGATATGTTTGAACTTCAATTGATTTAAATATTTTACGGCGTACATTTCTTCCACAGTCAATCATTTGCAGAGCTTAGAAAATAGATTTTGTTCAACGCGTGATTTGATATTGCAAAAAAAAAGAAAAAATAAAATATTTCAAAAATATGCTTATTTTTACTAAGAAAAATTTATCTACGATAAACGTAATAATGAAAGGTAAAATATTCCAATAAAAAATTTATTAACGATACTCGTATGACAATAAATAACAAAAACACGTATGAAAAAGTGTCTTTATAGGATTATACGACCTCATCGATTGATTCATAATTACCCATGAATATACATGATATATCATATTGAATCCATATTTCTTAAGTTGCATTAATAAATATAAATTTCTTTCTAAAAACACCCAACGATTATGTCTCTTTAATTTCTCTCAAATCAATTACCCTCAAAACCTTCGATCCGAGGAAATGAAACATCCTATATAGCACGCGTGTCACGAATAAGATAAAGAAAAATTACCAAATATCCCAACCAAGTTCCTTTTTTTTTTTCCCCAAACGAATCCCTCGTTCAAACATAGATTCGAATGCTGTGAAAGCGATAAAGTTTGTACAAGCTAGTTCAACGTAGGCGTACAATTTCGAAGAAAAGGCGTTAACGAGAATCGGGAGGCAGATCGTGTAAACGGGAGGGGGAGGAGAGGTCGAGTGGAATTTTATTACGTTGGTATCGCAGGTATCGGCCCCCTTTTTCCCTAGGTAAACACCGTGAAATGGTATTCCGCGGTTAACCCTCCCTCCCTTCCTCGTGAAAGGTTGAGAGAGAGAGAGTTTGGCCACGCGTTGACTAACGTAACGCAAACTGTCGGCTGTCAAGCGGCGCGGTGGGAGGGCACGAAACAACGAAGATGTGCCCACGCGCGCACGTGCGCACGTGCCTTTTAATATCCCATAATGCGTTGCATGTCCATATTCATTAAGTAATTTTCTGCCCTGAAAGTCACTGGCCGGGCAGAGGTAACGACGCGCCGTATTCCTGTATACGAGGAGGGGAGTATAGTGCTGGATTACCGTGCGCTACGTTTTAACCCCGATTTCTTTCCCCCTTTTCTTCAAGAGATATATATATTAAAAATTGGAGAATGTATATTGACCCAGTGAAAATCTAACTTTTGTCCCCTCTCCAATCAGGCGTTCCACATTCCTTTCAATTTACTTTCATAATGCATAATTTACTTATCCCTCATCCGGGCATGGGATGAGAAAGGGAGAGAGAGAGAGAGAGAGAGAGAGAGACGTATCGAGCCGTCCAGGTCACAGGATATTATTTTTCTCGGCGCATTGTCGCCTGAACGTCCTTTGGTTTCCCCTGTTTCATATTTATGACAGGGGAGGAGGAGAGGTTGGCGGTGCCCGAGCGCATAAATTTTCGTGGCCTGTGGTTACGGTGAAATCGCGAGCAGCGTCGTGTCTCGCGTCCTATCGCGTCGTCCCGTGATTTTCTCGGGGCGAGCACGATTGTCTCGCGGTGTTCAAAGGGAGCGCGGAGGAATAATTTGGATGACGACAATTTGTCGGCGATGTAGTAACGGTAACGCGGCGTACGTGAGGTCAGAGTTTTTTGGGGCGTGACCATTACCTCTCTCTCTTTCTCTCTCTCAGCATGTCATTCTCTGCATTTTCTGCATTTTTTAAATCGAATTTTCCTCGAACGGACCCAGCCTTGGCTCGTTTCGTTTTTCGAGAAGGTATTTTCACATTGAATGGAATAAACTTTTCTTTATTCTTAACGAAATAACAAGCGAATCTGATTAATCGATCTTTCATTTAAAATTATCTTCCTGAAAATTCAGGGGTAAATTAAGTTGATTTGTATACCTGATGCTATATCCTTTTGAGAAATTTATTTATCAATTGTGCAAATGTATTTTACAAATGAATCGATCAATTTAGAAAAATAAATTAGAATTGCAAGAATTGGAATTCTTTCGTAGAATCAAAATATCATTTTGCTGTTTTAACAAATGAGCTTTTGTTCCATCGTGCAAATATGATGATGACATTTACTTATAAATATAAAATGGAATATCGATAGTCCGCGAGAAGATCGAGGGCACGGCAAAGTCGCGTGGATGACCTCCTGGTTCTGACGACGTAGTGCGACCGATAGGCTCGCCTGCCGCTTCATCATCGATCTCATTGTTAGACGCTCGTCTCACGCGATTCGCGCATCCCGTGAATCCACTCCCCACGTTAGGAACCACGTGTCGTATATCAAACGAACATGCCGCATCCTCGTATAAATCTACGTGGAAACGACAAATTATCGTTAAATCGAATTGTTCTTCGCATTTTCTCTTCTCCGTACATCGATCCGCTTGTATTCGATGAACTGATTTCTCTAAGTAAAAGTAAAGGTTTCCTTCAATTATATTCCTTGTTTAAAATATATAATGGGATAAAAAGTATTTGCACTCTGTTGTATTTATTATAATATTCGAATAATAGTCGTGTACTATCTATTAATTAATTTAGTGTGTTATGTTTCGAATGAATGTTATCATAGTTTAACTTAAATAAACGTTTAAATATCCGTTATTTGGAAAGAAAGCAAAATAATCAATTATAATTTGCATCTTAATTTATTTATTATTACGATTCGTAATCCGTGTTAAAGTTGCTCAGTGCTGCCAATATTTCAACTGTACGATTCGTACCATCGATATATTCTCGATATTCTCGATATGACGATGCTAAAACCGCTCGAAGCGCGCACGCGCGCACTGGAACGAATAAAAGAATCGTTTAACTTTTTGCCGAGGATCATTGGCGGTATTAACCCGATAATTCCCTTTGCGACGCGATACCGAGCCGAGCGAATGCTTTTTGCGCTGACCGTTTCATTACATCGTGCCTTATTAAATTTCCAGGTGGAGCGGATGATTCGTCGTCTCTCGCTCGTCCCTTGTGATCAACGATCGGCCCGCTGTTCCACGCGCACGATGATCGACGATCGTGCCCGAACATTGACGAAGTCGAGATTATCGTTATCGAGTCGGAGTTACGCAATGACGCGCATGAGTCACTGAAAAATCGTTGCAGGGTGATCCCTGTAGCGAAACCGGGATCACTCCTCTGGCAACGACGTGCCGCATTAGCGTGATTACACGCTTCGCTCGCAGACAAGTCAGCTGGTAGCTCCGTCCAACTTCCGTGCTACCTGGTCATCCCCCTTGTAATTTGCACCTGGTGCTTTGATTCTATCTATTCTCTCTCTCTCTGAACGGTATCACGATAATACACCCACCCTGAATCGCGTTAACATGCTCGAACTTGCCAACAACTTTTTTTTCGAATATATCACACTTTTACAAATTTGATTGTCAGGTAAGAGTAGCTATTATTAGGCGATCAGACGGATCATTCTCTTTTTAACTTTACCTATTGCTTGTAGCATTATTAATTTATTATTATTATTTTAATAAAATTAGATATGGAAAATTTATGACATTTAATTAAATATATTTACACTTTTATTTAGAAATTTAATGATATAGCATTAATTTAATGTTTTTTATAATGATCGTGGAATAAGTGGATGAACAAAGATAAGTATAAAACAGTGTAAAATTTGTCAGAGGTTGTGTAAGTATTTAGCTAGTAACATCTTTTAGATTATAAACCGTTTAAATAATTTATTAAATTTTTATTTTATATTGTCCAGTGATTGAAACAAATTTTAATCTGCTATTATAGCCAATATTTAAGCTGAATATTTTTTAATAGATTTCTTCATTGATATTCGATACTTTAAATGTTAAATATCTAAATCTTATGGAATAAATAAATAAAAATATGATAAATTAGAACGCAATGTTCCATATGTTCCATATTCGTATTTTTGGGCGCAATATTTGATACCCTCAACAATTTATCTGGGGTAATATCTGGGGCATTCAAAAACTGAACACAGTAATTAGGGCACAGTAACTTATTCCACCTCATCATATACCTAACCCTATATTCTTACTGTAATTCTATCCTGTACATCTACAATTAAGATAACTTCCTTTGTCAATCCATTACGTTGATTCCTACACTTCATAAAAGAGAGGAGAATAGAAAATAGTCTTTTTAATATTTTAATGATATTATCGATATTAAACATTAATCAATAAGTCAGGATTCTATGTAGAATACATAAATCACATGAAAATATTAAATTAGAAGTTCACTTATAAGATTTTATTAGTAAAATGTATAACAGGTTTTTCTGTATCAATAATTGAATAAGTATGATATAATTTTGAATTGTTTCACATTTCACATTCGATAAATGTAAAATTAATTGATAATAATACATACATTTTTTTCTGATATATCATCATACTTATTATTTAATAAGTCTTTTAAGTAAAGTCAGAAAACTTATAAATATATTTGTAGATATTAGATTAAGAAAAGTAATAATCTAATAATTTATTTAATCTAACAAAAGTAGGACAAAAAAAAAGTAATAGATAGATTAGAAACATGATATATACATGTATAATAATGAGATTTTTACAACGATTAAACCTTAAGTAAAATGAAATTTCACAATAGTTGTTACCTTTATTAATATTTTCTTGTTTAATGAATGTTTCTTGTAACCGGAAGTTGTCGCGTGTATATTCAAAAGAGATTTATACTGATTTATTTTATGATTTTTAAGAAAAAGAATGAAAGTATTGTACAACATTCATAATTTTAGAATGTTATCGAAGATTTGAAATTGTATTTTTGATTATGATTTAACGAAAAGTGAACATTTATTATATGTACCAAAACACTAGATATAGCATTACATGAAGTTTATAGTTGTTTAGAACATACAAAACTCCCTAGATTAAAAAATAAGAAATCTCATATTCACCCTCTTCTCTGAAATTCCCTAGAAAAACAAAAGTTTCTTAATCCTTTTACAATATTTATATTAACGCAGCACACATTGTACAATCATACAGTCATATTTATACAATCCTAAAATTTTCCCCCTTATTTTACAATTATTTTAAAATTCCCTAAAATCGATTCTTTCCCCCTCCATATCTCGGATCTTTCGAAATATCGACCAATTGTAAAGTAGGATAATATCGATAGGTTAGAAGGGAAGGAATCGTTTAACCATTTCGTCGGTCGATTCAAGAACGTCACGGGATCGTCTATTACGTGGAGGCGTTCTCGTGTTGACGAAACCTATAGCCTGTTCCGGTCGAATGATCGTTACACACGTATCTAGAAAACCCTCTCTCGGGTTAACCCCCGCCGCTAATGCACTTTTAATTAATTAAACGAGCCAATGGGGCGGCCCCCTTATTCCTTCGCAGTCTCGTGCCGACCTCGCGTGTCCGCTGTCCGCTCTAGGTGCAAACTCATCCCTCCTGAGAGAACAACCTTCCTTCCCCATCCTACCCGCTCTCATTGATCCGTCCTTTTTCTTTTCCCCTGTTCCTCGACTGTCCTCGCTTCTCTTCGCGTTCTTCACTTCCTTTCACGAACCCCTGGCTTAAAAGCTTTTTAGCCGACAAATCTTCCCAATCACGTGATAGTTATTCTCATCTAAACGTATCAATTGTCATTTAAATCTCTCTGCTTCTTTGGTTCTTTTTTCTTGGTTCAATTATTTTTCATATAAGTATTCTTTGGTGTTTATTAATTTAATAAGAAAAGAGAAGAGATATCTAAGTTTCTTCTATTCGTAGATCTCGATATTATGGATAATTTTGAGCAAGAGGGATTTTAAGAAAGGAAAACGAAAAATTGAAAGTAGTCGTATCATAGGGTTAAGTATTTTGGGCTATATTGGTTTTTTTAAATTGTGTAAAAAATGTCTTTCGATATTTGGGGTAAAAAGAAACCATCATTTTTAAAGTAAAATAATTTTCAACTTCAATATAAATTTTAATAATACTTTACACGTTATTTTTGTTTTGATATATTGAAATCAATTTTCAAAATTAGATGATTTCTTTTTCTCGATTTGATAAATGAATTTCGTATTTTATTTAAAAGAATCTTCTTTCAAATCAAACTTATTTTAGGTACGTATCTTTTATACGTACGTAAATTTTATATAACACATATTTTTAAAAATACATCTATTGTATCAAATAATCATTCGAATTAAACTTATCTATTTGAAATAATCGAATTAATTCGTTAAGGTTTGCAAAACTTATACAATATAAAACATTTTAAATATGATTATTTAAATTCTTATTAAATAATAATAAAATAATTTATGATAATAAACATGATCGATTAACGTTATCCTCTTTAGATATTTGTTTAATGTTATTCGTTTTTTTTTCTTAACATGCATCAACTTAAACAAATTGACCACGACGATCAGGATTCTTCATTCGACTTTCGAGTTTTTTCTCGAGTTTGAAAACCAGATTTTTCCTTGAATTTTTTGTTCCAGTTTCAAGTTGTTCGAACTTCAAACCGTTCGAAGTTCGATGATCCATTATGTGTATCTCAACTTTATTGAATAATATCGATATCTTTTCATCACTCCCATACATCTCGAAAGCATTACGAAATTAAGTGATTCGATCATTGTCTAATTATCTAATAATTAAAAATTACTCGCTCAATTTAAATACACGTAAATAGGTGATTAATCGATTCCATTCTATCGTAGGCCGACCTTTCGATTAGAAATCGCTTCTTCGCGCGAAGTGCTTCCTTTCTTGATTCGCTTAAATACAAGCTTACTCCACCCACATCATCTAACCTAATTTCTAACATCGCTTCATGTTCGTTTCTTTAGAAACGCTTTTCCACGAGAAACACCAATGATCCAACAACAGGTAAGTAGGTAAGTAGGTACGATTAAAAAAAAAAAAAAAGATTGTTCGTTAATAATCATCATCATTTTCCAATATTTATTGTTATTAACTTTCCAATAATTATTAATATTATTTTTATTATTGATAAAAATAAATTTTATTACAAGTAATAAATTTTATAAGAAAAAGTTTTGTCTATATATTGGAAAGGAAATGTTTTCGAATCTGTACTTTTTTTTTTTTTTTAGAATAAAGTTTGATCGACTCATTTTTTTTTCTAACACTTTGTAAGTTTATCATTTGAAGTATATCGTTTGTCTTTTGGAAAAATATTAAAAAATATTTCAAATAAAAATTAAATGATTCTTTTTTAGATGGACACATAAATATAAAAGAATCGTAATATATCGTGTATTTTTAACGCATTTAATTATCTTTCAAATTAATATTTTATGTTGCGTCATTACATAACAGAGAATATTGAGACACATAATAATATCGAAATAAAGCTCCTTTGGAATATTGTTCGATATTTTCAAATACAAGTTATAACACATAGAACTTTCTCATATTTCTCATTTGTACGAAAAATTCGTACACGAAACAATTATGATATATTTTACGGCCAGGATGCAAAGCCAATTATTTAGCATAATTTAGAATATCGTATATCAAATCTAAATATTCATAATTCAAATTTATGCTATTCGCGTAAAATATGTTTTTTTCCTCATTTTTTTTTTCAGAAAAGACGCATAAATATTGATTTCCTAAGTAATGGAGAGCTTATAATTTTTACCAAATAAGGATAAGTCACTTATCTTCCTTCGATTTCTTATGGAAATAATGTATCTATCGCGGGAATTACGATCGTCATGATAATTCCTCAAGACTTTCTATTCTCTTGTTACTCCGTCGATAAATTCGATAGTTTTCAAACGAATAATTCACGGCAGCTAAAATATTGCGGAGATTGTAAATTAAATTTTTTAATGATTTTTCATAATTCGTTATAGAAATGATTTCTCAACACTGGTTACTCGTCAGGAATTTTTTAAAAAGATTCGAAGGAAACGAATCAAATCGACAATGCCGCGTTTAACATTGGAGAACCGAGTCGATCGATTTACCGTGATAGAAGTCGTTCAAATTTTGCATAAATGCATAAACATTCTCGATCTATTCATCGCCGCTACTTTATGATCATTCTCTCCCGTTAATTCAGAAAAAATTACACATCTTAGATGATTATTTAACATAAAACCAAACCATAAATTCGTAACAATAGCAATCAAAGTCCTTTTTTCTCTTTTCTTCCCGTAAATCAACGCGTTTAAAACATGCTGCCAATATCTCGAATATAACGAATCAAAATGACGATGTGAACGACTTTGGTTAAACAAGGGACGGATTGTTCATCTTCATTCCTTGATATTTACGAGATATACGAGGTGAAAATACTCCCTCCTCGAGTCTCGTTAATTAAATGGTTTATAGGCCCGGCTAAATATTCGAATTTTTGTATTCAATTAGGCACGGGTCGCCTAAGGGCGATGTCTCGAAAACCGCGACTGCACGCTCCGGTGGATAGGGTCTGCGAGAGGAGATGCAAGACGATTAGAATGAATGGCCGCCATAAATCAGCGTGCTCGTTGGAAACCGGCGCGAGAAGGCGCGAGGAATAGAGGAGAACGTGGGCCACGCTGGCCACCACCGGATCTTCCCCTTTGGAAGATCCCCTTTTACCACTCTCCTCTCCTTCCGCTCCCCTCCGCATTTCTCTCCTCTTTGAACCGTGGCTAATCCAAAACCTACCACTCACTGCTGCGCGACATCGACCTATCCGAATAATCCTGATCCACCGATCCTCCTCCTCCTTTTCTTCTTCTTCTTCTTCTTCAGGGTTCGTGTTTCCGTCGCGCACACGTGCCCCACACTCGACGACCCGTGCCGTGCGCCTTTGTTCGTGTCCACCGAAAATAAACGAGCTTGACACGGTTCGAACCAGGCCTCTTTTTCCACCACCCCCTTCCCCCGCTCTCAGAAAGGATCTAATTATCAGCCGCCAGCTCTTTTATTGATTCGAAAAATTTATCGCTTGCGGTGTCTCGAAGATCACGTGAATTGAGACACGCGACAGTAAGGTAAAGATTCTTTGGATTTTTGTTTCGCAGGGAGAAAATTTTTATATATATATATATATATGTGTGTGTGTATTTTCAAACGTTTGTTTGGAAAATCAGCCTCTTCATTGATAAGAAGTTCTTTGGAGTAGAATTTAAAGATATTTTTAATATCGCGCTTGGCTTCGATCTCTGGGACCCTTGAAAAGTGAATGTATCAATATCTATCGATGAAGTTGTATGAATAAATTTTCCAATATATACAATTCTAAGAATTTGAGAAACGTTATTGCAGCAAACGAACCATGCCATTATTCTTACGATTCTTTTACCAATCACGTTTTTCTATCCTTTCTGAGTCAGAAATTCCGAGATACGAGCTATTCCACATATATTATTTTATATCTTCCTCTACTAGTGTTATTTAAGATTTCACACTCCATTATCAACGCGAAACAGATGTACACACGCTGCTTTAACGGTGATACAGATACGTCTCTTAACCATGACGTCACGTGCTATCACGTATGTAACTAGGTGAAACAATTTATTTCAAATGACGCGATATTAATTGCCTCTCTACTCTTTACTCTAATGCCATGCAATTATCTAATTGTAACTCGAACGTTGCTACGCGTTCAATCAATTTCTGAATCTTCGTCGAAACGACTCGATGGCACGCTTTTCCCGGAAATTGGCGAATATTTCATTTTCGATCCGACCAAGGGAATCGTGATCCTCGATAATCAAGGATCCACGGTAGCAAGAATTTAATGCTAGAATTCGATGATATATTCGTGTTAAAGTCGAAGACGTCATCCAAGACTTACGTCAGGGAACTGTGTTCATCGATATTCGTGCAAAATCGTCCGCTTCATCCCTCTAACGATTCTCCTTGTTTCGTCTCCTTGGAAATGGAGATTTTAATACATTGTTGAAAATTAATATTCCTTTTAACGAATCTTTATTTCCTTTTTAGTCAGAAACTTGAGTTAAGTTCGTTGATAAGAATAAATTCGTATTGTAAAATTACGTTACATTATCGTTTCGAAGAAGTTTCGAAAAGGTTGACCTTTTGAATCTCGAAGGATGTCCAAGTTTCGGAGCAAGACAAACAATCTCTTACTAGAAAGCGACCGAAATTCCACGTTTCACTTAACTGGTTGTTAAAACAAAGTTCGAGGCTGTTTGTCGAAATTATACGAGGATTGAAATGAAGACGAATAACGGGCGACATCCTGACGGATTTGCAAGTTTGCTCGAAATCGGGTGATTTCATTCGCGTGAGATCATTTGGATGAGCTGTCATCGCGCGACTATTAGATTGCCCCCCCTTAAACGATCGACAAAATCGACTTTTGAAATCGCGAGCTTCGTGGAAAATAAACCCGACAAATTTAAATAGATTCGACCAAGAAAGGAACAAAGAACACAATGAACTAATTATTCTTACCTCTCTCTCTCTCTCTCTCTCTCTCGATTCAAGATTAAAAACAAACGAGGAGAAAGGAAAAAATATCGGAAAGCGAAGGAAAGGAAAGGAAGGAAGACACAAAATGAAGAGAACTACCGCAAACAATGGGGGAGGAGGAGGAGAAGAGAAAAAATGCGGGACGAAACGGAGCGAAAGGAAAGAGGAAGAGAGAGGAGCGCACGTGTGCGTGTCATACGAGTCCACCCAGTATGTTAATTCGCGCTGATGACCCCATCAGGAAACATGCTCACCGCTCGAGCGGAGGAGCCGAGGAGTTTTCGTCTCTTGTGCGCGAGGTTTAAACCGGGCGCGCTTGTGTCGGTGCGTATAATACACGCGCGCGTTATACAGCTTGGGTGACTCTGAACAATCGTCATCCCCACGTTTCACGCCCACGCACTTGCTCAAACATTCCAGCCGCACAAAGCCGCGTCGAGGCTAATCGTAATGGGATTGCTATCTGTTCATTAGAAACCATTAAACACACCATCGTTCCATTTAACCGCAAAGATCTCGCTGGTACTCGGATAGGAATTAGGTTGCTGTGTGTGCGCTTATGAAACATAGACTCTGCCATAGTATCTCGAAAACTGTGAAAGGGAATTTCCTCTTCTTCGATCGAATCTTATTCTTTCTTTTTTTTTTTTTTTTGATTTAATTGAAGCGAAAGAGAGATATATATGTTATTTATTTTCACCAGGTTTCGCAATTTTCGTAGGAAAATTTCTTTCTCGATTCGACGAAAGAATCAAATAGTGTGCTTTGAGAGGCAATTGAAAGTCGGACGAATTTTGATCGTATTGAAATTATTGTAGTTGGAACTAAAAACGCGATGTCATTGTACAGATTCGTATCACGATCTCGTGTATTTATTTCAAATGAAAAACGGGAATCGATTCTCCTCGACGAATTTTAGGCTGATCCCTCTTAGTCGAATACAATGAGACAATTATAAGAGACAGATAAAGGAAAAGATAGGTGATGGATTAGAGACGGTAGCCCACACCGGTAGACACCGGTAAGCTCTCCAATCAGCTTTTACTCCGCAAACGAATGGACTGTTTCCTTTCGTATCACGTCCAACATTTTTCTTTTTTTCTTTTTCTCGTTCAATGGCGTAGAAAGAAACGCGAATCAAACTTTAAACAAAAAAACATTTCGCTTCCTTTTTCCTTCGCTCTTCGATTGCTTTCGTTACAATTTGTAGACTTTTCTATTTTTTTACTATCTTTTATCCTAAAATAAAAAATCCTAAAATTTTTCATTCGACGCGTATTTGTTTAAAGTTTCGAAGATTTTTTTTTTTTAACCATTGACTATTTTCTTTATTTATTTTTCATTGGCTGTCTTTCATCTTACGTCAGAAAGACCGTATACATAATATTACTTATCTATAAAGCAGTGTAATCGCCTAAGAGCTTTTTCGCATTATTCAATTTTCGTTATCAGGTTTGATATAAACCTGTCGATCGATTATCATCACAGCATCGATTGGTTATAATATTCCCCGTTGATTACAATAATCTAAAATACCACATACACAAAAAATTGAATATCGTAGACCGATTTTCAAATTAAGACGACGAGAACAGAAAATCGTAGAGATTCGACGCCAATGGGCAACAAATTTTGTCGATGCGTCCCATCGCCAGTCACAAATTTGACGTGGTGGAGACGAGGAATAGAATCTCAGCAGGACATTAATATCCGACGCTCGCATCCCTCTCGATAAGTAGCAGGGAAGCTCGATTCCTCGCGCGGTTCTGCTAAATCTATAGATTTAGCCGTCGATAAGCCTGATGGCAGAAAGAAGACGCTCGGGCAGAGATATATCTACTGCGTGTAATGGATACAACGACTACTGCTTTTATTGATTTCGAGCCTTGGAGGAAAGAGTTTCCTACGATCAATCGTCGCGACTTTTGACTCTGAAAATTCTCTGGAAAAGGAAAGATTACTTGGAAGCTTAATCGATAGACAAGATCGATCGAATAATGAAAAACGCATTTTTAAAAAAAATTCGAATTTTGGAGTTTATATGCTTTCAATTTAAATAAATTTTAATTTATTTTTGTATCCGTTTCGATCTCTATAATCGTTCAAAAATGTTGCACGAATATATATTAACACCTTCTATATATTTACTTTCGTTATATATATACTAACTAAATGGTAATTTTTCTCTTAATACGAATATTATTTTATTATTCCATTATCAATGCAATTAATTAATTAATTAACGTTTCGTATTTGGATACACTTTCTCGTTATAATGTGCAGTAACAGTCTGTGTACGAACGATATTCGCCTCGCGAAATATCTCGTTCGTGGTTACGAAGTGGTTAATCCTAGAGCATAAACGTTATTTAATACTTTGCGGTGTGTAATTATTTTCGTAATACACTCTGGCAGATTTGCACTTCGTAATTTAAAGGAATTTAGAAAAGTAAGAAAAGTTTACTTTTAAAAAATATAGAATATACGTATGTGAACAAGAAGATAAATTTTATTTTTTTCTACATTTAGGATATTTAATACTGAAACGATATTTTATTGTCGTTTAATAATTTAAAATGATATTTTGCTCAATAATCGATGATCAAAGAAATTTTTGTTAAAGATAAAAATATTTATTTTCTCAGATTAAAAGATTCGTTTCGAGCGAAACGAGCGATCATTCAAGTTGAAACGAGGCTTAATAATCTCGTTCAAGTGATAAGATTTTTGAACAGGTTAAAAACGGGACTAATACGATTTTATCTTTATTGAAAATTCGATTCTTACGTATCTATACTGTCCTCATTAGCATATTTTTACTTTTCAATATATATTTAAATAACTATTATATATTATTTATTTATATTAAATATCTTGAAGATAAGAAATACCAAAAATAGAATATTTTAATCGAGGAGGATACGTAAGTATGGATACGTAAGAATTGAATTTAGATATATATATATATATTTTTAAGTTCTTTGATTCTTAAATAAAATTAAGAAATGCTTTTTACAAATTTGTAGAATGTAGATTTTTTTTATAATAAAATCGTTAAAGAAAGAAAGTGATAGGAACTCGAGAAACTTTTCGTGTATATTTCGAAATGCCAGATAGAAAGTAAGTACGTTCATTCATGAAAATATAGAGAATCGTGTAAACGGAAATGTAAAGCAAAATAGAAAATCGATACTGATTTTCGTTTAAAGAATGGGATATAAAGTCAATCTTAGCGGATTACACACGTGGAATAAAAATAAAGATCGTGTCAAGGCTGATTGTGCTTTCGGTTAATCACGATTAATACAATGAAATTAAAATTGAGCCTGCGTCATGCGTATTTTACGCGCATTATTCGAAATTACTTTCACGAAGGACGAGTCTTTATTGCATAGAAAGTGCGTACGCTGCTTCCTCTCCCATTTTTGCACTTTCTGCAGTGCTATTCAACTAACTGTTTTTGCCATTGACTCTAAAGATAGAAACACGACATTTCACAATCCGCGATTATTTTCGAAAGAAAACAAGTGCGAAATCTCGTTTGAAATTCAACACAACTTAAAAATCATCGTCTTCGAGCATCAAATCAACGATTATTGGTTATAATTCTGGTCATTCGAATGGACATTATGGGATATAATTAATTTATTTTTTGTAATTTTATTTCTTTCGCTAGATAATTATTATTTTTACTCGCTAAACATGCACATTTGAAAATCGTTTAATTTTTAATTGCTTCGCGACACATTGATAAAATTACTTCATCCGATTATTCAAATAAATTTCTTCTCCAATTGGTTCGGATAATCGACGTTCTATTATAATGATATTATTCTTATAGTAACAATTTTGGTTCGTCTTTTCTTGCGAGGAATTTGATAAAACGTAAAAATATCATCTTGGAAAACAATCTGTAAGTAATAATAATAATAATCCACGACGCGTGCCAAATAATCATTAGTTTAGGTCACTTTTTACACGCGATCAACAATCGTGAAATGTCAGAATTTCAAAGGATGCGCCATAACCTTTTCTGTAAAGAATACGCCAGCCGGTTCCAGGACCCGTCTACTCAACAAACGTTGTCATCATATATGTCACTGAATCACAGTTGTATTCGTCGAGCCGCATGCCAACCACATTGCGCAATTATCACACCGCCATCCATTAGAATCCTTTACCAAGAATTTTACTAATACCTGATTTCATTTCATATGGCAAACTTTTCGAGTTTTTGATGCACTATTTTAATTTTCTCTCTCTCTTTCTCTCTCTTTCTCTCTCTATTTCTCGTTGAATAAGAACGAAATGTATTATTTTTTTAATCTCAGTCTAAATTTGGCACTCTTAAAATGTGCAATTTATAATTTAGGTTGAGTTAGATTATTGAACTACGAAGGATTGGACGAAAATAAATCTTTTTCGTAATAATGAATTTAAAGATTGGCTAGACAACATTTCTGATATCATAATGACATCATTAATGGAAACTATCCAAGTCTTTTTTTATACTTGTATCGGTTGTTAGATTAAGTTGGATTAAATTAAATTTGTTTAAACTTCTAGATAGAATTGAAATATACTGGTTAAATTAAGTTAGATTCGAGCTATTTTTTAAATTTCTATTACGTATCTCTTAATTATCAATTACTCCATGAATAGAAACAAAATATACCGTTTAGGTTAGGTTGAACATATTTCACTTAAAACTGTTATATTTAAAAAAAAGATAAAATAAAATCAACAAAGTTTTTAAACAATTTTCGTTTCTCCAATTTCGTGAAACGACACAGCAAGGAAATTGAACAATAAGAATAAACGCAGGAGCAAAGGAGAGGTTACAATGTAGATGAATTAAATCAAGCGCGCTTTGGACGCAACAGTCATATTTTCCTTGATTTGTGACCACTAATTTTCTGTTCGAATACCAACGCAACCCACCGTGCTATTAGACATTCATTTGGAAAACTACCGACCCGTATAATGTACTGTTTGCTCATCGTAGGTTAGGTTAGACCCTATCCATAACTCTCATGCTGGAGAACAATCTTTTTTATTTTTATTCAATGTTTTCGGAAAATCTATCACTTCGTTGATCGACTTTCCATCATGTCCTATTATTTAATGTTTTCAATCGGTAAATCTCCAAACGAGTGACAAAGTATTTTCTGGGAGGTCACGTTGGTATTTTTATGATCTATTTATGGGACATAAATGGATAATTAAGTTCTACAATAAAATCATCGGTTTGACGATAAAAAAAAAAAATGTTTTAACCGAGAAAGTAAATTTCAACGAGAGATTACAACATGGAATTTTAATGAAAATACGTTGAACATTAAATAATTATCGATATTATCGTAATGTTACTATTATTACCATGTTATCGTCATTGTTGTATCATCGATATTGCAACATGAATGAGGAAAAGTGAATGCGTGCTTTTTTACCTGTTCAAATAATTCATTAATTACGATAATTAATTTGACAATTTGTTAACAGGTAATCCGCGAAATTCTTTTTAATTTTATCTTGGAAATCTTCGATTGACTAAAATAATTCCTGTCTGGAATTTGAAAATGACTGTTAATTGGAATGCAGTCAACCATTAAATAAAAAAGTATCCCGAAATTGTTTTGACAAATTTCAATAAAATAATTCTTCATCGATTATTAAAAAAAAACTGAAACTTTTTTCATCGAAAACAAATAACTGAAGTATCATAATATCAAACATGAAAGGAAAGGAGCAAGATATAAGGATAAAAATTAAATATTCTAGTTACTTGATGCGGAACCAAATGCATTTGATATTTATAGCATTCACTTTATTTCTAAGAATGAATCTTTGCACAGACATTCAAACGAATATAAAATTTTTGATCGTTGATAACATTCAAGGTAATAATTTATAAATTAAATTCATAAATTATACATAAAACATAAGTAGGAATCGTAATCGTTTTTTTAAGATTCGTTTAACTCGAAATAAATCATTCGTGAAAATACAAGATTACGGTGTCCCTGTGGCGCAGGATCACGCCCTACACTACATTGCCTTTGCTAATCGTGTTATCCCCATATTCAAATCTCTCAAATCTTCTCCCTGGAATCCTGCCAGGTGGCCCACCTGTTGACCGAATCGTGTTTTTCCACCGAATCTTCTCGTTACCTCCGATAATCATGGTTCCAGGAAGGGAAACTCCTCCTCCTCCTCCTCCTCCTCCTCTTCGAGTTGTCCCAAAGGGATCAGCCGACCATCGTTTTTCGTGTCTATCGGAAATTGATAGTCGTTCGAAGGGAATTGGTTTAAAATTCTTATTCGATATGTCTCGTATTGAAATTTTAAAAAATTAAAAAATAAATAAAACGTGAATAATTAAACTTTATTTTTTTTAGATTTTTATCATATTTTTTGATATTGTTTGAATGAGAGATAGATATACAAGTCATAAGAATTTAAAAAGTTAATTATTAAAAAAATACTCTTGATACAATAATATACTTTGTGATAAACATTTAAACGGAAAATTTTATTCTTTATTTAAACATAAATACTTTGATCATTTACATTAATGATATCATCATGTTGATGTTATTTTGACGATAGAAATCATAAATATTCATGTATCTGATTATCAAATTCATCATCGTAAAAAATGATTAGTTTCATTAATACAAATTATAAAAGAGATATTCGATTATAATTTGGAATATTTTTTTTTTTTAATTTTTATTTTATTATTTTCTTCTAATAATATTTAATAAATAGAAACAAAATATAAGTTAGATAAAGATAGATTAGATAACTTTTTAAATTTTCAATGTGTTTCTACATTCAAAACCGTTATATTTCATCACTATTCTTCGAAACTCACTATCAAAAAATAATGATACTCTAAAACGAAAGTTCATTCATATCTAACTATATATTCATTTATCTAACTACTATCAAAAATGAAACGAGATTTTTTTATATTTATAAAGAATTACATTTATAAAAAATATTTATATAAAAATATATATATATATATATATATATATATTTCATAATTAATCAAATTTTTAAAAATAGAATTAAATAAATGTATAAAATAACGAATAAAGAATTATCGTACAAAAAATAATATTAAAATATTAGATGGGGAGAAGCAAACACCGAGGTGGACAAGCGGTTCTATATATATAGAAGGTAGAATATAAAGGTGAGAGAGAGAAATATGAAGAAAGAGATAGTAGAGGAGGATAAAAAGAGAGAGACAAAGTAAGATAGAGTGAGAGAGAGAAAGGAAGAGGGAGAGGAGTAGTATGGAGAGCGCTCACATCACATTCTAGGCTATTCCGCATTCTGTTCCCCCACTTTCCATCGTCCACAAGCCACCGGCTCACCTCTACGCCTCCGTGACTGCTGGAAAAGTTGTATAACGAACACGTACGCGTGTACCTGACACGTACCTCTACGTTCGCCTCATCCGAGTGTTTCGCGTCCAGATATATACATAGTATACCGTGGACCTCCTCTACACGAACACTAGCTGCTACCTATGACACGAGGACTCACTTGCGTGAGCACGGTTTGCTCGTGTAAGTATATATCTGTTGCAAATCCACCAGCAGCACGGCCACTGGGCAAACGACGAGAAATACTCACACGCTAAGGGAGAGAAGAGACACACGTTCAAAGTTCCTTCTTACTTGGCGCTGTTGCCAATTCCTTTTCCGATTTTTCCTTTATCTATACGTTACACGAGGGATACTCTTTTCTTTTTTTCTTTTATTGTCAAAGTCTGTGTTTACTTCTGCTATCTTTTCCTCATCTCATCTTTTTGTTCTTCCTATAGCACCGTCTGCTTCGCGTTTATGTAGTACTAGATATTTATTGCGCTTCTTTCTTTCTTTTTTATATGTTCATGACATGATAATATTAATTTGCTTTCAACCATGAACGAAGACGTTTTCACGAATAGAAAAATTAACTTTTGTAAGATTTTATATTATTCAACTCTCATTGTTACTCGGATTTATGAATACTCAATCGAAACTTATTAGAATATATCTTAATATTTTCGAATGTATCTAAAATTCATTTAACTTAAATCTGAGATTCCGAATAAACCCGAATGTCTCCGAATAAATCCGAGTATCTCCGAATATATCCGAATATATCCGAAGCATTAATTTAATCCGAATTCAAATGTATAAGAAAAATTTCATATTGATTTTGAAGAAATCATAATCATAAAAAGAAATTCTAATCTGGAATATGGAATCTCAAACATTTATATTCAAATCTAGTTTCTAATGAGCGTATTTCTTCGGATTATCTTCGGATATAAATAGCATTATTTTTTTTATTTTATACATCTATCTTATTCTCCGCGTGTTTTTCATACGATTTAGAGATTCTTCCCCAATTGCTCAACTGCGCGTTAAGAAGAACGTATTACTATCTAGAAGACGGATATTCAAGCTTTCCTTTCTAACGCACGTTTCCGTCTTAAAAGTGTGTTACATGGAAAATTTTAAATATGTAGGATTACTTAAACATTATCTATGCCACGACTATCGGAAAACGCGCGAGCATATTCTCACGGAACGAAGAAACAACAGATATCTTTTTATAGAAGCTTTTTTTGCCTGGCCGTCAACAGTAAAATACATTATGAACGATTTCCTCTCAAGACCCGATCTTAATTAACGCGTAAAGACATGCAGATGGCAATGAAAGTGACAGCGTACGGATGTCGACACACGCGATTACATGTACAGTTAGCTATAAAAAATATTCGTATCCTATATTTATCGCAACATTTACGTGTAAATTAAATTTCGTATCATTGGATAATTTTATATTGTTACAAATTTTAATATTAATAATGAAAATTTGATACTACAGAAATGAAATATAAAACTTGATTGAGAAAATATTTCATTGAAAAATAGATATCTATTAAAAACTTTTTGCAGTTACTGTATGCCAACATCGTTTCTTTGTATACATGATTCAAGCATTAAAATTGAAAGGTTCAAACCGATTTAGCTATGAATTTCAAACAAGACAATAAGACAAATTTCGAACTGAAAATAAGGATTTGAGGGAAAAACTCTCGAGAGTTGCTATCGGAAAGTATTTTTCTCTAAATGATATTGCGTTAACAATAACTATCTAAAATTACATATTAGAATACATATTCTCAATGCAGTATTCATTAATAAAAAATAATCGATAATAACTTTCGAGAGTTTTACTCTCAAATGTTTCGAATTTTAATTGAAAATTCTCTATTAAAGGAAAAGTAATTAACAGTGATTTAAAATGCTAACTTATTATCGATACAAGATAATATAAAATAGCAATTAAGTTAACATGTTTATAATTTAAACTTTTTTATTTTATCTTTATCTAAATTCAAGATTGAGGTAATCAGGTCGCTTGCTATTAAGAATCTATGATCGTTATATATTATATCTTTAAATTTTGTTTATTTAAAAGATGTTAATACGTAAAATAAATATTCAAAATAAATTTTGCAACATACCACTTGATTCGATGAAATTTATAATTTATAATCATGTAAACACGTTCGATCAAAAATAAATCAAGAAATAAGATATTAATATCTCGTGCAACAAGCGTGACAAAATTCGACAAATAGAAGGATTAAGGACTTTTTCGTTATCTTGGAATAAACCTCATGTCGAAATCATATATTTCGCAGTAAGATAATTTTGACAACCGATCAGATATTTTCATCGAACAGAAATGTTTCGATTACATATCGCATAAAAAAACGAAGAAAAAAAAAGCGAATTTAACAAATGATCGAGTTCGAAATGTTGTTTCTATGAGATGGAATAAATGATAGAATATAGATAGAATATATTGGATAGAAATATATTGAGAACTTCTAAGAATTGCTTTTAAGAGTAATAAGTAATTTCCATAAATAGATAATGCATTGACCGACATTTTAAGAATAAAACGTCAAGAATATTTCTCATCAACGAATATTATAATGAGAATGATTGTAATTTTCATTATTCAACATTAACTTCCGGAAATTAACTATTGAATATTCATTCTCAATGCAGATGGGAAAGTTGAAAACTTTAATTCTAAAATATATTTGCGCTCGTAACTTTCTTTCAAGATTACACACAAATATATTTAATCATTCATAAATGAATACGGAATCACACGTTCTCATTTCGACACAAGATTCAATATCGATCTAGAATGAGAATTGCAATATCGTAGCACGCTCGTTACACGCTCCTTACACGCCCGCGTCCTCCTTATAAATCACGACCTTGAAATCGGCCATGTAAGTAAATACGCATATATCTAGTGCATGAATCTACGACTTTGCTATACTTCGTTCAAACAATAACGCGAGCAATAATACGAGATGTTACTTTGTATACGAGATTCCGTTTTTTACATTATTTCTAAATAATGGAATAAGTGTCATCTATCGTGATAATTTTTTTTAATCGATTAGTTTCATGGTAGCCGTTTTATTCTCAATACTATCAGACAGCGTGGAGACCACCAACTCACTCGCGTTCTTTACATGATTTTCAATTCATATCACGTAATTCACAGTATTTATTCAGTTATAAACTCTTAACACATACAAATTACTAAAAACACGAATTCTCATTTCATGCCAACAATTACAAATAATAGTCAGTAAAAGATAAAGTGGAATAGAGAACCTAAGCATTTGAATAAGTTTAAATGCCTGTATTTTAATGTATTACTCGTTTGACTAGTTTCAAAGTAGGAATGACTTCCAAGCATGTATTTACTTATTTGTCTAAACGGGTTAGAAAGATCCTTGAATATAGATAATAATATAACAAAATACAAGTAGTACATAGATAACTATTATACATATTACACATAAAATAGTCAATTAACATAATATTTTTATTGGCAAGAATAACAATTTTATTTATCTTAAGATTTAAAAAAATTTAAACGTATATATTGTAAAAATCTAAAGAATAAAATCGCTTTTATTGAATTTATTTAATTAAATTATTATCCAAAAAAAAGCATATGACAAATATATAGGATATATTTTATACAGAAATCTAATAAATAAAAATATACGAAAGATATAAAAATATTTATCTGTAAATATTTCGATATATAAATATAAACATTGCAACTAAAAATATCATCAATCGATCTTTCATATTTAATATACAATTATTATTATTATTATTATTATTATTATTTAATATACTATACTATAAATCTGCTTATAATATATTATATTATACGTATATTCAAGCTACTTTAAGCATTTGTCCATAACCTATAATTTACCATTGGTAAACAAAGTGTTCACAGAGAAATTTTACATAAAATTTTTGTCTTACTTTCATTTGTAGGTTATGTTCCCACCGTTTAACCAAAAAGATACGAAACATTCTATATTCTGTAATCGTCGATTTCTTTCCTTCAAAGACGAAATGACAAAGAACAAACAAAGACATCGTTTCAAATGGAAAAAACTGATCAACACGATTGTTATTCCCGCGATCACAAAGTAAAAGGAAAGCGGCAGTATAAACGGCTATTATGATACAACCGCTTTACAGCACAGTCATCAACCTTGACCAACCGCGACACCGAGAAAAGAACGCATTCTAAAGACTCGATCTAAAAGCAGTACGATAGATCAGGCATCGGCGCGCGGACCACGAAGCGGTTAGGACCAGCCTGATCGCGTTCTCTTCTCACCAGGTTGGCACCGCGTGGAGCGCCACTCTCGAACCGATGAGTTTCGCAGGAGGTGGCGCGCCACGCGCCACGCGCCTCGCGCCACACGCCACGCGCGAATAGCGACAGTGAAAACGGTCGTTCGTAGCCGGACGACATTCTCGATTTCAATGCCGCGCCGCCCAAACACCTTAATACTCGATTTATCGTAATTGCCATTTTCGATCGTACCTTTCTTCCTTTCGCTCGAGTTCTCGAGCAGAGATACAATCAACAACTCGGAATTCTCAAAGACACCGAACAAGGATAGAAGTACTGCGATCGGTACATACAGTTGAAAGATCCAGTGGAAAAGAAATATATGAAATATTTTTATAAGTTTAAAATTGAAGAAAGATTTATACTCATAGGAAATGAGGTATGGAATTACATTTCTTTTAAATAGGACGATTCTATATAATAAAACGTACATAATATTAGATATTAGATATTAGAAGATTACGAAATAAAGAAATGAAATTATGATCCAAAACATTAAAATGGATACTTCGTGTAATACTTCTGTTTTTTTATTAGAATTTCACAAAAGATTATGTTAAATATTCGTTGTATATAGTAAAAGAAAAAGATTATCTTTGAATTAATGATGTTAACATATAATTATGTTAACATTATAATTGATTATATTATGTAGACAATTCGTTTATTTCGAAGATTTAACATATATACTTCATTTTCTAATATCAATAATATGAAATATATTTTAAATCTAGAAATATATTGGTTCAACAAAAATTATGTGTTTAATTAAAAATTTGATATTCCTAACATATTATATCGTTTCTTATTTATTTTAATCGCAAAGTTTATTATTTATTTAATATATATTATGCTCGTATCATTTTCACTAATAATATTATCATTTATATCATTTTCTCAATAAAAGTGATACTATTTTATTGTACTATTTATAATCTATTTATAATCTCGATGAATAAACACGAAATATATCGAATTAGGTTAGGTTAGATAACTTTCAAAGTTTCAAACCGTTCAAAGATTCAAAACCATTACGTATTTCATTTCTGTCATCAAATAAAATAAAAAAGAGGTTAGAAGAAAATATTATGAAATAAAATTTTATTGCATATCGATAAGCGAAAGAATAATGTTATTCATTTTTTGATCTATCTATAAGTACGATTAAATAATAATCCTATTATTATTTTAAAAAAAATTACTCGATAGTTTCTTTTTTCTTCTTTAACATATATCTCTAATAAATAAAGAAATCAAAGAAACTTACTTCGAAACCGTGATTTAAAGAAAGCCGCGTTACGATTCTCGAAAACTTTCTTCTTCGCTTCGATGAATTCCGAAAAGGCGTTATATCGTTACGTAAATCGTGAAACTCGATTCATTCGAAACTCAATCTTAACCGATTTTCGAGCCAATTCTCGATAAGGAAAGGATAATCCGTGTAAATACGAAAAGTAATTGCAAATAATCTAATCTCAATGTGACATTGGCCGCGATCTAACCTGCAAGACGTGTATCTTTTATGAGTGTATACATATGTGTATTATGTATTTACCAGTGATAAGACATTCGACATCGAAGGAGTCTGAGAAAACTAACATCAAGCACGTATTTCATAATTCACATCTCCTTTCACAACTGAATGAATGACGATCATTTCTAACATTCTTCGTTTTTTTTAATCTTTTTTTTTCTGACAGCCTTTCGAAGTCAACTTGACATGAATATCGTTTTTCAAACTGACTCCATTAGTGATGCATCATTATTGTTATTATTGTTGCACTTTTATTAATTCTTCGTAAGCAAATATATATATTGCACTTTTTATAAATAAGAATTATTTAAGTTTGATTGTTTTTATTATTCTGACTTTAAAAAAAATCGGAAAAAATTCTAGGACACTTTATTAAAGTTTTTATTTCAATATTTCAATATACACTCATCCAATATTGAAGAAAAGATTTATTCAATAAAAATAGAAAATAATTCAGAAATTTTTTAGCTGTAAACGATTTAGCTTGTCTAATGCAATGAGATTTAACTGTATTATTAAATTAAACATTAATCAAAAGGATGAAATAATAACAAAATTATTATAATTTTTCAATCATTCTTCGTTTCTTTTCCTCACATTTTATTTTAGCTCGATCATGATTTCTTCAAATGTGAATTTTTCATCGCTATATATTTACCAATTTTTGCTTGTAATTCAAGAATCGCAACTTATACCGTGAGAAAAAAACGAAAGTTAATATTCGCGAAAGAAGATAACAGTTAAACGTCGTATTTGTGTCGAAGGTTTCGCAAACGTCATCGAAAGTCAAACATCGATCAAGTCCGAAAAAAATCAAAAAGCGCGAGCAAATATCGCGTTGGTTTGCTTTTCAGGTGCCGTTCTCACATTTTCTGCACCGTTCTAATCAATGTACGCGATTCTTTGACCGCAAATAGATATCCATATATTCGTATCTAAAGATACGATTTATGTGGAGAATTCGAGAATCCGTCGAAAACTTCTTATCAAAAATGGTCTGCAAATTCTTCCATTCATCGATCTCTCATCGGACATTGCGCCATTCAAAAGGGAAGCGTGAAGCGAGTTTCTATGAATTAAAGCATCTTTATGTAGTGTTATTGAATTTACGATTACGAAACGGAATACTTATAATAACGCGAACTAAAAATTGACACTATTAAGGAAAATTTGGAAAATAAACGTAGAAGTGAAATTCTTAAGGAAATAATACAATAAGATACATAACGAATAAAGAACAAATTCGAAATATGAATATTTGTCATGTAAAAGAATACATATTTTATATTATGTAAAATATCTTTCAAATATACAAATTTAAATACATAATCATTTTTCATTTGAATAATTATTGAATAACAAAATTGTATAATTAATATAATTGATATTTGTATAATTGTATAATTGGTATAATTATATAATTGATATATTATAATTTTGTATAATTGATCTACATATAGTCAATTATAATTCGGATATAATATATAATTAATATCAATTTATTCAATAATGAAGTTTCGTATAAAAAAAAATACTTCTACATTTTCATCTTACAATTAAAATTTTTTCAAATAAATTCGTTTTTTTGTATCAGTTTGATAATATTTAATATATAAAGAAAAAAATTAAAAGGATCATAACCTTTTAGGCAATACGAGCATTGAGCAAGAACTTTATCGATTGCTTACATAACAATCTTTGATTGACTATTGCAGCTGTTACCTAGTATCTTTGAATTCAATCACAATTCTGGCAAAAACAGCGTCTCTTTGATAGAATTCAATATTCGATATTTTTGTAAATTCTTCAAGAATTTTTGTACACGCATTCAAGATCTCACTTTAATAATTTTGTATATTCTTGACGGAATATTGCAAAATTATTTTAGATCCCGATTCTTTGAATATTTTTTACATGATAATTCGTGATTTTACAATATTTGGTCGAATATATACAAAATTATCACTTTATTTACTTTATTATTTACTTTATGAAATAAACTAATTACACATTTGAAAGATGTATATTTAAGATTTATTTACAGATTAAAATTTATAGATTACGATTAATTCAATATCAATGTTAAAAAAATTATAGAAAATATAGGTATCCACGTAAAATGCTTAAATGTTTTCGCGTCATTTATGCAATTATATATTCTAATTTATAATAATTGTCGATTCATAAGAACGGTATCGCGAAAATCTCTATGTTTTCTCTGGGCAAGCGTTAGAAATGGAGACTGCGGTTTATGCTTTAAACGTCGTGCTCTGCAGATGGTAATCTTGTTTCTTGGCCTATATCCGCGTTTGCCTATGCAAACCATTGTGCAATATCCTCGAAAGGTGTCTTCGAAAATGATTCAGAAACTAATCCTCACTCCATTCTTCTCCATTCACGAGTAACTCGCTCTTTTCTGTCTTTCTCTCCCTCTTATGAAAAACGAGAAAGAATTATAATTGAGACGAATAATTGCACCATTTTTAAAATTTTTATATACACAATATAATGATTATGAATTTGTGAGTGATCATCCTTTTTTTCCCCCTTAATTTTTATACAATTATATAAAATGAATAGCTCGTAATGATTTACGATAATATAATTTCAATTTAGTTACATGTCTACAATTCAACAATAAAATACACAGATATTAATTTTAATCGCGATGAGTTGGCAAACATCCTCGCCTATCTCTTGCGCCTATCTAATACGAGCGTAATATTTTCTCACATTGTGGAAGAAAAAAGGAAAAACAAGAAGCAAAGATTCGATAGATGATTTGGTGCTGACGATACGAGCATTCGCAAGTTTGGTTAAAAATAATGGTGCTGGTAACGAAAGCACACATCCAACTGGAGGAACGTTACACCGACTTGTGTGTACTTCTGGCTATGCGAAGAATGGATTTACATGCGTTTCACGGTTCCCGGCATTGCTGACACGATTGCCACGCAGTCGAGAGACACGTAGAATGCGTGTCGGTACGCATCTTAAAAGTCACTGCTGCTCACCGGTCTTCCTGCAGGCCGCACGATACGCGCCGAAGGCTAAAGACCTTCTTCGGAACTTTTCTACGACCGAGGAACGCCTCTAGAGCACGCGACTCTCTCTACACTGCCTGTGGTACACTTGCTATGTTCGAGTAAAAGTACATCGAATCTTTTCAAGGGGATAGGTAAAAATGTTGGAGAGGACGAAAATGGAAGGATTACATTTATGCAGAGCGTGAAAAATAAATTAGAATATACACGATATGCGAGAAGATACAAAATATCCAAAAAGTACGTTATGATGAGGAGTGGAACAAATTTTTAAACTTTAGAGAAGCTATTCGAAGCACAGAAATAATACGTTCAGATACGTGGAAAACAATTTTCACAGAATAGAGGAGAATGAATAGAATTTTAGCTACCGAGAGATTTTCGATTAATTTATGTAATTTTTAATTCGACGCGCGTGCCTTCCAATAGTGGTGAATCGCGATCGAATATTCGAGCATTTTCGTGTGACAAGCAACAGGCGGTCATCCTTTCGGAACTTAATAACGTATATCACGTCGAATCGACAGACCTTGCGAGTAGCTTTTCTCGCTAAAAACCTGGCTAGAATTTCAATTTCCACGTTCTATCGTGCCGCTTCCTCGCAATTCAGCGAAGTTATATATTCGATCGTTATAAATTCGATCGCTATAAATTCTAACGTTTGAATAGTTAAAAAAATTCGATCGTTGTAAATTCGATTTGTAATCAACGAATTCGATACCTGTTAAACGGTTCAAAGTTTCACACGGTGGAGGAGGATATATCGTTTCACCCAATGCGATACACTCGTATCGACAATGACGTACAATTACATAGCCTTATATCGATAAACATCGTCGATACGTCATATTTCGTAACGGTCACGATCAGATCGGTTACGAACGATCCGGTGCGTGCAGACGCCGGCAGCAGATATACATTTACCCGATCTTCAATACCGTAGGTCAACGTTCAGAGAGAATTCCAGCCAGACTCATCATCCTGCGTTTTCCTCTCCTCTCTTCCACCATCCCTTTCCCTTCTCTCACACTCTCCATCTCCCTCTCGCTCAATGTCCCTCTTGCCAACGCACGGCTATGCACGCGATCGACACCAATGGGCGCGCGCGCGCGCTTACACGTCAACGCGATTCAACTTTCTATTCCAATCGGATGTACCGCGATCGAATTCTATTCTTCAATGGAGATATTTAGGCCTCGAGGTGTGAATCTACGTATTTAAGAGCAGCAAGATTATTCGAGGAATTAGTCGAGGAACATTAATCGGTTTAAGAAAATTTATTTATCGAAAAAAGATTGAACAATTTTCAAATATGGACGTGTTTGTGAAAGAGATGTATATACGTATTGGGACTATATCAATTATTTATTTGAAAATTTATGCAATTTATCATCCCATTATTTCAAATATTGTAAAGAAAAGTTGAATTTCATTTTCAGGGATTCGATAAAAATTAATATTTATCTATTTAATATTTTGCAGATCAATTATGTAGCGTTTCTTCATTGCGAAATTTATATACAATATTTATATCACTCGAGCAAAAGTGAAAAATTCACATGAATTTTATGAGAAAACTGGAAATTAATTTAATTTCATCTCAAGAAGTGTAATTTAAAGAGGATAATAAAATTTCAATATCATATATGATATTTTAATTATTCATATATAAATATAAATATAAATATAAATTTGGATGGCGAGACAATCGCGACGTCACGATTTTACCGAACCGATACGATCGCAAAGACGAAGCAACAAGCTATACGTTCAGAGGGCCGGGAGCCTTTACGTAACAACCGACTCGAGAAAGTAGCCCAAAGTCTGCCTGTTATAAATCACCCGTTCAACAACACAACCGATGCGCTTCGATCGAATCTTTCAACTTTGATTCGTGGGAATATTACGTGTAAATAAATCGAAATTTCCTGTCTAAATTTATGAAATATTTATGAAATATTCTTCTATCTATAACACGACATTAATTTCAAATTAATAACACACTTGGGAAAAGATTCGAAAAGAAAAAATAATCTTAAATTTTCGATCGGCAATTTTTCATCGTACGAAATTTCTACAATGCGAGAATGAAAGTTTCATATTTGGCGATAACACGAATCGCCGAACGTTTTCTTCGATTAATCGAGTAGTTGGATAGGGCATGGCACAGGGCAGGACAGGCCAGGCTGTACCGAGATCGAGATCTCGAGAAGAGACAGGAACGTAAGCGAGACAAGGCAAGGAAGAGTCGAGTAGGCTCGAGAAAGAAAGGAGAAAAGGAGAAAGGGGGAAAGGAGGAATAAGGAAGAGGTGAAAAGGAGGAAAGGAGGAAAGAAAGGATCCTCGAGGCCTCGGGCATCCTGAGCATAACGGTACTTCGTAAGAGAACGCAAGAGAAACGGATAATCAACTAGCCTCCGCCCAACCGAAAACGATTCGCATCTCCTTCTCTCTTATCGACTGGCTCATTCTCGCTCTCTCATTCCCTGGCAACAACTAATTAATCGTCCTTTTAATTTTAACTAAATCGAATATATATATATTTAGATTTCTTCTTAACCAGTATATCAGTATTAGATCATAGCCGAATAAACGAATGTTCGATTGATCTCATTTTTAGGTTATGTAAATAAAATAATAATACACAATAATGCAACGAATACTATAACGAACAATTTTTTTTTCATTAAATGAAAATGCTACAAAGTACAAATCTCAAGTTATTTGGTGGAATATTATTTATTGATTAAAATCGTAAATAATAAAAAAAAATATACATGAACACATTGAAAGAGTAGACGAAAAGAATAAGAACTATTCTTGAACTAAAAAATAGAAAATAAAAAAGAAAAAAGAAAGGAAGAAAAGAAAAATGTCAAATTTTTGCACGCATCGAAATAGCGAGAGAAACACTCGTCCCATTAAAATCCGTCTCATTAGTATGAAGAGCGCAAAGTCGCTTCACAGTTATTACAACAGATACATCGATGCTTTACAATCCGTCTCCGGTGTTAGTCCGTAATGTTAATGTGTTATACAGCCGAGACTTCCGTACTGGCTACAAAGCATTCGTTCGCGAACATCAGGTATGCGATGCCACGAGGTTACCTTCCATGAGGTCTTCGTTGCTTCTTACAACACCCTTATTGTGCTCCCACCGCTGGTGGAGCAAACCTCCGCTATTCCATTCTGTTCCTTTCCTATATCATTCCTTTCCAATCGATCATTTTCACGGTAATCATCGGTATTTTTGACTATAATAATTTTTTTTTTTTCGATTAAATTGCTCATTTTCTCTTTTTTATTTATTCATTCTCTCCAATCAAAAAAATGAATCAGTATTTTTCCAAATATTTTTCCTTCTTTGGAGTTGCAAAAAAATATTTGATATGCACTATTTAAATTTTAAATTTTCCGTACAGAAGTGATAATTATTACGTACTTATGATTGGGCAATGAATCGTACACTCTCTATACACTCATTGTTCTTCATTTTTCTTCGTTTGATGAATCGCAAGGATGTCTTTGCGTTAAAGTTTTTATTGGGTGTAAGCAAATATAGCAAGAATTACGGCCTATCATCTACATACATCATTAACAACAAAGAATATTTTTTAAAAATAATGCGATTTTGATGACTAAGTAATATTGTCTTCTTTGATTTAAATAGCGAGGACTCTGATATTCCTATAAAATATAGAAATGTAATTATATTAAAATGACAAGAATTAAAAGTTAGAAATCGCTGTGCTAAAATAAACATGTAAATTAGTTTTAAATACAATTCAATTATTATATCGCTTATTGTATTTGTGAAATTTACGGTTGTTACGATCTTCGACTAGTACCGGGATATTCACAGATTACACGTACTGGATAGAAATCGACACACAATGTGCCTCGATCGAGTAATTTCCTGCCGGAAGAATAGTCTCGTTAATCGAAAACCATTGTCAATCCTTTTAGCGTTTCTCATTTATCAAGTGCTATTTAAATACGTTTGGTTATTTTAAAAGTTTCTTCCTTTTTTTATTTTTATTTTTCTTTTTTTTCAGTTCCCATAACTCTTGTATTTTCCAATAAATTTTATTTTTCCAGAATAGCGATTGCGCTGAATTATATCTTATCACCTGAGTGATATATTTTTCAAATTAATTTTGACCGATTATTTGAGATGGCTTTTTAACTTGTTTAAAAAAAAACAAATCTTTTATGGAGAAATCATCTAATTATTCCATTTGATATATAAATGTAAAAGACCATTGGTCTATAAATTTATTAACTTGTTAATTCGTCGAATATTACTTCTCTCGAATAACAAAAATAATTTTTGAAGCAACGTAATATTATATATCAATGATATACAATAATGTGCAATACATAATAATATGTAATACAGAAAATATAACACATATAACATGAATTGTGTACAAACCAAATCCATAAATTCACTTTTACAACCAAGCAATAACCAGCTTATTAATCATCAAAGAAACAATAATCGTATTTTCTAATTATCGTTTCGAATCGTTTCGACATATAGTAACGGGAAATTCGTTCGTTTGGTGCCGCTTCTAAAGACTGAATTGCCAGAGGAGCGTATGTCGAACGAGTAACGGTTTATCAAGTTTATATTCCTTTTCCACGTGGTCGGTGATACACCAATAACTCGGTAAACGCCAAGCATCTTGCACCACTTGTAACGCAATGTGGAAAACCGAGCAATCCGCGATACGATTCGCGTGGAGACGCGCGATACGAGCTCGTGACGAACCGTACCAGCAACATCGAGCAGAGTCGAGCAGCGCCTTCCCGATCGACCTGTTGCCCTCTCGATTCTCTCGACTGGAACGCGTCTCTACGCGGAAACGCCGTGGCGCAGTCGGTTTCGACCTATCGCATCGATCATAGTCGAATAAATCAAAAAAATGTAATATCGTCTGCTACGTTGAATCAAACGTACACTTCAAAAGTTCGAAAACAGTAAGAAATTTTAAATGAAAATTTAATTCGTTGCTTAATCGAAACTGAAATATGAATAAAAATAAGTTACGGGATAAATTATAATAACAAAAAGTTTTTTGTTGACTATCATAACCTAAAATATATTGGTGGGATATGTTGTATAAAAGTATATAAAAATATAGTTGATTATGGTTTAATTGATATTTTTATATTTCTAAATCAATTTTTGATTTATTTTGATCTCTTGAAAAATTAAATTTTTGCTTCATCAAAATGATCGTATCTTTTGATTAAATTTAAACAAACTTCTATCTATTAAATCTTTCTTTTCTTATTCGAAACAGTTCATGGCAATAAACATTTATAAACAGTTACATTCTTATCGCATCGTAAATTAATATTCTTATCCAAGTCATTTGCGATTATTATTATTACACTCATTCTTATCTATATCTCGTTTTATTATATAGCTTGTATTATATTCTATACCTTTCTTTTATATATCTAAAAGATTCTCGCAAATAAACAAACAAATATAAAAGAAATATCACGTGATATTTTCGATTCCCAAACGAAATTCGCGGATCGATCTTTTCACAAATATTGTATCATTATCATACAAGTTATATAATAATCGAATCGTTCGATAAATTGCTTCTTGATTGTTCCCATCGTTCGGAATATCTATATGTATATTATTTACGTAAAGAAACATATCCAAGTGTATTTGAGCGTAATCGTTGGATGCGTTCAAGCATTTTCACGCTTCGTGACGCGCGTCATATCTGTTTCCTGGGGATCGTGACCCGTGACTTCCAACCACCGAAATACAAAAAACAAAGATGGCGAAATAAAAAACATTATATTCCTCGAAACACGTACAATTATTCGTTAAAATGTCCTCTCTTCCTTACGCACAATTTCATATCGTCTGAATTTATCAAAATGTTGAACTCCTATATCATCTACTATAATGATTGATAATTAATTTTTCAAACGTTAAATTTGCCTTAAGAATGCAATAAAATTTTTAAATTTGAAAAAAAAGCCTGGAAACGAAAAATCGATTTAAGAAATAAACTAAAACAAATAACGTTAGAGAAATATCTATCTCTGTAAAGAAAAATCAACTGATAATAATTTTAATCAGTCGATTAGTGATATTTATAAAATTATTGATTTTTCAATTCACATTATTTCAAATTGCTCCAACAGTTCTCCAATTCAATTGTATTCCACTTGTATTGTTGGACGAAAAATTTCGATTTATTTGCTATCGAGAATAATCGAGAATACCACCCCCGATTTCTCGTCAAATTCGTAGGAACGAATTCGTTAAAGGGGTAAAAAAAAGGAGAGAGGGAGATGAAACGCGAACGGACGTGCGGTCTACGATTCGTGGTGTACGAGAATGTACCGAATGTATTATGGTATAACCCGCGAACAATAACTCTTCCTCCACTCTCGGCGTTTAATGGCCGTCCATCTATTTAACGTGAAGGAAGAGGAAGTGACTGATGGGTAGATAGGTCGAGCGTTTTGTAACTAATTTCGCGAGTAAATTGTCCGTAACATTGGTTTGGTGCAGTTGAAACGTAACTAAATATAACAACCACGAAACGGGGTTGCCGATTCGCCAGCGCGACAACCAGTCAAATCCCTGCAATTCCGTCCAACGAATACCTTATCTCGCGCGATTAACTCGATGATGATAAGATACTCGTTATTGTTCCTTTATTTAAAACGTTCAATCCGTCTCTTTTTTTATTTCAAGATACACATTGCAACATTTGAAATTTCATTTATCTTTTGAAAAAAATTCATTTCTGTAAATCGGTTTCAAACTTGATAACAAGTATTTATATAATTTCGTTGAAAATTAATTTAACAGGAATTTTATATCGTGTCATTTTCTATTTGTGACAATTATTATTCTCATTCACGGTATATCGTTAATGAAAAATGACCATCGAAAGCAACTCGCGTGAGTTTTACTCTCAAATGGATTCGCACCCTAGATAAAAAAAAAAAAAAAAGTTTAAGTATCCATCTACAGATGTTTATCATTATTCCAGGTACTAATGACCATCTGTACGCATTAAACGCATACGACGCTAGTAACCACACAGCTAGCCACTCATCCACGATTCATCGTGACTCACTGAGAGCAGAGTGATATGCATTGGATATGAACTTTTCAAATTCCTGTCACGCAATGTCAAAGATACACCGAGAGGAATGCGTCAATTTTATCTTTCCATCTCCACGAATGGAGATACACTTTGAAAACATCGATTCTTTGTAAAATCTCGTGGAGTATCCACTCGATGGAAGATAGAGTTTTTTTGTTCTCGAGAACAATCGAAGAAGAGAAATTTTCTGACGACAAAAAAAAATAGTACAACAATTTGATACGATATCTGGGTGAAAAAAAAATTTGCAATCTCCTTATTCTTCCTTCTTATATCGAAATTTTCTTTTCCAATTTCTTTTTATTACTTTGTTATATCAATATAGTAATTATTTTTTGTTAATTTCAATCTAATTATTCTTCAAATACCGCCAACTATTTCTTAATTATTTCTAGGATGTAGGAGAACTTTTGACGAAGGAACTTTCTAAAATACGAAGAAGTCTAACCTAATTCTCTTAAAATCAACCATTTCTTCGAATACTTTCTAAGAAACATGAAAATCTCGAACCTATTTTATTTACAAAAGACTGTATTTTTTAAATATTCTGAATTTTGAAATGATTGAAATTCAACAATTTAATTAAGCGACGATAAAATGGGAAACGGCCACGAATACAGCTGGATGGGGATATACGCACGTTCGAATATAAACGATCCCCGTAACGTTAAACGCGTGAGAGAGTTTCCCTTCGAGCAAACAAGATCGTCCACCGATATTTTGACCCGGGCTCGATCCTCGGTGCCTAATGTTAATTGCGTTTGTTTTCTGCTCGAGCATCGAGCAAAATAATCGGTGGAACGATATAATCATACGTAGAGTTGAAACGAAGGGCGGTGAACCGTGGAAATGGCTCGTCCGGTAGCTCGTCGTCAGGATGCCCTTTCTGCCTGACCACGATAATCGTGGATTTCCGTCCGCTTATTATCTTATGCGCGTCACAATACGTTTTAGATTGCGTTCCGGTGACGGCTAATTAGAAATTTACAGCCAATTCTCTGTACAACCGCGATCCTCCTTTGCCACGCTCCAACCGACTCCGACTTTCCACCTCTCTCTCTCTCTTTTTCTTTTCAGTAATGAAACCCTTCGAGTCATTTTGAATATATATCTTGAAAATTCGAATCATTTCGAAAAATGTAATTTGGAAAAATGAAATCGTCTCTAATCGACTTCCAAGTTATTAAACTGTGTGGATTTTTATGCTTACATCTTTATGATTAAAGGGATTATCACTTTGAATATACTTTTATGTTATGTGTTTCACGAAAGAAAAATGCTGTGCAATAGTCTAACATGTTACGTAAAAATGGAAAAGTAAATTGGATGTACGATTCAATTCGTGTATTGATGAATGAACTTTGAATTGTTCGAATTAATCAAGAGGAATCAAATTTATTAATATATCATAAAAATTAATATTATAATATAATATATATAATGAATCAAAATAATCTTTTAACATTACAATAATTTTAGCACTGTTGCACAGCATATAAACTGCATGTTCTGTAAATATACACATAATAGAAACACGTATATTCACGTTAAATAACGAATGAAACAAAAATAACACATAGAAATTAAATTAAATAGTACGTAGATAACGAGACCATTTAAAATATCGTCTTATCGAAACTATCTTTCGAAGAAAAAAAAAATTCAGATCTATTTGCTTGAAACTCGCGATTATCGGGTATATCGATGTGTGTACTCGCTTACGAAATTTTCTCGATAATCGAGATATCGATGGAATCGTTTGGCGCGCGATACGAATGCGCGAATTTCGCCTACCAAAACTTATCGCATCGGTAACGGTACGGAGAACCGGTTTTCCACTCTAGTCACAACCACGTGTCTATTCTCGTCACCCGTAGAAAAACTCGTAGTGATTCGCGGTCGAAAGATGCTCGACAAAAACCAACTCGCCTCTGATCGGTCTTAGATCGATACGATCGAGAAAAAGAAAAAAAAAGAATTAAACTTTCGAATCTTTAATTAGACTCACAGTCGATTTCTAATCGATAGCTCTAACTGTTCGAGAGAGAAGTGCGAATTTTAAAAGTAACGCGCGCGTCGTACGATCACGTTTATTATATTTAATCGTGAATTCATCGACGATCGGATATTCGTTGCACGTTTCGATTTGATGTGCAAATGAATATTAGGTAGATACGCGACACGAAAAATTGATTATTAATTTTATTCGAGATTTTATTTTTTTCTGAATTAATTCTTTTTTAATCGTGTTTAAAACGAATTAAAATCCTTTTTTTTTTTTAGAAGCGATTTAAAATACAAAAATGAATATTAACGCGTAAAAATATGTAAAATATTTAAATATTTAAAGTAATGACATGCTTAAGAATGATGATGACATTAATTTTTAAATTCTATTTAATTATACACTATATTTATGAAAATATTAATTTGCATAAACATCTATAGCTTAATTATAATAATTATATTAATTTATAATAATTATAATTAATTTAATTATAATAACATGATAGCAGCGTGCATATAATTACAACGTACATAATCACAATATAATGATATTAATTCTCGAAAGATAAGAAATTACGTTCAATTTACGTTATCGTTGGGAATTTTTTTAAAAAATATTCTTTAATTTTAAAACTTGTATAAAATAATAATAAAAATTTTCATAGAAACAAGAATATTTATTATATTCGATTGAAAAAAAAGAATGGAAAACTTTTTAATAGAAAATTTGTATTTCTATATTTTATAAATTCCATTCAAGAATCGAAACTTTTAGTTTTCGAAAACTTCTTTTCTTCTGCTTTCTCGTCGAAACTTATAAGTGAAAATTTTTTTTTTAACCAAGTCCACTTATTAACTTCATATTCGAATATTTCGCACGAACTTGTGAGATCGATTCAAGCTAAGTAAAAAATAAAACAACTTCGCAAAAATTTATATATATGCTTGCATCTTGAACCAAATCTTTCAAATTAAATAAACAGCCTCTATTTTTGTCCCTCAACTTTTCCAATCTGTACTACACTGTTATATACAAAAAATTTTCTACACACTTTCCCCTTCTCTATAGAATCGACTTATAACACTTACCTCCCATATACCGATATATCAACACTCTTTACGACTCTTTACACGTGAAATTAGAGCGCATACCTAGTATTTAATCCCGAGAAACGTAAAGTGTGCGCTATCATTTTAGACTAATTCGAGAAAGAGAGAGAAAGGGATAAACGCGTGTGTATGTAAATAGAGCAGAGAAGGTCGAGCGGGGTAAGGGAGCACTCGTACAGTCATCGAGCTGGTCGGCAAGGTGGAAAGGCGTGCGACGCGTGTCCCAGACGGACGGCGCGCCGTATCAAAGGATATTTGCCCTGTCAACAACGCGCGGCTTTATGTGGAAACACCACCGCGTCTAAAAGGGAAAAAAAAAAAAAAAAAAAAAACGATTACTCGGGCCAAGATAATAGTAATGGCCGTTATTACTTCGCTCTATTATTTTACGATCTAACGTCGCCCCGGGATCGATACGATATCTCGTGCTCTCCTCTCCTTCGGAATCGATCCGCAAACAAGCCACGTATTATTCGCCCGGAGAGAAAATTAATTTCTCGATTATTCGAATCGAGGTAATTGCCTATCTGGGTCGATCTTGCGGGATTTGGCAATAGATCGATAGAATTTGAACGAAATGAATTCAAAGGACGAATTCTTCGAAGAGTAAGATGATAAAATTTTTTTTTTCTCTCTCTTTCAACGTGATCATAATAATTTTTATCTTTCATAAACATTCTAGTAGTGTATTAATTATTAGGTATATCGGATTATTGGCCGTTTCTGTCTAATAGTACGGTAAAAATATACGTGTGTATGAAATAGAAATTATATTGGCGGAATAACATTCACAGGATGTAGTTATGATTATTAATCAAACATGTGTTGGATTACTGGATTCCGGATTAATGGAATTTTAATAGAAACTGTAAATATTCGAGAGATTTATCGTCCATTAAATTTACCACAAACTTGATGCGGTAAACATCCATCTCCATACTTGCTATATTCAAATCGCGCATTCAAATCATTCTTCTTCCAGAATAATAAGAAGAAATATTAATCTCTCTTTAACACCGATAATCTTATCTCTATTATTTCCACGTTAACTTCACCGAGAATTCTCTCTCTCCGCAAAGAGGAGGGAAAACACGAAAAATCGCGTCTCGAACGAAGAGGTAAGCAAAAGAAAAAGAAGAAAAACAAATGGAAAATATGATCTCACCTGCATCTGCAACCAGGAGTAATCGATGTAGGTGGTGGTGGCGGTCGCTGCGGCGGTAACAGCGCCGACCACGTTCGAAGCGGAGGATATCTGCTGCCAGTTGTCCTGGCCGGTACAACCGAGTACCGGCAATCCGTCGGGTTGACCCCGATCCGGCACTATCTGATCGGCATACTGATAGGGTTGCTGGATCGTCGGCTGTCCGCCGGAGGGCAAACTCGCTGGATGAGGGTGCTGGGCCCCCGAGCCGGCACTGGCGGGCAAACAGCACACGCTCACGTCCATCCGTGGTGGCGGAGAATCGTAGAAACGTTGCTTCTCCGGCTCTAACTCTAGCTCCAACACCGACTCCAACTCTTGCACCGACTTCGAAATCTTCCCCGCTCCCAACCTCGAACACGATTCCGTCTCTGACTTTGCCTCTAACTGCTCCCAGATTGGCCTCACCACGTCCAACAATCCCCTTCGAACCATCCAATTTTCAAAATGACTCGCGTCCTCCTCGACTCGCGTCCTTTCACGATTCAACGACACCAACGCGCTACTTTTTTTCTTCTTTTTTTTTATCTTTAAATATCCGTTTCGCTCCTCCTTCCTCCTTCCTTATCGACCCTGCCCACGACGACTATCCACTCTCGCTATCGAATTTCGTCTTGCCTGGGATCCCAGCAGAAAATCCTCTTAATCTTCCTTTTCCCTCGTCTCCCGACCGATTTCGATAACGAAGAATCGGCGAAACGGTGGCCCTGTCCCCACCTCGGCCTATCAAATTATCGTTCTTCCACGATTTCTCCAGAATATCGTCCGGAATATCTGTCAGTGTAGTTGCCCCTTCCTCCTTCCGGACGAGCATGCTCCGCAATTATTATGAGTCGAATTTCGAATTCCGTTCTCCCGGATTCCACCGGATCCAGTTGTGGATCGTCGAACTTGTCCGGCCAAAACTTCACCCTCCTCTACATTGAATGGGATACGCGATCGTTGCGACTCGCTTCGAATCGAACAGCCGAACGATCGTTCCGAGAAACGAAACGAGTGATCATTTTTCGCGATACTGTTCGTTTCTATTGCGCCATCGATCGACGAGGGGAGCAGACAACTCGTCGTTGATCTCAAAATCTCCAAGGTGTCATATCTTCTTTTCTTTTTCTTTTTCTTTTTCTTTTTTTTAATCCTCTTTGAAACTCGTGAAAGGGGAGAGACTCTCGAATCGAGGAATATTAATTCTATTATTTGATTTGAAAGTAGAGAGCAAATGTGGCGCGTCCCAGAAGCAAGGAGTAATCGTATCGAGCGAGTCCGAAAAATTCCATGTTTTTGGGGGAAATGTTCTTCTTAAAAAAAAAAAAAAAAAAGAAAACGAAGAAGATTCTTGCGACGTTTCTTCGTCAAAATTTTTCACCGTGCATTCACCGTATCTTCTCTCTCTCTCTCTCTCTCTCTCTTTCTTTTTCTCTCTTTTTCACGCGATACGAGACTCGTTTATTATTATTTTTCTTTAAACGATCAATCGCGGTTTCGATCGAGATTATCGAGAATTACAACATGGATGAAATCCGAGTTTCCACAATTTTACAACACGTAATCGGGCGTCATGCTTTCCGAGAGAAACGAAAACGTCGTCGACCTGCCGCTGTTCTTTCCAACGCTAAGGTACAGCGGCAGGTTTCGCGACGATGGCAAAACATTGAACGCACTTGCGACCCGTCGACTAACTAATATTCTTATCGATGGCTCGACCTATCGACGACCAACTTGTCCGTTTTAATGACACAATAATTTTCGGTTCACAGTTGCGATCACGAGTCACGGTCACCATACATCGACGATCGAATCGATCGATCGCATATCGAGATCGGCCGCGATATCTCTTCCCCCTTTTCGATACTCCTTCTCGAGCCACGTTTCCTCTTCCAAATTCTTGCCGTTATCGTCGTGGCGGCATGACATCCGTGCGTCCGTCGAGATTTCAAGAACGTGGGGATAATAATCGGGCCGCTCGACGCGAAATGATAAATAGAGCATCGACGTTGCAAATCGAATCGAACAACACTCGAAGAGTATATTGTGTTATACGCCGCACTTGTGCACGAACAATTCGAAAACTTATTTGCGAATTATCCTCGAGAAAATATACGTAAAATCACCATGATACGACGAGGCGAATTACAGGGAACGAAACATTTGCGGGTCGATCGCAAATTATCGACGAGAACAGTCCGATACGGTCGAGCCTTATCACAAGCACCGTCGACGCATGACAACCAGGCGCTCGTAGTAACGATACGCGAACCGCGTAGAAGGAAGAGGAAGAGGTGGAGAATGCGACAGCGTAGGAGAGGGAAAACGAGCAGCAGGAGGAGGAAACGGAGGTGGAGATGAAGCTGGAGGTGAAGGTGGAGGTGGTAGTGTTGGAGGTAATGGAGGTGGTGATGATGGTGGTGGTGGTGGTGGTGGTGAGGTTAGGGAAGGAGAAAACGGAAGAATCGAAGGTCGGTACTATGCAATCACCGAAACCTAGGGGTAATCTCGAGATGGAGTAGTAATTACCCTTTCGAACTGTTCGTGTCAAAAATTGATAATAAAAATTATTATCGATTATCACATCGACGAAATTACAACGAATACGAAATTATATCGATATACATCTGATATAACTAATAATACTAATAATATTGGAAATAATGATCTATCGTGATCTCTTTTTGCAGTCTCTACAATTAACAGAAGAACGATAATATAAAAATAGATCGAGAATGAAACTAGAAGAAACAATCAAGGTGGATGCAAATGATAAGGAGAAAATGATAGACCCGGAAGCAGCGATAAGAACATCGAAAATGATCTAACGCGGTAGAGTATTACCGGTAGTGATGATGTGGTATAGCGTGGTGTGCTGTAACGGTGGTAATAGCAATAATAATAATAGTAATAGTAATAATAATAATAATAATAATAATAATAATAGCACTAACGATAACAAAAAGAAACACGAGCGAGCAGAGCGATGACAAGCAATAACGGGTCCAAGGCAGCAATGGGGTAAATGGTGCCGATAGTGGTAGTTTCAGAAGCCAGTAGAAGAGGTGGTGGAAAGATTGTAATAGTGGTGGAGGTGAGAGGGTGGTGAACGCAACTGGTGCTCGTGACGCGATCGTGGTGCACCCGTGGCATCGCATACGCGCATGCGCGAATGCGTGTCGTCAAGGCAACGGTTCCGGAGTAACTGCCCGGTGAACGCAGCCCTCCACAGACCATGCTCCTGGCTCTCTCCTCCTCTCGCTTTCGGCTCTTCTCTCTATCTCTTCTCCCCTCCCGCGACCCAACGTTACTCGATCTCTGTTTTTGTCGTCAACACACTCGCTCGTTTTCCCTGTTTCTTTACCCTCGCATCAACTTTTGCCTTTTGCTTATGGCTGGTTCACGCCCAAGGCGCGACCGATTCCAACTGTCTAGGTGGCCATCAAACACGCCCCCCCCTCCCATTCTCTCCCTCTCTATCTGTTCGTTCGTTCATCATTGTCGAACCAGTGAACACTTCTTTCTCTACATCCTTACATGTATCCGCCCCCTTTATCGTTCCAACTTTTCTCTCGTTCCTGTAGTTTCCGCGTATATCGCGCGCACTCGTTTTCCATTTCACTTGAATCAAGAGCGCGATTATTCTAATTCAACTGTCAACGATTTTCTCACCGTTATTCACTGATCGCCTTTTCCTCTTTATTGCGTGTTATTTATTCTGATAATTCGATCGTTCGGACAAAATATTTGGCTAATATGAATAGAAGCAAAACAGATATTTTCAATATCGTGATAATTCTTATCATTTATCAACGATGATGAAAGATTTCACTATCCACGAATGATTTCGAATTTAATTCTAGATCTTAAAATGAACGCGGGTGTACAGCAGAGAAATTGTTCTTTTATCTCTTCGAATCCCGTTGCGCTCCTTACAGTCGCGCGATCCTTTGGTGTCTCTCCATCTCCTTCTCTCGATCTTCCTCGTTAGAGAACGGGAACGGCCATAGCCATTCCGCCAACGCTTGTCTGACGTCATCGCACTAAGGCTACTAACGTGTCTCATCTCGTCTCGTCTCTTGTTGCGTATACGATCCGTTGTGTGACGATTCTTGCAAGTTTTGATGTTCCAAAAAATATTCTTCAATGTTGCTTGCAACATACAAGATCAAAAAAAAAAAAAATGTTCCTTTCCAATTCGATCCAATTTCGTTCATCTAGATGCTTAAGAAAAAGAAAGAGAGAAAGAAAATATCTCGACGATCCATCGATAATAAGAAAAAGGAATGATTTGATACAGACGTATGACAAAGAAAATTCTTTGATCTGAAATTGTCAACGTTGAATCTGAAATCCCATTAAATTTGGTGAAGAGGGCAAAACGAGATATGTAGTAGGACTACTTATATGCAGCAACAGGCATCTCGAATCTCTCCCCTCCCACGGAATCAAGAGATTCCCTTTCTCTTTAGATTGTGAAACGATTTTCTATCGTGGCGCTTTAGCTTTGCGGATTTATTATATATGCAACGGGTTACGCAAATTACGACAAAGTGCAAATATTTCACATGACCTGCACCTGCATGACTCCCCTTTCTACGCGCGATCATTTAAACCAAGCGGACACGTAAATTGCAATCAGCAATCATCTCGCACCATGAATCTTTACGAATCGTTTTCTGCATTGTAAGTACGAGAACAATATCTAAATTTGAACGTTCGATCAATATTCAATAAAGTTTAAGTGAATTTTTCGTTTCTTTTTTTTTTTTTTTTTTTTGAAACACATGTACTTATAGGTATGTATAGGTCGAGAGAATTCGTCAATCAATCGATCGATAATTGCCCGATTTATACGTTCAAATTAATCGCTCATTTCAAATCGACCTCCATTCCAGAATCATGATTCATCTTTCATCCTTCTCTTCCTCTTTTCTTGTGTCCTCAATATATGTAGCCAGTGAAGCGCAAAAATTAAATACGCAAGAGTTACGTATTTATACGCGTTAAATAAATTAAACGAACACGAATACTAAGAAATTATTCCGGCAATGCATGTATATTTAAACAAAATTTTTTTATTAAACAATTAATTGAAATAAAAATTTTGAAAATTAAAAAATGGAAAATATATTCAGTCTTTTTTATTGCAGTGCAATATCGAGATAATTTCTCTATCAATGTTTATATCGCTAGTCACTTTGTATACTTTTATCAAGAAGAAATCATATATAAAAAGATTGATGGATCTTGAATAAGTAACTGAATTTTAAATAAAGTATTAAAAGGTAACAGAAAAAAAAGAAAAAAAAAGAGAAAATCAGAAACGATGATAAATAATACGCATAATAAGATACAAAGAAGAAGAAAGTCGAAAAAATGAGATCAGTGAATAAGCATATCGATAATTCGCAAGATTATATAAGCTTTTATACATACGTACATATATATATATACATATATATATATTAAAAGTTGGATAACAATTATCAAAATGATCTCCAACATAAGTGGCCAATAATTATCCCCATCATTGAAAATGTATTCCCTTGATACATCACGAAAGAAACTTGATATGTTTATTTTAACTTTTGGATCTCTTTTCCTTTCATCGAGTCTCCTTTTTTATATTTGACAAAATGCAAAGGGAATTTTGAGTATAATCGGTCAAGCTATAATCGGAATTAAAATTCCATTATTCCATAAATGCCCTGTTTAGTTATTTCGATTTTCGAATAGTTATTCAACTTTTACTGTATTTGTATAGTAATATATATTGAGCTAGAATTCTGTGTTGCATCACAGAGAAGACCCCCCACTATTAGCTACGGAAGCAATGATACTTATGAATGGGAGTATTCGCCCATTGGCCGTCTTCGATAGCCAATGGCTGGCTGCATGCAGCCCTCTGCGCGATTCTCAGTTCAGAGTTCGTTGCCGTACGAATTCTCGTAGATTAACGATTTATTAGATTAATTTATTAGTAAATATACTTACAAATGATAATGTTTTGATTAAATGATTCTCAGTTACATTACAATAATATCTATATGGAAATCATGAGAATGAATATTAAAAGATAAAGATACGAGAATTCGAAAATTGTTCATTGAATTAAAATTAAAAAAATCAGAGAAAGATTTCTGCTTATATAAATGAAAAAGTAACGCAAATCAATTTTTCATTATATTTTCGGGAATTGAATGTTTAAAATAATATTAAACTAATATATTTATATATTTCACTCTTATAAGTAATTATTTATGAGTATTTATATATTCTTATTATATTTCTTCTTTGTAAAAACACTTTTCTTTAAAATAGTAATAATTATCATTCGATAAATCGTAATCTACAACTTTTTTGCCGAACATTTTATATTATGTTTAATGAAAATTTTTTATACGCATTCTCAAATATTGGAGTATAAATATAAATTTATTTATCTTCAATAAGTAAAAGAATAAAAGCGTTGCATTTTTATTGTGTTTAAGTTATTTGTCCTTATTGTTTATTAAATATATTATTATTAAAATTGTTCAATTTTTTGTTTCCTTGCAAAAAAATGTAATTATGATAAATTTGTAAAACGCAAATAACATTTTATCAATCTTTTCTTGTTTCATGGTCAAAATATATCAATTTATTGCTGCTTAGAATATAATAATTAAATATGATAATTAAATAAAGATATAATAATTAAATAAAGATATATTGTCGCTTAGAATATAATAATTAGAATAAATAAAGTGAATTTCCAATCCATTTTTTCACTTATTTTCTTTTTTATTTTTCATATTTAGATTTCATAACAAAAAAGTAAATAAATATAAAAACAATTATCAAATATATGAGAATAAATATGATGATTATGAAGATTGAGTTTATCAAGCTTATATTTTTTTATTTCATAATTATCTTTGCTTTTTTCTATTCGGAGTTATGTTTTTCAATTGCCTTTCAATGTTAGAATTGATATTTGTAACAGCATAATCTCCAAATGGCATATTATATTTTTCCTCTTATTTATACTTTTTCGATATATAAAATCATTCAAATCTGATAAAAATTTATTGTTGCGGAGATCGAGTAATCTTTATATTATAATTACTTTAATTAAAATTAATATCTTTTTTTTTTAGAATTTAAAAAAGAAAAATTGTACATATCTTTGTTATATATATATGAAGAATAATATTTTAAAAGAATTTTTTTCATAATTTTTCTATTTTAACTTGCATTTATGTATAAATACATATGTACACATAAATAATAATCGTTTTCTATTTCATCTGCATTTATTGCGATAATTAGAATACAATTCGTTATTCATTTTATTCAATTCTTTTATGTATTTGAAATAAAAAAATAATGAAATTTTATAATAAAATAGAAAAGAATATCTTAACAAAATATTTCAATTCATGATATATGATATAATATATCATATACATTAATAATATATTTATTAATTCAAAATTAAAATAAAAAAGAAAATGAAATATATTTTTTAATTATATTATTACAATTTTTATTATGAAATTAATAAAAGTAAAAGTAAAATTAATAAGTAATAAAAATTCTATTTTGATGGAAATCAACATATTAATTTTGTCAAGCTTATATTAAGCTTAAAATATATATTAATATATAAAATATATATTAATAAATAAGTAACGCGTTATAATTTGATTTTATTATGTTATTATGTTATTAATTTTAATGATAATATGTAGAAAAATTACCATAATATCTTATTAATTTTATTATTTATATCAGAATTAAGAAACAAAGAACAATAGTTCATGAAAATAATTCATGTTTTATATAAAAAAAAATATTAAAAATATTAAAAATATCATAATGTAAGATAGAAAATTGTTACGAAATTATGGAAAGTGCGTCACAAAAATTTACATCATAAATTAAATTAATCTTACATTTTTAATATTTATTTTTATATTTAACGATAAACTATTATATGACAATATATAAGTATTATAAATATTTCAAATATATAATTTATTATTTTTTAACTTTAAATACAATTTATTCATATTGTTATATATCCTTATTGATGAATTACAGACATAATATTTATTTCAAATATAAACACCAGTTTTCAAAATGTTTTGAAAAATATTTGCAAAAAAAAATTTAACATAAAAAGAAATTGATGAAAAAATTTTATGAATTTTATGAATTTGTGTTGCTATTTTTATTATTAAAACTTTTATTAAAAATTTAAAAAATACACATGTTCAATCCCAAGTATTTTTTTCGTCGAATTCTCCTTCAGGAATTGCTGATTCTTTTGGAAGTTTATTCTGTTGACATTCCAATGATTTTGATGTTTGCGTTTGTACTTTATATCTGTAAATGAAATTAAAATAAGAATAATAATATTTTATAAAATTGAAAGAGAAATTATATATATAAAATCAAAATTTAACAATTATTAAGAAAGAATAAAATTTAAAAAATACAAAAGTAGTTTATTTCTCTGTATAATTGATTAAAAATTAATTTATACTTTTCAATATCATCAAATTGATTCTTCATTTCTTGTTTTCTGTATTGAATCCATAAATCATTATATGTCACACGCTTCTTCTGTTTTTCTTGAGATTCATTTTTTTTTTCATCTTGTAAATTATCAGTTGCATCATAAAATTCATTTGCTTCAAATATAATTTAAAAATTTAATTATTGAAAAAAAATAGAGTCAAGTTATTTCTTTAATAAACTTACTATTGCTCTCAGATTGTGTATCAAGATTATCCCACACTGATTTTTCTTCAGTTACATTATCAAAATGTATAGAATATTTTTCTTGATCTTGAGCAAAACTCTCAATATCATCAGTATTTTGCAATTGTTTTCTAAATATTTTTCAAATTGCTTTATTAACTAATTAAAAAATAAATATTATGTAATATATTATATAAATAAATAATACCTTTTCTCAATAGGCTTAGTTATTGGTCGTGTACCAAATGCTTTTCGATAACATACAGGTGTATATGTTATTTTACCAAATACATACATTGATATACCTATAAGTCCTGTCACAAAAGGTTTAGCCATACCTGAAGTCTTAGGTAATACCAAATATGCTAGAAATGAACTTAAACATGAATAAGGAAGAGCAGATTTAAAAAAAGCGTCTGTTTTCATACAATCTTGAAAAATCGCCATAGTTTCTGGTGTTGCATCTGGAATCTATAATTAATTAATAACTTTTTATTCTAATTTTAAACAATTTTCTTTCTACAATTTAATATCAAAAAATTTTATTTTTAAATACTTTAATATAATGTGTATAAATATATGTATATATAATATATATAAATATATAATAATAAGTATAATATATGATGAATAAACTTAATTACCATTTCCCGAAAAACTTCTATTTCGGTTTTTTTTTTTTGTTGGTACATTGTGTACAATTTTTGCGTTATTACCGAACATTAAGGTTATTTATACATTTTCCATATAACCTAGAAGATCTTAAAGCTTCAAGCATATTCATGTAGAAGATCAGATGACTAACCTTTCATGTATTTAATGATTTAAAGTTTATATATTAATAATTAATGCCGTTAAAAAAATAATAGATTATTTCAAACAATATATATTACCTCTTACATACATCTTGTATTCTATAAAAATAATCTATTATAATAATTTTTTTAGCAAATTCAATACAATATGCTATTAACATTTTAAATGTGGGAAATTTCAAATACTATCCTATTTACTAAATTTAATAAATAAAGAAAACTATAACAATTTACTAATATTTATATAATTAATATATATTAATATGTATATAATTTATATAATTAAAATAACTTTAGATTTCATTATTCAATATATTTATTTAATAAGTAAATCTTTAAATTATATATCATAAACATATAATTATAATAATTTAAAAAATTTTGTTGTCTGCTTGTCAAAATGATTCATTAATTCAAAATGAAATTTTATAAATATAAAAATAATATATAGAATAATAATAAAATAATATATAAAAATAAAATAAATTAAAATCATTTTTTTTTTTACATTTATTCTATACTTATTTTCTTATCTATTTCTATATAAAATATTAATTTATTAAATAATTTATTAAGAAAAGATAATATATACTCACATAGGATAATATAAATAAATATTATACAGAATATATTGATTTTTTGTTAGAATATTACTGTTGAATATTGCACAATTGTTAGGAAAATGATATAATTCAAAATTTGTAGTTATTAAATTATTGATATAAAAAAAACTATTATTATTTTTGTTTTAATAGTAAAATACATTTGTTTTAATAGTAAATACTTACTTGTTTTAATAATAAATATCTTTACAAATCATAAACTTTCAATTTGATACTTTGACATGGTATTCTTCTAGTGATTCCAATAAAAAATTTCCTTTAAAATCATAATTTTTTAGTTATATTAATTTTTCACAAATGTGTGATACATACATATCTATAATATATATATAAACATATTAAATTTATATTAAAATAAGATAGAATAAAAAAAATTATATTCATATGTCACAAAAATATAAAAAAATATACAAATATATTTTTTATAAATATCAAATTTAATATATTTATATAATTTTTTATATAATTTTTCTAAGATATATTTGATAATTGTTAATAATTGTATAATTATTCAATATATTATTTAATTATTTAGCAATTTTATTATAATATACTATTATTATATATCTATTATTGATTACATTTGAATATCATATTAAAAATTATTAAAATATAAAATAATTATTAAGTATTTTATTTAAATATTTAATTTAAACTTATTAATAATTATTAAATATAATATTAAAATTTATATAGTATTTTTGAGCTTTTCTTATTTAATTATATATAAAATTATTTTTAAACATGTTTACATCTTTGAATTATTTAATTTAAATTCATATTTTGAATATTTTCACAATTCTATTTCAAATATGTATTTATGATATGTACAGCATAAAATACTTTATTTGCATTTAAGTGTTAATTTAATAAGAATGGAAACTTACATTATATATATCTATATATATATATATATATGTATGTATATTTGCCTATTGCAACTTGCTAGAAAAAAATTCCATATTCTTTGCTATATATATATATATCATTATAATATATAAATAAATATATTAATATAAAAATATAAATTATAAAGTATATTTGAAGAATAATAATTAAACTAATAATCAATTATATAATTGCTAAAAATATAATATATTTTAATATGTTTACATAAGAAATTTGTAATTTATGCAAAAATAATATTTAAATCAAAAATTAAATTACTAATTACCATAATTACTAGTTTGTATTTAAATTTTCCTTATAATTTATTTTATAAAATAATATTTTTACAAATTTTACATTTACAAATTTTACATTTTTCTTTAAAGAAATATTAAATAAAAAACATTAAAAATGTATATATCTTACATATCATCCTACACACACATATATATATCTATATATTATATATATATATATATATATATGTAGAATATTATATCTATTTTAAATATATTATTTATAAGGATTTTTCTCTTAAAAATTTTCCATTCCTATTTATGAGTATCATGAAAATATGTATCATAATGTATTTTGTAACTTATTGAGAAGAGGGAGTAGTGCTAATGAGTCTCTAATATCTAGTATAAAAGAATGCTTGCTTGAAAATCAAGACATTGTTGAAAATGTTGTGTAACAGTGAAATTGATCGAAGCTTTAAAAATTTTCAAGTGTTATATTTAATATTGTTTTTATTTAACATATGTATACAATTAAGTATAACATTATCTGTACCTAATATGAATTATAATACAACAGCTATAATGTTAGCAAATGAATCATCATCATCAAATAATTCAATTGGTGATAATTTGTAAGAATATTTTATAATCTTAACATTCTTATAAATAAACATATATATATATGTATATATATATTTACCCAAATTTTATAATCTTTCTTCTTTTCTTTTTTTTTTTTTTTTTTGTTTATATTTTCCAGATATGTTATAAAAGCAATGGTATATGAAATTGGTATATTAACAGATGCAGATAATATAACTAATAATAATACTGAAAGGTAATATTTGAATATTTTTCATCTTAGAGGTCATATATATTATCATCTCAAATTTTTAGAAATGATGCAAAATAAAACTATTTTAATTTTATATCATATATTAATTACATTTTACTCAAAATATATACTTACATTAATTTATTTTTTCACAGACATGAAGAAGTAAAACTTTCATTTTATAATCCTTCTAATGAAAACAATGGATCATAAATTGGACATTACTATTTAATATTATTATATTAATTTCAATACAATTATTTTTTCAAAAAACAGATTTGAAAAAATATAAACAATTTTTAAAATGAATATGTATATATTTGGCAAAATATAAACTTATATTCACTTAAATTAACAATAAATATACGTTTGAATAAAACTTATAACCAAATAAATAAATAAATAAATATATATATATATATAACAAAAACCTATAATAAGAAATATAATTTATTGTAAAAAGTTTTATATATTAATTGATATTTTAATTTATTCCATATAATATATGAATAAAATAAATACTTTTAAATAAATTATATTTTTTTTTGTAGTTAAAATCATATATACAATTTTATTTAATATGAGATATTAAATTAAAATAATACATATAATATATTTAATTGTAATATATATAATATATCTAATATATGTGTAATATATATATATATATATATTAGTAGAATAAATTATATAATTATAATTTTATAATTATATAATTATATAATATATATTTAATATATTAATAGAATATTTTTGAAATCGATTTTAAAGATTAAAATAGCAAAATAGAAATTGATAAAAAAAAAATTTAATTGATTGAAGATATAGAATAGAATGAAATCATTTCCATCACATTCTTATTTTCCCAATTTTAATAAAATTAAAATTTAACTATTATTATTTGTAAAATAAATACAAATAAATATTTTTATTCTTAATCTAAGTTTTTGTTTCTAAATATATATAACGTGACAGATTCTTCTTACATTGTTTATGATTGAATAAAGTATTATTTGGCCATGAGATGTCTCTGCATACTGATGTAAATAGTTACATATTCGTATGTAATAAAAAATGTATACATTTTTAAAAGATACATATAATTTTATACATAAAATTAGAGATAAAATATAATAATATATAAAGAATAAACTAAAATAAATAAAATAAAAATAATTTATTTAAAAATTTGAAAAATATTAAATAATTTATATTTTTTACATAGATATATAGATAGATTTATATAGATACTTTTATATTATTAAAAATACAAAATAAAATATAAAAAAAATATAAATATGTTCATATAAAAAAATATAAACATAAATTCATGAATTTGAATTTATTACAATTGTATACAATTTAAAATTAAATTTTTTACTTTTTATTTTTATTATATTAAAATTTTTATAAATATTATTAATTTCACGAATTGATTTATATAATTAATATTATTTTTAATAAGAATAAACTTAATATACAAGTGAATATAAAACAGAAAAAAATATAAAATTTTATTTTGAAGAAAATTAATAAGGTGTTGTTTTTTTTATGTATTTAATATGTTATTTAAATTAATGTTACAAATTTGTGCTCAAAAAACACAACACATCAAATGTTTTATTAGTAAAAGATATTTTCATATAAATAATGAAGAATTTATATTGAATAGATCTTTATCACATTTAAAATACTTTCTTAAACAACAATGCTTAAATGTTGTTGAAGGACATACATGTTTTATAATAGATTGTCCTATATGTAATAATATAAAGACAAAATCAAAAGTTTATGTAAATAAAAATACAGGTACATGAATTTTAAAGTTAAAATAAAAATAATTTTACAATAAAATTTCATTTAAGGAATTAATTGTAGGATTTTTTATATGTGATAAATGTAAATCCATGGGTTCTTGGAATATATTGGAAAAATTTTTATTGTTAAAAAAATCAAATGAAAATTTCAAGAAACTTGATATATTAAAAACTAGTTGTAATTTAAAAGAAAATTTTATAGAAAAATGGAAATGTATAATAAGTGATTGTCAAAGCATACGAGATCTGTCTACAGAAGAATACAATATTTTTCTAAATAATTTTTCATTTCCTGTAATAAAATAAATTAGATTTATATTTATTTTATATATTGTTAATTCTAAAAATATATTTTCTAAATAATTTTTTTATAGCAAGTTTTACAAAAGGATATGTCACAGTTAAATTGTTTTTATAACAAGGCAATCAATGTAATATATTTTCCACTAATAGGCTTAAATGCATCTATAGTTGGATATAAATTACTTTCAACTAAACCACAAAAGGAAGAAACAATTCCTGCTTCTGAAGTTAGTGGATGTATTGAATATAGACGATATTATAGTAAAAATGATGGTACTGCTATAATTGTGAGCACAATAGATGATTTGTTAGCTATAATGTCAAAACAATCTTCAAATGTAATTATATGTCTTCCATATAATTTAAGAAGTCTACCCCAACAATTATTACCATATATGGAATCATTCAAAAAGTTAATTTTATGGTTTGGAAATGATGAAGTAAGTTGGTACACTGCTAAACATTTTGCAAAAAAATTAAACGAGAAAAGATGTTATCTTATTAGACCAACAGATTCACAACCTCGACCAAAATTAGCTGCTGAAATGAATTATAATTTTAATAATATTATAAAGAATGCTCAGCCTTTATGGCACAAAAGTATAATTACCTTTCAAGATCTTAAAGAAGAAATCTTAATTAATTTACAAAACAGTGACAAAGTAGAAGGAGTAAAATGGAAACGATATACACATTTAAATCGTATATTAAAAGGTCATAGAAGAGGTGAATTCACTATACTAACTGGGCCAACTGGTATAATATACAATACATAATATATAATATACAATATATGATATATAATATACAAATCAAGAATCTCATAATATATATATTACATTTCTATGAATGAATTTTCTGTTTTTATTAGGATGTGGTAAAACAACTTTTATGAGTGAATATTCCTTAGATTTAGCAATACAAGGTATCAATACATTGTGGGGTAGTTTTGAAATAAGAAATGTAAGATTAATAAAAACAATGTTACAACAAATGGTAGGTGTACCTTTAGATGAAAATCTTGAAAATTTTAATACATATGCAAATGCTTTTGAAAAATTGCCAATTTATTTTATGACATTTCATGGTCAACAAAATATCAAAGTAGTAATGGATGTAAGTATAAATACAATTATAAAAATTAATTATTTTTTATTTGAATTTAAAAAAATATGATACATTTTATTATATATGATACATTTATAGGCAGTTGAGCATGCAACATATGTACATGACATAGCTCATGTGGTAATTGATAATGTTCAATTTATGATGGGAATGACTAATGATTCAAAATATATAGATAGGTATTATCGAATTATCATATGGAATATCTTTTATATTATCTAAAATAATGTAGTTACATTATAGATTTTGGAAGCAAGACGATATAATAGCAAAATTTAGAAATTTTGCTACCGTATACAATTGTCATGTAACAATGATAATACATCCACGAAAAGAACGTAACGATGAAGAATTGACAACATCATCGATTTTTGGAAGTGCAAAAGCAAGTCAAGAAGCAGATAATATACTAATTATTCAAGATAATAGATTTAAGAATATTCGAGGCAAAAAATATTTGCAAGTATGTAATAAAAACAAAATGCAAAAACAAATAGAAAATTATTTCAAATATATTATTTATATTTTAAAATATATGTTTATAGGTAGTTAAAAATAGATATAGCGGTGATTTAGGTATTGTGGTATTGGATTTTGATAAATCAAGTCTTAGTTATGCATCAAAATTAAAAACTAAAGAAAAAAAAAATCTTAAAGTAAAAAATGAATGAAATAATAAAATAATATGAAAGAAATATTGAATAAATATTATTTTTGAAAATAATTAATTTATTATACGTTTGATTTATTATAATCATTAAAAAAAATTATAAAATTTATTGAAATATAAATATTATAATCAAAAATTAATTTTTAACAAAAAATTTCAATTCTTTAAATATAAAATATAAAATTTTCTTATAAATATAAAATACAAAATAAATTTTAAAATATATATTTTTTTTTATTTATTATTTGAAAATTATTTTAAAAATTATTTTTTATTATGATTGTTAGAGTTATCGGGAAAATCTGAATATTAAAAGAACAGAAAAAGAAAAAAATAATATAATAAAAATAATATAATGAAAAGAAATAATAATAGTGATTAGTGATGGAATTTATGAATGGATTTAGAAATAGAAATAAAAAAAAATAACGAATATTATATTTGTACTGCATTTTAGGTAAAACAAACTTTATCTAAAAATAAATTTGAATAAGAAAAAATAAGAATTTTATTGTAGTTATTTTTATCAATTATTGTTATCTTAACAATATTATTGATACTATCGATAAAGATATTAATAATCATAATTTTATTATTAAATTAAATTAAAAAATTATCTTATTTTTATTTTCGAAAAATTTGATAAATAATATATAAATTACTAATATTATTTTTTTTTTAATCTATTTTTTGTTTATTAATTATAATTTCGATATTTGAAATATTTTTCAAATTTAATAGAAATATTATAAAATTGGTTATTTTCATTGTCATTATCGTTGCATTAAGTAAATTGATATCATGTAATATCAGTTTTCTTTAAAATTAAGCATTTTATTATATCAATAATGATAATGTAATATCACATATTTTCTTGTAAAATTTCACTACAGGGAAATAAATTATTTCGACAGTATACAATTCATCTGGCAACTTTGTATTTATCTTCTGTTTATAAATAAATACGGAACAAATATGAAAATTATTTAAAGTTTGCAGTTTGCAGCTTTACCGACAACCATGTCTTTAATGTGGGTGGTAAAATTTTATCAGAAGAAATTCAATGATTAACATAGTGAAAACATAAAAAACGTATATAGGACACTCTTACTCGTTTGTGTCTTTTATTATATTAGATATAATAACGATTAAGGATAAAATAAGATATTAAAGAATTTAAAAATAAAAATGAAATTAATAAATTTTATTAGTATTATTTTTGTATTTTCTATTATGTTTTTAGAAAATTCTACCCATGATTTAAAAAAGCCAACTGTTTTAATAATTATTTTAGTACGTAATAAAGCACATACATTACCGTATTTCTTGACCTTTTTGGAACGATTGACTTATCCAAAGAAACGAATACATCTCTGGTAAGTACATATATATCATAACCTTTTTTTGATAAAGTTGTAAAATAAAAGTTATAGAAACTATAACATGTAAATGCTTAATATAATTAAAATTTAAATTATTATCTTAATTATATCTAGAAATTAAAATATAAATCCAATTTTTTAAATTATAATACTCAAAAAAGAATAATTTGTTTTTCAACTATTATGAATCTTACATAAATTTATCTAATACTTATTGCATTATATTTTAATAAAATATATTTTGAATGAATTAATATAATAAAATTAACAGATAAATATAGTTCATCAATGATATTTTAGATTTTATTATTAATTAAATTTTTTAATCATATTGCATTATATCAAAAAATTGTAATTTCCCGCTATGATAGATATTAATTGATGCGCAATCAATAGATGAAACATTTATATTTTATATTTAAATCTTTATTTACCATCATAAACATATATTTTATTTTTTAACATTCATTTATATTTTAAAATTAACAAATTATTTATGAAAATTAATCTAACTAAAAATTTAAAATATATATATATATATTTTTTTTAAAGGATACATAGTGATAATAATATTGATAACTCAATTGAAATATTATCAGCATGGTTAAATAATGAAAGTAATAAGTACCATGGAGTTCAAATAAATTTTGATGAAAAATCAAAAGGATTTGATGATGAGAACGGAATTACAAATTGGTCGGCACAAAGATTTTTGCATGTGATTAATTTGCGCGAAGAAGCGCTTAAGGCGGGAAGAAATATGTGGGCAGATTTCATTTGGGTAAAAAATTAATTTCTTTTTAATAAATTATTTTTAATGAAACATTAATCTTTTTAATTTAAAATTTTTTTATTTTTGCCAATATTTTTAAAAAATTTATTATTTTATTATCAATTTTATTTTTCATTCAATTTCAGATGCTTGATGCAGACGTTTTTCTAACAAATCCAAATACTCTTGATGAATTGATCTTAAAAAATCAAATTGTAATTGCTCCATTATTAAAATCTGATGGCTTATATAGCAATTTTTGGGCTGGAATGACTAGTGATTATTACTATTTAAGAACAAAAGAATATGAACCAATTTTGTTTCGAGAAAAAAAAGGATGTTTTAATGTACCTATGATTCATAGTGCGGTTCTTATAGATTTAAGAAAGCAGATTTCGGATTTTTTGACATATAATCCGAAAAAATTATATCAATACAACGGTCCTACTGACGATATAATAACTTTTGCTGTTGGTGCTAATAAAACTGGTAAATTAAAATTTTTCCAAAATTAAATTTTATATTTTTTTCAATAACTTTTTTTACATTTATGCTAGGTGTGCCATTATTTATTTGTAACGATAATATTTATGGATTTATTATGGTTCCATTAGAAGAAGAAGAAACGATCGCCGAAGATTTACAAAGACTGACTAATATCAAAACAGAAATATTATGTAAGTTGAAAATAATTTAAAATAAAGAATAATGAAAACAAAAATTAAAAAAAATTATAATTTTATTCTATTGTCATCTTCATTTACCATAAATTTTTTATTTTTTTAGCCGATAATAATGATCTTCCATTGTCAATACATCTCGAAAAATTTGTACAATATCCTACTGATGATACATTACAAGTGGATAATATTTATATGATAAACCTTTTGAGAAGGCCAGAAAGACGTAATAGGATGCACAAACTTTTTAAAGAACTTGGAATTCGAGTGGAAACACATGATGCTGTTGATGGTAGGTAAGTTATGGACACAAGTTATGGAATAAATTTATAGATATTAATTATTATATATATTACAAAAAATATATAAATATAATATTAATATATTGTAATATATATGTATAGAAAATAATTCTATCATTACATTATACGAAAACGCTATTGTCGAAATATAATATTGTAATAATATATGAAATATAGCAATCATATTTTAATATAATATCGATGTTGAAACAATAGTATGTATTTATTTATTTAGATGAGAAATGAAAATATAAAAACATAAAAATATAAAAATATAAAATTATTATCGAATATAGCGAAAAAATTAAATAGCAAATATTTTAAAAAATTTTATCTTATAAATTATGTTTCTTATTTAGGACGTTAAATCAATCTATTCTTGAAAAAATGGGAATAAAAATAATGCCAGAATATACTGATCCCTATCATGATCGGTAAGTATATGATAAAAATTGAAAAATTGAAATCAAATAATATAAACAATTAATATTAAAATATCAAATTATAGACCAATGACTATGGGTGAAATTGGTTGTTTTTTGAGTCATTATAATATTTGGAATAAGGTAATATTATTATAAAATTCAAAAAATAAATTGTTTTCATCAAATTATATATAAAAATTATATTAAAAAATCGAAAAATTATAGGTAATAGAAAATGATTTTAAAAGTGTCATTATCTTAGAAGATGATGTTCGGTTTGAACCATTTTTTTGTCAAAAGTTAAATTATATTTTAACAGAATTGAAGGATCTTCATTTAGAATGGGATTTAGTGTAAGTATTTAACATTTAAAAAATTTTGTTTAATATCAATTAAATAACAATTTTATGTAAATTACAATATTCTATTTTGAATCACTAATTTCAATATCTTATATTAGTTATTTGGGAAGAAAAAAATTAGCAGAAAATGCTGAACCTTGGATTGATAAATCAAAATATTTAGTACATGCTGCTTATAGTTATTGGACATTAGGATATATTTTATCTACAAGTGGTGCAAGGAAATTAATTGAAGCAATGCCATTAAAGCAATTAATACCTGTTGATGAATATCTTCCTATATTATCTGATGTTCATCCTAGGTAAATAAAAATTTAATAAAATATTTTATTGCAATTTTTAAAATATATTTTTATTTATTTTTTAACTTTATTGCAATATATATATTAAAACTATTTTTTTATATAGGAAAGATTGGAAAATATACTATCCAAAACGAAACTTAATTATATTTTCTGCAAATCCTCTATTAATTTATCCAACACATTATACAGGTGAACAAGGGTATGTAAGTGATACAGAAAATTCTACAATTATATTTGATCATCAAAATAAATCAAAACGAGAAGATTTATGAATAAAGATAAAAGTGCCATAAACAAAAAAATGAGAAATATTTGGCAATTTAAATTTTTTCTTTAATGAAAAAATTTACTTTCCATGACAGCATTTATAATGATTTACAAAATTATATATTATATTACAAAATACACTATATCATAGAAATTTTAATAAATCTTTTATATTTTTATATTTAATTTAAATGATATTTTGTATTGTATTTAATTTGTTTTAATATATATGTATTAGTATTATATACTATATGCAATATAAATGTATGTATTTACATTTTTTATATGTGCTATAAAAAATTTTATATTTTATCTATAGTAATGAATATTTTAATAATAAATATTTTTTTAATCATAATAAATTAATCATAATCATTATAGGATAATAAGCAATTTAAAACATAATACAATTAAAAATAAAATAATTTAAATAAAATCTATATAAACAATTTTTATATTAAGACAAAATTTAAATTATGAGACTGAAATTGAAACTTGATTTAAAATAAAATTAAATTTTGAGTTGATTATTAATTATATTTGATATTTATAAATTCTAATTAATATATACATTGCTATTAAAAAATATATATAAAGATATTGATGTTTAAAAATAAAGTTTAATGTTTACTATATATACATCTATGTTTTTAAATAATTTTTTTTTTAAAATACCAACTTATTGTTCAATAAAATATTCAATTTATTTTATATTTTAAATGTACTTATTCATTTTTAAAAAACGTAATTTTATTTAAAAAATGATTAAAAATTTTTTAAATATAAACAATATAACCTCATATTTACCCGAAATTTATATATATATATATTTTTATTATTTTAAATATTATTTAATTTATTACTTACATATAATTATTCATAAGATAATATTTAAATTAAACCAATAAACCAACTGTATTATATTAATTATAACATGAAAATATTAGACTAGTCCTATAATTATGTAACACGCAATATTTATAAGTTAGTATAATTATAAAGTTTGTATAAATTTTTTAAATATTTTTAAATATTTTTTTTAAACGATCGTTCTTAATTTAAAATTCTCTTTATATGATATTTTAAATTAATGAAATATTATTTAATAAATATTCAATTAAATTAATCATTAATTAATATTGATGAAAATAAATTTGATTGATTGTATTTGAGGACATGTTTTAATAATAATAATGTTTTACAACTTCATAAATATGTATAAATATAAATATTTATATAAATCATCAGATGATTGATAATTATAACACATAATCATGATAATTAATCAATATAATTTTTTTCAAAATTTTTTATACTTTATTTTGGTATTATGTAATTCATACTTGCCGCGCAAAATTTCACGCAATGAGGAGCCACAAAATTCTGATCATATATAACACCTGTGAGTTTCCATTTTTGACAATCATGGAAAATTTCGTTCAATGAACATGCTGCTTAAAGTGCGCTTCTGCTTTATCTTTAAAGCGAGGTGTGGTTAATTGGAGCGGATGAGCGTTAAATTTGAGCTGTTAAATTGAGGCATATTTCTTTTAAATAAAAATAAAAGCAAAAACTAATAAAAACGAAAAATACACAATGCTTGGTCGTCTTCCTGCATGTGTGATTGACGTGGGTACGGGGTAAGAAATTAAAAAAATTATATTTGAATAGACTAAAATGATTTAATGACACATGTCATTTTACAAGTGAAACAAATATCTAAATAATATGAATCAATTTAAAATTATTTATTTTTATTCTGTTTTTTCTTAATATTCAAATAAATGTTAATAATTTAAATTTGTTTATTATATATATATTTAAAAAATAATAAAATTGTTGGTAAATATTTCAAATAAATTTTTAAACTTAATTTAAATAAATAGTAGTAATGTATTAGTAGTAAAATTATTATAGAAATCTTTATTATTTGTTTTATTAAAAAAATTATTTTTTGTGAGTTTATAGATATACGAAGCTAGGCTTTGCAGGCAATAAAGAACCTCAACTTATAATTCCATCTGCAATTGCTATTAAAGAAACTGCAAAAGTTGGAGATAACAATGCTAGAAGAGTTACTAAAGGAGTTGAAGATCTGGATGCTTATATTGGAGATGAAGCTTTTGAAGCTACTGGTTATTCTGTAAAAGTATGTTACATATTATAAATTAGTATTATCATTGAAATATATAATGTTGTTTAAATAGTTTTATAATTTATATTTGATTTTGTTCAGTATCCAGTTAGACATGGGTTAGTAGAAGACTGGGATTTAATGGAAAAATTTCTGCAGCAGTGTATTTTTAAATATCTTAGAGCAGAACCTGAAGATCATTATTTTTTACTTACGGAACCACCATTAAACACTCCTGAAAATCGTGAATATACTGCAGAAATAATGTTTGAATCATTTAATGTACCAGGTCTTTATATTGCTGTACAAGCAGTATTAGCATTAGCTGCTTCTTGGACAGCTAAAACAATAGAGGATAGAACATTGACGGGTGTGGTTGTTGATAGTGGAGATGGAGTTACACATGTAATACCAGTGGTATGTTTAAAAAAAGAAAAATATGAAATATATATGAATACATATGTAAAATATAAATTCACATATAAACATATAACATATACACAAAAAATATTTTATAATTAATCAATTTATTCTATTACTCAGGCAGAAGGTTTTGTTATAGGAAGTTGTATAAAACATATTCCTATTGCTGGTCGTGATATTACGTATTTTATTCAAAGTTTATTACGAGAACGTGAAATTGGAATACCACCTGAACAATCATTAGAAACAGCTAAGGCAATAAAAGAAAAATATTGTTATATATGTCCTGATATTTCAAAAGAATTTGCTAAGTATGATAGTGATCCTACTAAAATAAAAAAATATGAAGGTGTGAACAGTATTACAAAACAACCATTTGTAGTAGATGTTGGATATGAAAGGTTTCTAGGACCAGAAATATTCTTCCATCCTGAAGTATAATTTATTTAAATTTAAGTATACAATAAAATAAAAAAAGAAGCATAATTGTATTTCTAATTTTATTATCTCTTTTTTATTTTTTAGTTTTCTAATCCAGATTTCACAACACCATTAAGTGAAATTGTAGATGATGTAATTCAAAATTGTCCAATAGATGTTAGAAGACCATTATATAGCAATATTGTATTATCAGGTGGTTCTACAATGTTCAAAGATTTTGGTAGACGATTGCAACGTGATATAAAACGAATTGTTGATGCACGTCTCAAACTTAGTGAAACATTAAGTGGAAGTCTTATTACGGTATATGTTTTATATATTTTAATGAAAAAAAAAAATAACATCAATATTTATGTTTCATTTTATTTTAGCCAAAGCCTATAGATGTCCATGTTATATCACATCACAAACAACGATGGGCAGTATGGTATGGTGGAGCTTTATTGGCTAGTGATCCAGAATTTTATACAGTCTGTCATACTAAAAAAGCTTATCAAGAATATGGTCCCGGAATTTGTCGCTATAATCCCGTATTTCACAGTATGGTGTAAAATAAATAAGAATACAAATGTCGTTATTATGGACCAATGGTCTTTCTGAATTTTAAATATTTTGTTAATAAGTTGATCATTTTTATTTTTTTCATCTTTGATGATATATTTTCTTATATGGAATGGGTATTTCTATCGTAATTATTATTATTAATAATTATTATTATTATTAATAAAATTACAGAAATACGCCAATATTACACTGGTAAACGCACACAAAAAAGAAGTTTTATGCTCATCAATTATTATATTGATATATGTCAATATTCATATGTCATAAAAATATAGAAAATTATTTACAAGAATAAAGATCACTGCATTAGAAGCAATGATTAAGAATAATTGATAAAATTATAATACAAAATGATTGTATAGATCTGTACATAAAATAAGTATTTGAAAATAATAATTCTTTTTTAATGAATCATATTTATGAAATATATACTTTACATTGTTCTATATAATACATTTAAGATACCAATAAAAAAAAATTATATTTCAGAAATAACATTTTAATACAAATATTGCAACAATATAGTTTATTTATTAGTATAGTGTGTGTGTGTGTGTGTAACACACACACACACATATTTTATGTATCTACAATTTTTCACAATTTGAGTTGATAATTGCACCAAAAACTACAAAAAATTATAATAAGAAGTACAAGATGGTACAAACAATGTATGTATACAACTTCATATCATACAACATGAATATACGTATATAATCAGGATATATAAAGTTTCATGTACATATAATAAATTATTATGTAATCACAATAATGATGATAATGGTAGTGATAATAGTAAGAATAATAATAAAAAAAAGAATTATAATTTTATAATTTTCATTATTAAACATTAGATATATTACCTGGCATAAAATATACATTACTTTCATAAAAATAGTAATTGTTTTAAAAATATTTATATACCTGATTTCATTTTAATTCGTTTAATAAATAAAGTATTCTGAACTTTGAATTGTTGTTTTATGATGTAATCAATAATCAATAGTAGTAATTAACATTATGTTTGTTCGTTGTTATCATAGCTAAAAAATTTTACATACAAATATTATGTTATATATATAATAATTTTTTATTTATTAGTTTTACATTATTTCTGCTATTATTACTGCTATTATTATTATTATTACTATTATTAATATTATTATATACTCACAGTAAATTTAATCCTTCCAGAGCATTTGCAACATCTCCACTAATATCTTCAAACAAGGATGAAAAAAAGAGAGACAAAAGATTAGAATTAGTTCTATTTGTGCCTGTATTTGTAGTAGGTCGTTTGTAAATATCAATACTATCCACTGGTGGTAAAGGATCATGTGAAAGAACAGAACCATCATTTTGTACCTAAAATTTCATATAAGATTTCCTTTTAGTATAGTAGAGATAAAAAAATTTGAAAAGTACAATATAAAAATTTTTATACCTCTTGCACGTTTACAGTAATATCTTTTATATCAGACAATATAATATGTCGTAAAATATTTCTTGGTAATTTTCCTTGGTAACGTTTGCTTCGTTTTATTTCACAATACTTTACATAGTCATCTTTTGAATCAACACGATTTAGTACAATATGTACATTCTCACATAACCATGGTAAAAGATCTGTTTCTTTCCACAAACGAAAATTACGTACAACATATAAATTTTGTAATTTTTCTAATGCTGGTGAAGTTGAAGTTACTGCCTTAGTATTAAAGAAATTATGAGTTTGTACCTATAAAACATTTTTTATTTAATAATTTTTCAATTTTATATAAAAATTTATTAAAAACTTTTTTATTAATATATATGAAATTACCATTTTATCAGATTGTATACTACATTTTTCTAGTAATGGTATTAATACACCCGGAAACATTATTAAAGCATTTTGTAAAAATTCATTAGCAGAAGATGTATTGCCTAAATGAAAATGAGCTAAAGCTAAATTGAATGCTATATTTGGCAATTGAGTTAAATTTCTTGTATTGTCCCAAAGATTGCAAAATTCAATAAACCATTCATATTCTTTTGCTCTTAAAGCATAGAAATCAAGGAAAAGAATCACAGCTAATGGATCACCTTCTGGATCAAGTGATAAAAGTAATTTACAAAATTCCAAACTTGTTCTGAAATGTGAATAAGTTTGAAAAAAATTAAGAAAAGCATTAAAATCTTGTTTCTTACCTATAACATGCACGACCACCAACAAAATTAAGATGTTTAAATAAAGTTATAAATAAAGCACGATTTTGTTGTTTTTTATAGTCTAATCTGCAAAGTGCAGTTGTAAAGTTAAACAGTGGATGAAAAGCACATTCTAAGCAGTATAAAGCTCTTTCTGTAAATTCTGCAGCCATTGCTAAATCTTCGTTGAGTTTACAAAGTTCAGCTAATTGTAATAATGCATCAACATGATAAGAATGTGCATTGATTATACTCTAAAAGAAAATATAAATTTCAATTCTTTTATATATTATTTTTTGATATTTAAATATAATACATTTAAATTAATATAAATTAAATTTAAATATAACATACAACAATATTTTCAGGATTCAAACTTTCAACTGCTTCCAAAAATTTTAACTGAATTTGTCTATATGATGGACTATGATCATATATAAAATATTGAATGTTATTAATAGATGGTATAGTATGATCCAAAGACATTGAAAGTCCAGATTTATTAATTGGTGGCCAATTATCTCTAGCAGAAACCAACCAAGTTTTTTTCAAATGACCTAATCGACCTCTATTTCTTCTATTACTGTTAAAATTAATAAGATCTAATTATATTATTTATTTTATATCTATAATAAAATAACAAAGTTTTTAATAATAGAAACATACTTTTGTTCAGCTTGTACTGTTTTACTACCAAAAATTCTTTTAAGTTCATTATATGGATTTAAGTGTTTATGTTGCACTAATAAAATATCTTCTTTAGATTTTTGTTCAATCCATTGTAAATTATCTATGTTTTGAGAGCTACAACTTGGAAGTGGTTCCCCAAGCAATTTATTTACTTCTCTTACTGTTCTTTCAATTTCATCTACATCCTCTTCTTTAGATTCAATTTGAGCTTTAGAACTTTCAAATTTCTTTCGTTTCTTTTTTTTTTTCTTACGTTTAACTTCATTGATACAATTTTTATCTATCACTTGTTCTTCTTCATTTTCTTCCTCACTAATTTCAGAATTTTGATTCAACTAAAAGAAAAAAAAATAAATTTATTAATATTAAATAATGTATTAAAATATATATTCAGAAAATTCAAAAAAGAATTTGACTATAACATTATTAAATTATTAAATAATTATGTAAACAAATGAAAAGTTATTTATTAATTAAAGCACTTTGAAGACATACCACATCAAACAAATTGAATGTCTTAGATTTAACATTGCCAATTATTGAATTGTCTATCTCATTCTCATTTTCACTATCCTTTTCGGATAACATATCGCTTCCATATACTTTTTTCATATACCGTGTAGACATTCTGAATGAATTTAATTTTTAATCTAAAAGTAGATAAATCGATTGAAAAATAGTTTGGAAAATTATACAATTTTTGTAAATCTTAAAAATTAAATACACCACGGTTATCAATTTCCTTCATTTACACAAATTCCTGATAAAATCAAAATCTCTCTTCACTTGTCAATTTTTTTCAAATATACAAGTGCAATTGCTGTAAATGTATAGAACTATTCATTACTATTGATATAGCTTATAGGCATCATGTTACTTACATCGTAGTTCACTACAATCGCCAATCAAGTTCTGCCAACGTTTGTATAATTTTAAAAGTTGCTAAATCGTCAAATGCGAAAGGCAAAAGTTAAAAATGACATATTCTTAATTATTTGATATTGATTTTCATTAACATATCTATGTATTATTTGTTGAAAATGTTTTTATTATTATGAAATTTTTTATCAAATGGAAGAATAAAAAGTACTTTACTGTTTACTGTTCTATTATTTGACATTATATTCATTTAACTTTCTAGCAATATGTTATCTACCAGAAGGTGACGCCACAAAAAAGCACAAATACCATACGTTTTCTGTGTTTTATTATTTTATTCGATTAATTTATTATATTACCAAAATGAATTTAAAAAACGTTAAAAATAGACTAAAAGACGAAACATTAGATCTTAGCTTGTGCGACCTGAAAGAAGTGCCTGTTCGAGAAATCGTATGTTTAAAAATTTATATTTGATTTAATTTGACACATGTTCAATTTTTAAAATTTTATTTAATTTGATTTAAAATATCAATATCTCATATTAAATATATTTTTTGTATTGTCTTACACTATAAAATTATAATATTATATTTATTATAAATATATATAATCCTAAATTCAAATATTAAATATTTATATTATATTATATTTTTCAGGCAACTATCAAAAAAGCAACAATTTTGGATTTATCAAATAATCTTTTAACATTTTTACCTGTAAGTTTTCACAAGTTTATTATTTTCATTTAATAAATGAAATATACATATATTTTTTATTATAAATAATTATTTTCAGAATACTTTCGTTGATCTTAAACAAATAGTTAAATTGGATCTTAGTAAAAATATGTTGACAGAAATCCCTGAAAATTTTGGAGAATTGAGACAACTGAAACATTTGGATCTTTATGCAAATCAAGTAAATTAAAAATAACATTAAATATTTTTAAAGTAAATTTAAATTATATATAAATAATGGAAAAATGATTTTACAGATAAGCAGATTACCACTTAGTTTAAGTGAATTAAAAAATTTAAGATGGTTAGACTTAAAAGAAAATCCTTTAACTCCTGCTGTAGCTAGTGTTGCTGGTCCTTGTAGTAATTTGAGTGAATGTCAAGCTTGTGCTCGCAATATTGTTTCTTATTTATCATATGTTAAAGTTACTATTGAGGAAGAAAAATTACGAAGATTGAATGCTACTATTACAGGTAAATTTTAAAAATAAAATACATAAATCTTTAAATAATTTTTATATAATGTATATTAGTGCTATTTTAACTTATAGTAGATACAGAAACAGATACCATATCAACAAAAAAAGGAGGAAAAAAAAAAAAAAAGAAACTGGAAAAAAATAAACAAAATTTAGATAAGAATGGGTTTAACCTTTTAAATAAAGTAAAACAAATAGATGAAAATAAAATAGAACCTCCAAAATTGACACTCAATAATCAAATTAATAAAGAACATGGATTTAAAGGTAATATTAAAGATAATATATATTTAAAGATAATATAATCTGCAAATATAAATAATTGTAATCTTAATTGATTGATATTTCAGAAAATGTATATAAATTCTTTGTGTCCATGATCTTATGGGTTTTTCTTTTGGGTATAATATTTACCCTAATGATTATGATTCTTCCATTGTATTCAAAACAATCAGAATTATTTATAAATTATATAGAAACTAATACAGGTATATCTTTAAAGGAATTTAAAAAATATAGTACTAATGTACTTTATTCTCTTAAAAAAATCGTAATTAATATTTGCGATAATTTATATTTTATCTATGAAAAAAATTTTAAAATTAATATTTCAATGAAATAATACGCATTTTAAATATTATGAAAAAAATTAAGATTCTTAAATATTTGAATTTCAATGATCAAATTTATTGAATATAATAATTTTATAAGATGTAGATGTAAAATATAATTAATGAATAAAATTTATTATCATTGATACTTCTAAAGCCAATGAGGAACCGAATGTCTTTGTATTATGTTGTATTAAAATTACATATGCGAATCAAAAAATGTTATTTATTTTGAAAAATAAAAGATTAATACAGATATATTAAAATGTATCATACTACTTCTTTGGTCTGCAAATATTTAGTTATACATTATTTTGAATCATGCAGATATGCATTTCTTTTAAAATATTAAACATTATTTGTAATATTTGTTTTATTTAATAATATTGATGATGCTGATTTAGCAGATGTTTTGCTAAGAGAGTTTTCCATTCTACTAATCAATTTTTGAAAGGTATTCATTCGCAATGAAGCGTGTTGTTCGCCACAGTCGTCCGATGAATCTTCCAACTCGGTTAAAACTCGTCCGTTTGTTTCAATAACTGTTGAATCAATCATTTTTGATTTTTTTCCGCTAACAAATCTATTCCATGATCTCTTTTCCGGGCTGCTTTGCGATTTTATTAAATTTTCATGATCTCTATTATTTAAAACTTCTTTTTGTCGTGCTGTAAAGTCTGCGAGAATAGCGATATCATCATACAGATCATCTACTTGTTGATTAATGGAAAGAGACTTAGGATAACATAACTCGGATCGCGAAGGTGGTATCTTATAATGTTCGTTATCCACAAGTGATGATCCTTGCGAATAATTTATGTTTTCGCAAAGAACAGGTCGGTTAATATTCGTGCGAACAAAATCCGGAGAGAGATTCTTTGTAGTTTGCTGAAAATTCATTTGTCATACGTTTAAAAATAATTCTATAAAAAAAAAAATACTGTTTTAAATACTGTGCAAAAAAATTAAAATATAATAAAAATTAAATGAAAAAATTAAGAAATACATAGTTCATACTTGAGATAATTTATAATTTTTAGATTTGTCTCGATATGCAACATCATCATAAAATTGATCCGTATCGATTACATCGTTGATTATCGGTGGTTTTGCATAAATTGGCCTAGGTGGAGGTGGACAAGTATACTCAGATTGTTGTTCTTCAACATGAATTGTTTCTTGTTGAATATTCATCAGATCAGATATATCATCATAGTAAGTAGATAGTTCTTGATTATTTACAGACGGTAATAGTTGCGGTGAAGTTTTACATTTAGTTTTTTTCTCATTTTTTCTTGGAAAATCCTTTTTGCTTCTCATTCTATTCAAAAATGATTTCTTTTGTGGTAATTTTGATGGTTCATCTGTTTTATTCGTTGTTTGAGCCTTGATCGATTTTGTATTCAAAACTATATTCTGTATACAAAAGAAGTATGCAAAATCAAATATTAAGCGTAAACGATTTATTTAATAAAAAAAGGAAAAAAGAAAAAGAGTAAAAATAGATAAGGAAAATTCAAAAGGAAAAAAAATGAGAAATATGAACGAAACATGGTCACACAATACAATCACCTCAACATTGTCGTAAGATACAAATTTGTTTTGTTCATCAACTTTATTATCTTCAGACATAGTGTTGGCAGTATCATCATACGTTAATTCATTTCGTGAGGCAATTGATTTTCTTTTAGTCTCTTTCTTCTTTCGTTTATCATCAAATTTATATCCGCTTTTTATGCTCGCACGAACATCATCATACGTTGTGGATTTTTTGTTCGATTGTTCATCATTTATTTTAATTTGAGATTGAAAAGTATCACCAACATTTCCATATTGTATTGTATCTCTAACTTCTTCGATCTTATGATAAATATCATCTTCTTCTTCATCGGGAAATTCATAAGACGAATTTCGAACAGATATAGTCAATAATTTTCGGGGGATTCGAGCAGGTAATGGAGGAGGGGATGCTGAATGAAGACGAGAAGTAGTAATGACAGTATCAGAAATATTGGAAAATTGAGGAAGGGAAGAATCAATGGATACATGGAAAGTATCCTTTGTAGAAGAATCATTTGCTTCTCTTTCTGTTTCCTTATTGGCAACAGGCGGAATGATTGAAGATTTATCAGGAGGCTCATTAACGCTTAGCGAACTTACATCTTGATAGCGTTCTTCTTTACAATTCAAATCTTCTTGAATTGAATCATTTGATTGTTTAATAATACTATTTGCGACAATATTGTCTACTTCTCTTGTCGACTCTTTGGATTCTATCTTTTTTTCACCTCCTAATTCACAAATTTTTGTTATCCATTGTTCCATATCTTTCGGACTTTTGGCAGAAAACTGAAATAATATAAAATTGTTTTAAATGAAATGATTGTTCTAAATGAAACTTGTTGAATTTTATTTTAAATATTATTTTTTTTCTTTTTCTTCCTTTTTATATATATAGTGTATATTATATCAAAGATTTTATACTACCTGAAAAGTTCTGCAACCAGGACGGAAGATTTCAAAAGTAGATTCGCTTCGACGTTGATCTCGAGGAATTGCATTTGGAGCAGCTCGAGCCATATAACCATGAATTGGTAAAATCGTACATGGACGGTTGTCTCGATCACTTCCATAAATTAACAAATGTAATCCAACTAAACCTATTATATTTACAAAGAAATAAAATTCTTTTAAAAAAAACATATAATTTTAAACATAGATGAAGATATGTAAAAATGTATTGATTGCATTAATTTTAAAAATCGAATTCTAACTTACCGACCCAACATGATCGATATTGTTCGAATACAAATAATTTTTTTCCTTCTTTTCTATAAAGGAGACCACATAATTGACATTTACTTTTCGTTTCTGTCGCCGAAAAATTCGCGTATATGTTCACCAGTGTATGTTCAATTTCTTCTTCTTTAGTTTGACGATTATTGATCGTTTCATGAATCGCAATTGTATTATTCGTCGATTCCATTCCTTGAAATGCCTCATAATAATCTTGCTGCTGCTGTTGTTTCTGAGGATGTTCCTCTGCTCCTACGTATTCTTGCAACTCTGTTTCTGTTTTTAATGTTACCATTAGACCTTTTGATCCAGCTGCGTTCATATTCAAATATGGTTCCGGGGAAGCCGATCTTCCGATCCTCTCTATCACGAACATCGTTAATGTATCTTTCGAACGTATTAACAGATTATCCCGAATATTCTCCATTCTAGTTGGAAGTTTGACTTCGCGAAGAAATTCCAAAAATTGCACTACATCTATAATAAAAAAATTAGATCGATATAATAATGTAATAATTAAAAGTAAATGTAAAATATAATAATGTAATAATCAAAAATAAATGTAAAATATAATAATTAAATATAATAATTAAAAATAAATGTAAAATAAAAAAAAGTAAAAAAGTAATAAACACAATTATAATATATACGTATATATTTTATAAAAAAAAGAACGAATAGTATTGCAATTACCTCGAAGTATAGCAGTGAGCTCGGCATTAAGTCCCATCGTAATTTATTTTCTGTTCAATTTATTAATTTTTCGAATATTATTAGTATACCTATAAAATATAGTTATTTATTTAGCAATAATTTTGAACCGAACTTTACGATATAATGTAACAGACTCTCCTACTGAAATTTACCCGGAAATGTGATTAAAGAAGATAATGTAAAGAAATGAGGAAAATGTACGAGAAGTCTACGTCACATCTAACTGATTTTATTTTTATTATCAGTATTCAAGTTTAAAATCAATTTGATTCGAAGCGAACACCTCCCTTTTCCTTTTAAGCAATCCGTGACGTCTTTTCTCTCGTCATTGAACGAATCGATATTGTTCAATGACGTTTCTAATGACAATTTTATCTGATATTCGAGTGAAATATAAATAATTAGTAAATTTCATCGATTTACAATTATCGTACGATGAATCCGTTAAACGAATGCATATCTCACCTGTAAAATATTTGCAGTATATTCTTGTATTTCAAGTTGTTCCAAACTGTATCGCATCGATAAACAAACAATATAGCATATTTAATTTTACTTCATTTTTCGCGACAAACATTGCGGCGCATTATTTTCGGAAGTTTTTTCACTTATTATTTTAAACAATTATTTTTCTTTCTTAAGAGAAATATTTTTAAAAAATATCTTTCTAACAAAAATCGTATAATTGCTCCTTAATATTTAACTCGTTAAAATTCAACGAGCTGAACTGCACGTGGGAGCAACTGAAGGCGGCTCCCGCAAAGACTGTCTCGCTGTCGCTAGTCACTGGAATCTGTCTACTTTTCTCTCTCTCTCTCTCTCTCTCTCTCTCTCTCTCTCTCTCTCTCTCTCTCTCTCTCTCTCTCCCCTCCTTCCTTTATTACTTTAATACTGTCTTATACTACAACAATGTTCCTATGAATCATTGACTCACTCTCCTCAATCGTTCTTTTTTGCTTTAATAATCTTTTGTCTTCGTCACAGTCATAATATCTTCTTACTCTTCCTTCAGACTCTCTCCTTTTCTCAATCGCAACGCAGTGCGATATGGTTTAATTGATCATTCCAATTGTCGGAGCAAGAAAACGAGCAAGAAACAAACATAGTTATTCGCATAACATAGACTCTACAGTCATATTTCTATCTTTATTTATGAATTTTATAAATTTTTTTTATTCAATATTTAATTTAACGTTTGTTCGATCGAATCTTTGATATATTTTTAAATATCAAAGATGTTTAATAAAATATAAAATGTTTCGATTAAATACTAGTTTATTTTAATTAAGTATTCAATCATTAAAGAGATATCAAAAACACCCGGAAAACTCAAAAAATTACAATTGGCATTCGATACAAAGAGATTGAATATCTACACGTATACATATTTAAAACAATGCGTAAACGAAAGATTTAGTTATATTTTCTCAATAAATTTACCAACTCTCCCAAGGTGCTTTACCACGTACTTTTTCCAATGGTTTTGTATAAAGATTTTTTCCAACATCCGTTACATCTGGTGATGGATCGTTTTTAGCTATTTCTAATTCTTCATCTACGATTTTGTATGTATTTTTTGTAATTTCCTAAAGAGGATTGAAATTAAAAATAGAAATTTGAGAATAAAGCTTTCCCGATTTTTTTTTTCTTTTTTGTTGAGAATGAAAGTTAGAAAGTTTCGAATATATTTAAGGTATGTCTAAGATATTGTTAAAAATATTCTCAAAATGTATATATTCATGAAGAAAAGCAAATAAAGATTAAGAGAAAAGATAAAAATGGAAGAAATGTATTAGAAAAGAAGAGAGAGGAGGTAGTATGCGCTTAATCTTACTTCAACTTCTGCTTGAGTTTTCAGACCATTATCAATTATCTGTTTGGTTAACCAATTAATAGGATCTTGTTTGGCTTGTACCAATTTCACTTCCTCTCTAGTACGATAGGAAGTACCAGGATCGCTCATACTATGTCCATAGTATCGATATGTGACCATTTCGAGAATAATAGGACCTTTCCGTAGAGCGTAATCTTTCGCAAATTTTGCAGCTTCATGAACATCTAATACTTTCATTCCATCTACCTGAAATAAAAAATGAATGAGAAAAAAAAAGAGAAGATTTATTCAATTATTACAAATTATCTTAATGTAAGAATTTTTTTTCCTCTTTTTTATTATCTCACCTGTATACCTGGAATCAGATCCCCTCGCGTGTAATAATCAGTATTCGCTGAATGCCTATATGTTGCCGTTCCCATACTGTATTTATTATTTTCGCATACATATACCACCGGGAGACTCCACAATTTTGCCAAATTATATGCTTCGAAGGTTTGACCCTGATCCGCAGCACCATCTCCATAGATTACCCAAGCAATACCGCCTGTACTATTATATTTCTGAGCAAATGCTAATCCAGTACCGATCGGTAGCTATCATAATCAAAAAACCAATATATTTTGAATTATAAATGATAATTATTTTCCTTAATTAAAATCGCCTAGTTAGTATTTTTTTTTCAAAATATATTAAAATAATTTAGGATCTATTTGTCCTTTAACTTTCAAATAAATCTTATGCGCTTTTTACATAGAATCAAATCTAATTTATTTCTCCTAATGATCTCGCAAAGAAAATGAAAAAAATTTTATGTTATATTTTTCAAAATATTAAACAGAAAATTTTAATTAACCTAGAGAGTCAGAAAGTATTATAGTAATTCGAATTTTAACGAGAATTTTGTATAAAAAAAATCATTGCTATTCATATTTTTTATTAATACATCTCTCTGCGTTTTGAAATTTATTTCTAATTTGATGTTTTCATAGATAAACGTATTATAATGTGTAATATAATTATTTTATAACGAATATCATAAATAATATCGGCATCGATCATAATTATGATTTTCTAATTTTTAAGAGAAAAAAAAAAAAGCTCGATTCGATTTTATACCTGACCACCAACAATTCCTTCGCCTCCATAAAATTTATCTCCGTATATATGCATGGAACCACCTTTTCCTTTCGAAGTTCCAGTTTTTCGACCCATTAATTCCGCAAAAATGTCTCGTGCCGATATACCAAATATCACCGCAAAACCATGACACCGATAAGACGTGATCAAAGTGTCTTTATCCGATATCACCGGCTTCATACCAGTGGCTATTGCTTCCTATACAAATACATTTTTTTTCCTCTTTTCTTTTTCTTTCTCTTTTATTCATCTCATTCTTATTGTTAGATTTTTTTCTGTTTCTATCGCATTTGTGACGATTAATTCGATTAATTATAAAATTTACCTGACCAATATATAAATGAAGGAAACCATAGATGAAACGCAATCTGTACATTTCTGCCGCTTTGCTTTCTATTCGTCTAATATAGTGCATCGCTTTCAATGCGTAAAGAATGTCATCTTCGTTCATCGAGGCTTTGTCCGGTGGTCCTTTATCCAAACGATACAATTTAAATGCCTAAATGATATAAGAAAAATTGAAGTTTTTTAATATATAATTTTTAATCTTGAATCTTTGTAGGTAATATTTGTAGGTTGCTAAAATAGGAACTATTTTTAAATTTCTTTAAAACGAATTTTTTATTTTTTTATTGAAAAAATGTTTTAAATGTTTTTACGTAACGATAATTTATTCTAATTAAATTAGTGTCTTTTATATATAGTTCAGAATTTTTTAAAATTTTTACGAAGCTTAGAAAAATAAAATGAGGTTTGAAAATAAAATTCCAAAATTATTTACCGCATTTGAAAAATAGATTGTCCATGTAGAATTAAAATAAGGAGGATTAATAATTTTATATAATTCTTTTTTAATTATTTATGAATATAGAGATATAGAACTTATTTAGATATATAATATTGTTATTATAAATATAATGTAATGTAAAAGCAGAATGCGCATTTATATTTTACCGCATCTACTGTTAGTGCTTTGGTTTGTCCTTTATGAAGAAAGAAAGGATGTCGTCCATGTAATAAAGTTGGAAATAATTTCAACAAATACATTTTAAACTTATTTCAAAATTGTCTTATTTGTCGTTGATTATCATTTCTCAAGTTCAACATCGATAATTCCCTATCTTCACATAATTCAAGTAATTTAATTTGAACATTTGAACATCAAAATTAAAATTATTATATAATCATAAATATCGTTTTTTGATCGAAGATTCTCATTTTAATTTAATTTTCTCTCTTATATCTTTCTTTCTATAAAATTTTTTTTATTATTCACTCTCAGCAGCATTCATTCGATTCTATAAAAATTTTTCCGTTTTTCAAGTCTTCTTCATTTTTTATTGAAGATAAATTTATTAGAATAGAATTTTCTTTAATTTTTTATGTATATGTATTCCATTTTTATGCCTATTAAATATAATATAAATAAAAAAAACTAATCATAAATATACTTGTCTTAATAATTGAGATGTAAATATATATTGTTTCAAAAATTATTTACTATTCCAAAAATTCTTTTCTTTTTTTTTTTACATACCTTTCTCTATCTATCTTTGAGAACTTCTTTTTATTATAATATTATAATATTATTTTTGACTCTGTGATTCTTTAATTCTGTTGCTAAAATAGACTTTGATTTACAAAATACATATTGAGATAGTTAGCTTCTATTTAAAAAAAATTAAATTTTTTAAATATGCAAATAAATAGTAATTAAAAAAAGTTCAGAAAGTAAGAAGAATAGTGTAAACATCTACAAATTTCTTTTTAGAATAAACTCATATTATACATATATATGTACAATATATATATAATATACAACAACAATTAAATAAAAAATATATTTTGCATTAGCAGAAAATTTTATCATTAAGGTATATTATTATTTTCAGATAATTGTTTCAGATAATATTTTTTCTTTCTATTTTTATCTATTCTTACTTTTTTATTTTATTATGAAATTTGTATTTATCTATTTATAATTTAAAAAATTTCTAGAAAAGATTGTTATTCTATAAAAATACCGTATCATTCGTTGTGACTTTATTTACTTTATTTTAGTTTACAATATAGATTGTTTATTTTATTTTATTATCTTTCATTACAATTTTTTTTCAAATATTACTTTTTTGTGCAATATTTTATTTTTAATTTTATTCTTTGAAATATTTTTGATTGTAAAATTTCGATTGTCCTAAATTATATCAAGAAACGGATCGAATACATGAGATCCAATAGGATGTAAAAGGCGAGACGGTTTACTCGATGTCCAATATCGATGACCCATTTTTGACCGTGTTTGCTTTTTCATTTCGTCACACTCCTCAATATTAATTGTATCCTCTAGCGGAATAAGACGTACTGCTCTAGCAAGAATCGGTGATCTCAATATCGTACTCGATGGAGTGGTATGATTCCATTCTTGGCTACACATATGCACATATATATTTTTAATTTTAAATTGTAAAAATAATGTTAGAAAATAAAGCATATTATTCTGAAAAATATCAATAGTCGATCAAGATAAAATTTTATTTGCATGAAAAATTCAAAACATGAAATCTTAACAATTATTGCATTCAGAAGATACAGATCTAAAATTCAGAATTAATAAAGTTGTAATGAATTACGAAAATAACATACATATCTAATATTATATAAATAAATGTTACACAGATAATATAGATATCTAATTCAATTCGAACTTAATCTTCTTCTTTGATTTTTTTTTTTTAATTATTGAGATAAATTTATTATTGCAATAAATTTATTTATTTCAATTATTATAATAATTGTCAATCATGTATATTGTTATATTAATTATGTATGTATTATATATATTAATTTAATAACCAATTTAATAATCAAGTCTAATTTTGATCGGTCAGATAAAATAAATTATTTATAAAAAAAAAATAAGGAAAGGATTTTATATAAAATATAATTAAGATATAATTACCGTTGTAGAGATTCGATGCTGAGCAAATTAGTCAATATAGACGAAGATTTATCGTGTTTCGATATATCACGTGAAGTAGATGCATTACTTTCAGATCGCGCCGAAAATATTTTACGTATCCCTTGTAATTCCTGTTTTTAATAAAAATTTCAAAAATATAATTTAGGATTAAATTATTATTAGGATTAAATTCGTTAATATTTACAATTATTTACCTTATGTCGGGATGAAGAAACGTATAAGGGTTTATGAGACACATTTCTTTTTTCTTTTCTCCACGCTTTAAAATTGAACTTGAAATTTTCAAATATGTAATATTAATTAAACATCAATAATAAAATTAAGTTATTATATTATGCAAAAACAAACGATAAATACATAAAAACAAAAATAATATTAAAAAAATTTTCAATTTTCGTTTTGGAAAAAATAATTGTTGAAAAAATCATTCATTAACATTAGTTGTATTCATTCAACAACAGAAATTGTTTTTCTTTTCTTTCCTATACCTGACATTCATTTCCTTCGCTCCAATTAGAGCAATGTTTATGTCGTGGACAAATTTGATTTTCTTGTCCAGTTTTTGATAACGAGGAATACGTATGCGCCATTATTCGCTCCATTTCCACCTATAAAAAGGAAAAGCAGAAATATCTAACTACATTTAAATACAATTAATTTTATCATATATTAACTCATATATTATAAAATAATATATATATATATATATTATGAAAATTATAAATATTTATTCAATAAATAATTTTATTAAAAATATATATATAAATAAAATTTTATAGTTAGAATAATTAATAACCTTGATACGTTTTGCTCGTTTTCGTGTACTTGATTGCGAGGTTTGTACTGCTCGGTTTAGGATTATTTCGTGTTTCGATTGTTGTTGCACTTTCGAAATACCGAATAGATCTTTCGATTCTGCCACTTTAATCATGAACAGCGAATCAAATTGCATCATTTCTTTTCGTTTTATTATTGCAAGAAAACATCCTGGATCTAACATGTGGCTAACATTTTGTCCGTAAATGTCATCAATATTGCCTACTTCGAAAAGATCGGTATCTGGAATCTTATAATTATAAAAATTTTGTTAGTAAATTTAAACAGAATTGTAAATGAATTGTATATATTATTGTATCTTACAATAATATTTGAAGTATTTATCGAGATATTATCACTTTTTTGCGATTCTTCATCCATTTTTGCCAATTTTGACATTTCTTTTTGAGCTTTTTTCTTCGATAAAAAATAAAAAAAAATAAGATAATAATTTTGAAGTTTGGTAAATTGCATAACATCAATTAACAAAGATAAAGATAATAAACTTACCGGATATTCACGAAAATATTTTTCTTTGGCCATCTGATTAACGCAGTCTACTACTTCCTGAACCATTTGCGTTGTTTCCGATGGTAAAATTGTGTGTACTTCGTATATGAGAAATTGTACATTCGGCCTAGTCAAAGCATATTTCAAAGTGGACATTTGATCGGATAAGAAATTATGCCACTGTTCCTGATTCTTGTAATATTTATTATTGTTATTATTGTCATTATTATGAACATTATTGTGAATGTAATTATTCGTCAACGATTCAAGAAGGTCTACATCTCCTCCTCGTGCTACTGCAAGATCGACGATATCTCGAACACCCGTATAAGTACACGTTGGAACTGCCAGCACTACAGTTGCTCTCTCTGACTCGATCGTCGAAAGATGAGACACATATCTAAATGTAATTCATTCATTTCTTAGAAATTTCATTTAATCAAAAATGTTAAATCTATTAATCAATATCTCTAATATTTATTGTCCTCCTTAGTGAAAATATTTTATTTAACATTTTTTTATTTTCCAAAATATATTGAAATAATTTATATTTTATGCATCTTCTAACTTTTAAAATGAGAGGATTTAGAAATATTAAAACAGAAGATCTGATATTAAAACAAAAATATTATTTAAAAAACTGATCATGAAATTAAAAAAGCATTATTTTTTTTTTTTTACTCTAGATATTTATCTCAAAATTAATCAAATATATATTTAAGTGAATAATTCATCTATGCTATAATTTAATTTTTAATTTTAAATTTATAATAGATAAATAGATGGATAGATTAAGTAGATAAATAGATAGATAGATAGATAAGTAAATAGATGGATAAGTAAAACCCCCGTATCCGCAGTTTCAAGTATCGTAATTCAAAAAATTAAATAAAAATCATATAAATAGTAATATTAAATAGTAAAAATATAATATCACATTATTTATATTATTTACTTCATTTCATCATATAAATTGTGCCAATACTATACATTCATTGATTAATATACTAATAATATAGTTTTATCGTTTTATCATTTTCAATATTTATATATTGTACATTATTTTTCATTATTCCTTATTTCATACATGTGTAATATGCATATCATTCTATATTATTCATATTTTCAATTATCCGCGGAAAAATTTTTGACACCCATTCCTGAGAATACATGGGTCTTACTATAAATGAATAGATAGATACTTTTCGGAAAAAACGCGACATTGTTGTAATGTGACATCGAGATCTTTTAGGTAACTTTCATATTCGCAACGACGATCACCAGCTCCGAAGACCAAAAGTTTACCAGCGTATTCAATATCGGCCAATAGTCCGGCCAGATATCCGGTATGTCGAGGTGCAAGTGAATGCGTTAAAATCACCGGGCCATAGAATCTACAGTTACGGATTACCTGTGCCAATGTTGCCGCACCCAAGCACAATGATCTCTCCTATTCGTTTGAATGAATCTTTGTTAATTTATATAATCTTCTATTTTTTATATAATCTTGCTCATGTTCCTCAGCTACCTACTAAAAATACAAAACGATGATTACAAACGAGCTTGGAAACAGCCAGCATTTCCCGCTTGCTCTCGTGCAAATAAATTATTTTCGGGCAAATAGGATCGAATGCAAACTCATTTTCTTCAAGTTCTATCGATTCTTTTTTTGTTTCACAATATTTTAACTTCAATTCCGACATTTCTTTTAAAAATTCTTCTTTGTTGACAAATTTCATGGTGTTTATCCATCCAGAAGCGACAGTAGTTTGTATGCCCCAAGTGACACCTTCGATGTCGCGCAAATGACTCGGTAGCAATTCATCTTCCAGATTTTAAATATAATATCAGTAATAATATGTATGTATATATATTATTGTTCTAAAGCAAAATACTTTATTTCTATCAAATTTCTATATCGCGTCAAAGAAAAAATATTCACCAAGTTTGAGGGCAGAACCGCGAATACGTAGCCGCGAAATACTTGCGGCAAGATGGATTTTCATCCCCGAAAGAGCGTTGTCGATATCCGTCAATCCAGCAGCCTAACAAATATAATTTCAAGATGTTCGAATTTCCAAAACGCGAACCACGTACGCGCGCGCACAGAGAAAAAGAAAGAAAGTGAGAAAAAGAAAAGAATGCATTTAACTATTAATAAAAATAGGAGAAAAAGAAAAAGAAAAAATAATATATAATAATTAAATAAAAGAAAAAAGGAAAAAAATATCATAAATTTTACCTTAAAGATATTTTCACGTTCTTCAAAAGTAGTGTTATTAAATCGCGGTTTTGAAAATTTTCTTCCTTGCATGTCATATAATAGCAACCAAACGATCTTTTCTTCATTCTTGATCGCCCTGTTACGTTGCCAAAAACCTGCATCTTCTAAAGCTCGAATAAATATCTTTTTATCTAAATAAGATAAAAATATAAATATAACAAAAATTCATAATCGATCTCAATGAATATTTGATTACATCTAAAATTATAATTACATCTAAAAACATCATAAACAAGTCCAAATACACGACGCATCTCAGCCTCATCTGAATATACTGGAGGTGGCTGAGCTTTTCGAAGAACTTTCGCCGCCAACAAAATATCGTTAAGACGCCAACCTGGTTCGATACACATTTCTATCATTGAACCATCGACGATCGTCGATGATCTTCCTTTCAATCCTTCCTGTTGGCTAGGCTTAGCCTTAAAACTATATCCGTATCTCTTTGGCTCCCATTCCCACTCATTTTTTTTACGTCTCACTTCTAACTTTGTTTCAGTTTCCAATCTAGTTTCGTTGACCCTTCGATTTCATTACTAGTTATAGATCATTCCTCTCGTTATTGTTATGAATTCATGATCGATGAAAAGATGTAATCTTACTTACTTTTCCATTGTTTACTTTCGTTTATCACCCAACAAATGAAACGTGCATATCGATGTTAAATACAAACCGATTAATTTGTTAATTGCGTTTTAACTTTCACCACACGGAATAATCATGATAAAATTATAATTAGAGAAAAAAGAATTAATATGAGTGCATATTTTAAAATTAAATCGACAAAATATGAGAAAAGGTCAATCAGTGTATTGGATAAATTCAAGTTGGAAAAAATAAAATAGCAACGTTCATATTGTTATTTTGATGAAACGAAGCTTAAAAGCATGAAATTATTAAAAAATTAATAAACAATTGCTAATTTGTAATTAGAAACTTAATCGATGATTGATTAATTTACATGCATCTTCGGTGAATTTTTCAAATCAAAAATCATTCATTTAAAATTGTATAAATAAATTATTACCTGTTTTTTATAAAAATAGCATCAGATTCTCTTTGTAATTCAACCAATTGATAATAGACTCGATAACGCCAATCTTCATTGCTTGGTAAAATCAAATCTTCCAAGTTTTCATTTAATTCATTGTCGTGAAATTGACTATTGTTTCGTCTCCAATTTGCTAATAAGATGTGAAAGATTTTGGCGCATTCTTCAAACATTCTCCCTTGATAAACAGATATATTCAAGTTTGTTACAATTTTCAAATATCCAATTTTTAACTTCGTATTATCATCTTATTATTCTTCATACTAAAGAAATCTCTCATTTTTATTAACGAAATTCTTTTTTTTTAACGATATTAAGAAAAATTGAATCGAGAATTTTATATAAGCACAAAAAAAAGTGATTGTATTCAATTATTATCATTGATTATTTGAAATTTAATTCTATTTTAAATAGAAATCATAAATTCAGTAATTATATGTATGAAATAAATCATAAAATATATATAAAAAAATTAGATATAAATTATAAAATATAAACATTTAATTGAAATATTGTAAAAAATATATTTTTATAAATCTTAACATGAAATTATTGTTCATCATTTTGCAATTATAATTATCATTAATATTTTTGATTGATTTATAATTTTGAATATTTTATATCAAAAAATTATTTAAAATTATATAAAATATTATTTAAATAACTTTGTATTTATAATTCAATGATATCTATAATTCGTTAATCATATGATATATTGATTAATATTGATGACAATCGATGATCACATGCATAACGATTTCCTTAATTTTAAATAGTTAGGTTAGATTCGATAATAATTGATGATAATGGCAAGTGCGTAATTCAAGAAATAATTTTCGAACAGAAATGGAAAAATATATAAAATAATGTAATCCATTGAAAAATTGAATATTGAAGACACTGAACGTAACAATAATAATAATAATAATAATAATATCATTTGACTTACCAAAAGATATAAAAATATGAATTAAAAGAAGAATAGGAAACGTAGTAAAATCACAGTACAGTGTACGCGTTGAATATCTCGGAAGAGAAAAGTAAAGCAGATTGCGAGCACAAAAATATGCCGCAATGTCGCGTGTTTCAGTAATATTTTCCTCAATATCACGTCTATCAGTTTACGCGAATATAAATGGATATAAACGAAAATCACAATTCGCATAAGCCGATCACGATAAGTTTTGCTTTCTTGACAATTCTCAGTTTGCTTCATATCTCTTTCGTGCATCATTCAATTTACTTCTTACATTCTTTATATGTATATATCATTATAATATATGTATATATATTTAACTTAGTATAAACTGGAACATCACATAATGTATCGCATAATGTAAAACGATAAATGTCAAAGATGTATTCTTTTCTGTTACAAATCAATAAATCGTTTGCAAGTTCTTAGAATAGATAAATTAAATTAGATAAATAATCATAAAAGAAATATCTTTATAAAAAAAGAAAAACGAAAAAAATAGAAATATTAAGAAAGAAAAAAGAAAATTTTTTCTGATATTATTCTATATATAAATATATATATATACATATATATAATTAAAATATAAATTAAAATATATTATAATAATAATAATATATATATATATATATATATATATTAATTATGTCTGGTTTAGAAAAATTTTTAAAAAATATAATTTATATTATATCCATAATACATATTATATCTCGATTGTTTTCATTTACATTTACTAAAAAGAAAAGAAAAATTATTTCATCATTTGAAGTCATTTCTTATTTCATGATTATAATTAATTATTTCGTGAGAATCATTTTTTTTCTATCTTATCTTTTATCTATTATCATTATCATTATTATACTAATTTTATTATTATTATTATTATACTACTTATCATCATTCATAGTCTCTAATAAAAAATAATAAGATATTGTCGTATTCATGATCTAAAAAACAAAAAATAAATGTGAAAATGAAATTGTTTTGAAGTGAGTAATAATAGGATAGGAACAATGATAATACAACGGACAATTTACCTTGGCCAAAAGATCCATTGTAACTTGTACTAAACTACATGCCTTCAAAACAATTGGTCTCTGTGCTAATACTAACAAGAAGTATTTTGCAAATCTAGTATTCTTGTCATACCAACAACTACAATAAACATTACGACGAAGAAATTCACTCTATGAAGAGAAAGAAAATTAAATGGTGATTGCAATTACTATCATTGATCGATCATTAATCATTTGTTTGCACGCTTGTTCATAAACAATTTAAGATAACGAAAAGTACATTTCCAATTAGTACAAACCTCAGTAAAGATTACGTCTCCGGGCCAGGAATATAAAAATGTTTGTATTAATTTTAAGATAAGGTAAATCATGAATGTTCCAATTTTATAGATATTTATTCCATTAACCTGTAAATTGTTTTATGTTTGATATATAAAAGTGAAAATCGATGAAAATCGATAAAATCTTAAATTATAGTTTATTAAAACAAATTTATTTTATATATTTCGTGCAATTTTTCTTTATTTGCTTTTTTAAAATAATTTCTCTTATTTTTAAATATTATTTATTAGAATTAATTTTTTTGTAATTTTAAATAGTATTTTTAATAATATTGATTGATTACATATAGTATAAATAAGAAACATTAATATATACATATATATTATATTATATTATATTATATAAATATATATAAAGAATTGATTAATTTCAGTAAAAAATAATATAGCATAGCACAATTATATTTAAATATAATTAGTCAGTATATTATTCTAGTATATTATTATAAATATATACTTGTTGTAAAATAAACATTTTTCGAAAATCATTTCTATAAAAATTCTCACCTGAAATAGTTGAAATATTATAGAACACATGCTCATTGCATTCGTTATAGTCACTAATAAAATGATAGGTCCGTAAATCTCTTGGATAATATTTCGACATTTTAACAATAAAACATGTTTTTCGACACATTCTCGAAAGATTTGCTGATAACTCTTTTCTTTATTCCTTTTATTTTTGTCATCAATTGAAGATCTCTTGAATTCAAAACTCAAAAAACGTAATATTACGGAGATACGAAACATACAAAACCCGAAAAATGCATCTACACTGACAGATATAAAAAATATGAACCAAAGAATATTTACATCGAAAAAATAATGCAATTGCCAAATTAATATCGAATTGATTTTCCAAGGAAAAGTTCCAAAAAGAGGCAAAGGATATTGCACATTCGTTATATTTACATCGTAAAACAATTTTATAATCATTGGTTTCATTGAATAAATGATACTAGTGACGAACATTAATACTGTCTGTACATAAATCAATCGATAAAACTTTTGAAGATAGAATAAAATTACTGATTTTATATATATTTCACTCAATATTTCTTCTAAAATAGAACTGAGTATATCATTTACTTGTTGTAATTTTTTTCGATGGATGAAAAAACAGGAAGCCTGAGAAAGGAATTTTATTATAAAATATCAAATAGAAATTGATTCGATTATTCACATTTATATTAAATCAATTTATATTACAAAAAAAAATCAATTCTTTCAAAATAAATTCTTTTAAAATACAAATAAACTTGCATACCTTTGTTATTACATTCAATATGGTGCCAAAGAGAATGAGTGAAGCAGTAAGCAAAGGAATATTCTCAATATTTTGCAAGCTAGAGTTTCCAACCGCACACAACTCTATAAAGCAAGAAAATATCGCCCAAATTGGTATATATCGATAAATAATATTCAATTCTCTTGTAATTGGACATATTCCACCAATGAGAAGAAAAAGTTTTACAAAACTAGCGTATTTCTTATATAATCGTAATTCTTTTGACATCGTTGAAATTGCAGAAGCAATTCTATTTGAATCAATGCATAAGCATCCATATACCAATTCCTAAAAAGGGTCGTATCGAAATAATGATCGATGGGTATTTCGTTATTCTGTTCTATCATTACTTATCAATCGATCTCGATAACAATGGATAACTTAGTCCTTTAACTTGGTAAATTACTTGAAATTGATCAGCAATTTTGAATATTTTATTCAATAGATTATGCGCATGTCTTGTTTAGGTAGATTAAATAAAATTAATCGATTTTAAATTTGCGAAAATTTTAAAAGTATATGTTCTTATTATCTTATAAATATTAATTAAATGATAACAATTCTAATGAAAGATCTAATTATTGAAACAAATAATAATAATAAAATATTATCAATTATAGAGCATATACATATATAAATGCATAAATTATACAATGGATCTAATGCAATAGCAGATTCTTAGCGCCTAAAAAAATAGTATACATAAAATCAACTATTATCATGAAAATGTTTAAATAAAAAAATTATACGTTAATTAATTAAAAATAAAAAAAAATATAATAAATTGAATATTACCTATAATCTATTGATATATATCTATGGATATAATCCATTTAAAATTTGAAAATTTTTCTGTTGTTTTACTCAAAAAAGAAATTTCAAATGAAAAAATTTTATTTCATACTTTTAACTTATTTTTTAACTTATTTTATAAAATAACTCCTTATTTGTTGTATTGTTAGTTATAGAACGTGCTATATATTATTAACAATTGTAATAAAAGATATTTGAAAGCAAAATTAATTAATGATTGTACTATCATGTTTCCATTATTATTTACACAGAATGTGTAAAAATTCAAACATATGTCAACATATTTATATATATATAAAACATACATAAATAATAAACATATCTAAATCTATATATATATAAATAACAAATAATTCTATTTTATTTGATTTAATATATAAAGTATAAACATCACTCTACCTAATAATTACATTAAATCAGGGATAAAAAAAATAAATTTTAATACTATTAATTATTTTAACAATTATTTAATTAATTATTTTAACAAAGTTAAAATTTTTATATTTAAAATTTTATAAGAATATATAACATACAAAATTAATTTTTTTATATAAAATTAATTGTTTTTTGTATTTGATTTAAATAATAACATAAAAATTATAATCTTGAAGAAATATTGAATTTTCTTCTTGAATAAAATCTTTATCATCATTGATCATATATTGTCATATATCAATTATAAAAACTATATATTCTATGATTAGAATATTAATCATCTTAATTAATTATTATTATTTTATTCAGTTTCGTTATGTTTGTTTATTTTTAAATTATTTAATGTTTTAATTCATGCTTTTATATTTTGTAAATAAATTATATAATACTCGTAGAGTTGATTTGAGATCTAAATTTACAATATCTGTAAATAAAATATAATCATATTTTCATATTTTCTATTTCTTATAATTATTATATTAAAATTACAAATGATATTAACCTTCTGGACGGGCCTTAGGTTTTGGTAGACCAATATCTTGCATAATATCAAATGCAAATGAAACATTATGTACTTTCTGATCATGAGTTTTAGGTGTTAAATGAAAACTACCTAAAGGTACAAAAAAGCCTTCAAGTAATCCAAGTAGAAGTGTTAAAAAAACACCATCATGAAATTGTGTATCCAAATCTGTCACTTCCAAATGAACTTTACTTAAATGTTTATTGACAAAAGAAACTAATGACTGTAAAATAACATTTATATAATAGTATTTATATATTTTTTGTAATTTAAATGTATTGTATAACATACTTTTTTAACCACAGCTAATTTATCAGCTGGATGATCAAAAAGACTATCAAAAGCATCTCGTTCACAACGCATTCCCAAATCATCATAAGTTGATGTAATTTCTTCTCTAATTGTATTGTGCATTAATTGGCCATCTTTTTTGCGCACAATTACAACTTGAACAGCTACTCTTTCTGGCAATCTAACTGGTGCTCGAAATTGTCTTGCTAAGCCAACCAATAAATGTAAAATGGCAACAATATTTTTTGAATGAACAGATTCTACATGCCATTTATAAGGAGGATAACGACCTAATACTCGATTAGCAGTAGACAAAACAACTGCTAATTTCTGTTTCTGACCTTCTTCAGATTGAGTTACTTCAGGTACATCTAATTTTTCTCCTGTTAATTTTTCTGGAATTAATGAAAAAATATGTTTATTTAAATTATTATAAAAAATTTTTTTATTTTGCTAACGTACCTAATAATTTTTGTAGTACTTGTCCATCATATAAGTCTTCAGCAATATCTTTTACAATAATTCGTTGATCAGCTAATTCATCATTAATCCATTCAATTAAAACAAATATTAATTCTTTGAGCTTAGAATCTTCTAAAGATCTAGGTTCTATCATTGAACGTTCTTCATTTTCATCTAAAGCATATTCTTCTGGTGGCATTTCAGGATTAGCTGCAAATCCTGGTGAGTCAATTGCATATTTTCCTTCTTCTTGTACTTCTTGAACTTAACAAACAAATTAAAAAGAATAAAAACATTAAAAATGAAACATTAGTTATGAAGAATATTGTGAAAAATAATATTATAAATAAAATAATAAATAAAATAAAAATATTTTATAAAAAAAACAAATTGAATTTAAATTAATATTATCAATAATTATTTTGTAAAAATTCAAGTAATAAATAACTCATACCATATAAGGAAACATACATATTATACATATTATAAATTTAAAAAAAAAACATTAATATAACATAAATGCAATGCAATACCTTCTTTAATACGCTTTTTTCGGCCCAAAGTACCAATTTTATCCCAAAAACTTTCTTCTTTTTCATCCTTTCTTGCAGATATTGGAGGTCGCGGAGATTTTGGACGAGGAGACGACATTATTTATGACACAATGTTCATAAATACAAACGATGTCACCTCTTGAAATACAACTTCTAACCACGTTTTCAATAATCGACTCATTGTTGATTTCAAATCTTTTTTAATTATCTATATTGAATATTTTATTCTTTTTTTTTCATTATTAAAATTAAATTTTTTTCATAAAAGATTCTAATATTTCAATCTTCAAAATTTTAATTATTCTGATTTTTAAATTTTTTATAAATAATTTAAAAGATGACAAAATTTAAAAAATATATTTCAAATTATTTTAATTCATAAAAAAATATAGAAACATAAGAAACAATTAATAAAAATAACTATTTATGATATAATAAATTGTTAGATCAAATATACAATAGTTGCGTAAAGATACTATTTACACATAAATAGAATTAAATAGAAAAAAAAAATAATTGAAGTTTTCCATTTAATTTTATAATAATATATAATAATAATACATGTATATGTTTTAAATGATGATAATTAAATAGAATATGCGGAATTAAAATATTTGAAAATTAAATGTTCATGAAATAGAATATAAGATAGAAACGTGATTTGAAAGAGGTTATTCGATGTTATAAATAATTAAGAAATAATTAAAATGTTATCTTTAATTCAACGTTATAAAGCCAAGAAACCTTTGTTATCATTTTTTACAACAAATATCAATGACGATATAAGTAATTTTTCTATTTAAATTTTATTATAATTTTTTCGTATAAATATGTCTTTATATTTGCATATTTATATTTTTTCTTTTTCTTTGATAGAATTCCGAGTATTGCAGATAATGCCTGAAGAGAATAAATTAAAGAAAAGATCACAAAACGATATAACAAATGTTACATCTAAAGAAATACTACCATTCAATAAAAATTGGCAAACAATTTGGCCTGCTGCACGTACATTTCATCCTGATATTGTACCACTTCCTTTACAACAAGGGTATAAAAATACTAAAGGATTACATCCTAATAAATATGCAAATGCAGAGTTAATGAAAATTCCAAATTTTTTACACCTTACTCCACCTGTGATCAAAAAGCATTGTCAAGCATTAAAAAAATTTTGCACAAAATGGCCTGAAGATTTAAAAACAGATGAAGCATGTATAAAACACTTTCCCATTGAAATCATTTCATCTGATTATTGTTATTCTTCTCCTACGATAAGAGAACCTCTTGCTAGAATAGTGAGTTTAAAAGTAAAATTATCTTCTTTGCATTTAGATGTTCATGCTAAAGACAAAATACTTAGATTATTGGGTAATAGATATAATCCTCAAACAGATATAATAACAATAACAGCAGACAGATGTCCAATTAGAAAACAAAATTTAGATTATGTAAAATATCTTTTAACTGCATTATTCCATATAGCATGGGTAAGTTATTTAATTTTTTTATTAGTTTTTTTATTAGACTTATTATTTAAAGTAATACTAAAAATTATTTTAGCGTGTTGAACCATGGGAAACAGAAAAAAGTGAAGAAGATATGGAATATTATGACTGGAATAAAAATAAAAGCAAAGAATCTTTAATATTTACATACAATTGGCCAAAAATACCAATTGATTTTAATTATGAAAATATCCCACATGCAACAGAATATAAAACTGCAGTTTCTGATTTAATAAATAAAGAAGAAAATCAATTTTCAATTGATAAATACAAACAAGCTGTTAAAAATGTATTAAATCTGAAATTTCATGAGAATGTAAAATAAATATTTATAATAATATTATAATGTTTATTATTGATATATTAATTATTATAAAACATTCTTGAAAAGAAAAATATAAAATTGTATTTGTATGTAAAATACTTGTTTTTTATTCAATTAGTTAATATATTTTATAAGAAATTTATTATTGATTAGATTTATTATTGATTGAATATGAATATTTGAATATATTCATATTCAACATAAATTATATATATGTTTTTAATATACATCTTATGATATATTTACATTAAACAAGTTAAAATATACAAAAGTAAAAATATTTATTTATATTCTTTTAATACAAAAGATCATTAATATTACAATAAAAATGTATTATTTATGCCTCTTTAGTATAAAAGTCATTAAATGATTTATGTAAATTTGTTTAAAAAAAAAATTTTTTTATACGTAAATGAATATTCGTAAAAATTAAAACAAGTTTTTGAAATGTTTTTATAAGAATAGCTTTTATAAGAATGCTTTATGAAATTATTTGCTTGTTTTTTGATATTTAAAATCAAAAAAAAATTGTATATTTATATTTAATGATATTTGATTTTCGATTAATAATCAATAAATGATAAAAAAATCACTTGTTTCACTTGAACATTATCGAAGTAAAAAAGGAATGATCATTCATTATTTGATCTAAATACATTTGAATAGGATAAGAAGTACATAAATTGAGATGTATGAAATAGAATATCTAAATATTCTTCTTCGTTATTCTATTTAAAAATTTATTTATTAAAAAATAAAAAATTTATTTATTATTCTATTTTTTTCAAAAAAGAAAAAGTATTAAAAAAAGTAATATAAAAATTTACTTACGATTTTACTTTTTTATTTTATTATATGATAATTAATATCAAAATTTAATATTAATAATGATTAATATCAAGATTCAATAATATTTTGGATTTAGATATATAAGTATATAGATATAGATATATAAGATATAATATTTATATAAGTTTAAATAGATCTATTAAACAGAAATATATATAATGTATAAACTTTATTTTTCTTAGATTATAATTAAAATTACTAAAAGGCAAATAAAATCCAGATTTTATCTATTATTATTAGATAGTTTAATTTTTTGAATTATAAGTAATGAAAGAAAAAAAAACTAATCAGAGACAAAATATTTTGTTATGTTGCCTATGCATATATTAAATGTTTTCATGCGATAAAAATCATTTATTGTGATAATATAACAATGTTACGATATCAAATGAAATTATAATTATAACGAAAAAAATTATAATTTATTATCGTATGAAAATTGCATTTTAACATATATGTTTTAATAGATGGCGTAACATTATGTTATTCTCTTTCAATTACTCGCAATTAGAATGATTCCACGGATTTGAAATTTATATCTGGTATCTTTAATAAAAATTGATATCAAATTCTATATTAAAAATAGTAGAAGAGAAATAAATTAATGAAATTTAATAAACTTGACATGATCTATCCGATAATGATATAATACTATATTTATATGTATTTTTATTATTCACTATGAATTAGTGGACAAATGGTGTTATCAAATTTGTTCGTAATTCCTCTACTATTCTCATAGTGTAAAATTTAATGTCAAAATTTATATATAAATCTCTTCGGCAAACTTGCACAAATTTACGAACTATTATGTATCTATAAATTATCTAATATAAAAATATTTTGTTAGATTGTAATATCATTAATATTCGTTATTAAATTTTCATTTTTCATCCATTAATTCCAATCTTTTTTTTACTTAGTCATTTTTTTTGTTATTATATTCATTACATGTTCATTGTATTTTTTTTTTTTTGATAATTAATTATCTAATACGAATTTGAATCAAATTTTTTTTAGTACTTATTGGATTCATTAAATGATTTATGATTACATTACATAACAAATAAAAAAAATATATTCATTAATATTATAACTTATTTTAATAATTTATTTCCAAAAATTAAAAAAAAATTACTTTTCTATTTTTTTCTTATATCTTAAATTAAATTAATAAATTAAAGAAATAATAAAAAATTTAAATATAAAAGATATATAATTTCAATTCTAACATATATTAAAAACCAAAAAATAATTTTCATTTATAGTATTTATCAATGTAATTTTACATTTATATTTAGTAATAATATTTTTTAAATCAATTTTTTGTTTATAGATCTTTTTAATTATTACATTATAATATAAAAAAAGTATTAGAAATTAATTAATAATTTCAAATAAATTTAAATTAATCTTATTCTCTTTTTTTTCATTTTTATCTTGAATTCAATCTTTATACAATTGATAAAAATATTATTGAAAAATAATATGAATTACAAATATTTTTAGTCAAGAAATACATTATTAAGAGATATATTTGTATTTTTATAACTTTGTTTAAATAGCATAATCTTAAATATTTTGTGATTATCTTTCTTATTACAAAATTATTTTTATACAAATATGATATAACATTGTTTTAGACTAAAAATTTTTTATATTTATATGTTAATAGATAAAATAATTTTAATTATGTTAATAAGTATACACATTTCTTTTATCATTAAATTATTTTTTATATTGTTGCTACCGTGGAACTCTTGATGAAGATAAAGCTGAAATACATCTGTAACAATATAACATAATTTTTAATTCATTTCATATTAAAAATATTAAAAGATTACTTGTAAATATAAATGAAAATTATATCAACAAAATATTAATTTTTTAAAATATCATAATAAAATATTTTTAAAATATAAATATAATTTTAAAAATCTATTTTAACAATTTTTAAATTCTATTATAAATTCTAGATTATTGCTAATTAAACAATATTGATACAAATTATTTTTTAATTTTTGTTAAACAATACTAACAATTGCATTATTATTTGTTTAATTTTATACTTACTTTTGTTTTCCATTTAACTTTTGATAAGGATGTGTAGTCATTAATCCTCTCCTTTCTTTTTCTCTTACTACTTTTAATATTCCATCTGATACATTTAAATCAATATTTTCTTTTCTCAATTTATCTGCTTTTAATTTATTTAATATAGCTATGCTTTTGGCACTCATTGTAACATGTGATTTTTGAATATGTTTTTTACTTTCTTTATTTCCTATTAAAGAAATTTTAGTATCTTTACTTTTTGGTGATATATTTCTTGCTTGTTTAGTAGGAGTCCTTTTTGTATTTATATTATTTTTTTCTGAAAGAATACGCTTCTTAGTCTGTTCTTGTTTATTACATTGTATATTTTTATTATATTCTTCTATATTATCTTTTGTTGCTTTATCATAATTCAAATTTGAATTTTCTTGTAATATAGCATTTATATCATCCAATACTTTGTCTTTTTCTACAGATGAAGCATCAAAAGTTGTATTTAATGTATCTTTAATGATATAACTATCTTTATTCTGCTCGTCTAAAGGATGTAATGTATATATAGGCATCTCATTATTAAGAGGATCCATTAAATGTATTACACTAAGACATGTCAAACTATAAAATCGTTCTTCATGATTAACTATTTCCATATCTGACCATTTGATATTTCTTACTCCTTCCAATAACTTAATCAATTGTTTAAATTCTTCTTTCATTGTATCTGTCATTGTTCCATATCCTCTCATCAAATCATAATAATTTTGTAATGTTGTACTCATCATTTTAATCATTGAATAATGAGATTCTATTTCACATTGTTGAAGATTACTTACTTTCTTTGCATGTTCATATTGTTGCTGTAATCTAGATTTTTCTATTTCAGAAATTTGTAATGCAATCATGTTTTCTAATTTTTCATGTCTATTTAATTTTACTTCTGCATCCAATTTTTGTATTTCTGTTTCTATTAAACATAATTCTTCCCATGCTGCTTTCATCTGTATTTTTAAGGAATCTCTTTGTCGTTCAAAATAATGTAATGATTTATTAACTCTTGATTTGCCACTTGCATTTTGTTCTTCAAGTGTTAAAGTATCAACAGCTGCTGTTAGATTATGCAATCTTTCATCTGCTGCTTTTTTATATTGAATTCTACAACATAATATCTTATCTGCACTTTCCAATGAAAGAATTTTTTCATTCAGAACTTTTTTCTTTTGAAGTAATTCAATCAATTCATTGGTCATAGTTAATGCATTTTTATCCATTTCTTTACTAACATTATCATTTTTACAATCTGTTAATACATGTAAAGATCCATTTTCAAGTGCTAATAACTTTTGTTTTAGATAATTTATCTCTTTTTTTTGTTCTTCAACCATGGTTTTATATGCAGTTACATGCATTTCACAAGATATAATATTTTTCTTTATATGACTCTTGATCTTCTTTGCTCGATTTGCATATCTTAATGTATTATATGTGTCTTCATAACTAAAGTTAGAAGGTGAAATGTTAGCTATCATAACTGTTTGACAATTTCCACCTAATGAATCTTTTAAAAGACGAGTCAATTTAGAATCTCTGTATGTTATATGTTTTGCACCATCCGCTAATTTATTAATACAATTGCCTAGAGCCAATAAAGATTTATTAATATTTGCACCTTCTTTAAATCTTGCTCCTTTACAACCTGTAGCAGAAGCTCTTTCAGATCCAGCTAAATCAATCATAGACAATTTAACTTGTCTTACTTGACCATCTAATTTATTAGTAATATTAATATAAACTTGGAAAACAGCATGACTTCTACTACTTTCCTCATTTGCATCAGTAGGATGTTGAGTACGATTTTTGTTTCCTTTTGCTAAAAGTGTCAATAATTCTTCAGCACTCTGAATAGCAATTATTTTAAGACCAGCAACAATTATTCCACATCTACCATCATCTCTTAAGTGCAAAGGTCCAGATTTATGTAAAAGATCTTGTACATTTTCATTATAAACCTCTAAATACGTTACACCTAAATTAAATTCACGATGTTCACCTTGCTTTTCTATTTGAGAAAATAATTCTGCTACTGTTCTATACGTGATACCAGGATCTTCGTTACAACCAAGCATAGTATGAGTTTTTCCAGCACCAGTTGCTCCATATGCAAATACAGAACAATTATAACCATCCAAAAGACTACAAATTAAATCTTTAGTACTTCCTTCAAATACATCAATATTATTTGATGTCATATCAAATATTTTGTCAAAAATGAATTGTAATTCTTTATTTTGTTTCTTATTTAAATCACGACCTTTTTGAGCAACGCCATGATAAAAGAATGGATTTTCCTCTTCTTTAGGATCAAAAATAAGCATTTTATCATCAACAATTTTTATAACGGTCCTACAATTGCCTTGAAGCTCATGTTCATTTTGTGGTCGTACTCTTACAATTACCTTAATACTCGTCTGCGAGGCAGAGTCAGATTGTGCCGATAAAATTGTACTTTCACTTGTACTTGGTTTCGTTCCATTGCTTGAAAGTCGTTTCTTTGTGAATTTTTTAACCTTACTTGGCGAAAATGCTTTAGCCAAATCCTTCTTATTAAACACCATAGCAGAATCTATTCATTTAAATACAAACATCTATCATTGACCGTTAAGAATAAACTAAGTTTTCAAATTTAAATTTCTGTATCCTGAATTGTCTTCAGAAACAGTTTTGGCACTATTAATTCTTATATAATATAGTAATATTCTAGGGAATTTTTATAGAAAAAATTTAATTTTAATATAATTAAAAATTAATATATATTTATATTATAATATAAAATTATAATAAAATAATATATCTTATTATAATATATAAAATGTATATTTGCATATTATTTTTATCTATTATTATATTATATTCAGATTCATGATTTCTCTAATTACATGTCAAATTTTTTGTCACAATATTTTCAATAAAATTTGGAATCATTTCAAATAAAAATTTTTTTATATTGATTGGTTTCATATATTCTTAAAATTATCTTTGATTATTTTGTTTATTATATCCTTTCTTGTTGGAATGATAAAAGTTGTTTTAATTTAAATAAATTGTATACAAAAAGAATAAGAAAAATTATTTTTTTTTAGATATTTTATATAATATTAATAGATAATTAAATTCAATTTATATTTTTATTTTCATCAAGATGAAATATATTATAAGCAAAAATATTAATACAAATTATTATGATCTTATAATTATTAAAAAAGCAATTATGTTTTACATTTTAATGCAATTTATAATTCAAAAGATGATAGAATTATAACCCATTTAAGCATATAGATTTTAAATATCATTAATTTTATACATATTATGGTTATTAATTAAATATATTTTGTTATTAAAATTAGCATAATAAAATATATATATATAATTTTATTAACTACAGTAATATTATTACTGTAAAATCATGTAAATGCATACATGTATATTACACATGACGCTATGATACAATTATTCTTAGAAAGCATTGAAAAAGATAGATGCCTAACATAACCTATAACAAACAAAATGTGTTGTAAAAGTAAAAGCACGAAAACGTGCTAATATAAATATACTGCAAAATTGTAGAAATAGAATGGTTTTACAAAACGTTAGCAATAATTTAATTAAAATTATTAGTAATGTATGTACTAGGCAAAATGAATGGAGTAGCAACAAATGTGCTCAAAGATTGTATATGGCATTGCCACGGCTTACGCCACAGGAGGTAATATAATTTTACTAAATTAATTTTTTTAATTTTATCAAATTTATCAGCAATTATATTCTAGGTTACAGCAGTCTTACAAGCTAATGAATATACCAAAGAATTTAATGAACAGAACTCTGTAAAGTATTATGATTCAAATCAATTAGCATCCAATAATCCTATAGAAGATACTCGATCAGAAGCTCAATGTTTATTTACAAAAGGTATAAATATTATATTAAAAAAATTGAAAACATAATGTATAAAATATTCAATACATTTTTATATTTTCTTAGTTCTATTAAAAATATTAAAAATATAAATCTTATTTTATATGTAATAATAATATAAATTTATTTTAGGAATATTATTAGGTGTGTTTGATGGTCATGGAGGAGGTACATGTGCACAAATTATTTCAAAAAGACTTTTTCATTATATATCAGCATGTTTATTACCCACAAAATTATTAAAACAATATCTTAGCACGATTAATTCCAACAATAAAATAGAACTTCTTCAAACATTCAATGACAAAGTGGAATTTATTTCTGAAATTAAAGAACTTTATCAAACAAGTTTTTTAACTTTTGTAAAAGATTTAGTCGAAATGGAATGTACAAAAGAATTTCAAATGGAAACAGCTTTAGAGAAAGCATTTCTCAGATTAGATAATGATTTGTCAAATGAAGCACTTTTAAATTTAGGTAAAAGTAATAATGCTATAACTCTTGATGTTGCAATGTCTGGTGCTGTAGCAGTTGTTGCACACATAGATGGTCCACATCTTCATGTCACTGGAGTAGGAGATTGCCAAGCAGTACTTGGTATACTTTCTGGTACAGATTATAGATGTTAAATTGTTTATAGATATCAAATTTATCAAAAATAACATTTTTGTTATCATTACTATTATTTTACTATTATATTAATTATTATATTATATTAATTACATAGAAAATGATGTTTGGACTGCAAAATTAATGACCGTTGAACACAATACTGACAATCGAGCAGAAGTCGAAAGAATTTTATCAGAACATCCATCTAATGAAAAATCAACTGTAATTAAAATGGAAAGACTTCTTGGACAATTAGCGCCTCTTCGTTCTTTGGGTGATTTTCGCTACAAATGGAGTAAAAAGATTTTAAAAGAAGTAGTGGTACCATATTTTGGCGAAGCAGTGATTCCACCAAATTATCATACCCCTCCATATTTAACAGCGAAACCAGAAGTTAAATATCATAGATTAACACCTAGAGATAAATTTCTTATAATAGCCAGTGATGGTTTGTGGGATTTAATGTCACCCTTACAAGCTGTACGTTTAGTAGGTGAACATATGAGTGGAAAAGTAACATTAAATCCATTAAAATTACCTCGTAAAAATATGAAATTATCAGAAATACATAAAATGTTATTGCAACGTAAAGAGGGATTAAAAAAGAAACCTCTCGATAATAATGCAGCGACGCATTTATTACGAAACGCACTCGGTGGAACGGAATATGGTATAGATCATATTAAGTTATCACAATTATTAACGTTACCAAGAGAAGTAGTACGAATATTTCGTGATGATATTACAATAACGGTAGTTTATATGAACTCTGAATTTTTAAGACACTGCCCTCCGTAAATTTATAGAGAAATTTCTCGTTACATTTATAAGATCTTTTACAATTTCCATTATTTCTAAGTATTTTAAAGAAATTAAAAAAATTAATCTTCTATCGTGTACAGCTTGTTATTTATTTAATTAACAATAAAAACAATTTACATGAAAAGAATAGTTTACTTATTTGAAATACATACATATATCACATACTACATATATAATCGCATTTATTTAATTTAATGAATTATTTAAATCGATTAGCTATTATTTTTATTAAAGAAAATGAATGATGTTGTAGATAATGTCTAAGCAAGATAAAAATTATAAAACATACAAATAAATTTCTAATCTACAATCATAAACATAGTTTAGAAATACTTATTAATCCTACATATTATACAATTAATTTGTTAGGTACAAGTATAGCAATAATTATATAAGTTAAAAACGCACAGAATTCGTTATATAGTGTTATGATTTGCAGCATTTCAACTTTTTTACATTTTTGAATAAAAAATAGTCTATTGTTTCATTGCAGACTAAAATTTAACAAATTTCCATTAGAAAATATATATTGTTCATTCTGTAATCTTTATATTAGCTCTGAAAAATAATGTTTATAAATAAACATCAAGCATGTAATGTTGATATTATTATGATACTGATTATCGAAGGAGAAAAAAATGTAAAAATAAAAACCTGAGTTAAAGTTTCTTTACATAAATATTACATATAGCAATATCGGTAATTAAACAAGACATGAGGCAAGTGCGTACATAACCGAAAGATATTTTTGGAAGTATATAACTTTTTTAAAAAAATTTGAATATCAACCCTCTTGACCAAAATCTTCTTTAAATTTTTCTAATTTAGTCATATCTTCTTCATTTACTGTAGGACGGGTAGTCGCTAATGATTTCAACATATCTTTCTAAATATAAAAAAAAATTATATGAGATGATATGATATATTGTAATATGATAAATAAAATTATTAAAAAATATGATAAATAAATTTAATTAAAAATGAAAAAAAAAACTTACCATAGTTACAGGTGGCTCATATAATTTATCACCTTCTACTTCCATCCAATTCATTTCAATAGCAGCTGGATCTCCTGGTGAACATGGTGTCAATAAATCATCCACAATGATAGAAGGATCTTTTGGTGATGGTCCTCTTACACGTTTAAAATGTGTTGCAGTTTGAACTTGTCTAACTGGCTGCATAAGAGCATCTCGCACAATAATACTTATATCAGCTCCAGAATAACCATCAGTAGCAGCAGCTAATTTTTTAAAATCTTCTTCTGTCAAACAGTGAGAAGTACTTCCCAAATGAATTTTGAACATTATAGCACGAGCTTGTTCATCTGGTAAAGGAATGTAAATCCTCTTCTCAAATCTTCTTCTAATAGCAGAATCTAATACCCATGGTATATTAGTAGCTCCTAATACTAATATACCATCATTATCCGATCCAACACCTAATACATTATAATTTTACTGTCATATTACATATAACATTATATAAAGAAATTATTATATAATAAATATTTTTCTTGCCTTGCATCTGTACTAAAAATTCAGTTTTTATTCTTCTTGCAGATTCTGATTCATTGTCAGAACGTGATGAGCAAAGTGAATCAACTTCATCAATAAATATGATACTAGGCTTATGTTGACGAGCTAATTCAAATAAATTTTTGACAAGTTTTTCAGATTCTCCAAGCCATTTGCTTACCAGGTCTGAGGATGACACAGAAAAAAATGTTGAATTATTGGCTTCTGTTGCAACTGCTTTTGCTAAATAAGATTTACCGGTACCTGGTGGCTGAAAATATTTTAAAATTTTAAAAAATATTTAAAAAAAAATTACTGAAGCTTTATATTTGAAAGTTACCCCAAATAATAAGATACCCTTCCATGGTATTCGCTTTCCAGTAAAAAGATGTGGAAAACGTATTGGTAAAATAACAGCTTCTTTTAAAGCTTCCTTAGCTCCATCAAGACCAGCAACATCATTCCATTTAACATCTGGTTTTTCAATAATTATTGCACCTTCTAATTTACTTTGAAGTTTCTTTTTTTCAGGATCACTATCTGTATCACTATCTCCACTATCGCTTTTTTTGTCCTCAGTTTTAGAATTATCTTCACCTGCTTTTACAGGTTTTTTTTTACTTTTCTTCAAATATGCTTTTAATTTTTCAGCTCTTTCCAAATATTGTGTACATTTTGCTCTTATACTTTCTTTAGCTCTGTCACCTTGTGCTTCATCTAAAAAAATAAAACTTAAACTTAAATATGATTTTTGTAATAAAATTATTATAAAAGAAATATATATTCTAAAAAAACCCTGATAATACTCATACATTTAATAGAATGTAGGAAATATTCAACAGCATGTTCATATAATCTAAGTGCTTCCTCATAATTTTTGTTACGATCTTCTTCAGTAGCTCTAGTAACCAGATCAATAGCTTTCTATGAAATATCAAATATATTTATATTTATAATTATAGTTGCTATTATAATCATGAAATAAAAATAATATATAAAATAATATATTTAAATGGCACACCTGCAATATTGTACCTGAAGCCATTGTATTGCTTTAATTTGTACCTAACCTTTACTATATTCTAAAATTGTCAAAATATACGGTAGTTCACCGTCACGATGAGACCCAGAGTCTCAAGAAAGTAAAAAGAAATAATGATCGAGACGGCGATCTACCGCATCGACAAAATGTTCTATTTCCTTTGACGGTTCTTCAACGTCACCGCTTGACATATCACATATCTCACTAACACGTTTTTAAAGAAATTCTTGAATATACTGAACGGACACTATTTGTCGCGTCCTTAATGATATAAAGTGTTAAATAATGTCTCGTTCACAGAATATCTTCCTAATATAATTAATCGAAAATATTTATATATAAAATACAACATTTTATTAAAATTTAAAAAGAAACGATTTTAATATTTAAGTAATGTATACATATATGTAAATATATAAAAACTTAAATCTTTTTAAATAATTTAAAATTTGTATATGAAAATTTTATAATAATTCAATTCAAAATACATAAATATTTAATTTCTACTATTTTAAATTTGAAAGTTATTAATTAAAGTTAATTAAATAAATTATTTTATTTAATAATTATAAATTTTAAAAGTGAAATAAATGCATTTTCCATAACTGCATTTTCTATCACAATTTGTATTTATGAAAAGTACAACATAATTCATATGTATAAGTTCAATTACAAAGTAAGAATAAGAAAATATACGATGAATATGCGGCTTAAGAACGGGAACGCATGTGCAACAGCTACCTGTCTACGAAGCACTAAGTCCGAAGAGATAAAAACTTCGGAGCTACCGAGAAGTACCGATGGATCTTTTTCTGTGTTTATACTTATTACTTATTTTTGTTTTCGCATCCGTGTTGGCCTAAATCTTTAGTCCAAAAATTAACTTTATCCTATTCTAACCTAACAAAATACCGACATACGAAAAATGCGTACTGCGACCATATGATAGAAACAGTAATCGAAACTAAGAAACTTGGATCATCGTCATATAGTAGTTTTACAATAAGGAAGCTACCGAAGAAAAACATTTGATCTAAGTATGAATTGTTTGTTGAATCCTAACTTTTTACTTACTTTATTTATTGCTTCTTGTGATAATCTCATGAAAATTAAGGGTGTGGCTAACCGGTCCTTCGTTTTATTATTCTAGGCTATGTTCCGAATCTAACTTGGTTTTAGGATTCGTCTAAGGTTAGGAGATTTACATATTTTGAAAAACTCTTTTTTTCTAAACATAATTAATATCAAAACATTATTAACATTTTTTTCTTTAATCTTTCCTTTAATTTTAAGAATTTATGAATAACAATTTTCTTTTTAAGAAAGACAGAAAGAGATAGAAAAAGAAAATTCTTTATTTTATAATTCTATATTTTTACAAATTTATTTATTTATTTATTTATTTGAAAGTAATGAAATGTGAATTATAATATAAGATAACAATTTTTTTAAATGTTAAAAAAAAATTAATAAATTTTTAAATGGTTAAAAATTACAATTTATATATATTTATATATAGTTTTATTTAATTTTTTATATATAAGTTTTAAAAATATAATCTATTAAGTAAATTTTTTTAATGAAAAATGCAGGAAAATTTTTTTATCCTTATATGTAATTTGTTTTTATAATTTTAATATTAAGATTTTTTTATATTAAAGAGAAAATTAACTAAACAAAATTTATTGCATATTTAGGTAATACTATATATCAGACATAAGCCAGTGATGTCTGTCCCTTCTTCGTCGTCTAATAAAATAACTGATAATAAACCAGGTGGTACAAGTCCAAGTCCTATAGAGGGCATTGAAGGTATTCCAGGACCTAGTTCTTTAGAACCTATGCATTCATTGTTAGCACAAGATGAAGAATCAGAAGATTATGGAGAAGATGGTGAAGAAGAAGAAGAAGATGACAGTAGTGAAGAAGAAAGTGAAGTGAGTTATTTTATATGAATTATGTTATATTAAAAAAATTTACATATTATTACAGATTAATTTAATTTTAGATTAGTGATACTGGAATATTTTGTGATGCAGAATGTGAACCTGACCTTGAAAGTAACAATTGCTCACTTTCATCATCACAACCACAATCACTCACACAACGAGTACATAGTCCCATCTTACATACTTGTGTACCTTTGGATGTTGTTCAACCACAAAGAAAACGTAAAAGTGAAACTGAATCAAGTTTACCTTGTAAAAAACTTAACCCAGAAGATAAATCTCATTCAATGTTAGTATAATTTCAAAAAAATTATAAAGAAAAAAATCTGAATTCTTAAAAAATGGTTTAAAATATGAATTTTTATTTTTAGGATTATTAAAAAATTGGATGATAAAAGTAAGCATATAAGATGTGTTATTCCAACAAAAGATAACCCTCCACCAGAAATGAGTAATTGGCTTCTTCAATTTCAGGTATAAGAAATACATTATTGTTTAATTAAGAAAATTTGTCTGCTTTTTAAATTAATTAAGTTTTTTAATGAACAATAACATATTGTTTCTAATTTTAGAGATGGTCAAATGCAGAAAGAATGTTAGCTATAGATGAATTAATTGAACGATGTGAACCAACACAAGTAAGACATATGATGCAAGTAATTGAACCTCAATTTCAGAGGGATTTCATATCTTTGTTGCCAAAAGAATTGGCTTTATCAGTGTTAGCTTTCTTAGAACCCAGAGATCTTTTACGCGCTGCTCAAACGTGTCGTAATTGGCGGTTTCTCGCTGATGATAATTTATTATGGAAAGAGAAATGCAGAGCAGCTGGTATAGAAGATTTAAAAGATCTGCCTCCAATAAAACGTAAAAATGGTAGAAATTCAGGTAATTGTTCATCTCCATGGAAACAAGCATATATGAGACAACATAATATAAAGATGAATTGGAGGACAAAACCTATTCGTACACCAAAAGTTTTAAAAGGACATGATGATCATGTTATTACATGCCTTCAATTTTCTGGTAATCGAATAGTAAGTGGCTCCGATGATAATACTCTTAAAGTATGGTCTGCAGTTACAGGCAAGGTAAATTTTAATTATGAAAATAAAATAAATTATAAAATCATTATTTTATAAGTTTTATTATTGTTTGTTTCTTATATTTTTATGTTTTTATATATTTATATTTTTTTACAGTGTTTAAGAACATTAGTTGGACATACAGGTGGTGTATGGTCTTCACAAATGTCTGGTACTACAGTAATCAGTGGTAGTACAGATCGTACCTTGAAAGTATGGAATGCCGAAACTGGTCAATGTATTCATACTTTATATGGACATACATCAACTGTAAGGTGTATGCATCTACATGGTAATAAAGTAGTCAGTGGTAGTAGAGATGCAACTTTAAGGGTGTGGCAAGTAGATACTGGCGAATGTTTACATGTACTTGTGGGCCATTTGGCAGCTGTTAGATGTGTGCAATATGATGGAAAATTAGTGGTTAGTGGCGCTTATGACTATATGGTTAAAGTTTGGAATCCGGAACGCGAGGAGTGCCTTCATACTTTACAAGGACATACAAATCGTGTTTATTCTCTCCAAGTAAGCATTAGTTGAATTGTATACACAAATTATACAAAACTAATATTATAATTTATGTTTTTAATTGACACAATTTTGACATATTTAACTAACATAAAGTTATCTCAATTTTTTAGAATTGTTTTTATTAAATAAATATTCGCATTATTTTTTTTTCTATTTTATTTCTATCAATGTTTATCATACTCAATTTAAAAAAATGAACTGATTCTCAAAAAATTTATGTATCTCCATAAATAATCAACATGTAACATATAATCTTATGTCGATCTATGTAGATATGTCTAATCTATGTAGATTATTATATTATATAATATAATAGTTTAATTTTTTTAAATTAATCATATTGTATGATTGTAATAATCTTTTTTTTTTTTGTTAAAACATCTTTTTTTAAATATATTATCATTGCTCCAAACAATTCTATATGAAATATAAATCTTAACAAATTTTAGAAGATTTTAGAGAGTATTTAATTTGTTTATATATAAGTATTATATCAAAAAATATTAATTTATGTTTTTTTCTTTCTTTCTTATCAGTTTGATGGTGTACATGTTGTTAGTGGTTCTTTGGATACAAGCATAAGAGTGTGGGAAGTTGAAACTGGTGCATGTAGACATACATTAATGGGACATCAGTCGCTCACTTCGGGAATGGAATTACGTAATAACATTTTGGTATCTGGAAATGCTGATTCAACTGTTAAAGTATGGGATATTGTTAGTGGTCACTGCCTTCAAACTTTATCTGGTCCAAATAAACACCAGTCTGCTGTCACCTGCCTTCAATTCAATAGCCATTTTGTAATTACTTCATCTGATGATGGTACAGTTAAACTATGGGATGTTAAAACTGGTGCGTTTGTCTCTGTTATTATTTTTTTTTTAATTACTGTTTTAATGAACTCCTAAAGTTTTGTTATATGTTTAGGTGACTTTATAAGAAACTTGGTTGCTCTTGAAAGCGGGGGAAGTGGTGGTGTTGTGTGGAGGATACGTGCAAGTGATACAAAATTGGTGTGTGCGGTGGGTAGTCGTAACGGCACGGAGGAGACCAAACTTCTTGTTCTTGATTTTGATGTAGAGGTAAAATAGTGTACTTTTTTACAGACAAAACTGCCCTCTTCTATGACCTCTGTACATATTTTAATTAGGTAGCATAACCAATCTATTGTACAATGATTCATGTATTACATGGTGTGATTGTGATAAGAATGTATGTCGAAAATTTAAAAAAAAAAAGATCGTAAAAAGGAAGACAGTGAATCGGTAGTTATTATAAATGATCTCCGAAGTGGTAGAACATTTAAACCGAAGGCATTAATTATATTAATTATGGAGTGTATTAATCGTGGTGTACAAATATGAGATTTTAAAGACTCAACAAATTACGAAGAACGAGGAGCTTATAAGTGTATTACTGTATTATTGCTGTTATAAAATTTAAGAGAAATCGCTAATAATTTAAATGAAAGATAGCCCATGAACATTATCTGCATATAACAATTTGTATGGGCGTTTAGGAAAGTATTTTTAAATTACAGAAAAGAAAGATTTCGTACCATATTTGTCAAGCTTATAGATAAAAATATTGCTTAAAGAATCTCACATTTTGAAAAAGAAATAAATGATAATAATAATGATAATGATAAAAAATTCAAGGACAGAAGAGAGAAAAAAAAGAAAATAACTATAAAAATATTCTTTGTACAATAAGTTCTTCTTTGCTATATTTCATGTAGCTTATTTAAATTTTTCATTTATTTTAATTAAATTAATTATTATGGGAATTGTGCATAATTTATTGGATTGATATAATCAATATTTAATAATTTTTTAATGAAATGAACGTTGTTGCGTTTTTTTTCATATTGTTTTATTTGCATCAATTTATCTGTTTATGCCTAGATGTTCATATGAAATTATACGATTAATAATCATTAATTGTATAATTTATAATTAATTTTTCTTGATTTAAAAATATGTTTTGAAGAAATCATAGCGATTTCTAACATTTTATTGATACTAATGTTATATTACATTGAAACTTGGACCATTTTTTGTTATTCGTTAATCAGAATATTAATGAACGTGTTACGTGACGGAAATAACTATTCATGTTATAAGTTTTAAATATAAAAGAAAATTTCATTGATCTCATCTTTTTATATTTACTAATTCATAATATATAAATGCGTTCATTTATCGTATTCATTTATGTTATCATATGCGTTACAAAAGTTTTTTAAATAGAAGTTTTTAAAAATATGAAATAATATTTATCTTGCATTTTTTGTTACAAATATAATTATACATTATAATTACATATTTGAAAAAAGCAAGAAAGAAAGAATAATATATAATAAATATACAAGCAAAATCAAATTATTATATATGAATAATTTTATTAAACATTTGTCTATATTGTAACACAATATAGATGTTTTATTATTTTTCAATATCATTCTATAAACATAATTAAATGGAATGATTGTACAAATATAAATGTAAAAAAGAATTTATATTTCTATATTTTATGTTATCAAATATTTATCAATTTAGTATTTGATTTTCCATGCGTAACATGTTCAAAAAACAATTGCTATTTATTGTTCGCTGACTAGACAACCAGGGTTAATTGAATATTCGTGATAGTAATTTAATTGGATTGTCTATATTTAAATAAAATATATTGATTTTTTGACATTAGTAACAAGTCTGGTTTTGCCATGGTGCAATAATAAGAGTTGCAAATCTATCCTGTGCAATATGCACGAATCAGTTAAACAATATAAAATCAGTTATTTAAGAATAAATATAAATAAGTTATAAATTTGTCCAAAGTTATAAATATCAACAAAATTGAAATAAGTTGCAAATCTATAGATTTTTATAATAAATTAGTTTTTTATATATCCCTTTCTCATTATAGAAATTATGTAAGCTATACAATTAATTCTAATTGACAATAAATCTTGTAATCTTCAATTGCCAATGCAAAACACGATTCGTGTAAATGCAATTTTTATTATTGAACCTAGGATATTTTAAGAATCGTGTTTTTATTTGTATATTGCTCAATAGTTTATATTTGTAATGATGTGTTATCTGTTGTATCATTTTTTATAAGAAATAGAAAATGTTGCTGCATTTTAAATCTTGTTTTATTTTTACCTCGTGTTTTTGTATTCTTCATATAAATATCATGTTTCAACAATAATAGAAAATGTACATTCCAAACAAGGTACATGTACTGATTGATTTTTTTCCTGAATATATTCCTTTTGAATGCAATATAATCCTCCGCATCTACATCGATAAATTAATATATTTTCATTATCATTTGTTGTTTCTAATTCACTCACTGATATTTTTGCATATGTCAAAATACTTTCAGAATCTAATTCTTCTTGTTTTTGTATGGCATCATATTCTTCTTTTAATTTAGGGTCACGTAAAACATGCCATGCTTTTAAAACAAGCTGAAACTTCATACCATCAAATTCTGATGTATTTTTATCTGGATGAAATTTCAGAGCTAATGCATGATATGCACGTTTTATATCTTCAGCTGTTGATTCTTTAGTACAACCAAGCACATTATAATAATTTATTGAATTCATAATTTTGAACTATAACATCACAATTTATCGTCACAATTACTGAAAACAACCAAATTTAAAAGATATATTATATAACCTCATAAATATTAAATTTATTATTTATATATTTATTTACATATTCAAATATTATAAAATATTATATGATTAATAATAACAAATATAACGTATATAATATAAGAATAATATTTAATAGAATTAATTATTAAATATTAAAAATAATATCTAATAACATAATGCTTTTTCAAAAAAAATCATAACCTCGAATAATATTTCTTTGTTTTTACTTTTAATTATATATATAATTACATATATATTTAATTATATATATGTTAATATTTGAAATAAGTATATTACTTACTTATAAATGTGTTTTAATTGATGTTCATTGATATTTCTATTTTCTAAACAGATTAAAAAATTGGGTAAAAATTTAACATACTGTCATAAGTAAATCAAAAATCCCTAAAAATGTAAAAATTTATATGCAAATAATTTTTGAACTATTAAATTAAAAAAAACTTTAATAATTCAAATTAAAATTCAAATGTTATTTTATGATATGAGAAATAAATTTTAAAATTAATGAGAAATAAATTTTAAAATTTTAAATTTTAAAATTAACTTTTAAAATGTTAACTATCATATTTGAAAAAATTTAATTGAAAATTAAAATTCAAATACTATAGACAATTTTCATTAAAATAAAGAAAAATTATAAAAAAAAGGATAAAAGTTACAAAAAAAATTATTTATCAACAATTAATTTTTAATAATGTTTTTTCTATTATAATTAAATTAAAATTTCATACATTCAGGATAAAATTTATTTCAATTTTATTTTAAATTAATAATATTCACTGAATCATCATCATGATGATTCATTTTTATTTATTTTTTTATAAGAAATCCAATATATATTTCTTTTTAACTTTTCAAACAAAAATACACTTATATTTTTCCAGAATTTTTGAAATCGTTCAAATTTATTTACAAGTATTTTGTTTAATGATATTATGAAATAAAGATTCACTACAAGAATTATAAATATCACAATAAAAATCTATATGGCATAAGATACCATAACATGATGATATTAAAAAATTCTTTAATAGATATTTTTTTAACTTTTTTCTAAAATTAATTATCAGTACATGAATCAGTGATTACGATATACATTAAAACCTGAAAATTGCCAACGTCTTTCCATGTTTGCTCCAATTCCAAATAAATCTTGTTTGAAGACTTGAGGAAATCGTTGCATTAATGCTTCTACTTCATTTGGTTTAATACCTGGTTCCATTTTTTGTAAATAAGACCATAAATAATCTACACTTGCGCCAAATGGATGAATATGTAGAAATGTTGCTATTAATCCTACAATTATAAAAAAATAGATTTATATTATATCGTATTTTAAAATATTTATTTTATATTTTTTAAATATTTCATTTTTTATTTTATCAGATAAAAATTCACAAGATGATTTATGAAAAATACCTATTAACTTGGCATCTTTTTGAGAAATTTGTACGAAACTAGATGTTAAAACTAATTGTTTTGGAGTTCGAGGTTCTTCGTTAACATCGTCATCTTTATCTAATGTTATTATTTCGCTTTCTCGAGGTTCTTCTTTCTTTGTAGCATTTAATTTTACAGTTAAATCTTTGATTTTTTCGTCATCTTGCGCTTGCTGTTTTCTCGATTGCATCAATTGTTCTTGCATACCTTTTAAAGTTTGTTGCAACATTTTCATTTGTTTATCCTTTGCATCTATTTCACTTTTTGTCTCTGATTTTAACAAGTCCACCTATGAAATATAAAAATATATTCTCTTTTTTTTATTTAGTTCTCATTTTAACTCGCATTAACTCGCATTGCGAATTAAATAGTAAATCATAATCATCGCATACTTCATTTTTATATGCCTCTAACTGACATCGAAGACTATCATTTTCCTCTTTCAATGTTTGTAATCTTTCAATATCATCATGTGAATCTGATTGATTGCGTGCTTTTTTGCGTTGCGGTTCCTCTTCTGAATCAGAAACTTCCATTTCTCCTTCACCTTCCATTAAAGATTCTTCTAACTGTACTGCTTTAATTTCCTATTACAATGAAAAATCATCACTGAGTTCATTTCCAAATTTTTAAACTTATTAATAAAGATAACATCAAAAATCATGCCTATATATATATACATATATATACATATATATACACATATATGTATATACATATGTATGTATACATTTGTTTATTTTTTTTCATTTTTTCCTTCTTTTTCTTTAAATATCACTAAGTATATAAATTTGATAGAATTTTTTTTTTAACTTCCATTTTAGATATCCCCCAAACGATCATTTTTTACAATCAAGAAATGCATTTTTATAATACTTTAAGTTTACTTTACTAAAATCACTTTAAGTTTAATTTTTAAAAAAATTGATGTTTTTGTTTTTTAGAAATCACCTGGAAGATATTAAGCAAAATTTCATATAAATTTACACAAATTAATAAATAATGAAAAAAATAAAAATAAACTGTGATAAAACATATTTAGTGCCCTTACTTCTGATTATTTAATAGTAATTTAAATAAAGAAATGCGATTAAATGTCTTGAAAAATATTTGAGAAATATTTAAAAAATATTAATAATATAATATATATAATATAATATAATATATATAATTATATAATAAATATATATATATATTATAATAATATATAAAATTATAGAAAAAATGTTTAGATAAAAGTTCAATCAAGAGAGACAAATGCTAATATTTTTTTGATCTTGTAATAGCCTTGAAAATGAAATATTGATTTAATAAAATTTAAAAATGAAAATATGTATACATATTTTAAGTGATTCTTTTACTAAAAAAAATATTTTCAACAATATTTATTTTCAATATAGCAATTGTTAACATTAGCATCATTTCAATATATATATAATGAAGAGAGTGGTCCAAATTCGAATTTTCTGAATTATAATGATTTTAATTTGTAATACAATTTTAAAAATTTTAAAAATTCTCTTAAGAACTTATAAAAATCTTTAAAAAAGAAAAAAAGATCTCTGAATTATAAAATATGAAATAAGAATTGTAAAAAAAAAAATACTGAATATTTGAATTTTTGAACATTTTTCAATATTAAATATGTGCAAATATAAAAAATATAAAAAAATATTATATAAAAAATAAGGCATATGAAAATATATTTTTTCATTTTAAATTTTAATTATGATTTTTTTAAGATCTAGGATAATATGAAATTATCAAATTAATTCCAATACTTATTTGATTTCTTGATATCATAATTATTACACGAAACATTTTTTCATATTTCTCATATTTTTCGAAATTTAATCGTTCCTATTTAAATCAGTTATACATATGTATGTGTATGTGTCTTAATGAAGCATATCTAACTTTAAATAAAACTTTTAATAAAAATGAATAGATTTATGCCAATTATATCTTCATTTTCGCATTTTCATTTATATTACCATAGAATGTGAAATTCGCTTAAATGAAAATCATATTTTAAATTATAAATTGTTGTTTATTCGGTTACCTGTTTGCACTCCACAGTCAATGGTACCTGTTTGATTCAAATTAAAAGAACTATTTTTTACCTTTTATGTTCCATATTTCCCAAAAAGTTTAAACATCAATTGTATACAGTTTGTATGAAATACGTCTAATCGTAAGACGCAAGTTATTCATACTTTTTAATCGCTACTTACCTTTTTTTTGAAAAAATGTGTTTGCAAAACGCGTGTGCCTGGCGTATGGATGAATGTGCATTCGCATAAAGAAGCGCTTTGTGACTCATAAGACTTTATCGATGATTACTGTTGTCTAATCGTAAAAAAAAGTAACGTAATGGACACGAGCTACTAACGTGGGAATGCAAATACATACCGAAGATTGTTTCTTCCACATTTCGATGTTCTTCCGTTGAGCCTTTGTGAAGTGATCCCAGACCTTCTTGTGGCTGGCCGCAGTAAAGACGCGTTCAATCTGACTGACTGTTGATGACATGGTCGCATGTTGCATACAAAAACACAACAAATCTTCTGTTGTATACCCTGCTTTGAACTCTACATTCGTGTTGATCTAATACGTAACTCTCGTTAAAATCATCTATATGCGCGCGCGCGCGCGCGCATTTGTTAATGTAAAATATACATTTTTTATCATAATGTTTGCAATATTGTCATAACATCACAAGTGTTGTATACCCAATAATTCTTCTGTATCATTCAGATTCGAACGTTTCCTTCTAAAATATATTATATGATTTTAAAGTTATTCCTACTATCTTTCTTTTTAGAAAAATTTCCTATCTAGCGGGCTAAGCAATAATAAGTATGAAGTTACTTATCCCAATAAAATTTTTTAAAAAACTGCTTTCACCATTGATCAGGGATCCTTACAATTTGGCTGCCAATCAGTCTTTTTAATAGATTATGATTAGTGCTTGTTTTCCTTAAGAAAATCTGCACTATTCTCCTAACAACTTACAACATGAAGAGGCTTCCAACGTTAAAATGATGATCTTACGCTATAATTCCTCTGGTTCTTTTGCATTATACAATATATTAAATTATTCATATTATTTGAAATGATATTTTTATAAATTACTGTAATAAGTACTAATAATAATAACTACTAATAATAAGTTAATAAATTATATTGAGAATCATAGCATAATTTCATCTCCGCAACAAATATTTAGCCCATCACCCTTAATCCTTAGCATTGCAAGCATGCAATTTTTAGGTACACTATGTTTCTATAGAATGAATTTTTGTAATATTTGTGCTCTTTTGTTCAATCATCAGAGCCTAGAATCAGAAGACAGGATATCTTCACCCACCTTATTTTCTCCTACTGTCTTTGATCCTTCTATTGAGTTGTCCCGATGGTGCATTGACAATACACTCGTTATATGATAAATTCCTTACAATATATCTGATGTTGAATCTCAAGGAGGATGAAATTTTTTGACAACCGAGATTCGATACAAAACGATCGACGATATAATTTGCAATATTAACAATTTTATTTCATATTATGTATTTGTTTTTAGAAATGTCAGAATCTTTAATATCAAAAGTGACGTACCTTTCTAATTATAACATGAAATTCTGCATTTATTATAAATTGTAATTTTGTATTTATATTTTAATTTATGTAACTAAAAATTTACTAGATTTAGATATTAAAAAAAAAGTACGTACTTCTGTTATTATAGAACGCGTGAAATTCTGACAAAATCATATTTTGGCATTTCACGTATCGAATGCTCAAAGAATTGTAGAACCCTTATTTTATAATAAAAAAAACTTACCAGATAAAGCAATATGTATGTGGATTTGCTCTTGTGTACATAAATAATGTACAGTGGTATAGAGCTATGTTATAGAAAAAAAAAATATATATATACATATATATGGATTATATAAACGTACATTGTATTAAGAGTCCCTGCATCCTGCCCTTCATTAATTCCTTTGCTTTTTGGAGTTCCTCTTCGTAAGCGACCTTTTCTGTAAGTAGCCTTCGAACATGAGAATTCGTTGATTGAATCATCGAATAAAAAGTGTTAGCATTGCGTTTGGTACAGTCTCCACGCTCGAGCCATGTTACGACAACCTGGAATGATTTAATGCGCTTGTTTTGTAACGTAACAGAACGCGTTTTCTGGAATTTAAAAGTTTTAGTCTGGAGAAATATTTAACGATGAAAGTGCTTAGACATTTTATATAAAAAATTATCGTTTATAACAATAATTACTTACTTGCACTGCTTTCATGAATGTATCGTCTTGCTTAATTTTCTCACAAATATTTGATGCTTCATGATCTGTATAATGTACTACTGGAGGAGGACTGGATGGTGCCCTTTGTCTTTCCTTTTCAACTCTTTCTCTATGGCGTTGTTCTCTCTGTAATTGACGTTGTCTACATTCCCATTCATATTGGTCATCTCTAGCCTATATTTTTTTTAATATAAAATAAAATTTAATAAATAAATGATTCATAAATAATTTCTTATGTATTAAAATTATAAAATTATGAACCTGAGCAAAATCTACATGTAGCCTGCCTGTATTTGCAGGATCACCACTGGATCCTATTCTAACTCTATATCCAGATAAATAAATTGCTGCATCAACACTACTTTCAAGTACGAAACGTATATGACAAAAGTTTTTTTTAGAGAGTCGCAAGGTAGTTATTTCTCCACAACGTTCGAATATTTCTTGAATTATCGTTTCTGTGATATTTTCAGGTAAACCTGAATAAAATAAAATTTATAGAAATTTATAAAAAAAAAGTATTTCTTATTAATTTTTATATAATAAAGAAATATATGGAAACTACCTCCAACAAAAATTGTTCTGCATCCTGGAGGTCTTTCTCGAGTTGTTGGAGGTGGAGCATTTGGATTTGGTGGGAACAACGTACAACTTTTGCAATGTATAATTTCTTTGGTACCTTGTGATGTTGGTGGAGGAGGTAAGGCACTGCTCATAATTTGGGCAGCATCATTCATTATTTGTTCTGGTCCTAATATTTGTGCACCTATCATACTACCATCATGTGACATCATTCCCATACTCATGGGGCCATAACTATGAGTATGTCCCATATGTGGACCAAGTGTCATTTCACTCATCATAGGTCCCATTGGACCCATTGGACCCATTCCCATTACTGGATATCCTACTCCCATTCCCCAAACTCCAGTTGCTTGTTCCATTTGTGTTCCCAAATTTGGAGTGTTACCAGTATTTGATGAAGATGGAATTTCATTATTATTTGAATTATTATTATGACTATTATTGCTATTACTAGAATTTATACTATTTCGATCATCTGGCCTTCGTTCTTCTCTTCGATCTCTTTCACTTCTTTCTTCTCTTCTTTCTCTATCTCGCTCTCTCCGATCACTTCGATCACTCCTAGATCTATTTAAAAAAAAATTATAATAATATAACTAATAAATATGATGATCATAGCTTAATTAATGTTAATTATATTAATATAATTATATATTGAAATTATATATCAAAAGAAATTAAAAAAACCTTCTATTATCTCTAGTGTCTCTATTATCTCTGTTTTCTCTTTCTCGTCGAATATCACTTTTTTCATTTCTTTTATCACTATTATCTTCTGGAGCTTCTCTAACTACTGGGGGTTGATTTTTATTTGTACTAAATTCTAAAGGAGAATCATTCATTCCAGGCAGTGGTATTGGTGGAGGTAAAGGAGGAAATCCTTGGCTTGCTAAATCCATAAAACTTTGTGGACCTGCGATTGGAGCAAGGGGTCCCATTGGTCCTATACCTAAAATATAATATTTTTAAATAAGAGTAATTTTCTATTCATCATAAAATAAAATAACTTTAAATATAGCAATGGAAAATGCATATTTCGATAAATGACATAAAATGATTAATATAAAATATATGGTTAGGTCTTTTAAGCATACCCATTGGTGGCATAGCAGCTGCTGGTACACCCGGAAAATTGTAAGCCATTTTCTATTAAATTCTTTATAATTCTGCAGTTATATTTTGAAATTACAAATAGTAAAATGTCGAAGAAAATAATTTACTTTTTAAGAATTCTAGATCATATCGTAGCAAACTCTGCATCCAATATGGCAGGAAGACGAATGTAACCTCCTTAATTTTAAAATCTTCAATTGATTCATTTTCTTAATAATTTTAATATCAATTAATATCGAACAATGAGAGACAATGAATGTATTAAAATTATTGGAACAAATGTAATTTTAGTGCCTTACAAAGAAAAACATGTTAAAAGGCTAGTATCGTTTACCTCTTATCGATTGTGATATCAATATATATGTAATAAAAATATCCGCCATTTTTAAATAGATTTTTATATTTTTTTGAATCAATTAGAAAATTAATATATATACATATATTGTTTTTAAATAAGTTCTCATTACTTTTTCAATATGTTGTTATTATTTTTAGATATCATGAATGGATGAAGTCAGCAGAATTACAATATTTTACTGGTTCAGAGAGTTTAACATTGGAAGAAGAATTTCAAATGCAAAAGCGATGGCATCAAGATCAAGATAGTGAGTAATTTTATTTTTAAACATGCAAATATTAATAACATACTTTTATTTGTTGTAGAATGTACTTTTATCATTTTAGAAAAAGCTATTTATACTGAAGGTGAAAATGAAATAGGTACATAAAACATTTCTTTATCTTTAATATTATTCTTTTTATTATGTACTAATATCAATAAATTTTAGAAGCTATGATTGGAGATACAAATTTATTTTTTAATGAATTAGACCAGCCAAATACTGCAGAAATTGAAATTATGATAGCAAATATTAATTGTAGAGAAAAAAAAAGAGGTTGGGAGGCAATAATTCTAATGATGCTTTATGGTATTATGCATTTTTTCTTTCATTATTTTGATCTTTTTTTATTTTTATAAAAATTAGCTTTTTTGAATTAGGAATTGACAAATTAAATGTAACAAAATATATTGCAAAAATTAAATGTGATAATGAAAAGAGTATAAAAATGTTTGAAAAATTAAAATTTCATAAGGTAATTACTATTATAAGGTTTTTACTATTATTTTTATTATTTCTTACTACTTTGATGAAAATAATATATTTACCAATAAATATAATTTATATTATAAAATAGGTAAAAAAAAATGAAATTTTTCAAGAATATATTTTTGAGAAAATGGTAAATCAAGATTGGATAATCTGGTTATATTCTGAAACCAGTATGAATGCAATTACTTATGGCGTTTATGATAAAGAAAGTGATAAAAAAGAGAAAGAAAATAAGTGTGTTAACAATTTATAAAAATCTTTAAAGAATCAATAATTATTTGTACTAATTTTATTTCGCGAATCATTAAGTTATAAAATTTTATAGATATTATTTTAAATATTTTTTTATAAATATTATATATAACTATATTATTTTATATATATATATATATATATATTATATATAAACTATATTATTTTATCATATCAAATAATTTTCTGCACCATAGTTACAATTGATATAATCGAGACGTAATTAGTTTTTATTGGTTCTAAGTGATCATACTTGATCATATATAAACTACAGTATATGCATCTTTGACAAATTTGACGTACTATTATTACAAATATATTTTATGTATTTGATAATATATATATTTAATAACAATTGGATATAATCGAAAATATATGTAAGTAATTATATATTTTATTATTCTTTTCATTTATTAAGTAAAATTTAATATAATAAATAGACTAGAAAATTTTATTAATTATTTCAAATGAAAAAATTATAACATAAGATTTTATAAAAATTAGCATGTATGCTAATAGAAAATTGAATAAAAAAAATTGAGAATATACGATACTATTTTTAAGAATTTTCTTCATCTATCTTTTATTTTATATTGACACAGAATATAATATTTATATATCGTACAATTATTGATATAAATTATATATATAAATATAATTATTCGAAAATAAATTTCTATATATCAAAATACCAAAATATATTATATATATTTATATATAATAAATAAAATAAAATTTCAAATATTTTTTTTCGATCTTATATGAATTTTGTTTTCGTTATCTTATAAAATTATTTGAAAAAAAAATTTCCAAAAGATATGATAATATTATATATAGAAAAACAAAATTGTGCAGATTTGAAGTAGAAGTATTTGAAAAAAATATAAAAAGAATATATATATGTAAAAATATATTGCATTATTATGTTTAATGTTATTGCATTATATTGTTTTGTCTCTTTTCGCATTTTATATTTTTCAATAATTGTATTTAAATACAAAATATAGAATAAAAATGATAATATAATTATATGATTTTAAAAATATATATTATATGATTCCAATGATTGATGATGACAATTTTCATTATACAATTGTAATATGGTATAGTATGGTGAGTTTACAATAGAAAAAATTCAAATAATGCAATTTATTTATCATTATTTTATTTATATTTTTACATTTAATTGTTATATCATATTTATCATAGAATAGAAAAGATTTTCTAATGATCCTAATTTCTTAGTATTTTCTAATTTGTTTGATTTTCAACATTTTTTAATAACATTCAACACAATAAAAAATCCATCAAATTTCTTAATTCACTATATTTCAAAATTTTATCATTTCTATATCTAATGTAAAGTGTTAATTTTCAGATAGTGAAACGAGATAAAACGAACGTAATGTCTCTATCTAAAATATTACAAAAATTGAAAAATTCTATGCAGAAAAGACCATTATTCTTTAATTCAATAATGTACGGTTCTTTTTATACTGGTGCGGAATTCACGCAACAAACTTATAATAGAATGTTTAAGGTAATATTCCTTTTTATTATGATTAAAATATCATAAACTAATAAATTTTAAAAACTAATTCAAATTTTGCAAAGAATAAACAAAATATTTAAAAAATAGAAAATTTTACATTAATTAAAATCATTTTTAAAAATATATATAAAACTATTGTACTTTATTTTTTTATTATATTTATGATCTTGCGATCAAAATAATATAAATGCGAGTCATAATATAAATAAAAATAATATTATATGAGAGATAAATAATCATATAAAAAAGAAATATATAATGAATACATAAAAGATAAAATAATAATAAATAAATTTCTTTAGAAAAAGAGAAAAATCAATTACGAAAATATAATATTATAATATTATATATAACTATAACAATACTATAATATAATATTATAATAAAAATATATACACATATTTTTGATTTTTATGATGTTTTAATGTTTCTAATTATAATCAATCACTTCGATTGTAGTTTTCGTTATCATCAACATCAATAAACATAGAAGAAACAAACACATTTAAGATTGAAAAACCGCTGTTTATTTGGATAAAAAATTTTAATCAAATGGATTTATTAAATAAGAATAACACGATGCAAAGTTATAATTGGGCCCAACTCAAGCGATATGCTATTTATGGTTGTTTCATTGCAGGACCACTACTACATGGATGGTATCGCGTATCACTTTATTTTTGTTCAATGCTTTATATCATTTGGCTGTTTATCATTTATGACGTTAAGCTTTAATAATTATATGATAAGACACTTTGTTTATTAATTATATAAATATATATTTTTAGATGAAAAATATAAAATTAATTAAAATATAAATAATAACAATAACGATAATATTAAAAATTAGAGAAGCAAGTGATACTTTTATAATTATGAAAAAAAATATATATATAGTATATATATATATATAATATAATAATGTATATAAGTATAGTAAATATATATATAAGGTTTTTTGTAATTCATGTATAAATAAAATCAGAAATATTTTATGGTTTAAGATAAAAAAAAAAAGAAAAAATATATTATAAACATCATTTTCGAAAAAAATATATTTGAAAACCAATCATTTATTAATAATATTTAATAGACTGATTCTCTATATGAAAATAAAAAAACATTTTAAAATAAAAATTTTCTTTGTTTTTTTAAGAAAATCGAATTTGAAAATTCATCTCGTGTATCTGATTAATTGAATAAATATATATTTTGATTACTTTTAGAAATAAAATGTTATTCTATATATTTTATTTATTTTTATATATTATTCAATATTATTCAATAATATTCAGTTGAGAATTAGTTAAATTCATATATTTGATAAATTTTTAAATCTTATATTTTCAAAAATAAGAAATCAATTAATTTTTTATTATTCTTAATTCGTAAATTTCTATTTTTAATTATAGAATATCACTGATTTCATTTCTATTATAATTTCCGAAATACTTTATATATAAAATATGTATAAAATTATATAATATATTAAATTGTTTATAAATAATTAATTATTAGTTTTGTTTGATTTTGATAAAATTAATTCTTTCATAGACATAAATTCAACGTTTATAAATTCATTAATATAAATATATAAAATAAACTGCCTGTCTATTGGATTGTAAGCGCACGATTGCATTCATCAGCTGATCTGCTATCAACTTATCATTTTCGGTGAGCTTATTCTGTTTTGTCATTTGTATTGGTATGAAATTCGCCTGTATAATACTAATTTTATCATAAATTATCATAAATGATTATAATTATCATAAAATAGTTTTCATCGGAAATTATATTATTTAATTGATTATAATAATTTTTGTTTTTAATATATTTTTGTTAACAAATAGAAATTAATTCGAAAAATTAATCAAATTTTTTAACATTATTTTTATTAGGTACAAATGGTTGGATATGTTCTACAAAGGCAAAACTATGAAAATTGTCCTCACAAAAGTTTTAATCGATCAATTTGTTTTTACGCCACCATTAATTACACTATTTTTTATAAGTTTGTATTAAATTTTTCTCTTTATATATATTTTAGATTTTTAAAAAATGTTATACTTTATTAGCATTATATTTTTATATTGCTTAATATTTTTAGGTATGAGCTTGATGGAGAATAAATCAAATATATTTGATGAATGTAAAGCAAAATTTTTTCAAACATTTAAGGTAATTTAGATTGTTTTTCTTTTAAAATTTAAAAAATTTGTGTCTAGTTGAATTTTTTTTTTATTTGTAGACATCATGTATATACTGGTTACCAGTTCAATTTTTTAATTTTCTTTTAGTACCACCAGTATTACGAGTTTCTTTTGTTAGTATTGCAGCTTTTTGTTGGGTAAACATTCTTTGTTATTTAAAAAATATTCCTGTATCTGAATGTAATGATAATAAAATAAAATATTGATTTTTTGTATTAATATCTTTGGTTTGATACATTGACAATTATCAAAAATGGTATAATAATGAATATATATTATATCTAAATAATTATAATTTCATTTAGTTTAATATATTCAATAAAAAATTGATACTTATTAAAGGAAATAAAGTACAGAAAATAAATTCTAACATTTTTTCTAAAAATTAATAGATTAAATTAAAATGTTAAAGTATTAAAAATATATAAATAACAAAAATATTAAAAAAAAAACATACTTTTCTTATTTTTTTAATTTATCATAGTATACATATAAGAATATTATATTCAAAAATTATAATGAAATCTTTTATAATTTTATAATGTTATAATAAACAATTCAATAAAATATTGTGTTATTTATAATGCTATAAATTTCATATTTATATAAAAATCAAGTGAACTTTTAAAACTATAAAATTATATTTGTTTATATGTTAAATTTTATATATATTAATTTCAAACTTATGGAATTAAAATTTTTTGTATTTAAAAAAACACTTTGATTTAAAATATATCTAATATTTGATTTAACCAATAATTAATAATATTATACTAAGAGAAAATTTTGAATTAAGAAAATGTCATTATTTCAATATATGAATACAATTTTTATTAATAAACAAGTATTTCTCAAATATTATTTTGAACATTGAAATCAAATTTATTATTAAAGATGTGATTGTAATTATTTAAAATATTATTTTTCATTTTTTAACAATTAAAATATTTTTATTTTCTCTAATTTGCATGTATGAATGCATATATACATAAATATATTGATGGTGTATATACATGGACATGTAAAATGTTTAGTTCAGTTTAGTCTTCATTTAACAGTCTTGTTGATATCTTATGTTTCAAAAGAATTTAATCAACTGTACAAATACATTATAAGAAAAAGCGTATTTCATGTTTGAGGCAATAAAAAATTATAAGCATTTTATGTTTCTATAATAAATATTGTTCATATAAATGCTATAACATATTAATTATATAATACATATATTTGTAGCAACACAATATGTACTTATGTATATAAAATTTGATTGATTTAGCTTATTTTATTTCAATTGTACAAAAGAATGCATAAAAAGATAGGCCATGGAAGTTTATTATTTCCATATAAAATATTATATATTATATATACTTATTTTGAATATTTAAGCGAATTAATAATCATAATTAAAAAAATATCATGATTGATCAATATTGAATTTAAATATCAAACAGAATTTAAATATTTAGACATACATTTAGTGTGTTCTACTTTCATTATTTTTTCCATATATATTGTTACACAATATTCAATTTAAAATTTATAAAGAATACTATGTATTCTATTAGAATTTTATAAATTTTCATTATTCAGCAAATAAATATTATACATAGGTAATATTACTAAGTAAATATTGTTTACAAGTAGTATATAATACTGTCAGTTTGGTTCGACAGCAAGCAAGAAGTATTTTATGTTAAAAGTATTTTTAAAGAGTATATGTCAATTTTTACATTGATTTTATATTATACTATTAGAAAGAACCACTTAATTTAATATATTTGGTTCATTTAAATTTGCTATTCGATCATATTAAACTTTTTAAAATTGATAATACTCATATGAGAATATGTAAAAATTATTTTGTGTTTACTTGAAATATATTTTTTATAACGGTATATATGTATAAGATATAACGTGTATTTTTATGAATGAATATGCATATGTGACTCGATAGCATTGTGCGATTATAAAACATTATCTACTTGCCATCAAGTAAGTTGAATGATCTACTTCTTTAACAGTCTTAATAGATCAGCTTAATTAGTTCATCTAATATTCACTTTTAACAATTAGGAAAGGCACCTAAGAGGGATCCAGCCCTACCTTGTAGAAGAAAATATATTCATTGTTCCACTAGCTGTGCGTTTTCTTATGAGACGCGCTGCTACTGTAAATTTTTAATTAAAAAAAATATTATTAGATTTTTCTTAACTTTTTTTTTTCTAATATTTTTAACTTTATTTTCTTTAAATTTTTTTCTATTTCAAACTCACCAGTCGCATCTTGTGGAGTAAGTGGTTTATCTATGACCTTTTGAATTACATTCATCCATTGTGATCTATCATCATCACTTTGAGCAGAAAGAAGATAAGTTCTGTCTGGAGTTTCAAGAGTAAATGAAAATCCTTGATCTCTTGCACCAGGAGGTACTCCTGTTTTTATTGCAAAACCATCTGAACTGTGGCCCAAGAAGATTTCACCTTTTGGATGTGCATCCTTTAAATAAAATAAATTTATCAACTTATTTTTCAATGAAACTGAAAAAATACAAATGTTTATTATTAACTGTTTGAGTGTTACTAATTATTAGATATCTGAAATGCTAAACATGCGATCATGTTATTTTTTCTGTTTATATCAATTGTTGTATTTTGATTATTTATATTATTTTTAAGATTTATAATTGTATTTTTAAGTTTTCTACTGTTTTTTTTTAAATGCAAACAATATATTTGTTGATCAATGATCATATTATGTAATACTCAAATAATTAAATAAACATGCACACCATAGGATCATCATGATACATCAATTTTCGTCCATCTAGTGTGAACCATCTTTTTTTATAGGCATCTGTATATCTAGGTCCAGTTTTCCATAAAAATCCTTCACGAGGAAAATCTCTGGTAAGTTGTGAAAGTAATTCAGCTTCAGTTGCTCCTGGATATGCAACTTGCAAGCGATGTAACTTTGCACATCGTATTGCCAAATACCAATTTGTGATTACTTCTGGATCTTCATGATATACGTAGATATGTCTTGTTGTACCATCTTTCATAAATGATATTTGCAGACTATTCTGATTACCAGTTTTAGGAGGAGCAAAAGCAACATTTAATTCTGATATTCTAAGAACAGCTTTGGGTTCCTTAAAACATAAAGAAATGAAATAGTATATATCAAATATTAAATAAATATGTAATTAAATATTTATAAACCTTATTTTCTTTAACATGATATTTGAGAGTATCTTCTGCCTCGCAAAGAACAAATTTTCGTGGATGATAACGTGAATCTTCTTTACCACGTTTCATTAAAAAACCTTCCATGAATCCTGAAACATAATGGTTTTGTCTCTCTGGATGACAAAATTCTTCTCTTTCATATTTTGCTCTTATCCATTGTTCTATTAATACTCTGTTAATTGAAAAATATGATTTTTGAAATATACATATATTTTTAATTGAATATTCTGAATGTATAAGACAACCTACTGTGGTGCATCTGGATTTGGTCTGCGATAACATGGAGGTACACGTTCTTCATAATGAAGCCTAGCTGCAATATTACCAACTTCTCTAATTCGGTTTACTTGAGAATCTTCCCACCTGTCTAGTTTTAAATGTTTAACTTTAGAAATATGTGCACCCATTGATCTATGTATACCTGCACATCTTGTGCATACAAATATTCCTATATTATAAGAAGCCCATTCTGGATCTGAAATTTAATTCCAATTAACCTTATGAAAATATCTTTTATTTTCTAATTTTTTGATATTATTATTATTTATCCAAATATAATTATATATATATGATTATAAAAATAATGTGAAAATATATTATAAATTAAAAAAAATGCAACACATTATTTTTAAAATAATAAAAACAAGTTATTTATTTATTTCAAAAGAAAACATATATATTTTTAAAAAATATATAACAAGAGAGGTAAAGAAACATAAGTAACACAATTTCAATGTATGAAAAAAATCTCTTTATTACTTATATACAATTATAAACTAAATATATTAATGAATATTATACTATTATATCTTTAAATTTATTACATAAGTCATTTTAAATGATATAATTTTAAAAACAAATACAATATTTTCTATTTCAATTGAAATTCATATTAAAATCTTTAAAACAAGGAAAATTCTTCAATACAACAATATAAAACAACTTCATAAATCAACTTTTTTAATCAATTATAGCAAAATAGAATTGAATAAAAATAGCAATTTCAGTTTTCTTCTTTTTAATATTATAATTATTATTAAATTATTTTGGAATTTGTTTCGAACAAAATTAAGAAAATAAATTTTGATATTCAATTATTGAAAAATTTGCAATATAATAAAACAAATACTTTTTAATAACTTTTACATTGTAATACAATAATATAATAGATACTTTTTAAAAAACCCACTCACTTTTTGCCCCACAATCCGCACACACATTATTTCCAGGTTTTTTGAGGAGTTCTGCTAACAACTTCTCATTTAAGTCCGCCATTTTAAAACACTGACAAATAGCAATATGTATATATGCAAAGATTATTCGATACGAAGAAAGCTAACTCTTATTGAAAAGATTGTCTATAATTAACCTTTAAAAATATTATAATAATTGAAATTCATTTATAAGTATCAATATGTCATATAATATATGTAATAAAATAGAAAATTTTATTTGTAATTTTTAATCATGTTTATTTTTTTATGTTTAATAAATTAATTGAAAGTAATTGCTTGTTTTCATATATTTTTTTTTATTATACTATTACATATAAAAATAAACATAAAAATTTATAAAAACTAAATTAGTATTTTTACTAAACTAATATTATTAATTTTTTAAATTTTAATATATTATAATATCAAAAATGATTAAATATTATTGTTTCTGGAGTTATAATATATTTAAAATAATGTTTTTGTATAAAAAAATTATTCAATCAAAAAATAAATCAATTATAATATAAATATTATCTAGTATAATTATATTCACTGTTGTCAAATAAAGTGTTAATTTATTAATTTAATAAAAACGATTAAATTGTTTTTATTTTTAAATGAATAAATATCAGGTGACATTTTGTATTTAATGAATATGTTTATTGATTATTTTATCAAAATTATATTGAATTTTAACATAATTTTATTCACGGTTACTAAGATATATACATATATTCATATATTTTTTTTGTATTATACATATATATTCTTTGCACACGTTTTTTGGTTAAATTTCTAATAGAAGATTATCAATAGTAAGTATATATATTTTTGTTTATTAAAAATATATTAAAAATATATTAAAATTTGAAAATCATATTTATTGTAAGACTTTAAATACTTATATTTATTTATACGTTTTATATTATTTATATTTAATATCTATAAGTTTATAGAAAGTTGCATTGAAATTTATAATTTTTTAAAAATTTGTATTGATAAATTGAATCATGAAAATTAATATCTATTTATAGTTTTTCTTTGTCCATAAAAATTTTAAATACATATATATTAAATACATATTACATATATATATTACATATTATAAACATTATATTAAAATATATTAAAAACATTATTCTTGAAATATAAAAAAATTAATAAATCTTTAATATTGTTTTTTTTTATAATAATTTAATTATATGTATATAATGATATAAAAAAATAGTATATAGAAGTTAAAAATATTAAATTCTGTATAATTTCATTAATTTATTAATAAAATTAATAATTATAAATAATTAAAACATTTAATATTTTTGTAAAAAAATAAAAAAAATAATGATTAAGATTTATTTGTGCTTAATACTAAGTGATAAAAAATCTTATAATATTTATTATTATAATTGATATAATGTCGAAAATATGAATTTGAAAGAAATAAAAGAAGCGTAACATTGATTCTAGTCGTGGAGTGATTTATCGTTTGTACAGGGCCACCAAGTGTAATAAGCAACGCGTTCTGCCACTAGCTAACCAATTTTGATTCATTAATAGGTCGACCCGTATGACCCAAAGTGTCTGCGACTGCTAAACGAATTAATTTACCCATATTCTTCTTTGCCAATGTGTGTTTTTCTTACACAAAAACAAAATTTTGTTTACTGTCAATTGTGACTATTTTTATCTGTGAGTTATCTCTACTATATGCATAACATTGTTCTGCTTTGAATTAAAAATAATATAACTCAAAATTTTCGTCGATATGTAAAAGGATTTTTAATCATAAAACTATGTGCAAAATGAAGGTAATCTTAATTGAATAAAAATGATTTTTTTTCAAATTTTTACTCGATGTTATTAATTTAAATATAAATCCCATATCTCTGATTTCCTATAGATATTTAAATCAGTGATTTAAGATTTTTCTCATAAAAGCACAAAAATTTTCATTGTTAAAGTTTGTTTTAATATTATAGATATAAAAAATTTATTATATTAGAAATGAATTATATAATGATATTAAGATTAATTAAAAATATTTGTTAGAATTTTCTTTTTAATATTATCATGTATATATATATATATATATATATATATATATATATCTGCTAAACATATATAAACTAATAAAAGTTAAAGTTTCATTATTCATATTTATATTGTACTATTAATACTTATTTGAACTAATATTAAAAAAATATTCTATTTCAATTAATTTCAATTATTATATATTGTATATACATATTTTCTTTAAAAAATATATATTTTATAATATTTTTAATTAAATTTGTAGAAATTAATAATAAATTTAAGATGAATTTTAATTAATTTTAATTTTGTATTTAAAAAAAATCAAAAAAATTTAAATTTTATATTTTACTATATTATTTTTATTTCTAATTAGAATATATTTATACAGTATTTAAATTATACAGTATATATTTATACAGTATATAAATTAATTATAAAATTAATATTTTATAATATGAAAATATTTTATCATATTTTATATGATAAAAATATGAAATATGATAAAAAAAATTTGTAGAATTATATAATTTAAATCATAAAATTAATATAACTTAAATTCGAAATTAAAATAAATTATTTCGTTAAGTACGTAATATTTTTATATTTTACTAATTTTAATAATTATGATTATTTTTTGTTAAATAAGAAATCAAAATTAGCAAAAAATTAACAAAACAATTTATAAATTTCTATATATTTCACGAGTAATTGCAATAATATATAATAATCATATAATAATAAAAAAATATATATAATTATATTTTATACACATTATTTATTTTTTTAAAATTTAATAATGATTAAAATTTTAAAAATTTAATAAAATTTAATAATATTTAATGAAAATATTTAATAGTATATCTATTTTTATTTGATTATTTTATTATATAATAAATTTATTTTAATATTTATAAAAAAAAATAAAAAAAATTAAATTAAATTTAATTTTAACTATATTATATAAATGCATATTGATTTTGATAATAATTTAATAAAAGATTTTTTATTAAATTGTTTCAAAGCTATTATTTCATAAAATTTCATAGAATGATATATAATATATAAATAATATTATATAAATAATAAAATATATTAACATATTAAAATTATCTTGTATAAAATATAAAGTTATTAATTAATTAATATTCTTTGAAAAAGATCAATTGGATTTACAGATGCAGTGGTTTGCTATAATGATATGTTTATATGCTGGAGTAGCTAGTGCAAGAACAGAAGAAGATCAACAAACATCTTCTTCAACTTCAATTACTGGAATATCTGATGGTCTTTTAGAACATTGTTTTTATCAGCAATCTAATGAATGTCCTGATGTCAAAATAACTGGATGTTCTTGTAAAAAAATTATTCTTGCTCATAATAATCCTGAAGGCAATGCTGTACTTTGTTGTAATTTGGATATTCAAAACTTTGAATCAGAACTTTCTTGTACAGGTTAATATTGAAAGATTTTATTACATTAATAACAAATGATATATTCTATATTTATATTATAGATAAGTATAAATTTGACAAATATTTAAAAATTTAATCTAAATTTTTTAAAAACATTTTTGTTTGTTTTATTTTAGGATTTCCATCAAATATATCATACATACATATAAGAAATGCAACATTGGATGTATTCAATGTAAGTGAAATTCGATGGAGAAGATTAAAATCACTTGCAATTACAGATGGTAAAATTAATAGAGTAAAAGGACAATTTCGAATGATGACTCCAACAGTTTGTTTGAATCTTTCAAATAATGCTCTTATTGAAGTAGAGAATAATTCACTTACAAGATTAGCTCAACTCACTACTTTGGATTTATCTTATAATAATCTTACACATTTACCAGCTTTAAATACAATGAACGGTCGCGAATTTTGGCTTGATATTTCAGGTAAAAATTTGTATTTTATTTTGATATTAACATTTTATGAATATTTTAAAATGTAATGTAACTTTTTTATTTAGGAACAAATACACTTTGGTGTCATGATATTTATCAATATATTAATAAAACAGGAGAAAAGCAAATTAATTTTAATCATGAAAATGAAACTGTATGTTCAGCTAGTAAAACTTGGCATTGGTTTAATACGACAGAACAAGTTCCATTGAAACAAGTTCGATATCTTAGTTTGGTAATAATTTGAGAACAAAAATTATGTTTTTAGAAATATAGGTAAAACTTTAAATAATAGTTTAAACCGATATTTATTATTTAATTATTCTCTTTTGGATTAACAGTTACAAACAGAATGTCCTAAAGGAGATACATGGCAATGTCAATGTAATTTCAGAAGATTGGATATTGTTGAAGGTAAACCACCAACTTTAGCAGTAAATGTAGATTGTAGTGGAATTCAAATTACCGAATTACCTGAAAAATTACCTCGCAATACTATAGCATTGAATGTTTCATATAATAACGTACGTAAATTTTATATTTTTTTAAATTATCTAAACCAATAGAAATAAGTATTTTAATTTAATTAGTTATTAACTCCTATTTTTAATATAATTTTTAATAAAATTAAAATAAAAACTATATTTCAAATTATACTTTTTATTATATATGTTATATTATAATAGTATGTTATTATTTTTATCATTGATTGTTACAGATCACTGTATTAGATGATCTAAGTACTAATCCATGTTATGAAGATATAAGAGAGTTTTATGCTGACCACAATAATATATCATCTATAAATAAATTAGAAGGTTCTAAATTTTTGGATAATTATGCTTTTCTTAGTTTACGATATAATAAAATTAAATCTGTAAGTAAATGTAAAAAAATTTTAATAATATTCTAAATACAAATATGTTAAAATTATGTATGTTAAAATATTTTATGTGTAGCTTCCTACATATATTTTAAGCCCTAATACTCATGACAAGAGTTTCACTAGTTCGCGATTAGTAAAGCTTGGAGGAAATGAATTACATTGTGATTGTAATACAGCCAAGTATTTAAAGGTAATGTTTAAAATATAATTTAAATTTGATAAATATGTATTTATTTTGTGAAATTTAATTTTTTAAAATTATAACTTAGGTATGGCTACAAACTCGTATATTAGATTCCGATGAAGTATTTTGCGAAAATGTAAAAGAAAAGGTTATTGATTTAGAACCTTCAAAGATGTGTGTTTATCCTGGCGATTGGACAGATTATATTTATTATATTATTGCTACAGAAGTTGTACTTTTAATAAGTCTTATAGCTAAAGTATCATATGATTATTGGATTTTTAAAACAGCAGGCTATCTTCCATGGCCAGCAAATAAAATGCCAAAACTACCTTGTGATTGGCTATGTGAAACCTAGTAATAATTTTTTTTTATATTCATTTATAATATTTTCTAAAAAAGACAGATTCCAATAATATTTCTATAAAAAAATATTAAATTTTTATATATTATCGAATACGAATGTTTTTATACATACATGCGCGTGCACGCACAAATATTATAAAAATTTTGAATTGAATAATTATATATTTTAAAAAAATATATAATTACTAAATAATATATTATGTATTCAAATAATTATTAATTATATAAAACTATTAAGATTTTAAGAATTTAAATAATTTAAATAAATTCATAAATTTTAAATTTGTTCATGACTGATATTGAAATAATTCATTTATATTAAAATTTATAATGCATAATTTTTTTTATAAAATAATTCTCATATACAGAAAAAAAAACTTGAATAAAATTGATATCAGAAGTTAATATAATTACAATTAAATATAATTAATTATAATTAAAATATAATCTTTTTAATAAATAATAATAGTTTTTATTGAAAAAAAAAACAATTTATTTTAATTTATAAGCTATAATAATTGAAAATTTAATGCAATTAACTCAAAATGTGTGTTCATATAATATTATATTTATATATATAATACATATCAATGCATAATTTTAATATATTATTTAAATATATTATAAAAATGTGATATTTTTTATTAAAAGTTATTATTTGTATTCAATATAATATAATATAATATAATGTAACAATAAATATAATGTGGTATAATAATATATAATAATACGAATTTTTTTATTGATTTATAGTTCCTTTATAATTGCAAATTTATACACTATATTTTTATATTTATATATATATATATTTCATATTTATATATATATGTATACATTATATTTAAAACAAAAAATTGTCTATTACTTCTATATATTCTTTAGTTTTTTCTTTTTCTTAATTTTATATACTATATTTTTATTATAATTAATTTTTTTATTTTTTTTAATAATTTTAATTTTTTTTAACTAATGTAATATTCAGTTAAAATATATATATAAAATGCTTAAAATTAATTATACAGTATATTATATATATAAACTTTTATTGATGAAAATTTTTATTGATTTTTCAATATTTTTTTATTTTTTAAAAATTTTTCTTTTTTTAAAGTTTTTGCTTATTTTCTTTTTTTTTTTTACTTTTTTTATTTATTTTCTTATCTTCAATTTCTTTAGTCTTTAATTTATTTCCCAAAGTATTTATAGTAACTTGTCTATAATATAAATATAAAAAATAATATGAATAATGTTTTTATCTTATTATAAAAATAAATATAACAATATATACCTTATTTTTTCTTTATTATATACACGTCTATATGTAGGAATGGTTGATATCTTTTCTCTAGTAGGAGCTTTATGTTTAAGTTTTCGTTTTTCCTGTTTACTATGTTTTTTCATAGCTAACATATAATCAGGAACATCACATCCAGATTCTCGCATGATAGTAGCTATACTAAAATATTAAAAATATATTGCTATATATATCTTAATCATGATTTAAATGAATATTTACCTTCTTAAATTTGTAGTATCTTGTTCAGTAAAAAAAGTAATTGCTTTTCCTTTATGTCCAGCTCTACCAGTACGACCTATTTTAAACATTATTTTATATTTTATATTATTAATATAATTCTTTTTTTTAATTAAATTTAGCTATACATACCAATTCTATGAATATAAGAAATAGCAGATGATGGAAAATCATAATTGATAACAAGATTTATACCCTTAAAATCAATACCTCTTGCCATTAATTCTGTACATATTAAGACCCATATTTTTCCTTCTCTAAAACAACGAACTACATTGTCTCGCTATAAAAAAAAAATTGTATTAAAATCATTTAGTTAATAAATGATTATTTATAAAAAAAAAATACCTGTGTTTGTGTTCTATCAGCATGAATAACATCAACATTAATTCCATCATATATAAGTTCATTAAATAATTCTTGTGCCCTTTCTTTGCTTTGTACAAATACCAGCACAGGTGGTAATATTCCCTTTATTGAATGCAATTAAGCATAATAATATAATAAAATAAATTTTATAATATAATAATAAAGATAATACCTTTTGAATAATATTTCTAAGAGCTACAAGTTTTCCTCTTTCTGCACCAACAAACAAAAGTTCTTGTTCTATCAAATCAGTTGCAGCATTTCTGTAAAAAAGTCAAGTCAAGTCTGTATAAGTCAAGAAATATTTGTTTGCAGAAATAATATAGTTTTTTTTAGATTTAAAAAAAATGATTTAAACCTATGTCCAACAGTAACTGTTATAAGACCTTTCAAATTATGTCGACACCATTTGGTTACTATAGGAGTATTAGTTGCACTAAACATTGCCTTATGTAATTTTTCACTTGTACATGATTTTGAAATTTTTTCAAATTGATCTCTGAAACATCTTATTCCATCTTCAAACAATTTATCTACTTCATCTACAATTAGCCATTCAACACTAAAATTTAAATATTTGTTATAATTTTTATGTACTATATATAATGATTTTAATATAATCATTAAAATTTGTAAATAATTAAATTATTATATAGTGATATATCAATTTTAAGTTATTACTTATTAAAAGAAATAGCTGGTGGATCTTGATTCAATAAATATATTATTCTTTTTGGAGTAGTGATTAATATATCTGTAATAAAAATAAAATTATATATAGTTATATATATTCTCATTATTTTAATATTTCATATATTTTATATATATTTTATATACCAACCAAATTTTTGTGAACTTTTAGGTCCATATTTGTTTAATGCTTGGTTTATTTTATTTATAATATGAATCTTAAAATTATATCCCTCGCTAAGACGTAAACATTCTCTATATGTTTGTTTCGCTAATTCTCTTGTTGGACTTAATATAACAGCTCTAAATCCTTTTTTTTCTGGTCCACCTAAATGATGAATTATAGGTAACAAAAATGCAGCTGTTTTTCCAGATCCTGTTGGAGCACAAGCTAATATTTGTCTGCCCTATTTTAGTAAAGATTATAAAGAAATTAATAATTTTTTACTGAAAGTATTGATAAAATAAAATTTTTAATAAATATTATATATAATGATTTATACTTGTAACATAACAGGTATAGCTTGCATTTGAATTGGAGTAGGATACTGATAACCGCAATTTATAATATTATTTATTAACTTTTTGGGTATACCATAATCTTTTGATAATTCAATAAATTCTAAAACAGGTTTAGGTATTCTATTGCCTGTGACACTTATGTGATGTTGATTACGATGTTGATTAATCTAAGAAAAAATTGTTTCTTAAAATTATGTTATTTTTGAAACCAATTAATTTTTAATAAAAAAAAACATTTAAAACCTTTTCTTGTGCTAATTTTAATTGTTTTTCTTCTGTTAAAGACACTTTGCACTTTTTATTTTGATTTTTGGAAACAGACATTCCATTAATTAACATTAGTTCATTAATATTTTCAGTTTCTTCCTTAATATCATCGTATTTTCTTTTTTTACATATTGCTGAATAATTTCTATCATCAAAAGTTTTAATTATTTTTTTATCACTAATTACATTTTCAGATTGCTTTTTAATAAGCTATACAAGAAACAAAATTATCATATTAATAAAATTCATTTAAAATATATTTATATTTTTAAAAATAATATTTTATTTTTGGAAAAAAAATACCTGGAATCTTTCTGCATCAATCTGAAAACGTTTTTTATCAAATTTTACACCAGTAGAAAGTTTTCGAAAAAGTTCATATGCGTCCATTTTTCTATCTATTATATTTAATATTATTGATTAATTATATTTTTGTTTTTATTATTCAATAGATATTTTTGTATAAAAATATATAATATTTGTTATTACAAGAAATTGAAGATTACTTACAAATACATATAAGGCATATAGATACAGTCTATATTTCTAACCTATATACTTACCTATATATTTACTATTTCTATTTTATCTATTTAGTTACTAAGTTGGTACTACTTAATAGTATTATTTGTTTAAAAATGTTATCGCATTAACGTAACTTGATTGTTTATTCTATTCGTAAATATAATTATAACATATAATCTTAATTTATACATCTGAAATATAATTTAAATTGTTTTTTAATTATGTATATTTATTTATTTTAAAAGATAGAATGTATTTGGAAACTATTGAAGAATTTAATGTATAATATGACAAGAGTTAAAACTTAGAAACAGAAATATTTTATTTAACATAATATTTTATCACTTTGACCAATTGATAGTTTTAGTTATCATATAAATTGTTTCAGATTATCTAAAATTTTAAAAATCATAAATTTTGAAAATTAGTTTTCATATGAGTTACAAATGCACTCTTTTTCTTATATATGCATGTATATCAATATTTTATTTTTTATCATTATTTATTAACAAAGGATTCGAGAATTAATCTAATAAAAATATGTTTTTATATAATTTTTTCGATTGAGTCATCAGGATCAAAAACAAAAACTGTAAATTTGCAAATTTTTATTGATATCACAGTTTGATTTGGAAATAATAGAGAGAGTAAAAGCTAACTAAAGAATTTATATTATGTATATTATATTTATATATATTGAAAACAGCAAAAAATGTTTATTATGATTAGAAATTTAAATTTATTTTAAAGTATCATATCATTATTATCAAATCAGATTCTTATATAATTCCTAATATGAAGGAATAACAAATTGGCGCCCGTTGAATCATTCTGTTTGTAAAAATGTAAAAAATGAAAACATAATCTTAAATTTTAAAAAATTGATCGTTTATTTAATAATAAAAATTTTAATCTTTTAAAAGAATGCAAAACTCGAAATGCAGGATTAATCTGAAATCAAAAAATTTTTTTTCTTGATCTCATTTTTTAATCTCAATTTTTCGATTTTATTTTGTTTTTTGCAATCTTTTTGGATCATTCTAATTTAATGATGGACTGAATTCTGTTTTGTGTATTGATGATTTTTCTTTCGTATCTTAATTCATTTTTGAGCAAATAAAAGTGAAAAAAAAATAGTCATAAGGATAGCGCGATATACACATGCATATGGTTTAGAGCGAAAAAGAAAGTGTATTGAAAAGATAAAATAATTCTTATAATTTAAGATCTTTTTAAGGCACATGAATAGGGACAAAATAAAATATATCGTGAAAGATTTTTTAAGAATTATATATATTTTAACTAAAAACAATTAATTTGGTTCTTATAATAAATTAATTTTAGAAATTCTTTGAGTGAAGCATCTTTCAAATTTTTCTCTCTATTTGATCATTTATGGTAAATTAATTAAACAATATATTTATATCTATTCAGTCAATTTTAAAAATCCGTTCTAACTCTTTATTATCGAAGTCAATTCACACAATAGGTTATGATGTATTAAAGTTAATTTCATGCGACAACGTAACAACTTAATATAGTAATATGAACTACCAACATTAATATGTAAAATTGTTTATTGATAGAACAACAACTCCATCTATATTAATTTGATAAAAAGAATGATATATTTATGATTAAGGTAAACAATAATCAACTTGATATTTTTATAAAAAAGTACAAAATAATTAAAGAAATTTTTTTTGGAAGTTTATGCCAATAATATCATCAATAAATGATATGAATGAATGAATTGGAAATTGCATACTACTTTTTACCTATTTAAATGATACAAAATACAATCAGCAAAATTGTTTTCTAATGTTTACATTACTATTGGAGAAAATGTATATTGAAAAATACAAAGTAACAGTAAGTAGTAATGAATTCATAAAATAAATTTATTAAATAAATCAATTTCTAAAAGATTAAAATATATTATACAAAAAAATTGTGATATTTTATTGTATTTTATAATTAATATTTTAAATTATATATGCATGCTATATACATTATTTAATAATTATTATTAAGTAATATAATAGTATATTAAGTAATATTATTAAATAATATATTAAGTAATGATAATTAAGTAATACATTATGTTATAAGATAATATTATAAAAAATAATATATATGAAAATTTATAAAAAATTTATATATAAAAACAAATAATTATTATATATACATATATATATATCATTATATATAAATATATATATATAATAATTATGCATATAAATATATAATTCCAAATTCTCATTTATTCTTAATATTTTATTTAATTTTTTCTAATTATTATATTATAATAATTTAATTATTTAATTATTAATTTATTTATATCTTTTATATTTCTGTATTTCTACAACATTAAATAAATATATATTTTTTTAAATATTTTTTTTGTTAATATATAAAAAGATATTTTATTTCATTTTATCATAATAAGTTTTTTTCATTAATATTTTCGTTCTTTAAATATAGATTTATTATTATTTTTAGCAGATTTATTTAAAAAGTTAAAAATATGGAAGGTCATTCATATGTTTCATGTATCAAGATTAATGGAATTCCTATTTTACCACCAATGGTATGCATATTAATTATTTTATTTAAATTATTTAAAATTTATTTTATGATTGAATTTATTTTTTTCAGATAACTAAAGATATTAAACGAGAATTATCTAATTATAAAGAAAGTGCAATAAATATAGAAAAAAAATTGATTATTTCGCGTATTAATAAACAATGTAATAGTAATACCTATAAAGTTCAAAAAGAATTGAAAGATATAAAATATAATCATAGTTCAAGAGAAAATTTAATTCCTTTCGAATATGATAATTTTAATGAAAATATTGTTACAGATATAAGTGATGTTCCAATAGAAACATTCAAAAGTTCTAATGAAAATCTAGAAAAAACTTTAGAATATGATAAAGATTTAAACTTGAGATGTAATCAATCTGAAAATCAGATAAATTTAGTTCCTAGTACTGTTTCAAGATCAGAATCAATAACTTCTAGTAATGATTCAAATACAACAACTTTAATAAAATCTACTACTACAGAAACAATATCAGAAATTTGGAAACCACAAGTGCCTAAAACATTAAATATTATTCCATTGACACTAAATAATGCTAGTCTTAAAGAAAATGAATGTCAAGAAAATGATTTGGATAATTTAGGAGATACTCCTAAATTAGTACGTCAAGGTTCCTATGTATTAGATACTCCAAGTCCTATATTATTGGCACATATGCAAATGGAATTAACTAGTTCAACTTGTGCTCCTTCTTCTGAATATGTTCCAACCTCCTGTACTGATGTGAATCGACGAAAAGAATGGAATGCTGCACAAGCTAAAGTTGAATGGGAATATGAAACTAAAAATAAGGAATCTGTTCCTATTGCAAACTTTTATTCTAATATTGATCATAAAATGTGTAAGTCTGTTTCTTTACAAACGAAGCCTGAATGTTCTTTAGCAACATATTCATCAACAAGATCAGCTGATTGTATTCAGACAATGTTAGCTAAAGAATATATTGATAATGACATAAAAATTAACCAAGATAAAAAGCATACTTTAGATAACAATAATGAAATGAGAAAAAAATTTCAAACATTGAATAAATGTAACAGCTCTTGCACTTTTAATTCAGCATGTAAAATTGGAGGTTCTTTAGAAAATCTAAATGAACAAAATAATATTTCTACATCTAATAACTTTATGAAGAAACTCTCAAGAAACACAGATATAAAAAATTCTATATCTAGATTAAAATCTACTATTGCATCTGATAAACTTTTAACAGTTTATAAAAAAGTACAAGAAATGCACAAAAAACAAATGGCTGAATTAATGTTTCGTCAACACAGAGAACAAACATTACTTCAAAAAGAATTTGAAAAACAACAATTACTTTTATTGATTGAAATTAAAAAATCCTTTCCAGAAGTTTCAGTTCCTTTACTTTCTGAAAATATTTTATCTCCTGCTTATAATCAAATTATTTCTAATGATAATAATGATAATAAAGTTTTCGAAAATAACAATGATAATATACAAAATGTAAAAAAAGTAAAAAATAATTTAGAACATAAAATAGAATATTTACAAGATCATAATATGAGAATGGTTTCATGTCCATTAAATTATATATATCCTGAAATGAATTATGATAATGTTCCGTGTTCCACTAAATATTCATGTATAGTTCAGTCATCAGAAACTGAATTATCGAATATTAATAATTCTATAAAAAAAATGAAAGAAAAAGATGTAGAAATACAATCAAATGATATAAAAAATCATAAAGAAAAATTATTAGAAGAAACTGAAGATAGTAAACGTTCAAACGTTAGTCGAGAATTATTTCCTTTAGATAGTAAGACTACCCATGTACCAATTCCTGATAGGATAATATATGAAACTAAACATGTAAGAAATTAGTGTTTTATATTTTTATCTTCTTAATAGCAATAAATTTATTTTAATGTTATAGATAAAAGCAGCAAATGTAATAAATGCATATACAAGAGGATATTTAGTACGTAGAATGATGCGAACTGAACGTGTAATTGCTTTAAAAAATACATATAAAGAAGCTTTACATTGTATGCTTAAACTTCATGTTGATGCACCTCTTAATCGTTCAGAATTTAATTTTTTACATCGCCTTCAATTACAGGTAATATTGTCAACAATTTATAAAAAAATATTAATCTTTTATAATAAAAAATTTATCTATTAAACTTTTATTTTCTTTTTATTAAATTAATTCTTATATTGTACATGTTTGATTTATGGAAATTTAAAAATAATATAAATTTTCTTTATATCAATTAATTTTATAATTTATAGTAATAATTTTTATAATAATTAGCCAATAACAACGTAGAATAAAGCAAATAATTTCTATTTAAAATATCTTATATTATTATTTAATATAATTATATAATATAATTATATTATTATTTAATATAATTATATAATATAATTATATTATTATTTAATATAATTATATAATATAATTATATTATTATTTAATATAATATTTATTATAATAAAAAATTTTATTAATAAAATTTATCTTTTCAATATTATCAATAATATTATCAATAAATGGAATGATTAAAATGTGAAATTTAAAAAAAATATTTATTAAATATTTATTAAAATTTTTTGATTTGTAAAAGTGTGATGCAGCTTCTATGAATATAGTGGAGTTATTTGCCCAAAATCCACAGAAAAGAATGCAAGTAATAGCTCAAGATCGTGAAATCAAACAAACTCGCATAGAGCGTCCTACATCTGCAAGATCGTACTCGTTTGCAACTCAGCGGACTTTAGCCAGGAAAAAATTGAAGGAGTATGATTCTGCATAGTAAAATTTACATTTTTTTTACCGAAATTTCAATGAATTTTTATAATGTAGAATGTTATGTTATTGAAACAAAATAAATTATTTCATTATTTGCTATTACATATTTGTATTAAATTTAATATTATAACTTTATTAATAAATTAGTTATATCAAATTTACAATTGAAAAATATTAAATATATTTTATATTTTTAGTAATTAGATAACATTTATTTAAAAAATTCTGAAATAATCATATTTTCATTGCACAATTTCATTTTTTATCATGTTTTTAATTATATTTATATATTTTAATTTATTTCTTTCTTTATTAGGATGGAAGAATATCAACCAACTTCGTTTGTTCGTTCATGTTTGTCTAGATCTAGATGTCAAACTTGGACTTCAGATATTAAAGAAAGACTTATTTCTTCAAACATTTTGTGTAAGTTATAATATTAATTATTATAATTAAATTGAAAATTATGCACAATATCTGTTTAATTAACTATTATATTTATAATATAGTACTTATTATATTATAATATAATAACTATTATATTATATATAGTAATTAATAACTTATATAATTTATATAATTTATAGATCAAACTATTAAAAGAAGTACTAGTGCCGGAACTGTACGAAAACCATGGCGGTAAATTATAATAGTGCCTTTTATTATTGACTTAGTATATGTATATGTACATTTTGTTATATGTAAACAAATCCACTTTGTGCCTGAATTTTGTAATAAATTTGTTTCATATAAAATAGTGATTTTTATTTGCATAAATCATTTAATAATATATAATAAAGAAATTTTAACATTAATTTGGTGATTTATTTTTGATTTGAAAAATTTAAAAAAAAAGAAATAAAAAATAATAACATTCAATTTATTTTATAATTCGATAATAAAAATAACGATAGAAATGATAACTCATAGAAATTCATAGAAATTCAATTTATCTATCACTTTTGCGCATGCGTATATATGCACGTTGTGTGACGGAACGAATAGGATAGTGTGTAGGAGAATATTTTACTTTATTTTGTGATACATTTAGGTTGAAAATTAAATCATAATAATTTATTTTTAGATTAATTATGTTTACTACAATTGTGATTGAGTTTTAAGAAAAAACCATGTGCGATAATGTAAATAACAATCCATTTGCTGGATTGTTTTCAACTATCAACGATGCCGTATCATTCTCGTCTCAGAATCAGACTAATATCAACGAAAATAATAAAGTTAATCATGTTGCACAACTAGAGAATAAAAACATTGACAATATTACGGGAACCATAAATTTTCAAGATTCCAAAGATTCTAAAATCAATAATCAGGTTAACTGCCTTCTTGGTGATATACTTGGTATAACATTACATAGAATTGAAGCAAATGAACATCAAAAATGTAGATTGATTTTCGTTAATGTTGATTCAATCGAACAAGCAGTTTTTGAACGATTAATGTTATCTGATTTAGAATCCAAATTAGTACCCATTGAAAATTCTCTTTTTACTGATTCTCATACAATAGAAAAACAAGTAATACCTTATTTGTTTGAAAGTTATTGTCGATTACAAAAATATCAAAATAAATCAGAATTTTCTAATATTCTTTGTAAAATAAATCAAGTTATATTGCAAAATACAAGTGTTGCATTACAGGAACCAGAATTATTTGAAGAACAAAAAGTATGTGTATTTAATAAAGTCAATTACAATAAATTTAAAGAATACAATTTAATTCTTTTAATTTTTATAGATTCACAATCAATTTATTGCATTATGTATGAATGGAACTGAACTCAAATCAGAATTTTTATCATTTATTAATGGTATTATATTGGAGTTACAAACTGAAAATGAGAAAAATGCTACAGATGCAATAGCTGTATCTTTTAATCCTATTCTTGATATAATTTATAAAGAGGCAGCACAAAGTAATCTTGTTCTTTTTCGTCAATATTGGTTTACTATATTAAATCTTTTTTCTTCAATAGAACCTTTAGCTAAATTACTAATTAATCATAGTACTCCTAAAAGTAATCAAGGTCGAGCATATGCAGATACATTATTAGGTGCACTTTTTAATTTAAGTTGTTTACCAAAAACAATAGAAGAACCATTTTACTTTTTTGAAAAACCATTGCAATTGGTAAGCTATAAAAAAAATGAATAAAATTATTTATAAAATTTATTTATAAAAATATTTATTTAATATTTTTTTTTTAAGACTTCAGCTACTATTGAGGGAAATATTTGGACAGTCTTAGATGCATTAAATGAATCATTACAAAAAGTTTTTCACTTATTATTAAAGTGTTCATCAGAAGTTCGTCATTTAACTTTACAATGGATAGGCAATTGTCTTCATTCTAATGCAAATAGGGGGAAAATTTGGAATGCTCAAAATGATGTGAATTTTAGCTCAATGTTATGTGTCTCTGATGGTTTTATGTTAAATTTAGGAAATGTGCTATTGCGTCTTTGTCAACCATTTTGCATTAAACAAAATGATTCCAAAGTGCCTAAAATTGATCCAACATATTGCGCTGCAGATGTAAGTTAATTTATTATATTATGAATTATATTTAAGATTATTTATTAAATTTTAAATGATATGATATTTTATAAAAATTATCAGGATGAATGTATAAATTCAATTATACATTTAAAAGGAATGACCTCAGAAACTTGTTTGATACCAACATCAGAAGGTGGTGCTAGACCAGTGGCAAAGACATTTGGATTTACTACAGAATGCTTCTTTTTAACTCATAGAGCATTAGATCTTGGATATAGAGTAGTATTAGATAAACTTTTAAGGTTTGTAAATCTTTTTATTTGTGTTTAATTAAAATTTATAATAAAAATTAAAAATATTAAAAGTTAAAGTAATTAAATTAAAAATTTGTAGAGCAAATCAAGATTTGCTAAGAATACAAAGAGTATATCAGGATGCTCAGAATGGTGGAAGATCAGAAGTATTTGAAATGATAACTCAACGTATGGAAGAAGAAATGACCAAGTATATATTTTAATAAAAATAAAAAAAAATATTTTTTTTTTCTATACAAATACTATCAAAAGAAATTTATATAGTATAATTTATATATTTATTACATAATTTATATTTTGAATTTTAGATATTTATCTCTGAGAGCAAGTATTTTATTACCAGAAATGTTAAAACTTCTAGCAAAATTTCATGCAACAACAGCATTTTGGTTAGTACAAGTATATTTGAATGAAATTGGAGAAAATGAACAAAATGATTACATTCCAAAAGAATGTAAAGTGGTAACGTTTCCTTTACCAGAAACTGTTCCAGATACTTTGAGGTATTTTACTTTTTCTAAATTATAATAATAATTATTTTTAATATTTAATACTATCGTTTAACATATAGATGCATTCCTGAATTCGTAATAGAAAATACTATTCGATTTTTGTATTTATTACGCCGTTTAAATCCAAATATTTTTGAAGAACAAGGATCGGCTTTTCTTACACCTGTGCTTTCAGAGGTAAACTAATAATAATATAATATTGAAAAATAAGATTTAATAAAATAATTGGTATATTATATTATATTAGATAATAGTATTAATGGAATCTCAACAACGTTTATATAATCCTCATTTACGTGCTCGTCTGGCAGAAGCTTTAGAGGCTCTTTTACCTACAACCGATGAAACTATGAGCCCTGTAACACCAATTATAGGGACATTCCATAGAGAACAATTATTTATTACACATCCATATAGACAATATGTATGTAATTATCAAAATTCATAAAATAGAATTTTTTTTCCATAAAAAATCTTATTTTGTTATTTATTATGTATTTAGATTGTTCCAAATTTACTTAAAGTATTTGTAAGCATTGAAATGACTGGACAAAGCGTACAATTTGAACAAAAATTTAATTATCGACGACCAATGTATATTGTTATGGAATATTTATGGAAACTGCCAGAACATCGTAATAATTTTATGTAAGTAAAGAATAAAAATAATATACTGTTATTATTACTCATTCATTGTTACTTTTATATTTTATAAAAAAAATAATTTATCGATTCCAATATATTAAATAGTATTTTATAATAATTTATTTAAAATATAATTTAATATTTTAAAGTTCTATTTTAAAGTTCTTTAGCTGAAGAAGCAGAAACCAATATGGAAGCAGCTCAACCTCCATTATTTTTGCGTTTTATAAATCTTTTGATGAATGATGCAGTTTTTTTATTAGATGAAGCACTTTCAACCATGGCTCAATTAAAACAGTTAATTCAAGCGAGGTATATATAATTTATTCAATAATATTAATAGATAATTCTAATTTTTAAGTTTTTATAAATTTTATATTTGATAAATAAAATTAATGAAAAATAATTTCAATTAAAAGGGAAAGTGGAGAATGGAATAAACTACCACAACATGAACGTGATCAACAGGCTCATTATCTTTTACATCTTGGAATGATAGCTCGATTTGATAATATATTAGGTAGAAAAACTATATATACATTAAAAATGTTAACTACAGAAATAAAATCCATCTTTTGTCATCCAACAATGGTGGATCGTATTGCTTCAATGCTTAATTATTTATTGCTTCAATTGGTTGGACCAAACAAAAAAAATCTTAAGGTAGAAATTACAATTAAAAATTATATTTTTATTTAAATTATACAGTTTTAAAATTTATGTAAATAAAGTATTTTAATATAAAATTTTAATTTTTTTAGGTCAATGGTCAAAAAGAATATGCTTTCAATCCAGCAAATTTAGTATTAAATATATGCGAAATTTATATAAATCTTAGTCAAAATGAATCTTTTACGCTTGCTGTTTCGCAAGATGGTCGTTCATACAGTTCAGAACTTTTCAAATTAGCTGACAATGTTCTTGGTAAGTATTTATATCTTTATTTCTGGAAAATATCAAATATACAAAATATGTTACAATTCATATATAATTTTTATAATTATGAAATTTTAGTTCGTATCGGTGGCGTAGGTATATTAGGCGATTTAGATCAATTTGCAAAAAATGTAGAAGCAGCTGCAAGTCATAAAAAAGAAGAAGATGAAATTTTAATTGATGCTCCTGATGAATTTCTTGATCCAATTATGTCTACATTAATGACAGATCCTGTCATTCTTCCATCATCAAAGATAACTATAGATCGCCAAACTATCGCAAGGTTAGAATTTTTTTGTTTATTCAAAGCATTTTTATATAAAATATGTATAATTATATTATTAATACTATTTAGGCATTTATTAAGTGATCAAACTGATCCATTTAATCGATCTCCTCTTACTATGGATATGGTAAAATCAAATATTGAACTTCAACATAGAGTACAAGAATGGATTCAACAAAAAAAGCAAGAAAAAATGAAAAATTGCCATTGATTATCAAAGAATAAAACAGTTGGTAAACTAAAATATATGATTTAAAAATATATAATTATATTCAAATTTACTTTTTTATGAGTTTTTTAATGAAAACTGGATTTTTATGGTTTCAGATAATAAATATAACAAAATACGATCAATGGTAAATTCAGAGTTTTACATTATTTGTTAAAATTTCATTATTTCATAATTTACAGAGTGGTATATATTTTTCTATACAAATCCTTATAGACATGTACAAATATCTATTATGTGCTGTAATTATCATCATTCTATAAAAATTCTGATATTGCATTTTGTAGGAAGAATTCTATAATAGTGTATGTAATGATGTAATCGTACAAAAAAATGTTGTTATTATTGTATAATAAGTGTAAAAAGTATTCGTTATAAAAATTCTTATGCATAACTTAAATGAAGTAAGTGTTATAAATGAATTAATAAAGTTAATTTCTACCATAATTAAAATGATCTCAAATATCATAAATAATATCCAAATTTAATTTTAACTTTTTAACTAAAATATGTGAACATATCTAGGTGCTCAATAATAAAAATTATGAGCAGCATTATATTATGAGTAAATGTCTTTTATATTTTCTTCCAGAAAGTTTCTTTTATATTTTTTTTCATAAATATTTTATATTAATTTTTCTATAAACATTTATTTTATTAATGTTTTTATGATAATTATTGTTTTGAATAATAATTTTAACTTCAGCTATATACAGTATTCAAAAAATTAAGAATAGTATTAATAAAAAATTTATAAAATAACAATTCATTATGTCATTAAAAAATATTTATATAAATATTTATTTCATATTCAATAATAATTATTACAATTTTTCAAATATTGTAATATTTACAAAAACTCTATTTATAAAATAGTGACAAGTTCATTAAAATCAGTAATATACCATAATGATTGTTGTTTGACATTTTCTCTAATTACATTTCCTCCATATCCTGTGTAATAAAACTGATATTATAATTAAACATAGTATTAAAAATTGAATGACATGAAATAAATTAAATTAAGATAAGATATACCTATAAATAAATCTACTATTGAAGTAGTTTCTAAATCTGTTGATCCATCACCAATATGAACAATAGTTTTAAGTTCTTTTTTATTCTTAAGATACTTAATGACTTTTACTTTCCCACCATTTTCTGCAGTAGGTTGATTTTCATCAAATCCTGCATATTCTCCTATAAATAGATTCATAAAAAAAACAAAAATGAAATATATATATAATTAATGTTATATCAAAGCAAACAAACAATAACCTGTGTAATAGAATTTAAGTTTATTCGCAAAAATATTTTCTAATGGAATATTAAGTGATGTGGCAACTGGTGCAATTAAAGAATGAAATCCACCAGATATAAAAAATATTTGCTTTTTATGATTTTGTAGTGTTGTTACCAAAGTTCTGAAATTTTCATAAATAATTTTAAAAGAAATAATTTTACTAATTTATTTATGAAAATTTCTTGTCATATTCAATTCATTTCAATTCATATTTTTTCCTACTTAATTCCAGGTGAAAGTTTTATTGGATGAGAAGCCAAAAATTGTTTTATTTGCATAAGATTTGGTTTTATAATATTCAATCTTTCCTCTAAGGATTGTCGAAATGTCATGTCTCCTTGCATGGCTCGATTTGTTCTAAAATCATTTTTATTAATTAAAGTCAATTATTCCATATGATATATAAATGATATGAATGAATAATAATGAAAAAAAAATATTAAATTTTAGAATAGCAAAAAAAAAAAAATAAATAAATATGGTAAAATAAAAAAGAAAAAACTTACAACGAAATAACATCATTTTCTTTTCCACAAAATTTTGCTAGTTCATCAATTCCTTCTTCTTGTATGACGGTCGAATCAACATCAAAAGTTACCGCATCTGCATTTTTCCATATAGATCTTAATTCGTTTAAATTTGCCATTTATTTTATGCAATACAAAATGATATACTAAAATTATAAATTTTTTCGTTGCTGTGTATTAAACGCAGATAATAATTAAACTTTTTTTATCTTTATAAACTGTAACATTAAACAAAAAATACATAATAACTAATGTATGCAGTTATGGTGTGTGTGTGTGTGTGTGTATTTACTATAGTTGAGCAATATCGATCACTAATCATATAAAATTTTTATTTATATTTATATTTTACGATTTTATTAATAAATATATTATTTAAAAAATTTATAATTATGAAAAAAATTGTATTTGTATCTGTTAAAAATATAATTTTTTAAGGTTAAGATATCATTATATAATACAATTGGTTAAAAAATATATTTAAAAAATAAGTAATAAAAAAATATATTTTTTTTATTTTTCTTATTATTATATTATTGTATATAATATTATTGTAATAAAAAATAAAAATTAAAAAAACAATCAATGATTTTATTTAAAAACTGCATAATTTATTTTTTTTTTAAGTAATAAATTTAATACATATTTAATTTACTTATATTTACTTTTTAAAGTAAAAAAAAGAAGAAAAATATAAGTTGAATTTCAAATTATGTTTATATTTTTTTCGCTTATAAATAATATTTGAAAATAAATAATATTAGGATTATGGATAAATTTTTGAATGGAGTAGAAATAAAAAAAAAATTATCAATTATTGTCGTTAGAAATATCTGAAATTAGTATAATATAATTAATTTATGATAACATGAAATTAAAATAACATAGATAAATTAAAATCTTCAATAAAATAAAATTGGAAAAAAGATTATTGATTATTATAATTATTATCATAAATTAAAATTTTCAATAGGAAAATAAAGAACTGGTACCAGGAAATAGTACTAGTTAACATCAAACAAATTAAATATAATATAATATAATATTAAATATAATATAATATTAAATGAAATATAATTACAATACAGATGACATATGTATATGAGATAAATATATATATATATATATATATATATATATATATATATATATATATATATATATATATATATATATATATATATCAGAATCACATGATGTTAAAAAATAGATGTTATATTTATTTTTTAATAATTCACCCCACTTTTGCAATACAGTAAGATAAAAAAATAAATAAAAAGAGAATGACTAATATAAAAAAAATAATTAAAAATTTGGAAATAAATACTATCTCGATTAGAATTATTTATAGAATATATATTATTACATGAAATAAAAAAACAAAAAAAAACAAATAATAGAAAAAGAATAGAGATAAAGTAAAAAGTGATTGTTAGCGCCATCTCTCGAATGTCAAAGAAAATCTCTTTAAAAGTAAAATAAAGTAAAATAATAATTTCGAATAAAAATATTTAAAAACTATTCAAAAAATAATATTAATTTTCACTTTTTTTCAGCTTTATATAATATATCTTAAGATAATTTTAAGATAATAAAATAATATTTCTCATATGACACTAATATTTTATCATATATTTTGTGATTTTGATCATTCAGTAATAGTCAAAACCATACAATTAAATATCTAAATTCTAAGAATAAATTCATAGAATATCAGATAATAGGATCTTAATATCGTATGGTTTTAATTAATTAAAATCTATGATTTTTCAAGCACAAGTTTAAAAAAAAGATTAATTTATAAATTATTTCTACAGTTCAAGATTTAGAATGGCTATATAAAATATATTTGATATTATATATACATATCTTATTATATTTTACTATTCAAATCTTTAATTTATAATTACATTACATTATAAATGATTTTTAAATTATTTGAAACAGTTAAATTATAAATATTATTTTGGAAAACATTAAATTAAAAAATTTTAAAAAGTATAATTTTATTTTTGATAATTAAAATATAATTATATTTTACAATATATTAATTTTTATCATTTGACTAATTTATAAATTAATATCATATAATCATGTATTCAAAGTAGGCTATAGAAATCTATTTTTTTATATCTAATTTATATTATAATTTTATTTTGAAATTTAATTTCAATTCTAACTGTTATTAATGTTGCAATTTTATTTTAAATCAAATCGATAATGTTGAAAATGATATTAAAATGATAAGAAGATTTTAGTGCTTTTGAGATATGAAACAAAAAAATATATTGAAAGAAATCATAGATTCATGCAGGATATTTGTAATAATAGATAAATATTAAGAGTATGTACTCATTAGAATTTATATTAATTAAAATTAATTAATAAAAAAGAATAATTATAAAAAGTCATTAAAAATCGATTGAAACTAATTATAAATAATTAAAGCACTTTATTTTTAAAAATTTTATGTTTCTAATAATTACTTTTTATATGTAATTTATAGTCTTGTTTCCAATAAAATGTTATACTAAAGATAATGATTATATTGTTATTAAAATTGGTGAATGAACATGATAAGAAAATGAAAAAAAATAATTTGAGATCATATCTAATAAAATTATTAATGATATATAGTATTTAATATTCATATGATATTGGGGTGAATGAACGAGCGCGCGCGCATTCACATTCACGCTATGATCACCGACGATCGAAAAATACTGAGGGCAGTCAGTCGCGAGCTTTACGTTTCATCGGATGATCATTACTAGTAACGTGAATTTTTACGATTGTGTCGAAAACGATGATTTTTCAAAAGATTCTCTCAATTCGAATCGAAAAAAATAAAGATATTAGAAAATATTAAATTAAATTAAATTGAAACGTATGTTATTTTAAAATAATAGAAAAGAAATACGTAAAGAAATACGTACACATAAAAAAAAAGATTAGCAAAACCAAAGAAAAAAAAAGAGAAAAGAGAAGGAAAAAGGTATGAAAGAAAGCGTGGAGCAATTTTGAACGCAGGAAGAACGTATAGAATAGGAAGCAGAGATGCAGCATTTTTATATAATTATTCGTTTATTTTTGTTCGTTCTAATTTATCAATCAATGAAGATCAACGGAGAGAAAATGGAAAAAAGAGAGAATTCATTTTGTCATCCATTTCCTGGTATTATTTTAGATCAAAATAAAATTAATAAATTTGAGAATGGAAGTATAGTGTACAATAAATTAGTGTATCCTGTTGAATCATATCAAGTATTTGAAAACAAAACATATGGATGTATATGTAATTTACAATCATGCTTGAGAAAATGTTGTAAACAAAATGAGATTCTAGGGGAAGGTATTCGACCTAATTGTACTCGCCTATCAAGTGAATCACTTATTCAAAAATCTCTCATTCTCGAACAAAACCAACTTGCAGCTGAAATCCAAAAAATATCTAGATTAAGTGATCAGTTTTTTCTGATAGAGGATATGCAATGTTCCGAAAATTTAAGCAAACTTCTACTCGAACCAGAAAATATTGAAGAAGATGCGTATGTATTGCAAGCAAATGGTACTCTTCAAACTTTCAACGGCGACAAATATGAAGCTTGGAATTATTGTCTTGATTGGAAAGAACCTTCCAAAAAAATTGCTGTTTTGGTTTGTACATTGAATGCGTCCACAACGAGTTCAAACCCAGTGGATGCCGGAATTATAATTTCTATTCCATTTTTTTTCGTTACTTTCTTTGTGTATGCGATTATTCCAGAATTAAGAAATCTCTATGGAAAAACCTTAATGTGTTACGTAGCTTGTTTGGTGGTTGCCTATACTTCTCTCGTCTTAGCCAAACTACTTTTTTTTAAATACGTCTTCTGCAGCGCAATAGGTAAGAATTTGTTATTCTCTCTTTCTATCTTTCTTTTTCTTACTGTTTTGTTTATTTGAAATTATGATTATTTTTTTTTTATTTTATTTCTTCGATCGTATATATTATATATATTAAATATGTTTTATATATAATATTAAAACGATATCAATCATATCGGTTGAAATTTTCGATCCACCCTTTCTGTCATAGATAAACCGAGTGAGATAAAGACGATTTTGAACAAATAAATCATAAAATTTAATATTATATTTCGATCATCTATAATATGAATTAAATTGTGAAAAAATTTTGAATTAAATTGAATGAATTAAATTTTAAAAAAGAACGCAAAAAATAGAAAAGAAATTAATCTATCGAAATCAATAAAGTTTGTTTTATAGTTTATACATTTAAGCACGTATTGGAAATACAACATGAACACACGTACCATTAATATATTCGTGTTTTATTCCGTATATAGTTTCTATTATATATACTTTCATATTTTATTTTTCATATTTTATTTTATTAATATATAATATTATATAATATAATATTATAATATATAATATAATATATATCATTAATATATAATAAAATATTTAAATACATTTAAGCAAAACACATATATGATTTTGCAAATTATCATTTAAAACATAATGGTAAACACAATTTCCATTTATAAAATTTAATTAAATGATTGTTTGTTTTCATTAACGGTGCTTATTTCCTTTTATTTTTTTTTTAGTATAATAATCTTTAAATTTATTGAAATGAATTAAAAAGAAATTATCATTAAATGAAATTTTTATAATATGATTTAATTTTAAATATTTATTGAATGGAATGAAATTTCATTATTATTTCATTAATAATATATTAATAAATGATTTTATATTTCCATCAAACCAAAGTTTTAATATTAAAATATAATCATAATACATACATTAAAAATTATTAAAACTATTAAAACATGGATTTCTACCTTACTATCGTTAATATAACTTAATCTACTAATATATTTATGATAGAACAAAAAACAAATTTATAAAACAAATTTATAAGTGAGATTATAATAATTGAGATTAAGTTAGATCATTGAAGTTAAAACAATTACTTTATTAGTAAATATAAATATTAATAAAAGAAGTATGTATATTTATATTTTACAAAATTTAAAGTAAATTATTCATCGCTCAAAACATAAAATTAAATATAAAAATCAAAATGTTTTTAATAGTAGTTTGTATCATTTTCTAACAGGATATAAAAATAATTTTCTTTTTTAATAAAAGTAAATGATTAGACGATAAAAGTTTTGATATATATTTGATAACAATGCGCTTCTTTCACTTCCTCTTCATCATTCTTTTTTTATACAGTTCTTGATTTTTATCTCATCGTTAAATATTAAAAACTTTGCCAAAGCGTTTTCTATATCATAATGATTCTTGTTGGAAAAACTCATTTTGAAAAATTAAAAATTTGTTATATATATATTTTTTTTCCATTCAATTAACATATTGCTCAATTATCTTATTGAGTAAGTAAATGTAGTCGCGTGTCAATGCTACATAAGTAATAAAGTACTCTAAGTTTTAATATAAATTGAAATTATTGATTCGTGGAAAAGTAATTTATTAGAAAATCTTCTTTTATATATAATAAGCAATATATGCAAAAATGTGTTTTCGTATTTCTGTACAATGAAATTAATGATAAATATTGAAAATATAGCAAAATTACATATCGACTTAAACTTATGAATGATGAAAATCAAATAAATATTCATTAAAAAATATAAATAATATATTAGTGAAAAAAAATGAATATCAAAAATAAGCGAAAAAAAATTGATCGTTAAAGGATTCATCGAAAAAGAATTTAGAAAAATATATATCATTTATCTTGTATTATGGAATTGCATATCTATTTTCGCACGTATATTTCTGCATATAATGTTATATAATATATATATATATATACAATCGTGTCGGTACTTAATTGCAAATTCATACTAATCATTATAATAACGTAAAGAAAAAATAAAGATAACAAAGATGTATATATATTTATTAAAATAATATTTTTGAAATAATATTAAAAGATCAATAAGATACAATTTTTATATCAGAAATTAAATTTACATTGATTATTTACAAAATTATAATTTTGTAATATTTTTTACTTTCTTGATTTATATCAAATTAAGTATATGAATTTTTTTAAAAAATATTTTTCATGCCATTTCATTTCATTTTTTTTTATAAATTTATATTTTTTTATATTTTTTTCAATTCTAATTTTTAATAAAAAAAACTGTTCACTTTGTGATATTCATATTTTTGTAAATATGATGTAAATTTATATTTGTGATCATTTTTTAACGTGTAATCATTAATAAGTTTTCTTTGATTCGTTTGACATCAATAAATGGGTTATTTTTATCTTATCTAACAATATCAATAAGTTTTCTGAAATTTTTTTCCTTTCCATTTAGTTTAATCGAATTTTCGTGATTTTGTGTTTAATATGTACATTTTCACATATCTATATTTTGCATTCACTTTTTTTAGATACTCAAAATTTTATAATAAGTTTTTCTTTTATTCTGTTCTCTTCTATTCTCTTCTATTTTCTTTAATTTTTTTACTTTCGATATAGTAAATTCCTAAAAATAAAATATGTAATTGAAATATTTAATATATGCATTTAATATAAAAGCAATTATTAACAGTATTATTAAATACAGATTTTTTTAAATACAGATTTTATTTATTTACTTTCACATTGATTAACTTGATGTTACATAATAATTTTATAAATTTATTATTATTTAAATTCAAATAATACTTTCATTTCGATATTTAATAATAGAATGTCAAAATTCAAGTACAAAATTTCTTGTTATAAGAAAATAAAGTTTTTTGTATAAATATCGATATAATTACATGATTTTAATATATTATAGTATATTAGTATTTTATAGTATTTTGTAATAAAACTAATCATGTGTAATTATCAATAAATTGTTGCCAAGTAATAATATTAATTTTATGAAAATGAATCAAACATTATCATAATAATTTAAAAGATGTTTAAGACAAGATGTTAATACAGCATTATTATGAGAATATATTTCATTAATTTTATTTTATCAATATCATTTTCTCTTCTCAGAAAAATAAGGGCAAAATTTGACAATAAAAATGTTACTATTTCTAAATTTAAGTAAATATAAACAAGTATAAACTAATCGGCTATTTAATATTTTTTTAATAATATAAAAATTTGTTGAATATGAAACATAAATTGATTAATTATCAAAATATTTTTGATTTATATTAAATATTAAAAGTGAATATTATATGAATTAATGAGAATATGTATAAAATTATGTATAATATGTTTTTTTTTTCGTTCGTATCCTATTACCAGAATTAATCGAATTTTATTCATTCTTAATCGATGCTTAAAATTTAAATTTTAAGATTTGTTTCGGAGATTTCCTGTTTTTCAATACATGAAGATAAACAAGAACAGATTGCAATGCCTCACCTTGATTCAGCTTACTTTACCTCTCTCCCTACTTTGAATTTTTGTTTTTTTTATTTTTTATTTACTTTCCTTTGCTTTACCTTGATATGGTATATGCCATGATATTCGATATCATAGTGAATATATGTGAAAAAAATTTCGAAATATCTTGTATTTGCTCGATGTCGATAACGGTGTCCTTTATATTTAAATAATCCAGAATTTTATCTTATTTTTCGAATAATTTTCCTTAATAAATTTTAGAAATTTTTTTTACGAAATTTATTCGATTCAATCTCTAAAACTGAATATTTTATATTATATTGAAAGTATATATTGCAGTTGCAGTAAAAATAAATTTAATATTTTATCGAATTGTATATAGCATATTATTTAAGATTTTTCTGATTTGAAATTTGAGGATTATTTAATTTATTATTAATTATATACATTAAATGAATAAAATAATTTTGAATTCTTACTACAGAATACATACATACATATAAAATACATTACTAAAACAATCGAATAGTTTATACTATTATAAATAATTGTTTATTAATATTTGTTTAATATTAGATTTATATATATGTATAAATATACAACAATAAATTTTTATATATCGTAAAATTTTAATAAGTCATAAAGAAGGTAATAAATATCAATCTCTGATTAAATTATCGATTAAATAGATATAACATTCATAATAATTTGCTGTCTGCTTATTTTTTGACCTTCACTAAATTATTTTTGCCGCTAAGAATATATCTTTTCTCTTTCTTTCTTGTCTTCTTCTTTTTTATTTTTGTTTTAAAAACTTTTAATATAAAACTCTTTTCGATTTTTTATAATTAAAAGTTTCTATCAGGTGAAGAAAAAATTTAATCAAGTGAAGAAAAAAGTAAGGAAAATAAAAAAAGAATAAATAAAAAAAATAAATAAAAAGAATAAAAGAAATGAATAAAAGAAGGGATAAATAGGGAGAGAGGGAAGTAGGAAGGTGACAAGGATAACGAAAAAAGGAAGAATAAAACGAAAACGCTGAAATCATTCCCAGTAGTTAGTCGATTGCAACGTGACGCGATCAACCAACATTATGAACATTAGCAATCGTATCGTTTCCGCGTAAAACGATAATGACCGTGGTTATTATAAATCTGAACGAATTGTGATAAACAGTTACTTGACGAAAACCTACCTACCAAGATGTTTCGTGTCGTGATCGGTGATTTATTATTGATACTCGCGATAAATTCAATTCAACCGTCTTCACAATTCAATACAACACCATCTTTTAACCAGGATACTATCAATTTCGCCACACATGACTCGAATGTGAAAATAGATAACGATAACAGAACGAAATATTTTCATTCGAATGAAGATATTGAGAAGTCAAAGATGGAAAATATTTTTACGAATGCAGAGAGCAAGGATCAATGTTTTTCTAATGTTTTTTTCATGACTGATGGAAAAGCATGTATTCCTTTATGTTGCCCATACGGGAATCGTATGACGAACGAAAAATGTATTGAAACAAATAATACTTATAGTTTCCCGCCCCTTTACAACTCGAATAATTTAACGTTAATCGATGAAATACCGGATTATCGACGCTATTTTCATTTATCCGTTAAAGATCCTTGTAAAGGTTGGCAACGTTATAAACTTAGTCCAAAAGAATATCCGGAAGATGAATTCATGATTCTCGATAATGGTTCAGTCTACAAGTATAACAAGAACGAACTTTTACGAGAGACTGATTATTGTCTCGGTATCCTTTTATCCAGTGTATTCGATATAATTGTTTGTTACAAGGATGAAAATGAATATGAGATAAATGTTAATGAAGTACTTTATCCCATCGGAATGATCGTATCAGTGCCGTTTCTGTTTGCCACGTTTATCGTCTACTGTCTGTTACCAGAACTGAAGAATTTACACGGCTACACACTTCGTGCACATATTATTTCTCTATTAGTCGCCTATACGACACTCTCAAGCGTAAATGTTATTCCGCAAAAACAGATTTCGAATTCTCTCTGCATTATATTTGGTACTCGTATATATTACATAATAATTTTAAATAATTTTACGTATCTATATATATATACATATATATAGATTGATATTTCTAACATAAAAAATATATATATAATATAAATAAAAATTTATGTTATTTATGCGTTGCATCGCGTTTCCTTTTGCTTTCCGTTTTATATCATATGATTGTATATATTATTTTATTATTATTATATATTATATATTATATATTTATATTATATCATATAAAATTTTTTTTTGATTGAATTCTGTTTCAGCATTCGTCATTCATTTTTCTTTCTTGGCTAGTTTCTTCTGGTTGAACGTTATGTGCTTCGATATTTGGTGGACATTTGGGTAAGTTAATTTTTCTCGTTTACTATATTTTAGCTCGATCATTTACTTATCCTAATTCATAACTAGTTCTTTTTACATTTCATTTTAATTTAATTTCTTAATCAATCGTGTCGTGTTAAATTTAAATATATCGAACCAACTGCGTATTTACAATGCTTTTGAATTAAAAGCTTATTAAAATTGATGATATACGCATCATGGAATGTACTATAGAAATTATCTCCTTAATATCTTTCCAGTTAAAGCAATTCGATAGTTGACGATCATCAAGGGAAATTGATAGCGACATACGCGAATTAATATCCGGTTCATGACGGCACGTGTATACTTTGTAAACATTCTTAAATTAAGTTCGATCGGTCCGAAGTAGGCTTAGGGTTTCTTTCTCGAGTACTTTCATTTCGTGAACATCCAACATGTTATCAACATCCCAAGTTTATTTAACATCACGACAATAATGTGTCTTTTATTCCTTTCAATCGATCCAATCTTACCTTTCATTGTTTCACACAAATAATTTTTCTCGGAATTCTCTCAATAACAGATTAAAATTTTTAGTCGAATAAATGTGTTTGTTTCTCTCGTCCATTTATCTTAAGTATGATTGAAAGAATATATAAATTATCATACTTTTATGTATTATATATATATATTTTCTTTTAATAGAAAGACATTATATGAAAAGATAAATATTAAATGCAAATATTGCGTAGAAAAGTGATTGCGTCTCAAAAATCAAAAGTAACATATGATATTTCTTTCTTTACCGAATTGAATTCTTATAAAAGTATTTGAGAAATCTACTTATATACATATGTATATGTATTTGTAAAGCGCCAGGTGTACAGCAAACAAATCGTGACGTATGTTCTAAACAAATCTCGAAAGCTCGAAAACTAAGAATCGGTCTTTCGGTTCTGACGCCGACGCCACATCGACGCCACACGACGCCACATCGATGTTACGCTACATATCCGATACTATACGTATATACTGATGCCGATAGTTTTCATATTTCGATATAATTTTTGAAAAAAATAAAAGAAATTAATAAAATCATGATAAATAAATGTTGATATTTAAAAATAATAAGTTTAATTGATTAATTATAATATACAAATGCTTTGAAAAATTTTAAATCATTGATCGACATGTTTTTATAGATTATTGAATACTACTATGTAATGATATTTCGATATTTCAATTTTCTTCTCTGCCAAAAAAATTATCCGAATAGCATACAGCAATCATGTTAAACCGTTTTTTTTTTTAATTTTAAATTATTTATTCATTACAAATTCATCGTCAATTTTTTTTTAATGTCATTTATTGTATATAGCTTGTAATCATTAGAATAACGAGTTATTGATCATTATCAAGTATTTTTTTCATTGTATATGTAAGTATATAAGTATGTAGGTGTGACGAATATAATTAAGGGTGTGACTATGTAGTGCGACCTTGAATCATGTTATACAACACACGTACACATTATATCAATTAGAAATTATTTTCTTATCTAATTTAATAATAGAGGATAATATATAGACTTTTCTTCAATATCTATTATTTATTCGTAATTTCTATTAATAAAATACTTTTCAAGTTTGCGCGTCATTTTTTCAATTTTATAAATTGTAGTTTCCATTCTTTAGCTTCTTAATTTTTTTTTGTTCATAAATTGAATATTTCAAAAAACAAGTTCAAAATATTACTATATATATATTCAAATATATATTCAAATAAAGCATATTCGAATAAATAGAATAATTAAATTTAAAATCTTAATATTTTGTTTAAAAATAAAAAAAGACATCGTATTTTTATTTCTTCTTGTGCAAACGATATATGTATTTTTATTAATAATTCTTATCGATCGTTTGAAACTATAAATCTTACTTTTGTAAGATGTAAGCAGGAAATATAGAACACGTCATAAAACCACAAGCTCATATCATAAAACAGGGCTTCCCAAACTTTTATGAGACCCACTTTATAACGATCTTTGCGATTTACCGGCTATATTTTTAAAAAAGAGCGATGTTTTAATAAAAAAAAATATTATTTTTAACACTTTTAAATTTTTTTATTGAATTCATTTAATTAATATTGAAATTTATTAATCGAATATATAATAAATAAGATAAATTTGTTTAAAACTTAACATTTGTTTGCTTAATATTTGGTGCAATGCAATCATATTTTGGAGTATAATATATATGTACATACAATATGTTGTGATTAATGAAAAAAAATAATCGAAATCTTATGTTAATTATTTTTTATTTTATTTTTTAAGTTTCATTTTTCATGTATTTTTCCATTTCTACTTTTTTTTCTTTTACTTCCTTTTTTTAATTCTATTTTATTTACTAAAGAATTTCTTATTTTCAGAGGTTTTCGATCTCTACATGGCAGCGTGAAACAAAGGGAGCGTAAAAAATTTTTAATATATTCGATTTACGCTTGGGGTTGCGCAGCGATTCTCACCGGAATTTGCGCTATTATGGACTTTCTGCCTAAAATTCCAAATTATTTAATCAAACCAGATTTTGGAAAAATGAATTGTTGGTTCACAAGTAAGTTTTCATGAATTAAAATAACAAGTTTTTTTGGGCAAATAAGAATTTTTAATCAAGATTTGATTAAAATTTCATAATATCGTATATTTTTAATTTTAATAAATGTTTGTATAGGAGATGAAGCAAAGGCAATATATTTTTACGGTCCTATGGGCATCACTGTTCTTTGTAATATATGTCTTTTTATTTCTACGGCATTAAAAATACGACAACATGGAAAAGATACGGCCCAACATCTCAGAGGTATAGACAGTAGACGCCATGATGACAATAAACAATGGTTCGTTTTTTTTTTTGTTTATAATATTTTTAATCATCTATCTATTATAGTGTTATATAATCTATTATAGTGTTATCGCATAATATATATTCGCATAATAGTATATCGCATAATAAAATATCGATCATTCAATAATATATACAAAATAGTTGATTAAATGCTAAGATTTCGCTTTCTAACATTTATTTACATCGATATGCTTTTACATTATTGCTCTTATTTCATACTTGTAACGGTAAAATTATTTTCAGACCTTCTTTTAGAGCTTGTACAATAAGGATTTTCCCATGATTTGATTTGTTTTTGTAATGACGAAAGCGGGTCGCTCTCGCGTAACAAAATATACATCCGTCTGAACAGGATCTCGTGATTGCATGTTTCATCTTTATCATTGATCTTAGCATTTATATCTGACTATTACATTGAAGAATATACACATATATATATTTATAGTATTAAATAGTATATTTATTATAGTATTATTAGTATATTTAATATTATAGTATATTTATAGTAGAAAAAAAATATATATATATGTATATTTATAGTATATATTTACAGCCATTCGCAAAATTATACATTATAAAGAAATTTATCTTATCCGAAAATTTTGATTTATGCGTATAGAATATAGAATTTTGATTATGTGTATAATTATATATGGATTTGTATAATTTTTTTTTTCACTCAACGAAAAATCTCATTGAGTGAATGAAATTGATCCCTATAAATGTTTTTTTTAATTTTGAATATAATTTCATGTGGGAATTTTTTTATAACAAAATATGATAGAATTATAAAATAATTTAATATTTTGCACTATTTCGTACTGTGTACTTACAAAATTATATTTAAAAAAAATAAAAAAATATTGAAAGTTTAAATAATGATTTCATTTTTTTAAAATGAAATTATTTATTTATTAAAAAAAATGTTGCATATAGATATATGTATTTTATTATATTTTATTATATTTGTATATTTGCAAGATTTCTTTAAAAATAAAAGAAATTTTAATTTTATTTTTTTATTTTTTATAATATATTATAAGTATAATTATATATTGTAGAATATAATTGCATATATATATATATATATATACGGCATATATTTTTAACAGAATATTTAAAGAAATAAAATCAATGATGAAAATTTCAATATTTTTTTAATAACATTTTTAATATAACTTTATATTTTTTCAATATAATATTTTTTTTATAATAGTATGAAACAGAAAATTTTAAATTAAAATACTTATAATTATTATATATTTATATTTTTTCAATGTTATTATTCCATAAAAAATTATATCTTCAGATAAAATTATATCTAAAATTGAAGAAATGCTGAAATCTTTGGAAATTAAAAAGAAACATTTTTCGTTGATAAAAAATATTCCATATATTCCATATAAGTTATGCGTATCAATCATAATTTTTGTAATAAGATGAATTTGTAAATATAGAAACATATATTTTCATAATTGATATTTTTCATATTTTCATATTTTCATAATATTTATCATATATCACGCATATCATGGAACGTCTTTTAAATCAAACTCATTTTTCTGCGATTTTGTGATATAAAATTGATATAAAACTGTTCATATGTACATACATTTACATATATATACATATATGTTATAAAACTATTTTAATATTTCATTTAATTAAATATGAAATTTAATTTGCTTTGTGCAGGTTTAATCTATATTTGAAACTGTTTATTGTGATGGGTATAAATTGGTCAATGGAAATAATATCATGGCTTTGTAACAATACACCAATATATCTTTGGTACCTTACTGATTTTACGAATACTTTGCAAGGTGTAATTATTTTTATAATTTTCGTTTGGAAAGATAAAGTTAAAAGACTACTGTTAAAAAGATTTGGTTGTCATGGAAGTAATGTGTTTTCAAGAAATTCAACTCGTAGTGGATGTCGTACTTGTACATCGACAACTTCCGCTCCATCATTTCAAGAAAAGATCGTCACATATTCAAATGAATCTTTTTGCGATAAAACAATCGTCGATAATTAATAATTAGTTTTAATCATTTCTGTATCATGATTCATTATGTATCATTTACACAACTTTATAAAAATAACAAATGAAAAAAAGAAAAAAAGAAAAAAAGAAAATTTTAATTTAATATTAGCTTTTGATAAATCTATATTCAATTTACATTCAACACTTCATCAAAATATCTATTAATAATGAATTAAAAATCAAATATCGAGTGTGAATTTTCTTGAAGAATTTCTAGTCATCATTATGCTGCCTTTCTAATATTCATTTTTGCTACTACATAATCATTTATATATAAATTTGAAATATTTAATTTTTATTTTATGTCATATAAAATAGTAATTTTTAGAAACTATTAAGTTTAATGCCAATATATTATTAAAAGTATTATAGTGTACAAATAAATTAGATTATTTTATAGTTATTTCCCTTTCTTTTATAATTTAAATTTTAATATAATAATAATTTTATTTTCATTATTCTCATTATTTGATATTAAAGTTGTAAATTTTATTTTATAAAATAAGAAAATGACAAAAACATCATTTATATCAAAATGTATATTATTCTTTATCTTTATCAAATCAAATATGCAAAAATTTTGTACATTTTTCTTTCTTACATATACATTTAATTAAACACATATTATATATATATTTTATTCTAAAACGATGTTAAAATACAAAGTAATTAAAACTTGAAGTAATATTAAAATAAATCTATTCATTAAATATTATATATTAGGGATTCAAAATTTTGTTATCAATTATTATAATGTACTAATTATTTATTATTTATTTAAAATTATATTTTAGTTGTATATAAACACATAAATGTCATTATTATAGAAAGAATGAATACGATATTGATAATATCGAGTTCCTATTCTCATTTCATTCATTTTTTTTATCATTTATTTATGCAAATACATCTTCTCTATCAGCTCCAACTCCTTCTCCATCCTCTAAACTGGAAAAATTCAAAAAATGGGCAGGTCTATGAATTTCATGATAAAATTCTTTTGGATTTGCCAATTGTAATTCATATTTCATGTTTGGATCATGTCTCACACCTGTCAAAAATAAAATAATAATTATATTGTTTCGGTTTTAGCTAAGAAACAAAAATTAAATCTAATTACCCATAAAGTTATAATTCCAAGATCCTTGACTTGGGACCATAAAGAAACCAAGAAAACGATCAGATAATAACATTTGTACTTTTTCATAATGACTTGGTAAATAACCTTTAGGATTATTTCCCTTATCGGTATTTTGCTTTCCCCATTCAAAACCGCTATATATAAATACAAAATTTAATAATAACAAGAAAAATGCTTAACAACGATGATAAATAATAAATTTGTTCATCAAAAAAAAAAAATCAAATACAAACCTAGGTGTTAATTTATATGCTGTAAGAGAACAAGATCCTGGCGTAAAACTACAAGTAATAACAATAGTCTTTTCTCCATCCCAAATCGGATTTTCTGCCATTATTCGAGCGTGAGTAGATATATCCTAGTCAAATATAAATTAATATAAAATAATATAATATAAAATACACAATAAATTAAATAATAATTATAAATAAAAATATATTAATAAATATTTATTCAACAATATATGTTGATAATATAAACCTGCGGCGATAATTGTGGCAACTCATTAGGTTGAGTATGAATCCAACCGAGAGGCTCCATTTCCTTAAGATATTGATGATTTGGAAGTGTGTTAGGTAAATGGACTGTTTGATGAGTACCCCATTGTGGTGCCATAACTATACATCGTATTTCTTTAACTTGTGGATTATCTGGTGGACTAATTCCATATAAATATCCCGCTATCTACATAAATAACAATAATAATAATAACAACAATAATAATATATTTAATTTCTTTTAGTGAAAATGAGAAAATAAATTTATTTTTATCAAATATATAAAGAGCATACCTGAGCTCGTAAATCTGAAATAGTGACGAATTTTTTGAGAACATTTTTTGGCAAAATATATGTGTAACCAGTTTCCTTAATATCATCGGATGATACATATATATGATTAGTTCGAAGATGCAAATTGGTAGCAGAAATTGCTCTTACTCGCCATTCAGTTTTCGAACTAAATGTTTGTGTTTCATAATTAGAAGTTGTCGCCGTGATAATTTCGTCTCCATGTTTGTTTACTGTCCTTGTAGTCGTTGCTGTAAGCTGCGATTGTTCTTTTGTTTGTTTTTCTATTTCAGCAATTTGTTGACGTTGTGCAGAAGGTGCACTAATTTCCATACCCAAGATAATATCTCGAATTTCTGATTGAGTCAATGATGCAACATTCACACTGAAAGTAATAATAATTTCATATTAAGTGAATATTTATATTTTTATACATACAAATAAATAAAAAATATTAAAAAATACATACTTGTTTTTTTTACCATAATCAGCCAAAATAAGATCTTTTAATTGTACCTCGACTTTAATCCATTCATCATCTGTCAAAGAAGGCCATATATGATGTGGTTCTGTTATAGTTGTTTTGTCAGGTTTTAGAACAACTTTTGTTCTTTCAGTATTAACATGTAATGCACGAAGAATTAGAATCAGACGTGAGAATGCCTATAAAAAAAAATATATTTAAAAAAATATATAAATATTAAAATATTAAAAAAAAGAAATATAAAAAAAAGAAAATTAATAAAAAAAATTATAAATTATTACCGTATACGATGAAATAGTTTTCAACCAATCATCATATAAATTGAATAATACCATTTGAGGTTCTGTTGCTTTTAATATCAAGTCACCAAACTTTTCAACTTTCAAACAAGCTTGGAATGGTAATTGAAGTTCTGATCCCTTAATAACAATATTAGGAAAATCTAATAAATGCACTTCTAAAGGATCCAACATTCCTTTTCGTGTTACTATAATCTGCTTCGGTTGTTCTTCGACTGGTAAAGATCGAATAAGAGCAGCTACTTCTTCAGCAGTTTTCCATTTAGCCAACTATGATAATATAATGTTAATTATAGAATAAAAACTTTTCAATCATATTCATTATTTGCTTTTTTATAATTGTAATAAATGTTTTAAATGCATCTTACCTGACCTAAACGTTTTTGACCAGCCCAAACGGAAGTATGAATAATCTTTAAAAACAATTGACCAGTTCGAGGATTGAAAATAAAGATTGCTCCATTTATAGGTTTTGTAGTTAAATTACCCTCAAATGTTTTATGAATTGTAACACGATATACGTTAGTATCATCGACAAACCTAATAAATCAAATAAAAAAAAGTGCTCGATATAACAATTATATATTCATCATATGAATAAAAATAAATGTAAGAAAAAAAAAATACCAAATAATTTGATTTGAAAAAAGTTCTCCATAATTTTGTGAAGATAGATATGGTTCTGTAGGTTCTGATGAATAAAGTTGTAATGCTTTTCGAATGCGTTCTCGTAATACATATAAAGCAGGATTAGCTTTCATTATTTTTGCCATTGCTTGTTGTATAAGAGGCTTACACCCTGGGAACCAATTACCATAAGCGCTATAAACAAAAATGCAAATAAATAAACCATGAAATATTTTTGCATATATGAACATTATCTATTTATATATAGCGATCAAAAAAATCATCTTTTGCATTTTTGACTTGACACATTTAAATATCTTATTTGACATTCAATATATTGAAATAAAAAAAATTTTATTTTTATTTTTAAATCAGAGGAAATAAATATTTGATATAATTGAACAATATATCAAAAATTATATCTTGATAATTAATTTTGAATTCTAATATAATTTTAAAATTGCAATTAATGAATAAAAATATTTAAATATTAAAATATATACCTATGTAAATTATAAGCTAAATCTATAGCTATTAATAGTCCTGTTGGAGATGGATAAATAGACATATTATCCGTTGTATAATCTAAGAATTTAGCTCTAGCATATCGTTCGATATCATGAGAATCATAATCTCCCCATCTAAGTTGCACATCTATCCAATATTTTTGTGTAGTTGTATTATCCATAAGATCTCTGTTCAAAAAATAAATCATTAATAATAAAATATTCTCTATATATAAATATATAAACAAAAATAAAAGAAAAAAAAATGATTACTTTGAATCGGCAAGTAACGATGGTCTAGATACGTTCCACTTATATGCAGAGAAAAGCAAAATATCAGCACAAGAAGAATTCATCTTGTATGATTTTCTAGGATGAATAGTCTCTTTTTGAACAGTCTCGATTTCTAGAGCATCTAATTCTTGATCAAAAACTTGACAAAGATCCATCACAATCGATTCGTGTACTTTTTGCCACAAGTGTGCACGAAATATTTGAATTAATGAAATTTTCAATGTTGGAATTTTACCATGCATGAATATTCCTGTTAAATCCAATTGAACCTAATAAAAACAGACAATAAACAAAATTTATATACAATAAATAACAATTTCAAGAAATCATTGAACAATCAAAAATATACATTTCTTAATAATTATAATAAATTAGTATAGAAATATTACCTGAAAGCCAACATAAACGTTTGCTCTATTAATAGTTGGTGACCACCATAGAGTAAATCGACGATTTGGAATTTGATTTAAACCAGATCTTTGTGCATTAGTTAATTTCTTATATTTCATAGATTCTTCAAATCCAGATGCTTTCTCCCTGTGTAAAAAAAATAATAAGCGATAAAAAAAATAATCAGTATTTTAATTCTTATATTGATTAAATTTTTATGAATTTAAATTTAAAAAAAATCTAAAAATGGAATTGGAAAAAAATCAGAAAAGAATTACCAGAAAAGACCTTCCCAGGTTGGGAAATATGTTCCTTTAAAAAGAGTATGTTCTAAAATACCTTCTACACCACCAAGGGCTTGTATCATATCTGTTCGATAATTATTTAAATTCCACAATTTACCATCATGACGTTGATGAGTCCACCAAAATGGATTTTGTTTCAATACCTAAATCACATAAACAAAAAATAATACTTCTTATATAAAATATAAACAAAAATAGATTCAATAATAAAATGCAATAAGATAATACCTGATATTGTTTAAATTCTGTACGTATTCTCCAACCTTTGTCATAGGCAAGGGTGTGTCTATCTTTCTGGAATAAAGTATTTATTCTAGGAATACCACGATCCCAACTATCTTCAAGATCTTCCAAAGTAAGCCTACGATTTTGCGCATTAGCTTCTTGTCGTTTTAATGCATATTCTGCCCATACTCGTTGAGAATCTATGAATTCTGATTCCCAAGGTTGAATATATCGATATAAGTTTGGAATTAACTGATCTTCATCGTGACTCATGCCCGAACGAAAATGAGTAATACCAACATCAGTTTGTTTTGACCATCTTAAATCTGACTGTAACATTTTTTGCAATTATATTTGTTTTTTTTTTTGAAAATACTGAGATATTATAGTAATATTTCTGAAAATAGTTTTTAACTTTTTAGCCTACCTGAGGTATAAGTACATGTCCCATCGAGAGCATTCCAAGTCCACCTAATTCTTTTGGTGTGTAAAATACTACTGGTGGAAATCGCGAAGGCATTTTTGAATTAAGACCAATTTTAATACGTGTCTGAATTTTATTTTCGCATTTTACCAACAAATCTAAAAGTTCTTGTGTGTTCACTACAGCTTCACGAAAATAAGTCATAAGTCCAATTAAAGCTGTATTCCATTTATTAACAATTTTTGTGAAAGTTGTAGATCCAGAAGCCATAAGGATTTGTCTAACTCTATTATGAAATCGTTGTAGACTTTCATCATCAACTCTCAAGAAACACTGAGCAGTTCTTTCTTTCGTAATTTCATTTTGTAAATTCCACACACCATCCCTATGTGTAAACTCTTCATGAGTAGTTCTACATTTTGGCAAAATTCTGCATTCAAATCCACTCATGTTGAATAGTAAATTAGGATTATCTTTACTATACACACTAACAAAACTATTTTCCCACTGTATCGTAGTTGTAGAGCGAGGTAACCGATTTTTAATATCCCAAAATACAGCACGACCTCTACAAGATAAAAAAAAGTTTTAAAGTTTATAAAATAATTAAATAAAAATAATAACAAAAAAGAACTAACAATTATTATTATAACTATTATTTACTTACAAATTAACATCATGTTTCATAAGACGCATTCGTGCATCTCGAGGCCAACATTTTTTATTATTATAACCAACGATATTTTCATTATTAGGATCTGGATGTTCTGTCAAATATCTTTGAATTAGATCTCTTGCTTCATCAGCAGAAAATCTATTAATATAAAATATAAAATTAAATATCAATTTATAACTCAATAATTTAATTAAAATGCAAAATGTATATGTGTATATATAAACAATATATAACAATCTTTTGAAGAGATTATAAATTTTTAATTTTACCTTAAAAATAAATGTATTCTATCAACGTATCTGCAATATAATCTAATAGGATGTGCTGTTTCTGATGCTACATCTTGAAAAGTCAAAAAATCATTTGGCATTTGAGGAGGACCAGCCATTTCACTGGCTCTTTGCAATCCAAGAACCAGCAAATCTAATACTAGACCATAATATTGTGCTATAAATGATGCAAATTGTAAACCTCTAATTATTCCATAACTGTTTGTATGATTCATGTCCTAAATAATGATATATTTTTCATTATTTATTTAATACAAAACAATTGATACATGCAAATTAATAAAATAAGCGATATACCTTATAATTTATGACAACATTATTTTTTGCAGTCATATAATCGGCTATATTATGATCAACAATCAATCGAAGAAGCCTGTTTAATAATGTCAAATCGATTTTTTCGTATAATTTTTCAAACTTTGATTCCAATAACACATTACATTCCCCTTCGCTAACATCCCAAACATCTTGTAGATTATTAATACCCTGACACCATTTATATACCAATAAAGGAGGTGGTTCTGTATCTGAAGGTTTAACCCATGGTGGAAACAATCTTCGTTTATCTGCTTCATACCATAAATATTGATCCAAATAAGCATCTGTAATTTTTTCAAGAGGTTCGACATCGTATACAGGAATCAGATGACTATAAAGATCCATGAATTCAATTCCCACCTATAAAAAAAATATATAAAAATATCATAAAAATAAACAATATAAAAATTGTAAGACTCTCTGAACCTCTTTGAATGCTCTTTGTGTTAAAAGATGACGTTTAATTCTAGACAATGCTTCATGTGGATTATCATACGCTTGTTCTATTAAACCAAGTTCTTCACGTTGACTTTGATTCAATCTTGATTTAACACTATATGCTTCCTTTAAGCGTTCCAAAGCTAATATTAAAAGTTTGGTATCATGTTTATAAGACAATGGTGGAAAAGGTATAGGAGCAAATCTTCTTGATTCTAACCAATGTACAGTAGTAGTATATATAGCTACTGCTTCTTCAGGAGAAATATAAGGACCATCCTGTATGCAAAAAAAAATCAAAAATTCATAAACTAATGATAACTGTTGATTTTAAAGATTATTTATTTTTAATTTATTTTCATTTGTACCTTCAAATAATTATGTTGTCGTTCTTGTTCGGCTTTAAGATAGAGTCGCGTAAGACGACCCAAATTCTTTTTGCACACAGTTTTATCTACAGTCGCTCCACGTCTAATACGTTCTCGATTATAATGTGCAGTATTGGTCCACCAATCTGCTTTCATTTTAACATAACGAAGAATCATATTTTCAATTGGTATTGGTAATCCAGGAACCTAGAGAAAATGTTGATCAAAAAACTAATATAAACGGAAAGTCTATATTATCAATAAATAAAAAAATTAAAAATTAAATTATAATAAATAAACCTTCCACGGAATATTAGCCTTCCAACATCTCCATGCTTCACTAAGATGTTGAAGTATTGTACGAGCTTTATTCTGTTTAATTCCTTCTGGCATCATATCTACAATATCATGCATTACTGATGCTCTTAATTCAAGATCGAAATGCGATTCTACTCTTTGTTTTGTTACAGTTTTTGCAACTCCCTTTGAATGACGACCTTCGAATTGCCTTGACAATAAATTTCCTAACCATCTTTCTAATAATGGCGTAATTCCTCTCATAAAAAAAAGCCATACTCTCCAGCCTGGTGCCCAAAATCCACAACCAGGACCTTTTCCAACAGGACCCTATCCATTTATATATCCATTATAAAAATAATTAATAATTTGTTATAATATTTAAGTGATATTAATAATATATGATAGTAATGTAATATAATGATAACGACATTAAATAACATTAGTAACAATCGTGTATTCTTACCGTATTAAAACGATAATAAATTAAATGTTTCAAATCTTTACACATTCTAATTTGTCGCATTAACTTATATTTATATCGATACATTCCAGTTAATTGACCAACATGCGCAAAAATATATTGCAATCCATCGGCAAGTTGAAATGCATCAACATTATTCAAACGATATTGTACATGAGAGTCTATGATCAATTTCGTTAAACGTAGAATCTCACGACATAAATGAAAAGCTGAAAAAATAAAATTTTCTTAATAATCTTATACCATTACTGGTAAAATGAATGTAGTATATATTTTTTTAGCACTTACCATTTCCAAATCTAGATTTCTTTCTTTCTTTCGTCGTGAGAGTTTTAACCGGTTTCAAGTTAAAATTATAATCCAAATGAAGATAATTTAAATTTTTTCTATGAATGAGTAAATTCAACATATTATATCCCTGTCTACAGACTTGTAGACCAGCTTCAACCCAATCTATTGTAGTAGTTTGAAAAAATTTAGTTGACTTGAAAGATCGAAATAAGTAACGTTTCTTTTGTGGTTTAGGATGTCTGTGTTTTAATGCATTCAACACAAAGTATTTCAATAGTTTTTGATAACTAACTCGAACTTTAACGGGTTGTCCTGGTGGACAATGTTCTCTATACCAAGATTTCACTAAAGGAATGTCAATAGCTCGTCTTGTTCTGCCGGAACGAGTATTAAATGGTCTTGGTGCCCATAATAAAGCTATTCCATTTGCTGTGTTATCAGTATATAGCGGCGTTTCTTGAAGAAAAGGTTGTACTTCTTCAGGAAGTACAAAATCTTCATCATCCTCAATTTGTGGTTCCACTGTCTAAAAAATATATATAATTTATACATTTTAAAAGTATATACTTTTGTACATTTTAAAATATACTTTTAAAAGTATAATTATATCAATTATTCTAATTAAATGTAAATCATATATATATATATATATATATATATATATTTAAATATACATTTATATACATACATTTTATATACATACCTTTAGCGAATTTCTATGAGAAATAGGATTAATTAAAGGATCAAAATAAAATGCAGGTAAATCAGGATCTTCAGTTTTTATATAGACAACATTTGGAGCATGATACCTGTAAATATAATTTAAAAATTTCATTATTATAATTCCATTAATTTTATTTTAAATTATATTAAAAAATTATACATAAACATTGATCAAATATTGTAGGTGATTTCAGCAGTTGCCTTTCATACTGTACAAAGGATACGAATAACAATCACCCTCTATTACTTTACCACACTGCTAGTAAGACTTTAATAAGCTAAGAATAAATAAATCTTAAAACTCGTGTGGGAATATTTATTTTATTGAATAATTTTATATTACTCACCAAGATAAATGCACAAAATGTGGCATATTATTATATAAGTAAGGAAATGCAATACGATATTCTGTTCTTATAGGTTGTCTAATAATAATTTTATTGATATCGTTAAATTCATTCCAATCTTCATCAGCTGCATTTGAATCTTTTACTAATGGTTCAAATTTTGGACCACCCGGTATAGCCATATTTAATGCTTTTGCAGTAAAAAATGATTTTGGATCAAAAAGATAAAAGAAATTTTGATCAACTAAATCCGTTAATAATTGATTAGCTAAACGATATAAAGTCGCCATCTGTGGTAAAGTCAAATTCCATCTTCGATAAGTAGATCCATTTACATGCCTGTAATATCATTAATAATTAAGTATAATTTTGGTAAATAATGTTAACATTATAAAATATAAATTATCAATTCAGTATAGCGTTTTATCTAGCTAATAGTAACTTGTAGTACTCATCTCGAATAAGACTATCAAATTACTATAGCTATCAACTCACATATTAGTTGATCTCAGGACCCCTACGCGATTCATCATAATATAAAAAGTATATATATTTTCAAATTTTATCATTTTAAATGATTAACATAAGTAAATGAAATAAATATTCTTAATTCTTAAAATTCAATATTTACTTTGTACCAACAAGTGGTTTATGTTCATAAAACCATGATGCAACAGATTCATCTTCTTCTGAATCTAATTCAATTTGAATAGCTTCCAAGGGCTCTACATCCAAAACATTATCCGCATAATCTAATGGAGGTTCTTCATCATCGAATGGTGGAAATCTCATTCTTTTGAAATGTCTACGATCCCGTTTCTCTCTTCGCATCATAATCCACATTGTACTATATAATAAAAAATAATAATAAAAAAAAAATAAATGAAATATACATATTATATATAAATTATTTTTAAAATCATATTATAATTCTTTTTTTTAATCTCAGAATATATTTATGAATATATTTATTTATTATTAAATAATGGAATAAATAAAATTTTATTCTTTTATAACTTACCCCCATTGTGCAATATATACAGGTTCTATAACCCAAGGAATTTCATTTACAAATGTAATTGCACCTGTAATATGATAAAGAACCTTTACATCTCGAATTTGTTCCCAGGGCATTGGCATATTTTCTAGAAGTTTCATAACTGCATGAGGCATATATTTTAATGCTCTAAAATGAAATCAAGAAATTATTTTTTCTTATTTTTTTTATGAAAATATTAATATTAATTTCTTAATATTATTTACACATTATTACATATTTTATTTACATATTAATATATTAATATGTAAATATAATTTTTGATATATGTACTAACCCCAAATAAACTCGTTTGTCATGTCTATATTTGCGACTACTCATGTCTCCATGATCTCTAATAATTTTTCTTATATGTTCAGGAGGCATATCTTCTTTTTGAGCATCCACAAAACCAAATTTTCTTTTTTCGGCAAATCTTTTTGACTGAAGCTGTTGCCATTTTTGAGCTAAAAATAAATATTTCAAATAATATAAATAACAATAAATTATTATAAATAACAATAAATTAATATAAATAACAATAAATTTTATATATACATTAATATATATATAATATATATAAATCTTTAAATCTTAATTAAAAACTTCTATCATAGCTAAAAAATCTTTAAATTAATAACAATTTCAAATTTTATTACACAATCATCATATTAACTTATATTTAATCTTCCTTTCAAAAGTTTAGAAAATATTAATTTTTTAAATACCTTTTTCTTGAAGTTTATCTTCTGATAAAACTTCTGGTTGTTTAGGCATTTGTGGCAATGGTGGTCCTGCTATTGCTTGCATATGAGCATGATGTGCAGCTTGTGCATGTGCGGCAGCTTGAGCATGAGCTTGAGCTGCAGCTAACTGAGCATGAGCTTGTTGTTGAGCCATCATAGTGGCCCAAGGATTAGGACCCAATAAATATGGTGGAATTGACATTTTTTCAAATTAAATAAGTAGAACAAAACTATAATAAAAATTATATCACATTTTAATATTTATCTAAACTTTTATCTAAATTTAATATAAAATATTATACATATATATAATTATATATATATATAATTATGAATTTGATAAATAAAAATATTCATCAATTAATTAAATTTATACTTTTTTTTTCTTTTTTATTTTCTTTTTTATTTTAATTTAATATGTATTCATATAAAAATGTATTACTTAAAAAAACATTTCTATTATCAAATATATATTCCAATAATGTATCACATAACCTATAAACTATAAATTATTTAAATGAATGTTTCTAGTGATGGATATATTAAAAAAAATATTTTTGATAACATATCATAACTAAAATATAATTGAATTTACATTATATTTATAGATACTGTTATAATTATAGTTAGTTTCATTAAAATCTTACATCAATTAAATAATATGTTTTATAAAATTTTACATTTCCATTGAAACAAGTATGTCTTTATCATTTCAATTTACTTACAATTGTTAATTAATTTAAAATAATTAATTAGTTTGAATAATTGACAAAAATGTGAAATATTTCAGTCATCTAATACGAATAAATAGCAAATATATACAATGATTAATTGTAATCAATTCAATATAATATCGTAAATAGATTTCGTTGTATTGTACAAAATATTAAATAATTAAAATTTTAATTATTTTTTTCTTTTCTATTTGATATAATTATACAAAATTTAACAAAATTTTATTTGAAATATCTATAAATTGTAAACTTACGTTATTTTTTATATGATATCAAGCATGTCAAGTATATGTGAAAAGTGACGCTATTGTTGCTTTAAATTATGTAAGTATTTAGATGCTCCTCTTTGTAACCTAACCATAATTTAATGTCCAATTAAGAGAACAATTCAATGTTTTTGCATTCTCCAATTTTGATCATATCGTAGATGGCGTAATCATAATCTTTTCCATTTTTTATGCATTTTAAAATATATTAAAACATTAATAATTGAAATATATGTAAAAAAAATAAACAATTTATCTTGTAAATTTATTTCAAATTAAATATAAATTTTTTATTTAATCTTAATACTTCTTTTTTCTAATTTGATCTTAATAATTTTAAAATTTTAAATTGGATTGAAGACTGATTTATAAAGATTACATTATAATACAGTTTATCATTAAGAACAGAAAACTATATAACTTTATATAAAGTAGAGTCAACTTATTTCACATTTATCAAATTAATAAGAAATGTGTATTTCTTGTTTCTATTTTCAAATAGAATAAAACTTTTAAATGTTTCTATATATTTATTATATATTTTATGCTAGATTAGAGTTGGCATTCACGTTGGAACATAGTTTGTGTCTGGAGTACTTGAATCGTTTCATGTTGCTTTTTCAAAATTTCTGATATTTCTTTTTGTCATTATTTTGTCATAAGATAAGAAAGTGAAAAAAGGAACAAAATAGTAAATAATCTTCGTAATATTGCACATACTTTTATATAGATTTTGTAATTCACGTTTATAGGTAATTTAATCTATCACAAAATCAGTGTGGAACACGCAAATAAAAGGAAGTATAATATACTACCGCATTTACGCACATACGTAGATATCTATGTTATTCGAACACATTAAGATCAATTAAAGTTATTGACGAAAAAAATTTTTAAATGTGATTACGTTGTAAGAAGAATGGCTGGAGTATTTGACATAGAATTACATGACGGAGATTCTATAAATCAAGACGAGTCGGATGATGATATCGTTGAAAATAGAGAAGTTCGTGTTTTGTTAAATTTTATTAATTTTAAGTTATTGTAACAAGTTTATAATATATTTCATTTTTTTTAGGAAGAATATAATCGTACTACAAATATAAATACAATATTAGAGTAAGTAGAATAAATTTTTCAAAATGTATAATATTGTCTATTGAATATTGTTAAAAAAATATTATATTATAATATATATATATATATATATAATGTATATAAATGTATTATAATAATAATCTTAAGAATATTTAATTGTTATATATATATGTTTGATTGCCTTTTTATCTTTTTTTTTAAAGGAAAACTGAAAAATTTTATTTTTTTATAGATCTGATAATTTAGAAAGAGTACAGTTATCAGAACAAAATGTCAATGCAGGACAAGAGAAAACTGGTCCGCAAGATTTTGAATTATGTAAAATCCTTGGAGAAGGTGGATATGGAAAAGTTTTTCAAGTAAAAAAAGTAACTGGAAAAGATAAAGGCAGTATTTTTGCAATGAAGGTAAATATTTCTATTTATATATATATATATAAAAAGCTTTATAGTTTTTTTATTTGCATAGGTATTACGAAAAGCATCCATCATAAGAAATCAAAAGGACACAGCTCATACAAAAGCAGAAAGGAATATTTTAGAAGCAGTAAAAGTAAATAAATTTCAACATTTATAAGATATTTATTTATTTATTTAGCTATTTATAAAATATTTATTTATCTTTTTTTTCAGCATCCATTTATTGTAAATTTAATGTATGCATTTCAAACTGGTGGTAAATTATATTTAATTTTGGAATATCTATGTGGAGGAGAACTCTTCACATATTTAGATAGAGAAGGCATTTTCTTAGAAGATACTGCTTGGTAAATTAATTTATCAATTTATTTTATTAATTTAAATGATGATAAATGATAATTTATTATATTTTATATAAATTTTATCTATAATAATTTAAGTATAACTAAATTATTATATCTTTGTATTTTATATTTATAGTTTTTATTTATCTGAGATTATACTTGCGTTGCAACATCTTCATAATCAGGGTATTATATACAGGTATTTTTAATTATTAATATTATTTATAATTTATAATAGCATAACTGGACTGATTATCTTTATAGGGATTTAAAGCCAGAAAATATTTTATTAGATGGCGAAGGTCATGTTAAATTAACAGATTTTGGTCTTTGTAAAGAACATATAGAAGAAGGTACAGTAACACATACATTTTGTGGAACCATAGAGTATATGTAAGTAAAATATTATATTGATAAAAACTTATTATTAAATTAACTAAAAATAAATTATGAATAAAAATAAATTGGTTAAAAATGCATATATTATAACTATCATTATCATTTAGGGCACCGGAAATTTTAACAAGAAGTGGACATGGGAAAGCAGTTGATTGGTGGAGTTTAGGTGCTTTAATGTTTGATATGCTTACTGGAATGGTATGTAAAATAAATACTGCAAAATATTTTTAAAATATAAAATTGAATCAATTAACATGATTTTATATATATATATATATATATACTATTCCTATAGCCACCATTTACAGGAGATGATAGAAGAAAAACAATCGAGAAGATTTTACGCGGAAAGTTAAATCTTCCATTATATTTAACACCAGATGCAAGAGATTTAATACGAAAATTATTAAAAGTATCTTTTCATTTTCTTTTCATAACATAATAATTTTGTTTAATTATTGCATAATTATTTTATATTAAATATAATAATTATTGTATATTTAATAATATTTAATATGTGTGTTTTATATATTAATTACAGAGACAAGTATCACAAAGATTGGGATCTGGACCTGAAGATGCTGAACAGATTATGAATCATAATTTTTTTGAACATATTAATTGGCAAGATGTAATATCGCGAAAGTTAGAGCCTCCTTTTAAACCATCATTAGTAAATATCATTAATTTAAATAAAACGCATTATGATAATAAATACATAAATTTTTTAATATTTATAGAAAAGTGCTGATGATACATCACAATTCGATGAACAATTCACAGCAACTGTACCAGTTGATTCACCAGTTGAAAGTACTTTAAGTGAATCTGCTAATATGATTTTTCAAGTAAGTTACAAAATAGATAATAAATATAATAGATAATAAAAATATATTCGAATTAATTTTTAAAATAAAATTATTAAAATTAATGTAATAATTATTATTTAATTCAATGTTAAAATAACATAACAAAATGCTTGCAGGGTTTTACATATGTAGCACCTAGTGTTTTGGAGGAAATGTGTGCGCAACCAAGGATCGTAAATGCTAGAAGCCCACGCAAAGGTTTCTTAAGTACAGGAAGTCTTCACAGTTTGTCATCAAGATCTCCTGATGGCCACATTCGTACAACATCTCATTTTCATCAACATAGGTATTTTTAAACTTAATATTTTATTTATTACTTTGAGAAACATAAGTATTTTATATGTAAATTCAATCATAATTATTAATTATCTAAAATATGTGCTTTTATACTTGAAAAATTATTTTTTAATTTCTAGGCATCACGTTGTAGGTTCAAATAATATAGAAGATACCGAAATGGCGGATATAGGTCCGCTTTTTAATTTCTAAATATAGCATAATAAATTTAAATAATCAAATTAATAATAGAATCATTTATAACGAATAGAAGAAAATGTTGGATCTTCCATTTTAGATTCAGCAGAAAATTTGTAAAATTATGTCCCATAATATTTGTTCTTCGTTCCGACGAAAATAGTTTAACTATTTAATTATTGAATTTAATGCGATTTGAATTTAGACATAAACAATTCTAAACTTTAAAAGAAGTTACGCTTATAGAGCAGCGGTGCTACTCTACAAATCGTATGTAGGCCTGTAATTGCTCTAATATGACTGATAATTGTTTGCAATGTAAAAAAGTAATATTATATGCGCTTTTGTTGTGTAAATATGTGCAGATTTCAATAAGTACAATTTCTTTAAAAAAAATTCTATATCATTAAAAATCTGAAAAGTATTTTTGATGACATATCTCATCGACTAATTTATATACATATATATATATATATATATATGTATGTGTATATACAGGATGTTAATTATTGTAGAATATCTTTTGAGGATCAATTTTAACCAAAACAAATACAAAAATTGATATAATAACAAAATTTCAATTAAAACTTATTTATCATAAAAAAGTTGAATAATTAATTATTATAAATAATTTAAATTTATATTAAACAAAAAAATAATAGCGAAATAATAGCGATAATAGCGAAATGTAGAGTAAAACAGTTGTAGAAATATTGTGCTCTTTTCCCATCTCACTTCATCTAATGCAAACTTAAATTATATATATAACTATAATTTAATAAATAAGCCAATATTTTTGTGTTTGTTTTTGTTTCTAAAATTTATTTTTCAAAGATATTCCACAAATATGTTAATATAACACCTTCTATATACATATACAAGTTTATTGTTAGCATATAAGATGAAATTAAAAAATTCATTCAGCATACATATATTAAGAGGTTTATTCTAAAAAAAATAAAGAAAAAAAGAATCTATCGTTTCTTTGAAATACATTACTCGTAAAAATATGTAAATCGTACATCGTTCAATAAATTAAATAAATTCAAAAAAAATTTGAATAAATATACATTCCAAACTAATTCAAGTTTCTCAAATGATAAATATATTTAATTTATATAAATTATGCTGATTAAAATAGAACATTGGATATAATTAAATTTGAAATTTTGTTTTGCTATTAAAAAAATTTATTTAAATAATATTATTATTAAAATATGTTATGAAAAGGAGGCTTAAAAAAAAAAGAAACAGCAGTATATAAAATTGTATTAAGCTTTGTCATATAATATTGGAGAAGAATTATAAATATATTTATGTAAATATGATTCGGTGAATCGCAAATAATGTTTTAATAAGAAAAAAATTAGAATTCATGCTATATAATATCTTGTTTTTAAGATTAAAATTTTAAAAATGAATTAATTAATTAATATTTAAATTTTTTGATTAAGATTTATATGTTTCATCTTATATGTTTCCTCAAAGTTATATTCGTTCGTTAAAATATGTATATGTTTTTATGCATGTTTTTACACATGAAAAAATTTATGTCTTTCATTGATATTTTATTTATGTCTTTCACTATATATAATATAGTAATATGCTTAAATTATATCTATGATATTTTTATAGATAATAATAAGTCATTGTTTTTTATTTACTGTTAATTCAATTTTATTTTTTACATGTAATCGTTGTGAAAATGACAATTATACAACAAAAATTTTAACTGCCCAAGTGTTCACAGCTAATAGCTGGATAGTATTAAATTTTCCATAGAAGAACTTATACATGCTCACCTATACACGTGTGTGTAGCAATATGTATGTAAAATTCTTGTTAATAGTTAATATGTTATAAAAGTAAAATGTTGAGAGTGAGAAATTAATATCTTGTAAGATAAATATACAAAGATATGAAAATGCTCTCTTCCTTCTTTAAACTTTAAAAGATTATTCTAATGATTTCATTTTCATATATTTCCATAACAAATTTACTATATAAAGAAGTAAATGAAGCATTTTCAAATATTCATATATATATCCAATGATATATATTAAACTTAATTTAGAAATTATTACATTGTTTTGGTATCTGTAATTAGAAAGACATATCGAAAAGCTTAGCAATTAATTTTACATAAATATTAGTACATAATATTATTACAAATTCATATAGATAATGTTTTAAAATTCATTCTTGTATATATAATGTTTTAACAGAAGTCTTGTTTATATAATATGTATTTATTAAGCAGTTACAGACTTTTGAAAATATTTTTCAAAACCGAAATTCTGTAAATACTTAATAATATTAATGTTATATATTGATAATAAAAGATCAAATATAGCTACTTATAGATGAAATAATAATAAGTTTAAAATAATATTTGTATAAAAAATTTCTTTAGATAATCTTATTCCATATAGAATATTAACAAAAATTTAACTTTCATCATATATATTTGAAATTCATTAAATATTTACATAAATTTATATAAATATTTAATTTATATAATATTTATATATATTTATTATTTATTGTATTTTCTATTGCATAATATTATGAAAGATATACAAGCCAATTATATAAATTGTTTCAAGTCAAACAAGTTATCAATTAGAAAAAATTTAAAAAATTAAATCTTAAAAATTTTTTTGAAAATTTTTAATTATAATATGATATATGAAATATTTGAAGTACAAGGATAAATTTTCAATATTAAATTTTGAACTTTCTCAAATGAATGCCAAATTTTGTTCAGATAAAATATGGACAATGAATTAGTAGCTATAATTCCCTTTTAATTTTTGATGTAACTGATTTAATTTTTATACTATAAACTACTAAAATTTTATCGTTTCTTTTTCTAGATTTTTATGATTTCAAATATCATTAATATTCTATTTTTTAATTGTTGTATTGATGGAGTAAATTGCTAAGAAAACAGTTATTATAATATGTTATCTTCGATATGAAACATAAAAATGAATATAAGATATTATTAATGTAATTTTATATATTTTTTTGGATATCTGCTTGAAAATTATGTGAAAATTATCATTGTTTATATGATTCTTTTATGTATATATACATAATTTACCCGTTTTGTTTTTTATCATTTTTATTATTTAAATGATTTATCGTTATATATTAAATGGTCATATTAAATGATATATCGTTTATTATGTTTAATAATTCATGTTTAATTATATTTAATAATTACATTCAATTCAAAGTTATATTAGTATATATTTTTAATATAAAAAGATATTTTAATATCGTTTTATTTTCTTTCTATTTTGATTTTCATTAGTTTCTTTTCCAGTAAATTTTACAAGTTCTTTTTTTTTATGATTATTAAACTCTTTATGTTTACTTTCTTTCTTATCATTCTCATGAGATTTTTTATGCTTAGATTTCTTTTCGTGTTTAAATCTATTTCTTTTCTTTCTACTGTCCGTTTTATTTTCTTCCTTCTTTTCTTGATAATTTATAGAATTTCCATTTGAAATAGAATTTTTTTTTTCTTTTTTTTGTTCCTTTCTAAATCTTTTTGTACCATAGCTATTTGTGATGCTACTACTAGTATTAGTACTTTGAGTACTACTACTATTACTACTATTACTACTACTACTAGTACTACTACTACTACTACTACTACTACTACTATTACTACTACTACTACTATTACTACTACTACTACTACTACTAGCATCACTGCTGATGGAAGTGTCACTACTATCACTATCGATATCACTTTTATTTTTTTTATGTTTATATCGTTTTTCTTTCAATTTTCTTTTTTCTGCTTTTTTAGTCCTTTTTTCAAGTTGCTGTAATTTCCTATAAATATTAACATTAATTAATCCCAATTATTCTTAAATTACTATGTTTTAAATATTATATGAATATTTATTAACTTACATTAATAACTTCTTTTTTTGCTTTTTAGAAAGTGTTTTTAGAAATGTAATTTCAGATTGTTCTTCATCATCTGAAACCATAAGATGTTCGTGCTCAGGAACTCTTAAATGTTGCTGAGCATTAAGAGCTGATCTATAATAAAATTAAATATATTAAAATAAAAAAATATTCATTAAAATTAAAATCAGAAAAAAATTTTTAGATTTATTTTTACTTTTTAAGTGCTAATCCATCTTCTCTCATTTGTTGAACTAATGTTAAAGCATCTGGAGTAGATGTAGCTGGTGAATTATTTGCCATTACTACACTCATTGCCTGACTATATAGAGGACATTCTTTATCTATAATTAAAATATATATTATTAAATAATTAATTTTTTATATTTAATTTTATTCTTTTCATATTATATTATATTATTTCATATTAACCTGTATTTATATGTCCCCATTTATGACATTTGATACAACGGACATTACGTACTTGAATACCAAATGGTTGATCTCTTATTTCACTGTCTCCTTTACAATAACTTTCTCTTGGTGCATTATACTTGCGTTGCCATTCAAATTTATATTCTGGTTCATTGTCTTCTTTTTCTCTCTCTTTTTTTGCTCCAGGTGGTGGTTCATACATAAAATTTACACTAAGTTTATCCTTGCTTTCTTTACTCAATAAAGCTCTACAAAAAATAAAATAATAAAAAATATAAAAAAAAATATTTTAAAAAAATTAAATTGAAAGAACATGATTTTACTTATTATTATGAAGATCTTGTTCTTTTTCATATTGAACACGTAATTCCTCTTGTTTTTTCTTATAAGCTTCTGCTTGTTGTTCAGCCATCCATACCTTAAAAAATAATATAAAAAATATAAATTTAATTATTATATAAATAACAAATATCTAAAACAATAACCTAAAAAATTGAGAAAACATACTCGTTTTAAATTGTCTCGAGATGCTGGGTGAAAAAATTTTTTGCACATGTAATTATTAAATCCCTTTCCCATTTTATATAATTAAATAAATAATATTTTAATATTCAATTAATTAACATTAATGTTTATAATAAATCAATAATGAAATAAATGTATACAATTCGATCATATAATTTTCACTAATACCAAACAGTGTTGTTGAACGAACGGTATGCTACTCCCTCTACAAAAAGTAGCAACAAATTTTTATAGGAGAAGAATGACGTCGTGTTATCGCCATTACTATTGTTAAATTAAGCATAGACACATCATGTATATGACAAGATGCAACAGGTGATGTTTAGTTTGAAATGCTGAGATTTCGCCATAGTTGTGGATTATTAATACTAAATTAAACATTTGCAAATATTTTAAAATGTTTTTTTTATAAAAATATATACAATATTCATGAAATATAAAAAAAACAAACAATAAAAAAATAAAAATTTAATTTATATATAAATAAATAATACAATTATATAAAATTATAAAAAAATAATTATATAAAAATAAATAATAAATTAATTTATTATAAAAATACATAATAATATAATGTAATATATATATATATATATATATATATATATATATATATATATAAAATATAATATAAATAATTTAAATATAAGTTTAAATAATGAAATATGAATAAATGAATACAAATATATATATTATATTATAATATATATATAAATTTATAAATTTATTTTTTAATAATTATTTTGTTTGCTATTATTTATATCATTCTAATTAAAAAGTAAAATCCTAGTTTTTATTTTTCATTTTTTAAATATATTAAAATTCAATAATTCTTTAATAAAAACATATTTTTATTTATTTTATACATATAATAATTTTTGTTTTAAAATTTTAGTAATTAAATTTTTTATACTTTTATATTTATTATTTCTAATTCTAAATTTTTTGTGTTATAATTGAAAAATATCTTTCTCTTTATATTAGAATGTAATAATATCAAATATTAAATAATGAAAAGAAAATTATTATATCAGAAATATTTTTGAAAATCAATTTCTCTTTTAGATTCTTAATTATATTAATTTTATTTACTTATGTTTAATTATAACAATTTCTTTTCAATATATTAATATAATGTAATATAATATAATATAATATAATATAATATAATATAATATAATATAATATAATATAATGAATTTTTAATATAAGATTTTAATATAGATTTATTAATAATATATTATATAACTAATAATATATTAATAATATATAATTTATATATTTAAATATTTATATATTCATATATTTAAATATATTATAATTAATAATATATTATATATTATTTTGTTTACTTCAAACCTTTTTTATTATATTTAAATATAAACCATTCAAATATAAACCATATTATTTTACATACTTCAAAATGTTAAAATAAATAAAAACTTTTATTTCAATAATAATCAGATAAATAGTTCAATTCTGTTTCTTTTACATTTTTTATAAAAGATTAATTGATTTCCATTCTAGAGGTTGGCTTTTTTTCTTCTGTTGCATTTTCAACAAATTTATATTATAAATTTATATTATGATTAATTGAATTTTTATGTTTCTCATTTATTTATCATTATTAGTTTTTTCCTGCTATAATAATTTTATTGCATATTTTTCATTTTATTTTATATGAGTTATTGTTGTATTTTTTAAGCTAAGATTTCAAATTTAAATCCTCCAATTAATTGTTTTTTTTTCTTGAAAAAAAAGAAGGAAATATTGTTATTGCTGTTATCATTATTATTTATAAAATAACCATATTATATATGATAAATTTTAAACAATTTTTTAAACTATTATTTGAATCTCTATTATTCGTTTTGAAATTGCAAAATATTAAAAAGCAATAAAATTAAAAAAAAAATTAACACATTACAAAACTATAAACTGTATTCCGACAAAAATGGCTTGATACTTGGCAAGGTTAGTTCAGATTTCTATCAAAATTAAACATTGTATCACGTGACATATGTCCACATAATCTAATACTAGTAATAAAGATGTGATATCAAATTCTATGTTGGGAGTAGTAGATAAGAAACAAAGTTGTGAAAATATAAATAGTTGACAGTTGATATTGCCAATTTCTTTCCTCTATTACTTAATTTCTCACTATACAAAGTGTAACATCAAACTCTACGCGCGTAATAATTTTTCCAATCAAAGAAAATTAATATAATAGTAGATATTGCAATTTTATGTCAAACATTTTATAATATATAGGTATATTTTATAAATATAATATAAATATATTATTGTCAGAAAAGATAATAGCTTATGTATTATTACAGATTGGTAAAAAAGTATTCTATAAAAAAAAGTAATTATCATAAAAGTAAATTATCATAATATAGTGCTAGATAGTATTATAAACATTACAGATTTTTATTGTATATTGTTAGAAATATATTAATTGAACATTTTTATTTATTTTGACATATAAGGTTATTTCAATTCAATATAAAAATTCAAGAGGAAAAAAAATACTAAGATATATCACTTGAGAAAAATATTACATAAAATTAATCAAATTTATTTGTGACAGTGAATTATTTTAGAGTTAATTTGTCCTATTAAAAATACAATTTCAAATGCAATGAAAATAAACGAGAAAAACATGGTAGCTTTTGCAACTTCGGCAACACCAGTGGATCGTGAAGGCTGGTTATACAAACGTGGTGAATTGAATCGTGGCTATCAAAAAAGATGGTTTGTTCTCAAAGGAAATATATTATTTTATTTCGATCGACGCGGTGACAAAGAACCAGTTGGTATGATAGTTCTTGAAGGTTGTACTATTGAATTAGCAGAAGATGAGGAACAATTTGGTTTTCAAATTGTATTTCATGGTCCAAATAATAGAAATTATGCTCTTGCAGCAGAATCTCAAGTAAAGATATTTTTTAATTCTAAAATATTAATTATTAATCTTAGAATAATGGACAATGCACAGAATAGATATATAATTAATTTTTAGGAATCTATGGAGCAATGGATGAAAGCTTTAGCATGTGCAAGCTATGATTATATGAAGTTAATGGTAGCAGATTTACAAAGACAATTGGATGCTGCAGAAGAAGAAACAACAATGGTGGTAGCTCCTTCACAATCTCCTAAAGCTCCACCAAGGCAACGACATAATCCTTTTAATAGATCAGAATTTCATCATCGTTCACAAAGTGTTAGATCTGCCCCTGGAAGAACAGAAAATGTTCCAAGAACAAGGATAACATTCCGTGAATTGCATAATATGTATGGTAGAAGAATTTTAGCTGATTTAAATGAATGGAGACATACAAGGAAAGCTGCTGAAGCTCCCTTGATCAGTTTTTAATAATGCATTATATAAATTGTAAATATTTAATTTAATATAAGATTATAAAGTAGTCGATAAAAGAAATATATTAAGTTCGTAAATTCATCCCATCTATATATTTAAAAATTGTGATAAATGAAGAAATAAAAAATTTTCATTACAACTTTTCACTAATTCCCATTAAAAAATAAAATATTATTTGATTCTAGATATTAATATATAATTTTTAATGGTGCTATTTGATATTTTATTTTAAGATCTCATTATATTTCTTCCATCGACTATATGCACATTAAATATTATTGGAATGTATCATTTATTTTTATAAACCAAAATATTTACAATCAATATACAACAAAATATAATTATAAATTTTAATCATTATTAGAATATTACAAATTATTGCTAAATTATCTCAAATAGAAACTGTGCCTGTAAAATACAATACATTCATTATTGTTAAATTAAATTACATTGAAAACTAACTCATATATTATAACATGATTCACACAATTCTGAATTGTAAAATGAATTAAAATTATATTGAAACAATAATTCCTAGACATCATAAATAAATATCATATATCTGACAAAAGATATTATTTACAACACTATTTAAAATATCAAATTTGAATTAAAAAAAGGAATTTGGACAATTTGGATGAAAAATCAAAGTAAATTAATAATAATTTGAAATAAAAAATAAAAGATAAAGAAATAATAAAATAAGAAATAATAAATAATAAAATTTTAAATAATTAAAAATTATATAAAAAACAGCATTGATTTAATAAAAAAAATACTTAACATTGCATCAACAATTTTCTTATTAGATATTTTATTAGAATAAATATTGACATTTTGCATATTTGTGTAAATAATATATTCAAGTACAAATTTAAAAGATTATTTAAATTTAAAGACACCTTTTTTTTTCACATCACCTGGTAGATGTCTAGCACCTAGTAAGAGTCGAGCTTTATCTTCTTCTTGTGGAGCAGATTCTTCTTGCGGGCCTCGTGGCTTAATTTGCAATTTTTGTTTAATAGCTTGACTTAATATTACACGTCTAGAATCACTTTTCATAGCTAAAAGAAGGTCAAGCCATGTCCAAGTAACATTATGATATTCTAATGTTGGTATTACCAAAGCAAAATCACGAACATCTTCCAAATTTTTTTCTTTATTTCCCTGTGTATAAGAGATTATGTATGATATATAAACATATAAAAAAAAAATAATTTTGATAATTTCTAATTCTGATTACTTCAAAAAATAGAAATATAATGATTTATTTATAAAATTTTAATGCAAATACCTTGTAAGAAACACGAACGGGTACTTCAGGTATTTTAATATATATAAATAATTTATTTTTGTCCGCTCGTTCTTTCATTTTTTCTACATCATCTCTTCTTTCGATTGGAACATAAAAAGAGGAATCTCGTTGTGGTGCTGGTGGTTCTTCTATTCCTTCTGGATCTCTTTCAGGAAAACAGAATTTGAGCATCGTATTGAAAAACTTTTTTGTTAATCCTAATAATAAAAGATTTGATTAATTTTTAGAAAAAGATATATTTCTTTTTTGTGAAAGAATAAAAAAAATATAGAAAAATATATATAAATAAATATATATAAAAATAGAAAAATATATATAATAATAAATACCTATTGTTAATGGGACAACATTGATTTCAAAATGTTCTTTTACAGATATTCCAGCAACTGGTGCTTTTTCTCTACAGAAAACGCGAAGAGCTCTTTGTCTATCGACAGGCATATTACTTTGTAATTCTGTCGGTGTCAACACTTCCGTGTAAATTTGATTTGGTAGTAAATTAGTCATCCTAACATATCCTAATTCAAGAAGATGTTCAACTGAATCATCAGTTTTACTTGTTTTAGTATATAAGAAATTAGTTAATATAAGGTCAGCAATTCCCAATTGTCCATCTGCATCAGTTAATCTCCATTGAGCATGTTTGAAGCATATTTCTGCTACTCTTGCGACTGCTGCTGGTTTATCTTTCAATGTAGTAGAAGCTGTAGTTGGAGTAGTTGTTTCTTTATAACAACTTAACATAACATCAAGTTCTTCCGCTTTTGCTCCAAGTTGTTCCTTACATTCGAAAACTCTAATTTCCAATCGTTCCATTTCTGCTAATAATTCGGGACTAGATTCCTCTGCTAATGCCTTTTGTACTAAATAAGTCTCACGTTCCAATCTCCTTAATTTTGCCACTAAACCACGTACAGTATTTTGTAATTGTTGAATTGGCCGTTTTTGATCTTCGACCGAGTGTAACTGCAATTGAAATCTCATTCTTTGCAAACGTTCCGACGCTTCTTTTCTCCTTGGTTCGACATATAAAAGCAAATTGTTAACGATATCTAAAATCATAGCATACTGCAACGAATTCGTACAGACATCTAAATCATGATGCATCAATGTAAATGCATCAGCTGCTAAAAGTTCTTTTCTTTCCCATGGACTAACTTCTTCTCTAGGTGGTGGTGGAATTTGATCGACAGAGCCGACATCCAAAGCTTGTCCATAACCAACATAAAAGAATTCACATTTACATCTCGAGACAATACGTTGTAGCTGATGTTGAGGCCCACCGCCACCGCCAACTGTTTGACTTACTACGCCACCGACACTTTGTCCTGAACCAACTAGCGCTGGTACATCTGGTAAGCCAGCTATTACAGTTGAATCTTTTTCCTAGTTTAATATACAAACTTTATCGAAAATTTTACTTACAATTTATTTACAATTTAATTAATTTTACAATTTATTTTTTTATTAACTTACTTGTATATTGTCTAATGTCAACCACATTATATTATCATCGATATTTTCATCGATATTGGCACTAACAGTTGCATAATATTGCATACATTCTAATGATCCAACCCAGGTTGTTTTTGATACTAAAGTTCTTTCTTTCCATACAGGTTGATGTATTCTTTGTAATATTTCCGCTTTTGCCGCAGATAAAATTACATAGCCTCGTGTTTCAATACCTTTCAATAATACTTGACTATTCACTAAAGCAACTAAAAAAAAAAAACAAGTTTTTCTTTTTTCTTATCTATATATATATGAATATATAGCCAATAAAAAAATATTTAAATCCTACATTACAATAAATTTCATTTTATTGAAAATTCTGATTTTATTGAAAATTTCTATATATAGATATACAAAATAATATAGAACATAAAATAAAATTCTTTATAATGTAAGATTCGAATATTTGTATGTATATTAAAATTATATGAAAGCGATTAATAATAAAATGCATACACTTATACACATTTATATATTATAAATATATATATACTTTAAGTTCATACATACTTAGCCAATTTTTATGAAGAACATCATCTTGATGACAAGCTGCTAGTCCACGCAATTGTTGACCTCTCGTTTGTACTGATAGATCATCGCTAAATGCAACTGGTTTATTTGCAGCTTCGGCTATTAATCTCTGTAACATACCAACAGCTTCTCCCTGTTGTGGTTTTGTTGCAGACGATGTGTTCACTTGAGTTGCTACATTTTGTACTTCAATCGATCTTGTTCGATTCTTATGCGGTGTTGATGAACTCTCCCTGTGAAACCCTTTCAAAGCTGCAGTAGAAAGATTTTTCTTGAGTTGCTGAGTTTTTATAAAAGAATCAAAGAGTGCAAATGCCACATCTCTATTCGTTTTCGTCCAAGCTCCTTTCAAATCGTGTACAACAAGTCTGTGTGTAGGAGTATCCCCTCCAGTGACTCCAGTCACCATTGCTTCTCTACCATAACTGACACGGGCAACGCTTAAACAATAACATTTTTCAACCGGTTGTCGAAGAGAAGCGCTTTCTTTGTCCTCATGAAGAGCACTTTTTAACCAAATTTCTGCATCGCTAAGTTCACAGTTCATGTATACTACTGACCATTCAGCTCTTGGTCGATGTATTAGTCCATCATCAATCGGATGCAATGACAAATTATGCTCACAACTACATACTACTCTTCCGCCAGTTACTTCGAATCCGCGTTGCATGGCAAATGACATCCAATAGCTAACATGAAATTGATGGAAAGCTAAAGTTAATCGAACTTTCCTATAATGTCTGCTCAATTGTTTCTTTCTAGGTCTAATATTCTTAAAAAGTGGTCCTTTTCTGGTTGGTCTCGTTGCTCCAGACAAAATAAATTTTAGATTTTCGAACCATCTAAGAGTGCTACCATATAGTAAGGCAGTTGGTGCGCTCGCCAATGCCGGAGATCCAGTTGGTTTCGTTTCGAGTGAAAGACTAACATTTAAATTTTGTGAACGAAACGCTCTAAATGAATCGTGTTCTTGATTACTCGAATATTCTGGTAATCTATCTGGAGCACAAGGTATCGCAGCATGATGGTCTCTAGGATCGCCTAAGCAAACCCATGCTAATTTTATGCTTAAACGTACATTCGGTAAATGTAATAATCTACAATCATCATATTTACTAGCCGTACGAACATAAACATCCAAATCTCCTTTTACAATAATTCTGCCCTGTGTCCAATCGAGTTCCAATCCTGTCCATGTAAGCTCCATTTCTTCTGTAGTGTTGTATGGATCTAATGAGCCATGTAATAGAACTGTTAATTGTTTCACACAAAGTGTTAATCTTCCATGAAGAGCTAATCGCATTTTGTCCCAAAATGGTAATGGGGGACTTGGATCTCGTGATGGATGAATAATTTTCTCAAAACTAAGATTACATTGTGCTATCACAGGTTCCCAACAAGGACCAAATGCATATCTGAATTTATCGATATCCCAATTAAGATCGTGGTAATATTTCAATGATGTCATTCCTCTTTCTATAACAATATCTTCCCAAGGTATACCAATTTCGATTCTTACAGTTCGTCTAGCTCTCGATGGTGCTAAAGCCTCTGCCCCAGCTAATCTACCCCATACGCTTAAACTTTCTACTAAGAGTAATGGTTGGGGAAAATCTCGTAATTGTAATTTCCATTCAGCACATTTTAAACTGATTCCTCTTACCCATAAAGTACTAAATTCAAGACCATCCTCCGGCCAAGGAGTTTCTGCATCCATTTCTCGAAGAGCTTTTATCGCATTTTCCATGCCATTAATCGATGGATCAGCTAAAGCTAATATCTCGATATCTATCATAGACCAAGCAAATAATCGTGTTCTAGCTGGACCAGCGCGCTGCATTTGTTTCCATCGTTGTACATATATTTCGGCATTCTTTTTATTCAGACTAGCATATAGTTCTTCTACTTTACCTTGAGGTAGTAACAAATGAGCTCGACATAATTCCTGCACTTTAGTATCGAGCATCGCTTGTCTTTTTAGACTTTCCTTATATTCATCTTCTAATAATTCATAATTATCTCGTAAACGTACTTCAAATGGATCATCGCTTACTTCAAATATCCATTCTTTAATCTATAATACATGAAATAATTTTTTTATATCAATTATAAAAAATGGATGGATATAATTACTATCAATTATTTATACATACATACTTTTATAATTAAATCATATGGCAAACGTTTTTCTTTTTCATGAGTTGATGATAACGATGATGATGAATGAATTTCTTTTAACCATTTCTTTATGCTGAACAATTCATTCTGAATTGCATCAGTAAACTGATGTTCATATGGGAAGCAAGCTTTTACAGATTCGATATTGAGCATCCAAGTTTCATTCCAATCCAAAACAAAACCTTCATTACTTTGGCGTTCTAATTTCACTTCTTCATTATTTAGTACTCTAATTAATTCAAATCCTTCTATCATAATTATGTCAGCCATGTCTAAAGTAGCACGCAAATAATTTAATCTCCATTCTCCTTGTGACCAACGTAATTGATCTGATGAAAGTTCCAAAAAATGTTTTGGAGAAATATCTATAGATAGACTGATACCGCTAGTAGCCAATATATCTATCGATCGTTTCTGTTGATTTTCAATGTTTTCATCTGTAAACAAAATTTAAATAAATACGTAAAAATTAATAAAAAAAAAAATAACGTCATAAAATAATAATTAAATATAATAAGAACAAATAAAAATATTAAAAAATATATATTTAAAAAAAAACCTTGAACAATGGAAGAGTTTTTGTTTATAATAGATCTAAAATTTGTAGACTCTAGCCAAAGTTTTAAAAGGCGAAGATGTAAATTTGGACTCCATGCCAAATTGGTACCATCCAAACTAATATTTATCATTTCAGGAGTAATTGCACCTTTGCACTTTCTTATAGCTAAAAACGGATGCACTAATGCTTGTGCATGTTGACATATAATTGGTTCATTTTTATTTAATGTTATTGCGCTAACACCTTCTGTCACACCCACTAATCGCTTTATATTATATTCTAAACTTGCAGTATCCAAACGCATCATGATGGATACTAAACAATTGATTGAAATATTAGTGTTAAATCTTTTAATTATAACTTTTAATTAAAATTATTTAATTAATTATTGAAATATATACATACGATTATTTTCTGCGATAAAGAATAAATTACAGTTTGTAATTTTGAGATTTAATTGAACAATATTATCTGATTTTTTAGTATTTTTCATTCTTTCGATTTTTTTGTTGTATATTTGACAACATCTACCGAACAAATTTAATAAATCAGATACATTTAAGATATACATTTTCTTATTATTTTTCTTTTTTATCTTACTTGTATGCTTCTTCAAGAAATTTAGCAAGTTCTAAACTCCATTCAGTTACAAGAGCATCAACAGCAATTCCTATAGCATTGGTACGTGTTGTAGCTAATAATACTCCAATAGATAAAGGTGTTCCCCATTGATGAGATGATTCCGAAATAAAAGCATTGGAACCATTTAAAGTACAATATAAAGATTCTACTACTAACTCTGTATTCCAATTGTCTATTATATCTACAGAATTAAATAATTATTAAGAAATTATTAAGAAATTATTAATCTTATTATTAATTTAATTATTAATTATTAATTTTAATATATGTAATGTATATTAAGAATATACATATACTAAAATTAATATATATTATTTAATAATTTAAAGATACAAAATACAAAATGATACCTGCAAATGTATTTAATGAAAATTTCATATGAGCTACACCACATGAAGCTTCATGAACATCCAATAATTTGATACATAATGAGGAATCATAAAGTTCAGTATTTACTCTTACATCTAACCATGGTAATTTATTCTTAAATGTTATATTACCAACAGGTTTTGAAATTTCGTTATCGGTATTAAATAATATTGTTTCCCAGTCTTTATGATCATAAATAATAGAAAGATTATTAATCTGTGTAGCAATTTGTAAAATGTCTTGTTCCATCTGTATAAGCAATTTAATTAATTATTTAATACATAAAAATTCATTGAAATATTTTAACAAATATTTAAAACAATACATAAAATATTATATACATATAAAAATATAAAAATATTATATACATATAAATATAAAAATATACGCTACCTTTGAATTTACTATTAATGATCGTAATGTCAAAACAGGAAGTTTACTTCGAATTGATAGTCCATCCAAATTTAAAGTGAAATTTAATAGTGGTTCAAATGGTTGGAATTTTGTGCTAATTTGTAAGCCTTTCATTGTACCTTCTAAACCAAGCACTATGCCATCTTCTCTACCCGTAATTATAGAAGAATTACCCACTTTTAAATTAAAATCCTAGAAATATTTAATCATATTTTTCTTTTTTATTACTATTTTTAAGCAATATTCATTTTTTTCTTTTAATTTTAATCAATTCATAATAATGAATTTACCTTTGGTATAATTGGTGCTAATCGAGCTAAAAGATTATTGGAAGGATTGACATGTACATCTGAATATGAAGATGCAGCATTAGTTAATGAACTTCTGTCTTTGAAGAATGTAACAAGACCTGCTCCTCCAGAACCCTCTGTCTGCGTGATTCCGATGTACAATTTCTATAAATTAGATCCTGCTTGATTCCAATCTAATCCCATTGCAAAGGACAGTTGTTCAGGCTCATCCATTAAGTGTGCTAAACACAAATAGCTATCGTTCAAAGCATTAAGCTACATCATTGAATCATAACAGTATTGTATTGTTGCCTAGCCTTTGCAGTTTGCACATCAAAACGAGTATGCTTATACAATATATATAAATCATATAAAAAATTTTTTTATACCTCTACCGAAAGTTCTCCTTGTGCCTTCAAAGTTGCTTCAGCTGTTCCAGCAAAACATATCTGTGACAGACAGGCATCTGATGCATGACGTAATAATTTCATTGCTCCACCTATAATAGCAGCAGATGCAAGAAGAGTACGAGCTCCATGAACAACACTACCATCTAAAGTGAGACTTTCAGCACTTCCATTAGCTAACCAACCATTACCCAAAATCAGAAGACTTAAATTTTCTACGTGCACAGCCATAAACTAAAATATTTCACAAAGTAATTATTTTAATTACTTACAAATCATTTAATTTTTAAGTATCTTAATTAAAATTATTTTAATATTATATAATAATAAATAATATTAATAATAATATATTAATAATATTAATAAATTATCATTTTTTTATATTCTTATATTCTTAAATAAATCTTATAATTATAATATACATACTTGTACAAATGTTATAATTATTGGTGGGATTTTCTTATTTCGAAAATCCATTGGCTTCTTTGGCTTTCTTAATATTTGTAGAGGTTTTATTGGAACATCTTTGTTAATTCTAACATCTTTCATGATCACAGCTAAAAGTTTTGCAACATCACTACTAAAGAGACTGCTTCGTATACTGATTTCTTCCACTTGCTAAAATTAATGAATTTATTAGAGTAGAAAATAAATAATAATTTTCTAATGCATTTTATGAAAATAAAAAATATATATACATAAATAATAATATAAATAATTTTTTCTGTGAAAAAAACTTACCAATGTAAAACCATTTTTAGAAATATTTACGTCACGTAATATGAAATACGGTAATGAAATATGACCGACACGTAGATAAATTTTATATCGTCTTTTTACTAACCATGCTAAAAATCTTGGTATCACCCTGGTAGATAAATAAAGGAATATATTAAATTTTATTATTAAATTTTTAAGAATTACAGTACATCAGAATTACAGAATTTTCATATACAATTATTATAAATCTTACCAAGTAAAACAACAATAGAGAATAAAAGAAGTCACACACAAAGCAATTAAACCAGTCATTTTTAGATACAATTACATACTGTAGAAACAATATGTATAAATTTTTAGTAATACCAAAAATTATTGTCAAAATAGTAGAATAATAATAATTTCTTCATCAAATTAATTTTTTAATCAAACATACCAGTTGACAAACCACATATGTATAAATATCTACCTATATATATACGTTTTTATGCAAACTTAAATTATACATATAATCATATATCGATATATCGATGTTTCGATAATATATAAAATCGAGCATAACTTCAACCATATTTGTTAGTCATTCGAAACACTCTTGATTACGTAGATTATGATAAGTGATAAAATTAATTTTAAATATCATCAATTGTTAAATTCATTTACAGTTTATAATTATATAACAATAAAAATAATATTTTTTGCAAATACGCCACATTGTGTATTAAAATTAACAAAACTTAACAATTAACCTTTCGACTTCAAGAATTAAAAAAGTAAGGTTAGTCTATATATATATTTATCTTGATATAATTTATTCAAGCGAATAAAATATAAAAAATATATAAAATATAAAAAATTTATTGAAAAATAAAAAGTTTAAATAAATTAGAGCATATAATATATAAAAAAACACGAATATATATTTTAAAAGGAATTTAAAGAATTTTAAAATAAGTATATATTTATGATACGATATGATATAAAAAATTCTAATTATATAGTAGAAATATATATGTATTGTCGGATCAAAATAGATAGTAAATTTCTAATTTATTTAATGTATAATTTTATAATTATCTCTTTCTGTACATCATTAAAAAAGTAGAAATAAAATAAGTTATAACTAAATGTAAGTTAAAATCACAATAATAATAACAATGATAATATAATTAATAAAAGTATTGATATTATAATGATATAAAAATGGACAAAATGTGTAAATGGACAAAAAATATAAGCTTGCAAAAAATCATAAGAATACATTAATCATATATATGTATATATTGTATTATATATTTTAATTTTATATTAACTAAAGTGTATACGTAGATTTTACGCGAAATTGTAACGTGTAAAGTATTTTTTAAATATTTAATACTTTTTTTGTATGTTACATAGTATTTTGTGTATTGAATTCATTTATATTAGCAAAATTAATATAATTAATATAATTTATAATAGTTTTATAATAGAAATATGAAATTGAAAAATCAATAAATATAATAAATAAGAAATAGTTTTAAAAAAAATATTATTTTTTAATTAAATATTATAATTAAAAATTAATATAAAATTTGAAAAGATTGGAAATTTAATATTTGGTTAATATATATGGAAAAAATATATTAAATATTTTTGTATGGTTATACATATTTTCAATATTAATGATTGTGAGAAAACATTGAAATTGAAAAAAAAAGATAATTGTATTCATGATAAAATATACTTCTCTTGATTTATACGTTTATTACGTTACCATGTGAATATCGATTCAGAACATATTCCATCAAATGACCGAGTTTTACTGAAGATTCTCGAAAAGAATTGTACATCAAGTGTTCCAACAAGTTGACTTTATTGTATAATTATTTTACATAGTTATAAATTGAGTGAAAAATAAAATTAACATTAAAATAATAAACTTGAAAGATTTTTCATTTAAATAATCGGAAAAGACGTTAAATTATGAAGAAACAAGATAAAAGAAAAATAAAAGTAATTGAAACAATAGATGACATCATCTTTATTATTGATAACAATAAAGAAAGTAACAAAATCATCAATAGTAACAAACAAGAACAAAAAAAGATCTTTTTTGTGTAATACAAATTGAAGAAATCAAAACTACGAACAATATCAAAATGATGTTTGAAACAAAGTAATATTCATGACACTGGAACACAGAAAATTTAGACGCGTGCACGGACTTCAATTTCCGTTGCACCCTCAACAAGTAATTGGGTGGATTGTGATCTTAATTATCGTGGTAAATACGTTTGCAATATTAACGCCACTTCTCAAACCAAATTTACGATCAGTTTTCTCAATCGTTATTGCTATAATCTTTTTTATACACATTTGTTCTCATTTGGCAGTGATTTTATTAGATCCGGCAGATCCTCGCGTCAGATCTCAGCCAACAAATAAAATTGTACCAGAATTCGATCGAAATAAACACTCACATGTAATTGAAAACGGTAGATGCCATCTTTGTAATATAACTATTGAAAGTAAAAGAACGAAGCATTGTTCTATTTGTAACAAATGCATTATTCGATTCGATCATCATTGCAAATGGCTCAATAATTGCATTGGAGCTAGAAACTATTGCGCTTTTCTAATCTGTTTAATTTCTGCAATTCTAGCAAGTTTGTTTGTTACCGGTCTCTCCGTGACAGAATTGTCATTGCTGTTGTTCTTTGATCGAATAATAGATCAACCTGCTACTAATATAACTACGAAAAACGCGACTGATTCTGTAGTTTTATTTATCGTTCCTATTTCGGATACTACTATAATAATCGCAATCTCCGCGATTGGAATTCTTTCGGCAATTGTAGCAATACTTTTACTTCATTTGTGCTTTTTTCATGGTTATATTGCTTGCCTTGGATTAACTACATACGAATATATACGAAACAAAAGAGAAAAGAAGTCTGTTGCTACTACAATTGCTACAACTGATACTACCGCCGCAGCTACTACCACAACTTCCATCACAACAAAAATCACTTCTATTGAAATAATCACTACCACAGTTACTGGTAATAGTTCATCAATGCCAGTTCAGCAAATAGAATCAAGAATACAACATGGTTTTTGTGAGTTTGTTTCTGCTCGTCGTTTCTTATTATCATCTTTTGCAAATGGCGAAAATCAATGTTTCTGTTGCGATATAAATGATAATCGAATCAAACTTGAAAGGAAATCAAATCAAATCGTAACTCAGTCTTCTTTTTTTTATGGAGAAAGCAAAGAGAAAAATTTCCAATTTTGTTTTTCAATACATGATATTTTTGAATCACAATCAAAGCAAACACCAACGGAAAATTCAACAGATGTATCATCAGCAAATATTGAACAACCAACAATCACATTTCGAAAATGGAATACTACTTTATCAACATCTATTTTTTGTTGCTCTACTTCACTTAACTCGATAGCAATGTATTGTACAAAGAATATTAAAATGAATATATCGAAGAAACAATCTTGCGACAAACAAAGTTGTGATGTTATATCTAATCAAATAGCATATGTTTCAACAAATTCTTATAAAAATGTTGAAAGAATAGGATTTTTCTATACATATTTAAATAAAGAAGAAAAAAGAAAAAGATGTAGAAAGAAAAGAAAAAGTCAAGAACAATCGTATGATATGAACATAGTGCACATACAAAAATTGAAGAAAATAAATAAAATTGATTTGATTACGAAGGAGGATTATGATTCGTTTATGAAAAATATAGTATTATTGATATCAATCACTGCCTCTTCTCTTATCATTCCCTTCTATACACTTATTATTATTGTTCCACTTTATTCAAAACTTCCTCCGTTATATAAATCGTCAATCACAAAATTAGACTTATCAGAATCACAGAATCAAATTTCACTTCGATTGCAAAAAATAACTGAATCATCAACATACAGATTTGGAACATGTTTTATTTTTCAAAAAGGACAAACAACTAAATCACATATATTATCTATCAAGCTTTCTCCTATTTTGGAATCGGAATTTTCAAAACCTGCTACATCACAATCGCATTCTTCTTTATCATCATATTCTGAATATTTCTCTTGTTTATTAATATCATTATCATTTGCATCTCAATCTTTTTCATCTCCACGAGTTATTGATGATAAATTCTATCTTCATGAAAAATATAATACTTATATCAATTAATTACTTTATTTTTGAAATCCGTTTAAAACAATAGTAAATATAGTAAATCATGTTTATATCATAAACATGTGTTTTTTTTTGCAAGCTTTAACGTGGACAATAAATAATAAAGAAAAAGGGAAAGGGAAGGGGGTAATTATATATGCCGCACCTTCAGTCTTTAATTTAAAAATTATAAAGTGAGTACCGATCTATATCGTGGATGAAACAGAATTTTTTTTAAAAAAGCCGTGCTATTCATTTAAATGTAAAATGTGCTCTTCTATCTACTCATCATTATATATTTTTGTAGATGTCATCAGTTTCAGCAAAAATATCTGACCGACTTATAAATACTACTACACAAGAGATGAATATTTGGAAAAATGTATTGGGTTCTCCACAATACATAGTTGCACCGATGGTTGATGCGAGCGAATTAGCTTGGAGATTATTGAGTCGTCGTCATGGTGCACATCTTTGTTACACACCAATGCTTCATTCTTCGGTTTTTTGTCGAGATCCAAAATATCGACGAGAAGCTCTTGCCAGTACTGCTGAAGATCGGCCATTGGTCGTCCAGGTATAGATACGTACGTCAAACAGGCCTGTTTCAGTTATTTTTTTCTTTTATCTTTTTTATTATTCTTAAATAATTTTGAATTTTGATCTTTAACTTATTAATTTGTTTGTTATAGTTCTGTGGTAATGATCCCAGTACATTATTAGAGGCAGCACTTTTAGCAGAACCATATTGTGATGCAGTCGATATAAATATTGGTTGTCCTCAAGCAATTGCTAAACGGGGTCATTATGGTGCTTTCCTTCAAGATGATTGGGATTTACTTCAACAAATCGGTTCGTAAGAATTTTATGCATATTTACAATTTATATTTTTATATATATTTTTTTTTTCTTTTTCATAAAATGTTACAGTTAGTACTTTGAGTAAAAAACTTCATGTACCAGTGACTTGCAAACTTCGAGTATTTGCAGAAATTGATAAAACTGTGAAATATGCAAAAATGCTTGAAGCTGCTGGTGCACAATTACTTACTGTACATGGACGAACTCGAGAACAGAAAGGTCCATTGACTGGTGTTGCATCTTGGGATCATATTAAAGCTGTAAGGTATAATTAACAAGACTTAATTAACAAAATTTATTTTCTTTTCAACATTTTTTATATTTTTCATCATTTTTTATTCCAAATATTATTCCAAACATTTAGACAAGCTGTCACAATTCCAGTATTTGCAAATGGTAATATACAATGTCTACAAGATGTTCAAAAATGTATAGAAGAAACTGGTGTTAATGGTGTAATGTCAGCAGAAGGCAATCTTTATAATCCATATATATTTGAAGCTTGTTATCCACCTAGTTGGGAGCCAGCACTTGAATATTTAGATTTGGTAGAATGTTATCCAGCCCCTGCTTCTTATATCCGTGGTCATCTCTTTAAATTATTTCAACACACGTATGTATAAAAATTTTCTTTCTAAGTTTGTTTTATCTTTATTTTTTATATATAAATAAATTCCAAATTAAAAATTAACTTATGCGTTCAGCGTTCTTTTAACTAGAGAGTAGACTTTGTTTAGCAGAAAATAAAGAAGAAAGAGAAAATTTGGCTCGAAACTCTACTATGGAATCTTTCCGAAATGTCGTTTACACTTTGAGAGATCGATATCTACCTTATCACGAAGGACGTTTAATATGGCATGAAGAAACATCTGGTTTGATAATTTTGTTATCCAATAAATACAATCATTTGATCATTTATTGTATTTCATATATAATACACATTTTAGATTATAACTTAAAATTACCTCCTTGGTTGTGCCAACCATATGTACGTCATCTTCCAGAAGAGAAAATACAAAAACTAGAAATCGAAAAAATCGAAAAGGTTAGTTTAATATAAAAATATTTTTTTTTTTCATTCTTTCCATATTATATACAAATAAAAGTAAATAATTGTTCTTCCATTTTGACATTCTTTTTTAGCAAAATGAATCAGCTAAGAGAAAATTCAAAGACGAAGAAGGAAATGAAATATCACGAAAACATTTAAAAAAACTTAAACGTATAGCGCGCCGACCAAACAAATCAACTGTTGTAATAAAAAGAGGATCCAATTTATGTCGCAATTGCCCAAATCCAGTGGTTTGCAAAATTTAATTTTTTTTTTACATTTATTTTTTTTGTTTGAATTCATTAATTTCTTTTTCTTTTCCTTTTCTTTTAGAGTCTCAAATGCGTTCATAAATCATGTCGGCAGTGCTGTAGAAACAAATGTTTTACAGAAAATTTGGATTGTACTGGACACAGAAATTTAACTAAAACTAGAAGACAAATGGCAATAGACTTTGCTGCAAAACGAAGAACTATTGAAGATACGATATGACATTGTATGATATTTTAGATTATATAAATAAAAATTAAATAAATATATGGGCACATATTATAAAATATATACACGTATTTTTATTATTTTTTAATTATTTTATAGATGTTATAATAATTTTAATATAATAATTGTACTATAATATGTTACTATTCACAAATTATACTACAATTCGATTTTCAAACTCATCTTACATTATATCATTTAATATTATAATACTTCATGAGTCAATATCATAATATCATAGATAAAATTTCAAAATGATCCATTAAGTGCTTGAAGATGTCGATGTAATCATTTTTGTTACAATTGCATAAATATCGCTATTTTTTTCTTCAGGAAGTATATCTTTTTGTTTCTTCTCATTATACCAATATTTTTTATTTACAAGTATAAGAATTATAAGAACAGGTAGGTGGATCAATGAAAAATGAAAAAGCTTACGTGAACTTCTACTATCTGATTGTTTATGAAACTTCCATGCTAAAAAAAATATAAATAATTTATATATAATATCAATACAATAAACTATTATGTTATAAAATTATTTATTTTTTTTCTTTTGTTTTAAGATATAACTATTTTGACTTACCAAGATATAGAAAATATACATTAAGAGGTGTTGATGTCAAGGCAAACCACCAATTTGTTACATTGAAAATAGGTGCTAAATAACAAAGACCTGTTAATGCTGCAGTATAACGTAATGCTGTTTTACGACAAAGCTTTGGATTTGTAACTGCCATCATTCTATAACCAGCACGTGAATAATCTGGTCTCAAATTCCATGACAAAGCATTGAAATGAGGAAATTGCCATGCATATAATATGCCAGACATTATCCAGGCACCTGGAGATATTATATCATTGACACAAGATGCCCAGCCCATTAACGGTGGTATAGCTCCAACTAAATAATAATCAATATGTAATATCTATTGATACTTATTAATATTAATAATAAAATATATTAAATAATAATATAAATATATTAATAAAAACTGATAAATATTAATAATTTGTAATTTTATAATATACTTGCCTATAGAACCTATCCAAGTGTTCAAAATACTAATTCGTTTCATAGGAGTATAAATAAGTGTATATAGAATTAAATTAGTTGCTCCTAAGATTGCTGTTAAATCATTAACTTGACTATATAATAATAATAATCCACTAAAACCAGACACTGTTGCAAAAATTATTGCTTGTCCTGGACTAATAAAAAATTCTATTATAAGTATAATGAATTGTTTTTTAATTTTTTTATAATTGAAATATATTGTACATACGTTACATGACCTCTAACTAATACTCTATTTTTTGTTCTTGACATTTGTGCATCAAAGGGAACTTCAAAAAATTGATTAATAGCATTTGCTGTTGCAGAAAGTAATCCTGTACCCATGGAACATGCAATAAATGTATAAGTATCAAAAGCTCCTGGAGCCAATATATATCCAGCCATAGTAGTTATAACTACCAAAGCTAAAATTAATCATTCATTGAAAAAATAATTCATTTTTTATATTGAAAAAAATTACATTAATATATTATTTATTAGAGATGTTAATTTTTCTTACATGTTAGCCTTATTTTAGATAACATAAAACAATATTTTTGAAGTTTTCCAGAATCTAATTTTATATGTTGCCATTCTTGTTTGTCATTTATACATAAATCTTTTTGTTTTACATTATTTATTATATCTACATATTGAGTATTTTTTTGATCACCAATAGGTGTAACGAAGCTTGATGGAATATTATGATTTTGAAGATTTTTAATATTTAATGAATGTTGTTGTTTCTGAATACAATTTAAATTCTTTATCCTTGGTGTGGCCTTAGTAGAATACTACAATAAATTATTATAAAAATTAATATTATAATAAAGAATTTAAAATATATAGATTACATAAAATATCATTACACATACTGTAGAAATTGACAGTTTCAACGATGACAGACATATATTACGGGAAATCCTGATTGAATAAAAAATAAATAACATGATAAAAATATAATGATTAATATTTTCTTTTTCTCATTCTGAAAATAATATAAGAACCAACCGGTCCTTGATTACAATTTTGCCATGAATAATGAAATTATAAGACAATTCAAATACTTTATTGTTTCTTAACAACGAAATATTCGACTTACATCATGAAATATTTTCGTTTTTATAATTTTTGTTTCGTGTTACGTAAGAAAAATTTGAACAAACATTCATTGCGATAAACTTAAAATAATTTTACTAGATTATTTGAACCTATGCTTATTCAAGTAGTTGAATCGAAACTCATGAAAATCGAATATTCGAATCGATGTAAAAGACAATGAATTCCTAAAAACATCAATAGACGTCCAAATTTTATAGAAATACGAATATGAGATAGCGCCTTATATTTAAAACAAATCTTCATGTAAATAAGTTTAATTTTTTGTATTAATAAACATACAATAATTATACAATTTGTACAAATACATATACATATATCTTTAATGATCCGTATATAATATATTAATGTGAATATATTTATTTATATTAATGTATAGATATTTATGTATAGATATTTTTTATTGATATTTTTAATTAATTTTTTTTTAATTTATAGAATAGAATAAAATAACATATATTATATTTTTAACTTCTAAATTTTGCTCGGAATATAACAATCAAAAATTACTTAATAGAATTACTAAAAATAGAAAAAAAAATAAATTTGAAATGTATTTTATTGAAAAAATATTAAAATTATTATTAAAAAAAATTAATTATTTTAAATAAGAAATTAATGATTTTGAATAGTATCATCTACTATAATTATACGTATATAATAAATAATCTACTGTACATATATCCATAATATTTTAAGTCCAATGTAATAATATAAATTGTACATAATTTTATACATAATTGTATGTTGCTATATTTTATATTGTATTCTTATTTTTCTAATTAAAGATAAAGAAAACATATATAATCACCTGATAAAAATAAAAAGTCACTTATTTGATTAAGAAGAAATAAGAATATAAAGTAGTGCAAGATGATAACATAAAATATATGTGTGTGTAAAAGAAGCGTAATATAAATTTGAAGATATTTAAAGAACATAATTAGAAAAAAAAGGAAGATCGATGTATGTTATTAATAGATCTTCATGATATTGAGCATCATTCATTCAATGAAATAGTGAGATCTTTTTTAATAATCATCTTTAGGCAGAAGAGAAAAGACAGAACACGGATAGACAATGATAAGGTTATATCAGTGTACGTTTTATCAAATTTGACATAAATTCAGCGTATTAATAATACGAAAATTATAATTTGAACGAAATAAATTGAGAGAAGAAAATCAAGCGCGACGAAATTATTGAAAACTATATTTCAATCGGTATGCCGTGGGGTCATAAAAATGTGATATTCGCGAGAATTGGTTCTGCCCTATTTTACGGGTTGTCTTCATTTATGATCACAGTTGTAAATAAGACTGTACTAACGTCATTTGAATTTCCTTCGTTTCAATTGCTTGGCATAGGACAAATGGTGGCTACTATCGTATTACTTTTCACAGCAAAAAAGTTGCGGTACATTGAGTTTCCTAACCTAGAACGAGCAACGTGTATCAAGATATGGCCATTGCCCATCATTTACATCGGTAACATGATATTTGGATTAGGTGGTACTAAACAACTTAGCCTTCCAATGTTTACCGCCCTTAGACGATTTAGTATCCTTATGACGATGATCGCCGAATATTATATTCTCGGAATAAAAGCGCGTATTTCTGTTCAATTGAGTGTATATACAATGATTCTCGGAGCTGTAGTAGCGGCATTAAACGATCTTGCTTTTAATGCGGAGGGCTATCTTTTTATCCTATTAAACGACTTTTTCACGGCCGCCAATGGTGTCTACATGAAGAAGAAATTGGATTCAAAAGAACTAGGAAAATACGGACTAATGTATTATAATTCATTATTTATGATTGTCCCAGCGATTAGTATTGCGTGTTGGATGGAAGATATACATTCAATCTTAGAATTTCCATATTGGGATAATGTGTTTTTTCTTGTACAGTTTGGACTTTCATGTATTATGGGTTTTGTACTATCCTATAGCATGATTCTTTGTACACTTTATAATTCTGCGTTAACTACTACAATAATTGGATGTTTAAAAAATATATGTGTTACATATCTTGGAATGATAATTGGTGGTGATTATATTTTTACATGGTTAAATTTCATAGGATTGAATTTAAGCGTTGTTGGTAGTTTAGTATATACTTGGGTAACGTTTCGAAGAAAGGAATCAACTGAATCAAAATATTCTTCCCTTTCTGAGGAACAAACAAATAAAGTGCAAGCTGTATGATCAATATAAATGAAATCGTGCCATGTAACTATCTCAATCTCATTTTTTTATGCTAATTTTTATTTTTTTCTTTCCTTTTTTTTCCCAATCTCTTTTTGTGTTTTTTCATTTTCTCTTACTAGCCATTTAATTTGTGTCTATATTCAAAATGATTATGTTGTTAGAAATTAGAAGAAGAGCAAAATGAAAATACGAAAAGAGTAAATGGAACAAAGCAAATATCATAAATAATTATAAGTAAATATAATATATTCTACGTACCAAAGCGATAATAATGTTACCAAATAAGATATGAATATGCTAATAGTTATTTCAGTAACATAACGATGTAAAATACAACTTGTACATATACATATTTCAAAAGTGCAATATAATAATGCACGTGTATAGAACTACTTTAGCGAAATAAATTTAATTTGTAAAGAAAGGAATGATCGTCATTATCCTTGATCAGTTTCAGGCTGGCTAGTTCGAAGATTTTACAACAGCGATGTCTCATCATCATTCACAACGGATTACGCGAAACATCGTATATCTCTGTCAACGGTACAACGCGCGATTTTGACGGTTGGTGCTGCTGCGATATCACTTTTCAATCCTTATCGAGGTGACATGATCGCATGCTTGGCAGAAACAACCGGTACTGATGCTCTTTCCTATTGTCATCGGCAAATGCTTGCAACCTCCGAGGGATGTCGCATTCTTGCCGAAAAACCACGCATATCCTCTTCAACAGTTGATTTTTCCGCGCTAAAACGATTACCAGCAGGAACTCTTGGAAAAATTTATTACGATTTCTTGGAAGTAAATGTAAGCTTTTTCACTGATTTCGCATTTTGTTTTGCCACAAAAGTCGATCTTATTCTTGCATATTATATAATTTTTTTTTATAATCAATCTTTATAAATATTATCAGTATTAGTACTGATAATGAATATTTTATCTATTATTCTCTTATTTGGTTTTGATTTAATTAACTTCTGTTTTAACCAGTTGATAATCATTGATAGAAATGGATTGTGATTTTTCTTAGAACTTATAAAACTTATATTCTATAAAAATTATTATTTCTTTATATGTTAATTTATGGTATTGACAATATTATATTTTATTATATTTAGATTTTTTTATGCTATTGATATTAAATATCATATATATATATATATATTTATTTATTTATTTATTTATTTAGACACAATAAATGATATTGTCCCATGTGTGATATTAAGCAATAATAATAATAATATGATAAAATGGCAATATTGATATTAATGTAATTCGGTTCCATTGAATTAATTAAGAGAAAGTCTAATGTATATCATTTTATTCATTTAGTAAGTGATTTTATAAATAAATGTGTTGAAAAAATATATATGTTTGTTATAGAATGTATCTCCCGATTCTAGAACTATGGTCAAATTCGTCCAAGATACTGAATTGGCATATGTAATGCAACGATATCGAGAAACACATGATATTTATCATGCAATACTTTTGATGCCAACTACAATGCTCGGGGAAGTATCAGTTAAATGGATAGAAGCATTGCAATTACGTTTGCCAATGTGTTTAAACGGAGCGATATTTGGAGCATTTCGATTGCGTCCAAGGTAAATTAAATGTAAAAATGAAATGCATATTTATATACATTGAATCGCAAAAATATTGGAATCCTATCTTACAATTCATTATGTGAAAATTCTGATTTTAATGAAAATTTTAGACATTTTTATTTGAAATTTCTAAACAAATCTCTGTAGCAATATGATAACATAGTATCCAAATATTTTTGCGATGTATGTATAATATTAATGTATAACTATTTTTACATTTTTGTTAATTAATTTTCAAAATTAATTTCTCATTCTTTTTTTTAGACAAAGAAAATTATATCTTGATCATTATCTTCCATGGGCTATTAATACAGGAATTAAAGCAAAATTTCTTTTGGGTATCTATTTCGAGGAACGTTGGGAACAACCTCTTGTTGATTTCCATCGAGAATTAAACATCGTTCCTTTAATATCGATGGAAAATACTTATAATGATATGTAAAATTTTTTCTCAAACGCTTTTTTCTCCGTTATTATGATAGCAAGAATAGAAGTTATTAGGTAGTATATAACAATTTTTTTATTCACCGTAACGTTGGAAATATGAAGAATATAATTTTTAATGGAATACGTATGATTTGTATTACAAATATTTCGATCGCTATAATCAGAAATTTTAAAAAATTTATGTTCCTGTGTATATATATATAGTGCATATACGCGCAATACGATGAAAAGTTGATTCATTTACAAGCAATCAACAATCTGACTAGCATCATATGGACATAATATCCTAGTTTTCGGTAAGTATTAGCAAATCGATCGATAATTACATTTTGAGATCACATATCGCATAATATGAAACGATATTTGTAATATTGATTGTCCCATTTGGTTTGTGGTAACGCGCACAAACTATTACGAATGACTAATATCTTGATATGAACAGAATATGTACTTAAATAATGATTATTCATTTGGCAGTTTTATCGATTATAATATTTGCAGTATAACATATTTTAAATTTTTCATATACATATAAAATATAATATCTTTCATGTTAATTATCTTGTTGAATTTTTGAATTCTAAACCAAATTCGTTATAAAATTAATATTATATATTTTTGTTTCATCTTTTTTTGCATGTTTCTCCAAACCAATATAAATTTTATTAATTTATTTATACAATTTTGCATTCATATAGAGAGAAAGCATATTAATATTAGTTATGAAGAGTCAATATTTAATTGAAGAATATTTTGCATGTTAAAATCAATAATTAGAAAAAATAAAACAATAACTTTTATGAAAAAGCTTTGCGTTTCTTGTTCACAGGAAATCTCTCTCTCTCTCTCTCTCTCTCTCTCTCTCTCTCTCTCTCTCTCTCTCTCTCTCTCTCTCTCTCTCTCTCTCTCTCTCTCTCTCTCTCTCTCTCTCTCGCATGTACATTATGTATTTTTATATATATATATATATATATATATATATATATGCGCAAAGTTGATTCATACATAAACCTAATTGAGCATTAAAAGTTAATGGCCAGAGCATCCTGATATTTTTAATGGAAAGAAGTAGTTTTACGATATATTTTTGATAAGCTACATTAGGAATATTTATTATTAATTAATAAAAAAAAATCACGAAGCAGAAGAAGAATAAATCAACATAAAAAGCTGAAATTTATGTACAGGATGCTTCTTGGCTGATTGTAATCGTTTGGTCCGTACTACTCAATCATGAGTACCTGGAACATTCAATCGAAGGCTAATTTCTCGAGATATAGATGAATTTCTTCGAAACTAGGTCTCTCTTCAACTCGTGTGCTCCAACATTTTTTCATTATACGATAAAGATTATCCGGACAATGATTAGACTGTGAAGGAATTCGAAGTTGATTTCTTTTATCATTATTATCATCATATTCTTTATCGATGCTCGTTTCTCTTTGATACCAATGACCATAGTTTTCTAAAATTTGTGTGACTGTTAAATCTGCATATGGTATTTCTTTACAATTTTGAAAAATTTCCCAAATTGTTACAGCAAATGACCAAACATCGGCACGACAACTACGTTTACCCTGAAAAACAGAAAAAAAAGAAAATGGATGCAATATATAGAAACTAGAGGAATATGTATCTGAAGAACAAAGGAACAAATATATATATAATATTATATAATATTAAAAAAGAAATAGGAATGCTAAATAATATTTACCAATAAAATTGCTTCCCATGCCATCCAACGAAGAGGAATTTTTATATTATGTTCATCGATGAAATAGTGATGATCATATTTATTACAATATATAGCATGATCGGATATTTTTATTTTCAAATCGAGACAAACGATGCAATTTCTAAAATTTATATTGATGTTAAATTAATTTGTTTTCTTTTATTTTATTTTTTATAAATATTTATATTACCTAGCCGCTAAATCACAATGTGCAATATTCATGGATTCCAGATATTTCATACCAGATGCAATTTGGATAATAAAACTTAAACGGCTGCCATAGCTGCGAAGAATAGACACGAATTGAGATACGAAGAAATGACATCTTAATACATCATTAAGGTATTTTTTTCACCTAATATCTTCTTTGTTATCCAAATTTTCACGGTTTTCTAAAAAAGTAGGAAGATCTCCAAATTGACCGTACTCGAATATAGCTCCGAATGGTTCTTCTTCTACTAAAGCTATCATCTTCGCTATGTTCGAATTTTGAAGCATTGCCAAAACGTGCATATCTTTTGTGAAATCCAATCTAAATACATACAAATATTTTTACTAGAAATGCAATTATATTTTGGAATTAACATACCTTAAGGAATCTACAACTCCCCGCCAAAGAGATCTAACAATTACAATTTGTCGATTTTGAATCGCTTCTATTTCCGGATTGGTAATTCCTTTTGCTTCACATAAATGGACCTATGTGGCCAAATATGTTTTTAATTATTTTAATTTTTAAAATATAATTTTTAATTATTAAATTTTATATTTATCAATTATATTTTATATTTATTAATATTATTCATTCTTACCAAACCGAAATTTCCTTCTCCAAGCTTATCTAAAATCCGTAATCTATGTCTAGAAATACGTTGGACATTGTAAGATTCAATGGTATGTAGTAAGCATAGGCTTTTTTCACGAATTTGAAGTGGTGTGAAAGGACTCGAAGTTGATGAAGTTTCTTTTTTCTTCTATAAATATATCATATTTTTAATATATATATTTTAAATATATATATTTTATTCATTGTCTTACCGTTAAAATATCCGTTGCTGCATAATATCCTTCATAATTTCTTTGATTCAATTTTCCTGATTGTGAATAAAATATCTTTTTCGATGAATATGTTGTAGATGGAACTATAATTTCCGTAGATTTGCTTGTCATAAAGCTCGAGTTGCATTTAAAATCTAAGATTGAATAGAAAAAAATCGAGTTTAACATATAAATATAATGATGTAATGTGATAATAATTAAAGGGAATGACAAATTCATAATCCGCACTACTTTATTAATTTACAAAACTATTCCTTTTATATTATATATGTATACATATATATGTAAGTAGGCTCTCTACAATTCTTTCTTTTGCATTTTCTTAATCATGAATGTGTTACCAATATGTTCAGATATAATCTTCTCCGAATTTTAGAAGTTTGAATTTCAAGATGAGTCGAAAAAGATTTCGATACTTTTTTATTTGTTTCAAATTTTCAATAGAAATTCTTTATTCGATCCGAATTTATAAATTCAAATATTGTTACATTTTTTTGATATTATGCTAATAGTATCAGAGAAAACTAGTTGATAGTGAGCCGAGAAAAATTCATAAAGTTTGATGTGAAAACAAATAAATGAATATTAAATCTATTAATATTCATTAAACTTACCAGAACATGATTCAGATATACGTGCGGACACATTTGATTTCGTAACTACGAGATTTTCTTCAGAGAACAGATTATACGTTCTTTCGTATAAAGTTGAATTGCGATTATTTTCGGAATCAGCCACGCTAGTTTGGGAATCTCTTCGTAAATCTGTATTGGATCGAGTAGGCAAGTTATCAGAAGCAGCAATAATGATAGGTTTACGAATTAATGATAATCCAGTTACGATTGAATTTGAAAGTTTAACATCCTTCGGAGAGATCGCAATACCCGGTGTAGATGAATCACAGAGTAGAGCCGTATGCTTTTGTAACAAAGCTACTTTGTTACGACCTCTTTGTTTGATCAAGAATGCTGTACAAGTTAAAAAAAGAGCAAACACTGTCAGTAAACCGCTAACAAGTCCAATATATGTTTGGGAAGTACCAACGGGAAAGGCATCTGGTGTCGAATTGTTTTCATGAATTTCATAAAGTGTTGTTACATTAAAACCCAATATTATTGAGTCCAAGGAGTTACTAGATTTTATTCGTAATTCGCTTTGATTTTGATCCATTTCGAATGATCGATCGTTCAAAATATTCAAATCATTTGATTTACTCTTACTACCTGTAATTAATAAAATATTAATAAGTTATTAATTCATTAATAACAACATTACATTAATAACATTAATAACAGCATTTAATTTTCTTTTTTTTCTTGAAAGTTACTCTTATGAGTACTATTCAATTTAGTGTTTGATAGAAGTAATTACTTAATCTGTTTAATTATTTATATATATAATATTTGTGAACAAAGTTATGGATAGATATTACTGTTCGCATATTTTTTTATTTTTTTTAAACACAAAACATTTCTAAATATATTTCGCAAAAACAAAATATAAATAAACAGAATTTATTTTTAAGTTATATAAGTAATAATTATTGGTAATTATATTTATTAATTTTAATATTTTATAATTATTATTAATTTCTCTATTTTTTATAATATAAATATTATAATTTATTATTAAATTTTGTTTATTTTTTAATTAATTATTTATTAAATATTAAATATTAACAAATTATATATCGCTACTTTAGTAATACTTTAGTTATTACATTTGTTATAAAAAAATCTTTATTATTGAGACAAATATCTATTTCGTTGTCTGTTTTTTTTATCATTATTTATTACATTGTCCATACGTCTAATTGTTGAATAGCATTGTTATATAATAATTTAAACAGATTTAGCAAAAAAAATAAATAAATTCTTTACCGGTGTGGAAGGTGATTTCGCTAAGCAGCAACCATTTCGCAGCAAGATCGAATTCCATTTTTACAAATCGTCCTATTCTAGATTGCAAAGGAATCGAAATTGTTTCGGCAACAGACGAGCTAGCATCGATCAAACCCACCAATTTTTCTGCTTCTGATTCATAGTTTTCTCCATCAGAGGAAAACCAAATATGCATTAGTGAAAATGTCTGAAAAAATTAGAAATTAAGAATTTTAAAAAATGTACATGTGTATACATATATACGTAGTACAGAGACAGAGAGAATGACGAACCTCAATTTCTAGTTCCGGTATACGCGCAACATGTACAGAACAATTTTCGAATTCTCGTAACTCTTGAAAAGAAAAAATAATCTGAACAGTAGTGCGGTCTGACCAGCCTACCCAGTTTGTACCATTTGTCGAAGAGGTGAGAATTTCGGAAACTTCACCTAATATACCATCCGTTAGTTGACCAAGGCCGTTTACAAGAAGAGAGTCAATTTCAATACCATCATACGATGAATCTTCAATATTTTTCCCTCCGGGACCAAGAATTGATCCTTTAATCATACTGTAACTCGCGACATACTCTGGGGAAAAGCCGATAATCGCATTGTGTTGATGATATATGCGTGATAATATTCGCGATAGTATTATCTCTTGTAAATAAAATGTATAATAAAACTACTTACGCTCCCATATGCATCCGTAAATTTCAACTCGCATACAAACCGTCCGTGGATGTTGACTGTAAGGTACGAATCGAACTTTGCTCGCGACGAATGGTAAATCTAATTTTTGCTTTTCGACTAAATAAGTGTTACTATTGCCACGTAAAACCTGAAACAATTCGTGTACAATTGATATATTAATGTACAAATAGGTATGTTAGTTTCTTGATATCAATAATTATCAAAGACGTCTTGCTTTGCTCTCGAGAAATTACTTAGTGCGTTAATAGTATTTACGAGTAATATTAAGAGTTTTCTTTCATGCATTTCTTAATATCGCGAAATGTATATAAATATGTACATATATGTTTGACAACGAAGCAACGCAGATGACCTTTGATCGATTTATTACAGATACGAACTCTGTCACCCTTCAAATTTTTATATTGATGCCATTTTGTGTCGCGCCAATATTCGAGAAAAAAGGCTTCTGCATATTCCTGGCCTTGACCATTACCAAACCGTCCTTGAGTTTCAGTCCATGCTATTAGATGATCTCTCGTTAGATCAATTTCCAAATATTCCCGTATCGCACTGCTAATTTGCGCTTTTGGACACCAAGCACCGCCATTTTTCTCTTGTCGTATTCTGTAAATGTATAAAAATAAAAAATGCAGTCGTTGATAAATCACAATAATTTTAATCATCAAACATGTAATTTTTGTTTTGCATTATATTGGTAATACTTTACAAAAATGAAAGTGATATAAATTAAAAATATATATTGTTAGATGTAATATGTATTGTAAGATATATATTTTACTATTATTTATATAGTAATATATAGTAATTTATATAGTATAATTATTAAAATATAATTATTTTTTTTTTATTCAAATGAAAAGAAGAATGGTTTAAAGATCGAATAATTATATAATTCAAATTCTAATTATACTCTGTGTATCCTAGTTTTGATAGGGCGATTCATATAAAAACAGAAAAAATAATATTTTTTTATTTGAAGATTCGTTTTTTAATAAATCAAATTTGAAAATTTTTCAAATATAAGCGAAATTGAATTTTTGATTTTTCAATTTATTTTATTATGAAATATTATTCTCTAGCCAATTATATCATATATAAATAACAAAACTATAATCTAGCAATATTTCGAAAAAATTTACCGTGCATTTTGAGGCCCCACTGATTTTGTTTCATAACTAGAAGAAGCGGTGATCGCATCATCTGGAATTTTTCCTTCCTCCATACCAAGTGGGAAGATACACTGACCTGTAAAATAAGCAATATTAATTATGCACGTATGTTTTCAAATCTGTTTCTTCGATATTGTTTTCATATGTATTAAGATTTTATTCGGATTTTCAATAAGCGCGATTTTCAATGGCCGCAATTCGAAAAAAATTAAATTAAACGGTATATATTTATTTCATTTCATATGATAAATATTGTATAACGATCAGATCATTATGATTTTATTTTTTTATTATATTAATTGTTAATGTTACAAGTGTTTATTCTTCATCATTCGTTATTATTATAAATATATGCAGTATATATTTATGATATATTTTTTATTATTCGCGGAATACGTTATTGTTTTTGTTACGTAGGATCTTATTATATAACAAATATTTTTTTTCTTTTTCTTATTGCATTGTCATCATTAAATTTATTGTATCATATAATTAGAAAAAATTTGAAATATTAAATTTATATTCTTCTTTCTCTTTCTTACCGAAAACGTTCTTGGCTGTATTCTCTCCGTGAGCACTTGTGACCAGAAGCACTCCTAATGAGACGACAGTTAACGTGCACCGCATCTCGATATCCGGTACTTCTACTATTTTCACTTTCTTCACAGTTCATGATAGATCGAGTCTTTTGCTAACATTGTTCAATTTCTGAAATTATAACTATTATATTATCGATCAATTTTTCAATCATTCATTTGACTATTATTCGTTATTAAATTATAATAACTTTTAACTTACTAATTCTATTTCTTTTATATCTCGAACATATATACGTATTATGGTATACTTTATATTTGAATTGATAATAAAACATGTTAATATTCATAGATTTTGAAAAATTCTAACTAATGGCAACACAAATAAATACAAATAAATATAAATAACAGTTTGATGTTAGCAATCAACAATATGCAAGTTATATGTTAATTAGATTCACTGATAAAAAATGAAGACAAAGAGGGTTAAGGAATGCGCACGGGATCCTGGATGGATATGCGTGCAACAAGTAAAGTACGATCAATACGAGCGTGCCGCAGGAAAGAGCATGACCATAATCGACTCATTTTCGTTTACTTGTACCTCTGTCCATATCGTGCAAACAATTATGTATTACTATGTTTCATTTCAATATGAACGCAAAAGCAACCATATAAAATACGAATCATTTTTTCCTTTTCCGAAAATTTTATTTATTAATTCTTATAAAATATTTTTTTGTTGTATTGTCTATATACGTATACTTATAATAATTTTTATGAATATATGTTTATATTAATTATCAAAGATGATTAAGAAAATAAAAAATATTATTTGATCTTGATTTCATATATATTATAAACAAAGTAAGTTTTAAGATAATAAATTTCAATTCATTTAATTTTTTAAATGGAATTGCTTAAAAGGAAACATTTTTCTTTAAATGACATTTAATAAAATTTTCAAAAATTTGAATTTATAATATCCGATGAAAAATATTCTTTGATTTTTCTTCTTTCTTTTTGATTATTTAATTTTTGAAACTCTTTTTCTCTTTCCCTTTTACTTAAAAATACTTAGAATTACGCGTTTTAATTATTTTATTTATTAATACAACTTTCATTCGATCTTTCTTAATAATTACTAAGTTTTTTCCACATCCATATGGAATATGTTGCATCGATCATTAAAAATATCTTTTGAACATATTATTATATATTGCAGTTTTTATATATGATAAATTGATGAAAAATGAATAATCTTGAAAGTTCTTACCTTTTAAGCTCGACGCTTTTCACTTATTCCATGTATCATAAGAATTAAAAGTTTTAAAAAATTAAAGGATTTCAACATTCTGGTAAATCTAATCGAATGAAAGATGCACCTCTTGTATAATTTCAATTTCTTTTATATAAATATATAAATATATATATATATGTATATATGTACATATATATGTATCATATATATAATTGCACAACTCAATTAAGAAATAAGGAAAAAATAGAAATTCCTAAAAATCAGTTGCCACTTGCACTGTACAATTGACAGATTTTCTCACATCTAATTCGATTTCCGTCTCCTTTTGAACACGCTCGTTCGTATGCTCGTGTTTTAGTATTTCTAACGAAACGTAGTTCGATGCAAACTCCGCTCTGGTCCAAAGCTTTAGTCCAGCATCCATGGTATCGGCTCGCGGTGAGCTTGCTCAAAGATAGGAGTGGGGCGAAAGGGGTTATAGGGGAATATCCTTTCAACATATATTCGCACGATTATTGCAATAATATTGAAATTGTTATATAATATAAACATATTAATAATAATATAATATACACATATTAAGATTGGTAATATCGAAATTTGATATTCGTTAGAATTAATATAGAGCATAAAATACGAATATGATTAATATGAAATAAGCATTATTATATGGATTTTTTAAAATTTTGTTTTATTATATTTTTTATTTTCAATGAGTAGAGAAATCTAAATAATATGAAGAAAAAATTTAATAAATTAATGAGAACAGATAAATTAATAGAAACAAATATTTATTCATTGGAATTTAACAAAAAAGATTTATTAGGAATAGTTTACCTGCTCTTAAATTAAATTTTTGTTGTATACATATATTATTACATGTACATTGCATTTATTATATTTAGTATCTTTAGTATATTTATTATATTTAGTATATTTAATAAAATAAATTGATATTATATTATTTATATTTTTTTTTTATTATTACATTTTCATTTTAAATAAAATAAAATATTTCAATACTTATTTATTTTAAATAAAATCCACAAAGTTTAGAAATATTTTTGTCATTTGAATTTTTTTTTAACACTGACACTCGGACGAAATAGTGTTTTGAATGATCGGTAAAATTTGTTTTCGCGTAATACGTACATTTTTCTGCTCATAAAGAACCAAGTTAAAATTTTCATCTTTGTTATTAATTTCCTTAATCAATGTCAATTCAAGAGATGGTTGTGCAGACAATAGAGCTTCTATTATCTGATAATATTGAAATTAATCGATAATTACAAATTGATCGAATAAAACAGAATGAATGAAAATATTTTAAAATGCTAACCTTTTTTTTCAATTGATCAGTAGCCAAAGAAAAAATAGCAATATCTCGAAACACTTTTTCTGAAGTAAGATCCAATCCCATTACAATAATGATCGTGATATTCTTAGATAGAACAAAATTTTCAAGACTTTTTAAACTTCCTTGTAAATCTAAAAAATCCTAAAGTGCCGCACATGAACTATATAATTATATTATATACTATACTATAAAAAAATCAAAATTTCATGTAAATCGATTAAATTTATTTTACCTTCACTAATATAGGCAATACAGTAATTGGCACTCCAGAGGTTTCTTTTAAATCTCTGATCAAAAGATCATCAACAGTTAATTCACTAATATCAGATTTTGCATTGAAGATTTCGTTAAATACTTTATTCCTATCTAGATCTAATGATCCAATTTTTTCGAGAGCTTCTATAATTTCAATATCCATAGAAGTAGCACGATCGACTTTTTTCGATAAATTATATGTATCGATCAAAATAGGACCTAGCGTTTACATAAATATATTATTTTTAATTTTACATTTATATAATATTATGTTTAAACATCGCAATTATTTAATAAAATTTACGCTAAAAAACATTAAAACAAAAATTAATACAACTTTATTTACTTGCCTCGCAAAAGACTCGATATCTGTGAATCTATAACTTCTGGATGTTTATCAAATAAATTTCGCGCCACTAAAGTTGCACAGCTACCTACATTTTCCAAATACACTTTCCTGCCCGTCCATGGCCATCGTTTATCTTGTGGTCTGTGATCGATTATTTTAATTATAGATTCCATTAGATACATATCTTCGTTTGGAAGATTATGATGATCGACAAGCACGATTTCCAATTTGATTTCAACATTTTCTTTTAAAGCTTTCAAATCTATTTGATCCCTAGAAATTATAATTTTTTACAAATCATTTTTTAATATATTTTATATTCTAATCTTTCATCATTAAGTTTTAATAAACACTCTTTTTAGGATTGATTCTTTGGATTCTTTTTTTAAATTTTTTTTAAACTTACCTAAATATGAGCAAATTAGAGGATATGCTATGACGTTTCATAAAAAATACGACTTCCGTTTTTAACCGATATTCTTTTTCAGGTATGTTCATCAATGGAATAACTGCCAAATCTTTTTCATTGTTTTTTATTCCATCCAAATATTCAGAAAAAGCTTGAATTAATGTTGATATGGCAGAATCTAAGTCGCAAGTTCCATTACCCAAAACGATGCGAATTCTTTTGTAATTAAATAGCTTTGACTATAATAATATATAAGATAATAATCTTTAAATATTTATTTTTTTTATTTTCTAAATTTAATATTTTCCTTCTTATTATATTTAAAAGTGTTTACTTTTTTTAAGTTTTAATTTTTATAATATTTATAATAATTATAATAATATTTATTTGTTTATATTTTTTATTTGTATTTTTGAATCTGTCATATGTTTTAATTATTTCTTAATTTTATTTTTTTATTAAAATTTTTATCTTTTTTAAAATAACTTTTACCTATAATTTTTTTACAATATAATAATTATATAAAATAAATAGCTAATTATTTTATATTTTTTATATATTTTAAATTTATAAATCTATATTAAGATTATTTTTGTAACATTTAAAGAATAATATTTTTTATATAATATAATATATATTTGAAAATATAATAATATATTCTTAAAATTTATTACAACTAATATTTAAATTTGAAAATTATATGCCGCGTAAAAGATACAAATTGAAATTCTAATATCTATCAAAATTATAATTATATATAATAATTATAATTTTTATTATCAATTGATTAAAATTTAAATTAATATTAATTATTCATTAAATACTTAAAAAAAATGAAATAAATATATATTATTTTAATATCATTTAATAAATATTAAAAAGTTATTAATTTTATTTTTAATTGTTAACATTAATTTTAACTTCGTAATTAATATGATATAATTTTAAATTTATTATTAATTTATTATTAAATTTATTTATTTTGATTATTTTTATTATGCAAATGAATAATTGTAAGAAAAGTAATAATTATTTTTCATTATATAATAACAAATTTTTTTATTTTTTATATCTTTTTTATTTCCACAATAATATTTAAGAATATAAAAAAAAAATATCAGTTAAATTAATAAGCTAAATTGTTTATGTTATTTATTTATATATTGATATTATAATTTAATTATAATATTTATTTTAAATAATGGTAATGAGAACCGAATAATCATTGAGCATTTAATAATTAACGATATATCTAAGAATTTACTCACTATGATAAAATATTTAAAACAAAACGGAAATGTACCAGAACTGCTTTCGATGTAGATAGAAATGATTCCATAACTTCTTTATTATGGTATACAATTTATTTACATTCAATTAACTTTTAAATTTTGTTCAAAATCCAAATATATTAATTAAGTTGATTTCATCATTTCACGAAAAACATTCACTTGTTGATATAGTATAAAAACCGGATCCTTGTAATAAAAATAAAAACTAATTTGCAAAGAAACAATTTACTGACATTAATAACTGAAAATTATTCGTTTCTTGCCTATAAGTGATTGAAAACTACTGCATTATAAACTATTTATTTTCGTCAAGTGTTATAATTTCTCGACTATATTCGGAAGTATTCGAGTTTAGTCGACAATATTCGGCAATATTCGGCAATCTACGAAATATGCCGATGTTGAACGATGAAAACGACAGTAATGTCCGCGACCGCTTATTTCTTTGTCCACAGTCGTCCATAATTCATATTTGTTTCAAGATGTGAAAAACGGTACACATCATGTTCGTTCGATAGTTATTTTATTCTACTACCTTTTATTTGTTGATAATTTTGTGAATTTATGTTTGCAAGCATGTTTTTTTATTTTCATATTCTTCGCATGAATGTGATTATAATTAGAAAATGTACATGTTTTCTATAAATTTTATTAGCCTAATATTAATTATTTTAATAGTGATTAGAAAAATGAAATGCGTTTGATGGAGCGATCACAACAAAGAAAAACGGTTCATTGAAATTAATTATTGAAAAAATATTAGACAATATTCTTTTTATTATATAAAGGAGATGCAAACAGTGAAATCAATTCTAGTTTTCTTTATTTCTATAAAATTAATTTTCCGTTTTTATTTTTATATGTATAACGTTGTAATATAAATTTATTTTCTTATTTATTTAATAAATTAATATCTTTATTTTTATTAATAGTGTTTTTTACTAAAATGTATACTACTGAAAATATTAGAATAAAAAGAAAAATAATATAAAATATGTAAGTGTTAAAGATAAAGATAAAAAGAAAGGAAAAAAAGAGTAAAAAAAGTGCAAGATATATATAAAAAATGATAGATTATAAATCTTTCCAATTAATCAAATTTATGCACAATAAAACTTTATTGCTGTTCATATTTTTTCTTTTTAAAAAAATTATAGATTTGATATAGTTTATAGAGTTTGTTAGCAAATACAATACAAATATAAATATAAATTTGCTAAAGCGGCTTTATGATATAAACTGAATAGATCTTGTTAATATTATCTGTTATTAAATTGAAAACAAAATCTACTTTAAATCTATTTTAATAACATTTACAATTATTTGAGTATTATTGAGTATTTATAATTATTTAGAATAGAAGAATCTTAATGTGAATTCAATATATATATATATTTTTTAACAAAGTAAAATCTAATGTCATTAATGAAACAAATAGAACAAATTTTAAATGATAGTTATATCCTTCTATTTAAAATTTAAATAGTTGAAAAATTTTTTTGGTTTATGTTATGTTATGTTTTTTATAAGAGTATTATACAGATTCTATTATTCTATTATGTTTTTATCTATAATTTCATAAAAAATTTCATAAAAAAAAATTTTTTAATAAGATTTGTTCAATTTTTGTTATCAATTTGCTCTTCGGTTTTCACAAAAACTAAATTTAATGTAAGAACAAATAATTATGGATTTGTAGACAGATTATCAATTTATATACTTATATATTCTACAAATAAATTGTTTATAATTGTAATTGGGTTATAGAAAATCCTATAAAAATTAAAATTACAGATAAAATTTATTTTTCATTTCATTTCATGTTCTATATTACTTAATTCATGTTACTGTTCCAATTCCGTTCCGTTTCGTTCCATTTTGCTTCGTTTCGTTTCGTTTCGTTTCGTTCCGTTTCGTTCCGTTTCGTTTCGTTTCGTTTCGTTTCGTTTCGTTTCGTTTCGTTTCGTTTCGTTTCGTTTCGTTTCGTTTCGTTTCGTTTCGTTTCGTTTCGTTTCGTTTCGTTTCGTTTCGTTTCGTTTCGTTTCGTTTCGTTCCGTTTCGTTTCGTTTCGTTTCGTTTCGTTTCGTTTCGTTTCGTTTCGTTTTTTTTTTTTTGACATGACACTAAAAGATGTGATGCACGTGTTATTAATCGTTTATTTCTTGACAGATAACAAGAAGAAATAGTACATAACGGACAACATAGTTATTACTTTGGATGGATGTATTCCGCGATGCGGTTTAACAAGCAAGAACTATTGACTTTGGCTACACAACCTTCGCAGAAATTTGAGAAAGAGGGTATATTATACGTGCGTGAACGTCAAGAAGGCTTCTTTCGCAGAACTGAAAGTGAGTGGTTAGATTTAGTCTTAAAAATAAAAGTAATTTTATTTAGTCGTTTCATCGCACATTTTTAATCGATTGAATTATGTATGTATTTTTATTATTTCGATCGGCGCATGTTTTTTCTTATTTAAATTGTATGTTTTATCCTTGAAAATAAACTCACGTGATACGCAAATTCTTCGTCTTGTGGGGATTATCCCTTTTCTTTCTTGAAATATCTTCTTATAAATCTCGTCAACAACTGACGGGATTTTGTTGTGTATTTGTCGCGAAATACAAAACAAATGAAGATCACCAAATAAATGAAGATTTAAATCAGACAAATGACGATCTAAGACCTGACAAAGGTGTAGGTATCTATATACATATATATATCTTTCTTACAGTATTTAATGATATTAAATTAACGTAGTCCATTATCTGAAAAAATGTTTTCTGAAAGAACACAATTTGACATAGTATAAATATATTTTCAACTTGATCGAGGTTCGTATGCGAGCGAATAGGATGCTTGTCTGTTATATATTATATGTTATGTATATGTTATAAATTGATTTTTATGTTGTCATTTCCACTGCACTTCAAAATCGTTGCTATTTGCGTATTTCTAATTGGCGAAATGTTTTACGGTATTTTTTTCATCTATCATCAATAAATTAACGAAATATAATAAGTTAATAAAACGACAAATATAAAAAACCTTTCTGTTTTAATTCTAAGTGTGTTAATATTTATTTCTAATGAATACGAAGAATTTGTCAAACTCGTGTAAATTATTAATTTTCATATATAAAGTTATTTGAACTCTACGAAACATCCCGAATTGAAAATATATATACATATCTCTTTTCCACATATATTTATAATATATAATAGTGTGGTATTCATGTATTATATGATATATATGTTATTAAATGGAAAATGCTTGATTCCTTCAATATCATTCATTTATATATCATATATCGTTTATCAGCTATTATATACATATATCATGTTGCTGTCATTATATCAATTTATTATAGATATATAATAATAATAATTAAAATAATTAGATTTTAATGTAATAAGATTTTAGCTTTAATAAAAAATTAAGTCAGTGTTCTAGATAAATGCCTTATACACCAATATGTATAAGAACATTTTATTTAAATATCGTGAAAATTTTATCAAAATTTTACCAAACGTAAAAATAAAAATAATATTTATTAATATTTATAAATAATATTGAAAAATCGATCAATATGATAATCAAAAATATGTATTATATTTAAAATGTAGTATTATAAATATTATAAATATTATTAGTATTATAAATATTTTTATTTTTAGCGATATTTTTTTACTGTTTAAATAAATAATAAAGTGAAAATGAAAAAATGTATTATGATTTTAAGAAAAAAATTTTTATTTAATGATATAATATGCCGAAAAAATGTAATTTTAAAATATGTTATTAATTCAAAAAAAAAAACACTGATTTAAGTTATAAGAACATCACCGTAATTCAATTTTATCATATCTAAAAAAGTTGAAAGTCAAATTTATGATTTTATTGATGTATTTAATATTAGATAATAAATTTGGGATGTCAATAGTTATAGGAATATTCTATATATGTATATTCATATTTATGCACATATATGTATATGTATATTTTTATCCATATATATATGTGACATTTTATATTTAACAATTTTGTATCTCAATTTATCGTAGATTATATTTCTAAATTTTTGAATTCGTTAAACATGTTATTTTTCTTTTTTTTCTTTTTTTTATAAAAGTATTTCTGCGAATCGAACATGCCTTCAAACTCAATCAAAATTCTTATTGGATGTGTGCACGATTATTTAAGAATTATGAAAGCATCTCATTGCGAATCGTTTAAGTATATTAACAAAAATTTTTAATATTATTTAAATATTTTATCAAAATCTTTTAGCAACACAAATTTATTTCTTCTTGTTCCAATATTGATATATAATAAATGATAGTAATAATTAAAAAATAGTAGTAGTTAGAAACAAATAAATAGGCAGAAATAGAAAGAGGCAAGATAAGATGGAAATTTAAAATTTAATCATTATAATATCAATATAATATTTATTCATTATAAACTTCCTCAGCTGTGAGTTATTAGGAATGTAAAATTTTAAATTATACATTCAAAAAGATGAGGAATAACTTTCGATATAATGAATAAATATTATAATGATTTTGATTTCAGTCCTCGATTCAATTGTCATCTAAATGTCCATATTTGCGATTTGAAGCAAAAAATAGTAAAATTAGGGGAATGTAATGTTGAATAAAAAAGCGAATAAATAGCGAAAAAACCACATTCGACTGCGTTCATGTTAAAGCATATTAATTAAGCTACCTGTAGCTACGTATAATTTACAGGTACAGGTAGAAAATCAAACAACAAATGTCAAAAGGGAAAAACACATAAGACACTACGAGACTTCAGTTGCGTTACAGCCAGTACAAGTAAAGGTATATTCGAGTTCTTTTTTTTTTTTTGATTTTTCACATAAATTCTTTCCTTCACTATGTAAATTCGATTAATCGCGAATAACACGCTTTTCGTTACATGCAAAATTGGACTAAATTGATTCCTTCATCAAATATTCCTTTGACACATGTTTCGACAACATTTGGCAGATCGCTTCGGGGAAATGCTTCGTATTTACAAATTTTTATACTTTTATACTTTCGCTATGCTCAAAAGAATTCTTGGTATGTAGAATGCGCTTCTTTTTCGAGAAAAATTTGCATTACTTTTTGAATTGAATGATACATTTTACAAAATCATTTTTTTCACTAATAATCATTTTATCATAGATCGCATGCTTTTTTAATATATTTCTATTAGTGATTCGCTAATGGCTTGTTCAAAATGCATAAGAATTGTATTTTCAAACGATTGCGCTGCGTATATATGAATATGTTTATAAATGTCTGTATATAATATATATATAATATATTGAATATATATAAAGATTTAAATATTATTATTTCATTTCGTACATATGTATATACCATTTTGATTTCTATTTTCTTTCGTGTCTATTTCATTTTGGAAAGAAAATTATCTGACAAAATTACCTTTGAAATTTTGATAAAGATGTTAACAAAATAACACAGGGTTGTTGGTGTTCTCTGTTGGATAGTAAGTTTGGAGAGATGGTGCAGGTTGCGGGGGAACTTATTATTTTATTTCAAATCGCGGGACCAATGGTCGGAACCATTAGGTGTGATAATTCTCGAACAATGTTTTGTTCGAGTGGAGCAACCGAGCAATCAGATTCCATATGGATTCAGTATAGGTAAGCATTTGGTTTTTTCCAAAAAAATGATAAAAGGAAATATGGTGATGATGCGATTTTCAAACGCCGAAAATAAGGAAATGAAAAAATTAAAATTTAAAAATTTAAAATTTGTACATATATTGATTTCAGTTTTCGACGGAGGTTTATTCCAAGCATTAGGTGCAAACTCAGCTGAGGAAAGAGACAGTTGGTTGCAAGCTCTTCAACTTGCTAGTTATGAGTGCATGCGAAGTCAATTATTAGCATTGCAACAACGCATAGAAGCATTTAGTGGGCATAAACACGATACTGATATCCATATGTTACGCTTACAACGTGCAATTTCAACAGGTAATTTGATTGTTATCAAATTATTAATTTGTTGGTATTTATTTTTTTTTTTTAAATCAATCCATTATTTCAGATCCTGCTGAAATACCAATATGTGAAATATCATTAGCATGCGATAATCTTCTTTGTGATGGTCACGGTCGACCACCTAATCCTGTTCTAGAAATAGATGTGCAAGTGAAAAATTCAAAAACTTGGATAAAATACGCGCGAACTGAAGTCGTAGAGGTATGATAAAATTGTTGTCTTGTTTGTTTCATTTCTAGTCTTGTTTTCATTTTTATTTCTATTTTAATGCTAATTTTTATTTACGTATATTTCTATCTTTTTCTCAGCGAAGCAGCAATCCCGGTTTCTTAACAACTGTAACCTTCCGAACAAGTGATGGCCTAAGTACTGAAACGAAAGTAAGGATATCCGCGTATGATGTTAGGGAACGCGTAAGTCAAACAGCGACACCAATTGGAAGCGCAATTGTTACGTTGAATACGATTCAGGATACACCTAGGTAATTTTATAAACTCTCATTTTATATCTTTATTTACTGCTAATTTGTTTGTTCACTTTTTCATTCTATCGCGTCTCTGACTAGCAATCAAATCATTTTAGATTAAGAATACCTTTGAAGTCGACAAAAACAACAACAGTTGGTTTCTTAACAATTAATGTGTGGAATTTAGAAGCAGAAGATAGAGGAAATAGCACAGAGAGTACTCCATCGAAAGAAGCTTCTTCTGGAGGCAATCACCAGGTAAATGTTGATTCACCACAAAACTTTCTTCTCTCATTTTCAAATTTTCAATTTCTGTAGTTTCTCTTTTCGTTCTGGTGTGTGTTGGCTTTTCTTAGATACTTTCACACAGACGATCCCAATCATTACCACCAAGATTAGGAACGAAAATCAAATTACCGCATCAAGGACAACTTAAGCTTCTTTTTGCCAATCCATATATACAAACATATAGGTATAATTTTATTTGTACTACGAAATATTTATCTTGCACGTATTTTTTTGTATTATCGAATCTCTTTTCAAATTTGCATTTTTATTTCAGATTTCACTCTGGTTTAGGTGGAGATATTTGTGTACATGAAATTATGGCAGAAAGTAAACTTTGTTTCCAATTCCCACAACATTTACTGTAAGCTAATTTTATATTATACATATCATATAACTTAACTTTTGTTAAATATTGGTCAAGCAATATTGTTTTTATATCTTATGCATTTTATTTTAATATATATTGTACCCATTATTTTAATAATATAATAAAATTCATTTATGATTGTTTCGTTTATTTAAAAATTTAATTTTTATTTATATAGTGCAATTTGGATTCAAGAAGAAAAAGAGCTATTGCAAGAAGTGGCCGGTATGGGCGAATTGCGAGAACCTTGGCATACAAAGCAAGTAGAATTGCTCGATCGTCATCTTCATCTTTTACACCTTTATTCTCAAGCTAAAGAGAATTTGGCTGCATTTAAAGGTAAAACTAAAAAAGAAATTATTTTTAGAGCAATTATTCAATTATTAAATTGAAATGAATTAATAATATTAACTGATGAAATGGTCTTTGTAGGAAGTTATTTCAAACGATCATCACGTAGGAATGATAGAACCCTTGAATTTGCACCTGTTAACTTACATCTTCAAAGAATGTGGGTGCATAATGATACTCTAAACAGATGTGGATTTTACGATTTTATTACTGTCGGAGCATTTACCGCGCATTCGCATAAAAGTAAAAATGGTGGACTCATTAGGTGATTTATAATTATAATTTATTTATAAATCAAATGATTCAAAAGCAAATGAATGAAAAAGATAGATAAACAATTAAAAAAAGAATGAGAAAAAGAATGTATATTTTTATTGATATTACTGTTTTAGGTTATTACAAGCTTTAAAAGAATCACCAACGCGTAATAATCAATTGTACCAAGGAACGTCAAAAATAATTATGGCACACGATGCTATTCAGGCGATTAAGCAACTTAGACGAGATGTTGTCGATGCGATGCGTGCTTTAATGAAACTTGCAAAAGACAAACAAACCAGTGGAATGTTACCAATTTGCGAAGATATGATTACAAAGACTAGAATTTTGCTTAGTCTTTGGGATCCTGGATTGGTCGAGGAAGCATTAACCTTTTTAGAGGAATATAAAGTAGCTAAGGTTCACGAAACATCGAATGAAAATTCTCTCAATTTAGATTTTAAAACAAATCAATCGTTATCTCCTTTCAAAAGGATTACACAACAATTGAATTTTGATTTAAAAAGTCCTGATTTTGATGATTTTGTTACACCTGATACGCCAGAATGCATGAAAGATTTGTGGATAAAAGATAAAAATGGTTATACGGCTTCGTTTAACGAACATGTTCACGTAAATCATCATATTAATACTAATCAGGATGTTGAAAAGAACGAAGAAAATTTTGTTATTTTTCCTGATGTTGAAAATGATGGTAAGAATTCTGAAATTGAAGAAAATTGCATGGAAACTAATCAAAATGTCGACAATGGGAATAATCCTGTTAATGAAACTATTGCTAACATCAAATCCGAAAATAACGAGGAAAGAGAGGAGGAAATCAAAATTGACATTGATCCGTGCAAACGGTTTTTAGATACTCAAAAAATGTGCAATTCACCTTCTGCTAATTATTATAAACCTACTGATGAACCTGAGCCCTGGGATCTAACTCAATTAAATATTGAAGCAAGCGTAATGTGTTTAGTATCGAAAGTGAAATTTCTTTGTGGAAGGTGCAGTAGTCCCGCAGTACGATTGCGAAATAAAAATGTTGTAGGAAGATCACATAGTCTAAAAGGATGTATTCCAAATAATCGTAATAAAAATGCCCAAGTTGTAACAATTCAACCAAAAAATGATATTAAAAACGACGAATCGAGTAAATTGCTTGAAAGCGTGGAAAATAATTCAAATTTTCGACAACAATTGAGTCCAGGTTCGGAAATGACGATGCCAGCTTTTTCTAAAGCTAAAGAAGGTAAGAAATTAAAATTTTTGATTGTTCAACTTTGATTGCTATTATAATGAGTTAGGTGCGTGAGAAACGATTTGCGCTAAATGTTGCAAGTGGATATTATTCATATTGTGCTTGCGCGAAATTCGCGAAATCAGTTTTCACGTTCTTTTTAAAAGAAAAAGAACTAATAAAAAAGATAGAAAGCAATCGATTTATTGGGCAATTGATTTATTTATACTTCATATTATATACATATTGTTCATTATGAAGTGTGTCAAGCTGTCGATTCGATGACGAGAGTGATTAAATGCAATTCGGGACAAAGGAATAAATTCACCGAGGGTCTAGATTTTGCCTCGATCGTCGATTGGACAAGTGAGCTAAGACCAAGTATGAAAAAACTACGACAAGCTATGGATGGTTTGCTGAAAACTGCTCGATTGACTCATTCGGTATTCAGAGTGCAAGAAGATCCAAAAGCGGCTCAACGTGCTTGCAATGTTCGTTATAGACGAGATGTCTGTTTCAGTCAAGCAGTAAGTTTGCAACATATTTTTTTTTATTTCAATATTATCGTATTTTTCTCATTGCTATTATTTTTTATTTTATTATTTTAATTATAATTTTTTGTAATTTTAGTTGACTAGTCTAGTATCGGGATTGATGGCGAAACTTTGGTGTCAAAGACCTGATCCTATGTTTCTTTTAATCTTGACCACTCTTGGTCCTCTAGTTTCATTTGAAGGTCTTCTCAGTTATTATGGAGATGAAATAGATATGTGGGGAGATATGACTGTAGCGATAGAAGATATGCATACAGTAACTTTTACGTTAACCAGATGTGGCATTGAACCAAGGTTAATATCAAAATATTGATTTATTCGATATATTATTAGTATTCAGTATAATAAAAAATTAAAAAATTTTAAATATGAACAAATATTCTATCATAATAAATAATATAAATTATATATCAAAATTATATATAAATAATATGTTTTTTTTAGGCTTGAAGGAAACAATAATGCTCCGTTTCAACAACCATTACCAAAAGTGCTTGGTTCTCGAGCAGCCTTAACAGTGATACTTCCAGTTCCAGATGCGATTTATTCTCTTCTTCCGCTAGTCCCTTCTTCTAGACAAACGATTTCCTTCAATGTTACTCCTGTTTTTTTTAATGTTGGTATTAATGAAATGGCTTCTCTGGCAGAAAGTCTCGGAACCACAAAACCGCAAGAAAAAAGCAATATGGATAATTTTGAAAGACTAAACGAGTATTACTTACGATTCAAGAAACTTAATTTACCGACAGAGACATCGACACGACGTAAGTTTATGTTGATTTTCATTTAATACATATATATATATATATATTTATATTCATCTTGTTCATATTTTTATCGGATTTAGTTGGTGCAAGATCACCTCTTGGTCAAACTTTAGTAGAACTGATGGCCAATTTAAAAGCAAGTGTTCAAGCCAAAGTAAATAAGAACGTTGAAATTTTACAATTATCTTCTCAAATTTGTCGGAGAATGCGCGGTTTGAGATTTACTAGCTGCAAAAGTGCAAAAGATCGCACTGGAATGTCTGTTACGTTGGAGCAAGTGAACATCTTAACTGCCGAGTATCATCTAGCCGAGCATGAATACATAAGAGCGCTCGACTGTATGCGAAGGTTAATTTTTATAGAAAATAATGTGTATATATGCGCGCACGCGCGCGCATGATCTATGTGTTATGTATGATATATAATTATATAATTATATATAATATAGTTAATATAATTGTTTTGAAAATATATTCAAATAGTAGTAAATATTGATTTTAATTAGAATGTGAATATCATTAGAATTGAATATCATTTATATAATAAATATTATTTTAATTACAGCGAAGGATGTCGGCGAGAGAATACATGGAAAAATATTGGAATTCGGAAATACGCGTTTAATAGTTTGCAAATACTGACATTTCCGAAATTGTATCGTCCACCAACAGGAACTTATGGATCGGCGCAAACTTAAAAAAGAGGTTTAAATAGTAAAAATACTTGATTTTTCCAGAATGTATATGATAACAGTATGGTATGAATCCATTCATATGAAAAACAAAAAATGGATTAAATTAGATCGAACTTTACTTGTACAAATTATGCATATATATACATATATGTAGTTTTTATTCTCTTAGACTCGATAAGACACGAGTCAAATCGTTATGAAATCAAAAATTCTATTTGTTTGGTATGATGTATACATACACACGCTATGTGTGCTGATCGACTTATCATGGAAACGAAAGCGAGTGCCATTTTATTTAGTCTATCGCGTGTTAGTAACAAAGATTGTAAAATTTTTAAATGATGTATTTTTATTATTTCTGTATATAGTACTTTACTTTAGATAAAGATATAGAAAATGTAATAAGATATTTAAAAATTTTATCAAAATTCACGTTATGTGCCAATGATTGTATTTATTAAAAAATGTTTCATCATGATAATGTTCGTACGAGTAAAACATCTTGATTGATAAAATTAAAATTTAATCATCGATAAACATTGGTCTTCTTACAATAAACTAATGAATAATTAATTAAAGAAGTATTAATCGATGATTCAAATTGAAAAACTTGTGATGATTATCACATTTCATTAATTTTTCTCACATATATTTCCGAAAATTCATTTCTTCATTTAAATCATTTTATTTAATCGTTATGAATTTATTTGATCATTAATAGGTTATTCTGTTATTTTCTTTTGAAATAATTTCATCGGCAATAAAATGTATAATATTAAATTCGCAACGAAACTAAGTACGTTGTGTGAGTATGAAATTCTGCAGAGAAAATATAATATCTTGTTAGAGTACAAATTAAATTTTAAATGAACTATTATCTTTTCATTTAAATATATGTACGCACACACAATACATACATGCAAAGTAAAAAATATATAATATATATATATTTTTTATAACTTTATTTATCTTTTCTTTTTTTATTTTTACCTATTTCATTTTTATACAATAACGTATTCGAAAATATAAATTATTAATTTCCTAGTTAATAAAAATAAATTGTGATTTTCAAATAGAAGTAATATAAAAAATAATGGGGATAAAGACCCGATGATGATGATAGTCGAGCATCGAGAGCACAGCTTGCAGGCACGAGACAATGCATGGCCACGGAACGTTGGTTGTGTTCTGAATGCACACCTGCTCCTTATACTCTCTACCCCCAACCTTTTAAGGAAAGGACGATATAAAACTGGCAGGGCGGCCGTTGGTTAAGCCAGTGAGCTTTCGGTGGTCGAACCATAAATGTTCAACGCCTTATTTTTACAGACGACAACGATCGTCAATAATATTTAATAACAGAACAATATAAGTAGTATAGTATAGTTAATACATTAGTTTATTAGTTATTTATGATTTATTCGATGATAACAGCAAAAATACTGATTACCATATAGAAAAATGACCAGGAAAAGCTGGGTATTGTGTATAATATTCGTAGTAGTCGTTACGCGAGTAGAAATTCACGGTGAGGAAAATATTTCGGACGCTATAAGATCGCTACGGGAACAAGTAAATGCTCTTCTTGATCACCGGCAACAGGATTACAACGCTCTTGAAGCAAGCTTGAAACATGCGATCGAGAAAAATACAGAATTGTTCGTTCTAAAAAACGAAATCAAACAATTAAGGTAAAAGAAAATCTTTGTTGTTGCATCGATAAATGATCAAATTCGAGTTAACAAGTAGAATTTTATTTCTATTGGCGATGGTGATATTCGTTCATAGAAAAGAAATAACCTCTCTACACGGTGGTAATGGAAACGAGGCAAAAAACGAAAAGTTGCGTGTAAGATGGTTAGGAAGCGCAGTTACCGAACTTCAAGGAGAAGTTGCTGAAGTTCTTCGTACAAGAAATGTGAGCGAAGAACTTGCCGAGAGATCCAGAATGAAAGGTGAACTTGCACTTTTAAAGGGAGATGTTGCTGCAGTTGGAAAAGGAATTCGAAATCTCGGTGGCAGAATTACCAAGATCGAAGCTGCCCTCGGAACAATTCGTGTTGATATTGCCGCAATGAAAGAACGGTTTAGTTTGCTCTTTCGTACTTATGCCGATATTTCCAGTCAGGTAACATTTTCTTGGACTACTCGCTTTTTTCGGTCGTTGGACCACGTGTTACTTTCTCTTTAGTTTAGGATTCTTCTTTTTTTTCACTTTGGAATCTTGTTTATCGTTCAGGGCTCGTCCACCTGCTCGTGCCCGATCGATCGTATGCATCTGCCACGATTTCACCCTACCCTTTTCTTTTTTCTTTTTCTTTTTTTTTATTCTCTTCCTTCATTCTTGCTCTCCTTCCCCATTTTTCGCTCACACTCCTACCATCTGTATCTTTACTCATTACGCACACAAGTAACGTGGCATATTTTGTTTCAAGACAGCTGCAGAAACGCAGTAATTCGATGAATATTGCGTTTATGTGGAACACCGACAAGTTGAAACACCTGCTAGGCTCTGCCATCGTGTTAGTTAGTCGACCGATTACATATTTCAGTGGCGGGTCCTTTCATTATTCTGCAGCTGCTTAATGTTCATTTATATTTCTTAATCGTTTTTAATTTCTATTTGTACAATAGGTTTTTTATTTTTGTTTATATTTTCTTTTATATATCTTTTATATTTTGCATATTTTAGAAGCTATATTTATTATAATTTCGGATTATATTTTTTCTTTTGCTTTTGTTATACTGTTTTTTTACTCTTCTTCTTTATGCTGTCATTTTTTATCGATATATTCTATTTATTAAAATTTAGAAAAATTGAATAAAAAATAGAAAATATATAGAGATATAAAATATTTGAAATAAAATTCTCATTATAATATTATGTAACTTTATTATTTATATTTATATTCATATTTATATCTGCATTCTGCTCATTAATTTTTGTATTTTACTTTTTTTATTTGCAATTATTGTGATAAATTAATAATTAATCATAACAACAATACAAAAGTTATACAAAACTTGTATTCGTAAAAAATATCATGTTTTTTCTTTCTTTCTTTTTTTTTATATCGCGCATTTAATAACATAATAAAAACTTTAATTTCAGTTGAATTCAATCCAAATCGAAGTAAAATCTCTTAAATGCGATTCCTCTTCAGCTAATGTGAATTCCCTGATTGAACATAGAATAAATGTTGAAAGAGGGGAAGAAGGTAGAGAAAGAGAAATGGAAAAAAAGACCCGAACAGTGACAGCTGGTACGGTAGTGGGAACAGTATCGTCGTATTTCGGTGAGTCGAGCACAGGGAATAGCGATCCCAAGACTACAGCTGTCGCGTCACACAGTATTCCTCGACGCAGACTTGTAAGAAAACATTATTTGAAACAAAAAGGATATCGAATGCGGCTGAATGATCGTTTAAAAAGTCTCGAACATAAAATTTTTCTCACAATGAAAGAAGGAGTATCATTGGAAAAACGTATTACGATGTACGAGAATCAAGAATGGTCTGGTTTAAGCAAACGTATAAAAAGTTTAGAAAAAGTTCAAATCGAATTATCTCGAAAAATTTCAAATATTAGTAACAAGAACGAAGTTTTCACGAACAATATCGACGAATCACTCGGCTCGCGATTATTCGATTCATTACGATCTCTTGAAGACGCCGTGGAAAGAAATAATTCGTCTACAAAATGGGAATTGATGCGACTTGGTGTAAATGCCGCTCAAAAAGCGGCTGAACTTTCGTTGACTAGAGAAGAACTTAATAATTTACGTCGTACTGTACAAGCTTTAAGCGTCAGTGCGTCTAAGCTTCAAGAGAAAAGCGATAAACAAGAGAAAGCGATTGATCGATTAAATGCTACTTGTTCGATAATCGATTTTCATCGATCTTCGATTACCTCGTTTATCTCGTCATCACTGGAATCGTCAAACGATGCGTTTTCGAATTTTGAAGAACTCGAAGATCGATATCATTTAATTCGACACAATTTGACTAGTGATTGTGCGCAAAACGAATCTATAAACGAACCTATGGACGGATTAAGACTTTTGGAAGCAGGTAAAGAAGACAGACCGATATTAGTTTTTTGCCACGAAGGTTGGATCGTAATTGCCCGTCGTATTGATGGAACTCTCGATTTCGATCGCAATTGGAATGATTATTCTCTCGGTTTCGGATCACCGATCAGCGAATATTGGATCGGTAATGAATTCCTTCATAGATTCACCAATTCTGACAATTGTACCAGTCTTCGTATCGATATGTTAGACATTTATGGCCAACACTGGCGTGCTGAATACAATTCGTTCAGGATTGAATCGAAAGAAAATGGTTATAGATTAGATGTTTACGGATATTCTGGTAACGCGACTGATGCTCTGTCTTATCAGAATGGAATGGCTTTCAGTGCAAAAGATCGAGATATGGATACTAGTACGACTCATTGTGCCAGAAACTATCATGGCGGATGGTGGTTTAGTCGATGCCAACACGCGAATTTAAATGGAAAATATTCTTTAGGTTTAACGTGGTTTCGATCTGACATTAATCAATGGATGTCGATTGCTTCCTCAGAAATGTCCATACGCAGAAATACCGATTGTCGGTCATGATAATGTTTGGTTATCGAATTCCTGTTTTTTAAATACCAAAGATTTATATTAATTCTTTTGCTATCGCATAAGATATTTTTATGATGTCGTTCATGCGATATTATGGATGAAATATTTCGCATTACAATGTTTTTTATATGACATTATGGACGAGATATTTTTCGCATGTTTTTTATTAGGATCTGAGATATTTTATCTAAAAATTCATCAATTTTTTGGAAAGAAATTATTTAATACATCATATTACCAGTGAAAATAATTTTCTTATGTTGCCCATTAATAATATTGTTAAAATGTGAAATACAGAAATGTTTGTTTTATCTAGATTTTAATGTTCTACTGATCTGACTTATATTCATTTCCTTTTTTCAAAATCCTTTTAAGTTTTTAATTTGCACAATAAATGGATTCAATTGCAATTAAGAACGCTAAAGTGGAGACTATTGTATTTCATGCGACATCATATAATAAACATTGCGACGTGATATATTTTGTCCATCATGTACATAAATATTTAAATTGTGGTAAAGAGATTGTAATATGATATTTCATCTATAATCATAAAGTCGCTGCATTAGCCATTGTTAATTTCGTAATATATATTCGAATTACCAAAAAATTTGGATAGCGACATCACTACCTCTGTATTTATTATCTTTATTAATGTTTATTCTCTGAATAAAAATTTTTTTAATTCTATTACAAAATTTACACATCTATTTAATTGTATATATAATTATATAATTTACAAATAAAATTAATGATAATTTTAAAGATATATGAGAAGTTTCTTTTTTTTTTCTTTTTATAATATGATAGTTAATTATGATTCATATGAAATAAAACAAATTATCTTTTTTTCTAATTGTTAAATTTTTTATCATTTTTATTTTTTTTTTTTGTTTTTGATGAATATATTTTTATTCTGTTCTCTAAAGTTTTTCACATATTTTCAAGAATGCTTTTATCATTTTTAATATCATTATATATTGTTATTATCAAAGTTTATAATTTAATACTAGTAGACTATAATGAAATTGAAATTAAATTTTTATGCAAATACTAAATTTTAATGATTTCATGTGTTCGTAAAATTATCTATCTTATGTACAATAATTAAATATTTCACGAACAATAAAAATATAAAATATAAAAATTTGTTCTTTGAAAAATTAAATTTTCTTTCATAAAATATAATAAGAAAATATCATAATAAAAATATGATGAGAAATTGTTTTCTGAATAAATAAATTTTTATTTAAATAAATTAAATTTGGAAGATAGAAATAAAATAAAAATTAAGGATTTAACGCCATCTCTAGAGTAATAAATAAAACACGTATAAACAAAGAGATGAATAAAACAGAGAAGAGTAAGAATTGATCATCAGCGCCATTTCTTGAATGTCAAAAACATCTCTTTACACATAGGGTAAGGTAGAGTAAAAATTAAAGATCAGCGCCATCTTTTGAGTATTGTTAGTTATTTTTGGCATTCATGTGACGCTGATAATTACTATTTCTATTTCTTTTATATTTATTTTTCTTATCTAGTATCTAGTAGAATATAGTTGTTTTATTCAAGCTATTCTAAAGATGGCGCTGATTGTTTAATTTCTATTTTATTTCTGCCTTTTTTTATTTGTTTTCCTTCCGGACTCTAATACATCGTGGATCGTAGTTGTCGCATATAGCAGCGAAAATAAACAGGCTGTATTGTGGCGGAGATACAATTTTCTTTTTGGTGAGTAATTTTTGAATATCATATGAACAAAAAGATTATTTGATGATTATTTGATATATTTGATATAATTTGCTGATAACAATTTTCAAAAAAATATTGAATAATGATCTATACAAAGAATTAATTTTATTTCTCAAAAATGTAAAGATCATAAAAAAGGCCACTACAGGAAATTAAAAGAAATAAAAGAATGGATTTCACTTGACTCACTGATTTATAAAAAGCTATAGAATATTGATTTAAAGAAAAAACGGAGATTTTGATTAAATAAAGAATTTGAAGATTGAAAATGAGATAATTTGAAAAATGAGCTGTGGCATATTTTCAGTGAATACAAAACATATTGATATATTTTTTCTCTTTGATTCTTCTCTATAGAAGAATTGTCAAAATTCTGTTGACAGCCAGAAAATAATATAATCAAATATCTAACCTATCTAAAACTATACGAATAAAAGTGTATTATTTTATATAATTGTACATTTGACGACGCTACATGTTCGGTCAATAAAGCAGATATCTATAGTATTTATTAATGGCCAGTCGATAAAGTAAATATTTATAATGGAGATGAATTATAATAATTCATATATTTTTGTGATTAGGAATTATAAAACAAACAACCATAAATTAAATAATTATTTTATTTGTAACTTGATTATTAATTAGAAATTTGATATTGATTTCAACTTTGATGAATATGTAATAAAATAGTTATTAGATATTAGATATAAGACTCTCGTATTGATCTTTAAGATCAAATTATTATTTTCCTTTTTAAAAATATATATTATTATATAATAATTACATATTATAATTATTACATAACAATATTAATTAATCAATAATAATTATTATATAAGAAATTTAAAGAATTACATATATTATCCATTTGATTCGTTATTTATAATTCTTACCAGAATAAATGCTTAAGATCTCGCTAAACAATCAAATTTTGCATTCTGTTGGTAACAATGAGTGAGATGATAATGAATAAAGTTCTAGAAATTTGGAATACAAAAATATATATTACATTATAACTATAAAAATATTGATTTACTTTTATATTTATACAATATTAAATTATATTAAATTAATATTAAATTATATATAAGATTTTAGATTCTATATCTAATCTGTGTATTTAATCTATACCATTATGATAATTATAATTTTATTTTGTACAGAATCGATAACATTGGGAGTGATAAAATGATAAGAGAGCAAAAAAAAATGCATTGCATATTATAACCGTAATATAATAACCATAAAATTAAATATAAAAATCTTATATCTAATGTATGTTATAATTTATCTTTGATATAATATGATACTAAATCTCATAAAATGTTACATTTATTTTGTTTTTCATCTGAATTTACGATATATTTTATTCATTCATAATTTATATTTTATTCATTCATGATATAATTTATATAAAATCAAATTTTAATTCTAATTATTATTAATGGTACAATTATTTTCTATACTGAGTCAATAATGTGATATGGTAAATGAATCAAATCTTCGAATTTTTAAAACATGAAAAAAAAAAAAAAATTATATATCACATTTATTCTGTATCTTATTTATGGCAGAAAGCAATAAAAAAGATATTTATATTTCAGATAATTGTCTGAATAGTCTTATTAAGTTTGAAAAATATAAAGATAGTTTTTTTTGAAATTTTTCTTGATTTTTTTGAGTATGAAAAATGTTTTTTCATACCCAAAATACTATTTTTCGATTAGTTGGGTCAAATATATAAAAATATATATTTATTTATTTATTTTATTTTATATTATTTTTTTTATATATATTTTATACAATAATTTATTTAGTTTTACACTTTTTCTTATGCACAAATAAGCTGCCAGAACTTCCATAGGAAGCGCCGCACGTTTTACAAATATATGGTTTCTCTCCTGTGTGTGTGAATATATGTTCCTTTAAATATTTATGTCGATAAAAAGATTTGCCACAAATTTTACAAGGATAGTTTGCTTCACCCGTATGAAGTCTTAAATGATATTTTAGACCATTCGAAGAAGCAAAAGTCGCACTACAATATTGACAAATAAATGATTTATCGCCCGTATGAATTTTTTCATGTCTTTTGGTGTAACTAGGAATCACAAATCGTTTATCACAGTATCGACATGGATAAGACTTTACAGCATCATGTGATTTCAAATGAAATCGCAATCCAGATTTCGAAGCAAAAGTTTTGCTACAGATATCGCACAGATATGGCATTTTCATTGTATCATTACAGATTTGCATTTTTTCTGTGGAAATATTATCGCCGCTTTCCTTCTCTATGTATTTATGTTCATCATTGAAAAAATAAATTTGATCGATTATCTTATCTTTTTTTTTATTTTTTCCTTCTTCATCGTGATTTCGATCATCGTTAAAAAATGATCGTGATACTGATTTCATCATTACCTTTTCTTCTACAATTTCATTATGAACAATTTTTGATTCTAACATTTTTTTCTTTTCATATTGTGTTTTTAATATGGAATTTTCATTTCTTTGTTCATTAAATGCTCCTTGATTTTTTTCTGAATGTCCCCGATCTTCTTTCAAATCGATTACATCAAGATTTGTACACATATTTGAATTAGCTTTAACATTGCAATTCTAAAATTGTTACAATTTTTTAATATTCTTGTTACAAAAAGAAAATTATCAGAAAAAGTTTAATTTTGAAAGTAACTTATTGAAAATAAATTGATAATCAAACTTACCAAAACAGTTTTGTAATCTGATATTCTAACAAGATCAAGTTTGTCCGAGATACACGATTCGTAATGTAATCGCAAAAAATGTTCCGATTTTCTGCATTGTTCGCGAAATTCGAACGTAGCGGCTACCTTTTCCTCGCATTCGTGACATATCATCTTCGGTAGTCTGTCGTCTTCTAACTGGTTCCGAAAATATATGTATATACATCATATATGAAAAAAAAGGATAAATATATATCGTAAAAACATATTTACACATACATATAAAAAATTTGTGTTTTGAATTTAGAAATGAGAAATAAAATGTGCAAGGAGAAAAAACAAGAAATTATGAATTCAATTAAAAATCATAATACAAAGTATCCAGATTACTCACCGTAATAGGACAACAATCTCGAATACGAGAAACCAAGCATTTTGACTTTTCTTCTTCAGTAAATATCGATATTAAATGATTTTCGACGCGAAGGCATAACCTACACGTTTTGTTTAATGCGCAAGTTTCTGCGCCGCTCAATGAATGCTTCATTTTGTTGTGTAATGTATCCATTATTATCGTTTTTATCGTTTTTATTGTTATTGTCTTGAAATTCTAATCACTTTCATGATATTTATATTCAATTTATAATAATGTTATCTTTATATTTATATATTTTCCTAATAATATGAGTTACGAATTGTATACAATACTTGATTTCTCATATAATACCAACGTAATAAAATCTCGATTGGGGAAGGGAGACCATGTGTATTTAACCCTTTCGCTGAGTCTGCTCTCATTCTTACTAAAATAATTTTTATTAAAGAATTTTTTATTTAAATCGATTTATTCTACCGGATAATATTAAAAAATATTTTAAACAAAAAAATTAATGATTTGAAAAGATATATATAATTTAATAGGTGATTTTTTCCTAGAATCATAGAAGATATTTGGAATTTAGATTATTTTTTTTTTTGAATAGGCTTTTAAATAAAATGAATTGATAGCCATTTTTTATAAAAAAAATTATTATTATATATAGTTATTTGTTAATAATAGTTATAATTATTACTAATTTGACAATTTTTTAACGTACAGAAGAATATTCAATACTATTCGATTACCATCGTTTTTATTATAGTACATCTTTCGAAAGAGATACAGGAAATATATATACTTAATAACAAGAACGGATTAATTAGTCGAAAAAGGATGTTGCTTGTGCACGAACAATATATCATGGAGAATGAATAATTGCATTCGGACGAGTTTAACATCTATTTTCGATAGGAAGTCTATTGAGCACATTACTCGTTGACGTATTCTTTCTTGCACATACATAATTACGGAATAACGATGAAAATGACAATATGTAACAATATCGTAAACGATATTGCATCAATGAGAATACGTTTCAATAAGAATATCATTTGAATACGTGTACATAATTTGAAGCCCGATACATGTTGCATAAAGATAAACAGAAGCAAAGGCGGATTTTTTACAATTATCGACACATTATAACTATATATTTCTTGTTGGTTTATTATTTACTCGTCGCATGTGGATATAATACTGGATCCCTAATACTGAAAAATATTCTAACGTAAAATATTTCTCATTACGATAAAATTTTTGTACTTTTTTATTTGCATCGAAAGCAAAGATTGTTCTAACATAAAATTAAAAACGATCGTAAAAGCAGAAACACTAATAGATAAAAGCAAAGAGAATGTAAACGATGGCAAAAAAAAAATGACAAAAACGATGAGATTTAAAAAGAAAATTATATATAAAGAAAAATATTTAAAAAACAAAATAATAAATAGTTATGAAATTTTTTACCAGATTACATGCATTTCGGGCAGAACTCTGCATTATTGACCGATACATACACGACTGGTCAAAAAAAAAAAAAAATGCAAGAGCCCAAAATTCCTAATAATCCGTACTTTTGTTCGAATGATTGTCATTTTCTGTTTCTATTATAATCACGATACATATACATATACTTGGATACATGAGATCTCAAGATTCGCTTTCTCAACAATGATTCAATGTATCGAGTTCACAATGTATTATGCACGTTCAAATATTTTTGATAAATTACAATTTTGTTGAATAATTATCAAAAGATAATTTTCATAAGAACACGAATACGTCATTACAATTCGTTTGTATCGACTTTTTCCTGTTCGTTTCTGATTGTCGACGATTGTCCAAGATTGCCTATAAGATTGTCCACGATTGTCCACGCATTATTTAACGATTTCTGTACGATCAGAATTGTGATCAAGCACAAACGTGAAATAATTCTTATCCCGAACACCTTAAGGACACTTTGTTTTCTAGTGTCATATAATACTCCAGAAAAACAATCAGTCTCTGTCGCCTGCAAATACGTATTTACATTTTAAACACACACGCATTTTTCTCTTCTTTTTTTTTTTTTTTTTCATTCTCTTATATCCACATCGATCGTACATATATTTGCGCGCGCGCGCGTAAATACATACAAACATATACACACAAACATATACACATACGTACATACATTCCAAAATATAGAAATATCAATATATTATAACAATACATTTTTATAGGATTAAAAAAATTTTAAATACAATCGAGTAGAGGAAATTGTTGCCAAAGTATATAGATATTTAAAGTGTAATGCGCGCAAATATGCGCATTTGATATGTATATATGTATATCGAAATATATAGACATGATAGTTTTAAAATGCATTCTCTGCAAAGTAATTTTGATATTCATATTCCATTTTGATATCCATTCTTTCTATCAACTTGCAACACACAACTTATACATAAATATTTCTAATTCTATATAACACGTCTTATCTTTTAAATATTTCTTATACGCATGTATATATTCTTTTATCATAAGTGGACATAATATATGTATATGCAATTGACATTAAACTTATTTTCTTTTAAAATCACTCATTGTCATTTCTTTCGATTGATTGATTTTCAATCAGAAAAATAAATAACTTTGATCATATTATGTTCTCTCGAAATTATTATTTCCCTTTCTTTCTTTTTCTTTTTCTAGATTTAAACATTTAGAGAAAAGAATAAAAAAATCTGAGATAATTATTTGTATTACAATTGACTTGGAATTACACATACATCAATACATATTTTATTGCAAAAATGAATTGAAATTTATAGAAAAAATAATAGAAAGAAATGGAAAAAGAAAGAAGCATTTTAATTTTATTAATTGTTCAATAAAAGTTAGATATATATATATTTACAAATTATTCGTGTAATATGATATATATATATATATATATATATATAAAACCTCATTTTATCATATACATATAAATATACAGTTAGACACAAAATCTTTATTCTTTATATATTTAATTCGAAATTCCCGATTTTAATTAAAGTGTATTTATTATAATATTATACCTAATTTCTTTTTTGATGAAAAATTTCTTTGAATATTTGATTTCTTTCTGAAATCAACTCTCGAACTATTTATTATTACTATTATTTTTTCATTTTTTCTGAGAGTATCTAGATAATAATACACAAAATTTAAATATTTTAATGATATAATAATAATTAAAAATTTTCTATTTTGTAAAAATATATATTTTTAAAAAAATAAAAATACGATACTTTTAAAAGTTGATTTAATCCTCTTAATAAAAAAATTACGTTATATGTTTCATACAAAACAAAATTATTGTTTCAATAAAGCAATTTTTTATTGAACTAATGTAAGATTGAAAACTTTTGTGACTGACTGTATATATGTATATGTAATCGATGTTGAGTTAAAATAACAAAACTTAATGCGAGAATAAATATTGAAAAGTCCTTCCCCTTTTTCTCTTTTCGATACAAAATACGTACATATATTCCCATTTTCCTATTATATATTGCGTTACTTTCATTTATTATTCAATTCATGAATTCGTTGCAAATTGTTCCATAAATTACATTGCAATTACAATTGCAATTACAGATGGTACATGTGTGTATGTATTTTTATACACATCCATACTTTATTGGAATTTTGAATAATGACACAGATAATATAACTAATGTAATTTTTATGAGGTTAGGCCACTTTAAAAGGTCTCAAGTCGTTTAATTTCTTTACAAGAAATCAAAGTCCGTGCTCATTTATAGAAGTGATCTTCACCGATACGTTTTCAAGGTCCAATTTATTATGTATGTAAATAAGTGTAGTGGAATATATCTTAAGGATAAAAGTTATTTATATATATACGTTCAGTGCCGTTCCTGATTGGATGCTCTAAATGTCTCTGGATAGTCAAAACCAACTAGATTATATATTTTATATAAAACTTATTTGATTAATAATTATGTATTTAATTTAATTTAATTGATAATTATATATAAAAAAAATATTGGTAAAAATTTAGATTTGTTGAAAATAATTGACAAATTTGCATTAAAAAAAAAGTAAGTAATGTAAATTTATGGTGAAATTAATTTCTTTTACTTTCATTAAACAGAATATTAATAATTTTTGTTATGTTCTAGTTTTATATTTATATTTATGATATATTTGTTTCATTTAATATAAATGAAAATTAAAAAAATATTTCTTTTGCACTATATAACTGTTTATAATTATTCGTATATAAACATAAAACTTAACATTGCATATCAAATTGTTAAATAATATTGAACTAAGAACGGCGATATTATTTTTATATCTAGATGATTACCGATCTAAGAACGGCACTGTTACGATTAGATATGTAGCAGTGTAGCAATAATAAACGAAACAAATTACCATTTTATCGTTAATAGGAGATGGTTATAAAATTATTTTTTTTCGTTCCTCTATGTCTCCTTTTGTCGCACGGACGGTAACCAATTGTTCCTTATGTTGTTAATTTTAACGTAAATATCTTACGAAACTTGATCTTCGACGAAAGATTTAACCATCGAATTGTTTGTTGAAGAATTGATACTGTAACGGAACGAAAAATAATCGTATAATTACAACTATTGATTATTAAATAGAAGAGTAAGAATAATACAGATATAATACAGATCGAACGATTGATCGATCATTCTAATTTTTCTTTGTCAATTAAGACGAAAAATTATTGAATATACGTGCGCATGAAAAAAATAGCTGCGAAGCAATTAATATTTATATTGATCCATATATATATTCTACTATTGTTAATTTTAAAACATCCTATCTAGCGCATTTTTTTTATTTTTAAATATACATATTGAGATATCTTAAATTTTATCGTGTCTTTTAACTTTTGAGCTAAAGGATCTTTTCAAGGATTTAAAATTTTCAAATTTACAAAATCTAGTTTTACAATATCTAATCTATTCTTTTTAAGAAAGACGTTTAAAGAAAATGATAAAAATTTCAATTTTCGTCTCAAAAATATTAGATAGGATATTTTACTTAAGAAGCAGTATTATAAAAAAAAATTGAACAAACTAGTATATAAAATAGATGCAAATAACTAGAAAAAGGTGGGAAGGAATATAAGCAAGAAAGAGAGAGAGAGAGAGAGAAAGAGAGAGAGAAAGAGAAGCTGGGAAAAGGCAGGATAAGCAAGGACCGCCTTTTTGCTATGAGAAAAAAAAAAATATATATATATTTTTGCTCGAAAAATTATTCAAAATGTAATTTAAATTTTGTTATAATCAATTATAAAGCGAAAATCTAAAATACGTTGATGTGTGTGTTTTCCTTTTCTTTCCTTTGCATTTTGTTCATTTTGTCTTCTTTTCTTCTTTTTTTTTTTATTTCCGAAAAAAAGAAAAACACATCGTCGCGAGCGATATTTAAAAAATCGCATCTCATTAAGAAAAATTTCATATCGTTAAAGAGAAAGAAAAGAGAGCATCGGCGACTTTGGATAAGCTAGTGAATATCCTTACACTGTGACGGAGGGTCAGTGGAAAGACTGTCCCGGTAGCTGGAGTAATGGAGAAAGTGTTGGTTGTGGTGGTGGTGGTTGTGGTGGTGGTGGTGATGGTGGTGGTAGTCCATTGAGGTTGAGGCAGATGGGGGGTTGTTGTCTTACCATGCTGGAGCCAACCTGCTGCAGCAGTCCTTGCTGGGAAGACGTTGAAGAGACAGAAGGACGTCTCGAGCCGCGTATGCTATTCATGCTCGAGCTAACCAGGTACGGAACACTGCTACTGGTAATCGGCATTCCACCCTATCGAATTTAACGAGATAATCATATGCTCCTTCTGTTTTTTTCTTATCCATTGTAGGATTAAATTTCGACTATAATATAATTTTTATATTATAATACGCGTTGTAGAATAAGGAATGAAACAACGAATCGAATTTTTCGAAGAATAAGGATCAATCGATAAAGATAAAGTGTAAGATACAATACCAAGGGGGGCGATAAATTTATGTTAGATCCCCGTCGGTCTTGAGGACCGGTGCTCGAATGTCGTCGAATGGGTAATCCATCACCTGGTGTAGCACCTGGTGAACTTTCGCACGATGGTGCTACCCGTATTTTCGGTGTCATCAGAGTATTATCCGATAACCGTCTGCTCGTAAAGGTATTCGTCACTTTTAAGAAATTACTGTTATCGTTGTTCGATGATGAGAACCATCTGAACATGGCTGAATGAAAGAACAATGATAAAATAAATAAATGGATTAAGATGAACATTGAAGAAAGAAAGAAAGAAAAATTAATATTTAAAAGTCACTTACTTATCATCGAGTTCTTTCTTGCCATGTTTTCAGCTGAAACTGTCGTCGACATCGAATCTACAAAAAAGAGATCAATTATCAAATATATATATATATGTTTATATTTTATAAATTATTTTAATTACTCGTGCTATTTTTTCGAGCCATGTCTTCAGCCGAAGAAGTTTTACGTTGCTCGATACGTAGATTTGGTATATTAAAGGGGGCAACGTACATATTGTCCGTACTGTGCTGATGTCGTAAACTTCGATACCGTTCCGGGCTCGATAATGACAAATTATCCAGCGTCAATTGATTCCTCTGGTTCCTGATTTTAAAGGGACAAAAAGCAAGCGAACGAACAGAACAAGGAACAGAAACGAGAATAGAACAAAAAATTCAAAAGAAATGAAAAGAAAAAAGGAAAATATAACGATAAGAAGCGTAAAAAGAAAATATCGATTATTCATGATCTCGTAAAAATTTGTAAGTAAAATCTGTAACATTTTTGCTTCACCTTTCGATATGATTCAGCATATCTTGCAACACTTTGAGAAGTAGTTCAAACTGCTCGAGATTCAATGCTGGGTTAATAGTTTGAGGTAGTAAAGAAGGCATTGCTCTGGTCGCCATCCAATTCACAGATAATCCATATTTTTTGTCGTTTAACATTAATCTGTAAATCTCTGTAGAAATCGAATTGTAACTGCAATCCATCAGCAACAATAATTATGTATTGTGTATCTGTATATATACATACGTATGAATACACTCCATTCGAAAGTTACCAATCATTATTTTCATGTTTTTATGTTCATAATATATAAGATATTAATATATCGCGAGATATTATTGAAAAATTAATTCTAGAGGACACGATATAAAAAAATAAATGCTTATTTATTAAGTAATTTAAATTAAACGAAATCTTTATATATTAATTTTTGTGTTTACTTTCATCTTTAGAATCTTAGATCTTTCTAAGTATTCAATAAATATATTAATACTATAGTATATTAGCCATATTATATATGTACAATAATGCCATATAGTTTTTTTATTTATACTTTATATTATATTTTATATAATATATTACAACAATTTTAACATCGAATAAGATTGTAAGATTTTTTATAAGGAGGTATGTATACGTGATATAATGTAACAAGCATAAAAAGATGATACGTTACTTACTTACAACCCGAACGATTATCTCCGGTTCTTGAAGTTTTACATTGAACAATAATGGTAAGATACAATCGATGATTTTCTGCTTTTCCAAACGATTTAAAATACAGGGTATCACGTTCATAAGTATTCGGGAATCCACTAAATTTTTTTCAAATGCTTGAAGTAATTTCGGCAACACGATGTTTCGAACAGCCTCATCGTGTATGTAATCGGTCACATTCGACACGGCTACGAACGCTGCAGTCTACGAAACATTTTTTAACTTTATTTTAAAAATAAAGTTATGTATGATATCACGTTTAAAAGATGTATTTTATGTATTTGTATTAGAATATTAGATAATTATTTTTCATCTTAAAATTTATTTTTTTTTTACACGCGTAATGTGATCATAATTTATATTTATATAATTCATTCTTTTTCAATTATCTGCGTACCTGCACTTGAGTAGTTGAATTCTCAAAGGATGTGTACAACATCGGAAGCACTTCGCTTTCTATATATTCTCGAGATGTTTTTTTTAATATCAAATGCAAATTTTCCAGCAAGGTAACCGTTCCGTGAACCGATTTACGATTCGAAAAAAGCGATCTACAACGATTCCACGAGTAAATTAATTGTACAACGTAGGAACGTAAATAAGAAAAAGAAGAGGAAGAGAGAGCTCGTTAATTTTTCTACATAACACTTACCGTAACGATGGAAATACAATTTGATCGTATTCCTCTTGTGTACTATTTTGTACGATATAAAGCACCGGTTGTAATACAGCCGATTGAACTTCTTCACTTTCCAATTCAGTTTGCAGATACGTCCAAATATGTTGATACCAAAGTTTCTATAAATTCAAATACGCTTTCATCTTTGTATCGTGCACAAAAATAAGCGCTTATATTATCTTGTATATAAATATAATATTACCCTTGGTATATAAGGTAATATTCCTTTTAAAGTGGTTGTATAAAAATGCTCCTTTTGCAACGCGTCTTTCATCTTACTGACGTCGAGAAATTGAAGCGCGTATACGGGTGGATCTCTGAAAAATAAAATAAGCTCGAGATATTTTTTTTCTTTTTTAGAAAAGAAATGGGTAAAAGAAATGCGTGAAATATGTATGAAAGATACGTTAGAATAAAAATTGCATACTGAAAATATTTGATCATGGATAAAACTTGAATGGTTGGCCTCTTCTCTGGATCGATGTGTAAAAGTCGAGAAACAGCTTCTCGAAGAGGAAGAGGAACTAAAGGTAATATCACATGAACTTGTTCTTCGAGCTACGGAAATAAAGAAGGAGAGATAATTAAATATCTAAAAGAATAAAGAATATGCATAAAGAGAAATTTCGAATCAAAATTGATCTGATTACTTACGTTTTCTAATTGCTTTAAATACTCGGAACAGTTATGATTCGCTTGAATCAATGGTCGGCCTTGATTGAAAATTGCGCATATTGTCATACCAAAGCTGTACATGTCGCTGTAGAAACCCCCCTCTTTCTTTTGCTGTATTTCCGGTGCTACATACACGAGATTACAAATATTTGACGATGTGAAGAATCGAAAGAAAGATTAATGAATTTGAAGCTCAACCTAATTCCATCATTTTTATATTCTTACCTATGTAATCGAGATTCGGTTGCGTCATTTTTGACATGCGATTGGTCCAAGGTTGCAACGATATCATTGGCAATTCCTTCATTTTTTCTAGAGAAAATAAAAAAGAGTATCATAGTGAAGAATCGAATTCGAGATAGCATATTAAAAATTAAACCTGCTATTACCGATAAATTCGAGGCCTGACAATTTCCAAGTGCCCCTTTTGGTAATTATTATGCTCGCGGGGCAAACGTTCCTGTGAAGGACTTTGCGTGTTCCGTGAAGATAAAGTAAAGCCTCTGTGATCTACAGAAAGAAAGAAGAGAAAAAAAAAATACAAAAGAAAAGGAAAAAAGGGAGTCCATAGTCTAAGATAAATTTAATACATATTTAATAATAAAAATCGATGGATTTCTCACCTGCAATAATCCATATTTGATCTCTATATCGAGTAACTCGTACTCTTTCGTGAACGGAGCACGATGACTAGGGGTTGAAGAAGTTTGTTTCGTTACGTTAGTCGACGATTGGCCGACGTTATTCGCTCGTTGCTCTTGATAAGCTAAAACATTCGCAAGACTAGCGAGAACTGGCTCAGACGCGAATGCCAAACTATCAGCGCATTCTTCGACCTTATATGCCTAGGCAGATAGACAAATTCTAGAGCGATCACGCTTCGTATACGAAAGCAAGGAAAAGAAAAAAAAAAGAGGGAAAAAAGGAAACATCTTACCTGCAGAATCTTTGGATGAGAAACTCGTTCCATTTGTCGTGCTCCGTTTCGTAAAATTTCCGTAACCGCTTCTTTCCGCTTCGGCTTGTGAAGTTTATCGACCGATCTTTTGTCAAAGAAAAATATCGAAACTTCCTAAAATGAAAGAGAAATTTTTTAATTTTAAGAAATAAAATTTTTTTTTTAGGAAAAAAAGATTACGTTGAGAATTAATATTAGCGAATAATAAATATTGCATACTTTTTGAGAGTAAAACTTTCGAGAATGAGACGACATTGATTACGCGATGATAGAAAAATAATTGTGGAGAATAAATCTCGAGAGTTTTACTTTTAAAATATATTCGCACCCTAAGGGAAATAATTGGATAAAAAAGTTTGAAATATTACCTTTCGATCCGCTTTTGTGTATCCATTGTATATACGCCAGGCGTTTTCGGGTCCTGCTGTAGCCGTTTGTTTGCCAACGTCGTACAAATTCTGAAGAGGATTAGGAAGTAGAACGCTCGGTGTCGAGCCACTACTTTTCGACTTGGCAAACATAACGACACTTATGTTAATCCTCAATGTTCATCGAATCACTTTCGATCGTGTATCAATCGCTTCTTTCAATTTCCCTTTGAATCGTCTTAGACACACACCTGCTATACCTGATCAAGCATAAATCTTTCTTTAAATTGATATATTCTTCAATAATAACAATCGAACAATGATTTAATCGATCATTCTCATATTTTCTTATATATTCAAATATATGCCAATATTTTCCCCAATTTCTCTATTCACGTCTTTTTTTTTTCTTTCTCCCTTCTGAATTTGCGGCTCTACTTTCTCTTCTTCTCCTTACGCAACTCCTTATCGATTTACCACCTCATAGTACCTCCTCATAGGCAATCCTGTATACGTGCTCCGCAACGAATGAGTATAATTCGAAGGATAAAAGCGGATCGGATCCGATAAGATCGCATCACTTTGAATCGTCGTAACAATCAGAAATAAACACATTTTTTCGTTCGTTCATCCTCGAGTTAGATAAATACAAGGGTGTGAAGGATTTTCAAAGAAACAGTGTTCGAGGATATTAATTTACTTTACTTATTTTTCTTGTATTTTGTGTTTTTTTTCTTATAACAGTTGCATAGATGTTATATTTTTCATATAGATTTATCCAAAGTGTGAATAAATGAGAATGAGAAAAGATTCGTTCGAGTTTCAATATTTATTTAAATTAAATTTCATCGGGTTTAAGAATCAAAAAATTGCTTTACAAAATAATTTTCAATCATGTAATTTGATGTATGGTTGGAAAAATGAGAAAATTATTTATTAGTGACAGTTTTGTTTTTCGTTTCAAGAGATAATAATGTTTAATTAATAAATATCAGTTTTGATTTAGGATAAGAATTTGTATCAATGATATGATCGATAGGAAAGAAATAGCGCGATATTTGTAATATTTCTCGAATGACGAAACATTCGAAACATCGCGAAAGTTATCAAAAACGAAATTGAAAAATCTATGACTCATTGAATGAAGTTGTCCAGAATTAACGATATCGAACAGATTGTTTAAAATGTGATCTCACGACTTTAACTCTCATCAGGAATCAATATCGATATACGTAAAGCGAGAAATTTAAGAATGGCATATCTATACCATATTCATCGAGATTATCCATCCAGATGACTATGCTCAATTGAAACTTGATTCATTTAACACAAGAGAACTCGATCGATTCGAATATGTAGAATCCATGCATTGCTGGGTCAATTATTCAAAGAAGCAAACAGCAGTTTATGACAAATAAAAATCGCCTACGAATAATTTGTAATCCTTCGTTGAATAATATGACAAAATTAGATATTAATAACCAGTAACATATTAATGAAATTATGATAAAATAGTAAATGAAAAAAAAATGAGATTCAAATGCAAGAAGATTAGATAAAGTAGAAGAAACGAGAAGAGAAGCGAAGAAAGACGATATAGAGACAGAAGGATATAATGAGAATATAGATGCATTTAAAATGAAAAAGACAAAGAGAGAGTATGGCGAAGGAGGGAAAGAGGAAACAAAAGGAAACAGTGGAAAAAAGATTGGTAAAAGGGACGAAGAAAAAAATGTAGAACTGCTGAAAGTTCAGAATGACTCACCTGTTGCCGACGACAACGGGAATAGAAGCACTATAAGCATGAAGAAACCGAAAGAAGGGTAATGCGCGATGCGCGATAGTTCGGAGCACGCGCGCGCCGCGCGAGGATCGCGCGAGGAATCCAAAGGAACAGTAGGGTACAATTGACGCGCGACTGCATCACTATTCGATACGAATTGTCACACACATTTTGATAACTTTTTTTTCCTTTTCTTCAAACTGTCACTTAAATATTTTCACTAACATTGAACAATTCAATAACCATGATGCCATAGACATTTTGATCGTTCGTTTTCTATATTCGAAAATTAACGTATCTCTATTTCTTCCTTTCTTCCGTCGTCTAATCCATGTTTTTATTTTCCTTCTTTTTCCTGTTCTTTCATTTGTCGTCTTCACTAACGTGATATTTGACACTTGAGACGTGCTAAACGTCGTTATTATTGCTGTTTTCGTTGCTCTCGTATTCGCGTCTATTTTCGTCTTTGTTCTTGTTCTTATCCTTGTTCTTGTCCTTATTCCCGGCACTATTTCCGTCTTCGTTTTCGAGTATTTGCCGAGTTAATTAATAATAACGATAATGATGTAAGGTGGCATTATCGTTGAGATAATCGACAACATTATAAAACTTTCTTCTTCTTCGTTTTCGACTTCTTTTTTGTTCTCGATGATGAACGTTGCGAATTAACGTTGGTATATTCGATGGAAGAGCGAGAAAGTCGCAAGGAAATGATAAAAAGACGCATGCGCGTCCTCCGATCCCGGCTATGGCTTTGGCTACGACCTCGGCTCCAGCTTGGTTCCGGCTCTGGCCAGGGTGTAGGTCTCTGCCTGGAAATTATAGGTCTGGGCTGCAGGTAGCTGCGGCTACGGGTCACGGGATAGCGGATAGGGGTTAGGGGATGCCATACTTTGGTCTAAAAGTAGGGAGAATTAATTGGGAGAGGTAGGGGTTACCCCATCGCAGCTTACAGATTACGGATTATCAATTATGGATTACAATTTACGAATGTGGTGGGATGGGAAAACGAGAGGAACAAACGACAGAAGCAGGAAGCGTGGGATTGGAAAAGGTGAAGAGAAGGTGAAAATAGGTCAAATTAATTCTTATGTATATGCATAATATGTATATACATATGTATATATGCTATATATGTATACACACATTTATATTTATACATGACTAATTTCTCTATGTATGTACATTACAGATTTTCTTATTGATTAAATGATTATAAATTGATGTCAAATTATTTAATCATATATTTTTTTATATTTTCTATTAAAAATACTACTTAACTTTTTTTTTATTTATAACTTAGGTGAAAATAATACATTTGTTAAAATATTTGATTAAAGTTGCTGTATCAATCAAATTTTTAATTATTTGATCGATGTTGTAAATCGAAGTAAACATACGATTATATAAATCGATTATATATCAAATATCGATTATATATATATATATATTCACGCATAAAAGAACATATAATAATTTAAAGCACTTTCAAGAAATTTATATTTATAATTATTTTATAAAATATTTCTAATTTAAATAATTTTTTAAATTAAATAATTTTAATTTTAAATTATCAAGAAATCAAGAAAAATGTAAAAATCTTTCATTTTTAATATTACTGTGTTACTTAATATTTTCGATCTATCGATAGAATCAATGATATATAATTTATCTTTTTTTATTTATTTTCTCTCTTGTTATTTTATAAGTAATTTACTTACCACTTTTATGCTCTTTATTAAAATCGATTTTAAAATGATCGATAATATATATGACATATTTAATCGCCTTCAGAATTTTATATCTATGTATTTATAATATATAAAGTTTCATATTTATAGCATTCACAGATATATTCCGAGATAATTAATTATAATTAATTTCCTAATGTCGTTATTTCGACATTTGAAAACGACATTTAAATACATTTTAAGCGCGCCTTCTTCTCTCGTCCTCCTCACTCATTTTTGAGTTTTGTTTTTTTTCGGTCTTCATTCTTCATTCGCTCACTGAATTTTAGGACATATATGTCCTTGTTATTCGAAACACAACACAATTTCAATCTATTATTTTTTTAATAATTAACTCTTTTATATTGCAACTATTGAAGATATTACGATCCATTTTCTTCTCCCCTCTACACACGCAAAATTCTCACGCGCTCTCTCCGTTCCTGTCATCGTCTGTTTCAACTGTCATAGTCACTGCACTAACGCCATCAACCCTTGGACGTTTTCCTTGTTTGCTTTTAAACGGTAAATAAGATTTATTTGCTCGCTGCATGGGAGGCATTAATTCACGGAATATGGATATCGAGCACGATCCAGGGCTCGCTGCTGTCTTACAATATTTGATACGCAGGTTAGTTCAATGTTATCTCGGAGGCGAAAGGTTTAATATCGTTGTAGATCATTCTTACGAACGTGTGTATACGTATGCCTGTTAATAGAAAGAGATCGAAAAAATTTAGATACTAAAAAGAAAAGAGATGGTAAACGAATGACAGAAAGGTAGAGAGAGAAAGAACGAATGAGCAAGAACAGAAGGAATTCTAACCTCTTTGTAAAATTTGTTGTTTATTAAATATCTCAGTAGATACGTGATAATTTGCTTTTTCAAAGCAGACATTAGTTTCCTTCAACGAAATCGTTTAGTTTTATTGTATTTTTTTGTTTTGCCAAAATACTTTGATACCTTAATCTGTTTTGTATCTTTCGATAACCTAACCTTCTTTCTCATCTTCTCTTGTCGACTTTATCATTACAAAATCAAAATTAATATTTTCCATTTTGAATATTGCAGCGGTCAACTGAATATCATATCTTCGGATCACGATGACTCGGACGAAGAATATGCTGCAAATTCACAACCTCCAAGAATTACGTCTGTGCCAAATACATCCAGACTAGATGTTTGTCATTTATAAATATATGGAAGATTTATTTTTAGTTATTTCTTAATATTCTATTTTGTTGTTTTTTTTCTTTTTAGAAAAGTGAAATAAGTCTTGCCACAAAACAAGCATGCGGATTTATAGATAACATTGATAAACGTAATTTGTCTGTGACATCAATGATTCAAAAAAGAGCTCTAGGTCCTAGTTTTAGTACAGGAGAAAGATGCAGAATAAGTAGCAATTTTTTACCAAATAAAATGCATCAAGTTGCTAAATATAGTACCAAAGCATTTTGTGGTTCTTATTCTAAAGATGGAAGATTTTTCTTAACTGCCAGTCAAGGCAAGTTTTTTTTTATATTCAAAGTTAAGTTATTATTATTTATTATAGTTTTAATTTTTTATATAATTCATCAAATATTTTGGCAGATAAATTTTTACGTCTTTACCGAACACATGATGGAGATTTTGTACAATTCAAAACTATTCCTGCACGAGATGTGGGTTGGAGTATTTTAGATACAGCATTTAGTCCTGATGGGAATTATATTGTTTATTCTAGTTGGTCAGAATGTTGTAAGTATATACTATTGAAAGCAACATGAATCAATTATAAACTTGTTTTTTTTATTTTTCTCTTTTCCTTTCCAGTATATCTATGTCCCGTTTATGGAGATTCAAGTGCACAAGAATCATTGTCATTGTGTCCAGAAGATCGAAGATTTTGTGTATTTTCTCTCGTATTCTCCAGTGACGGCCGAGAAATTTTAGGTGGAGCAAATGATGGTTATCTTTATGTTTACGATCGAGAATGTCATCAACGGGCTTTTAGAGTATATATACAAATATTCTTTTGATATTTAATATTTCATTACTTATTACCTACTTATTTTTTTTTTTTTTTTATAGATTGAAGGTCATGATAATGATGTAAATACAGTTGCTTTTGCAGACAATACTTCTCAAATCTTGTACAGTGCTGGTGATGATGGTCTTTGTAAAGTATTTATCATCCACTTATATAATGATTATTATTATATGTTATAATATATCTATACATATCCTTTTTTATTTTTTAATTCCTTTATTTATTTTTTTGTTTTATGATTTGCTCAGGTTTGGGACAGAAGAACTTTGAATGAAACCGATCCACATCCTGTTGGGGTATTAGCTGGTCATATGGATGGTATAACATATATTGATCCGCGTGGTGATGGTCGTTATTTGATAACTAATAGTAAAGATCAGACGATTAAATTATGGGATGTTCGTGCGTTTTCGGATCATAATGGTGAACAAAATACACGTAAAGCTGTTGCGAATCAAAATTGGGATTATCGATGGCAACGAGTACCAAAGCGATGTCAGTAACAAAATCAATGACATTTTTTTTGTTTCGTATTTAAATATGCTTAATACTTTTTTTAATTCATATCTCAATTAAACAATCTTTTTCTTTATTGTAGTGCACAAAGCAAGAAATATGTTAGAAGGTGATACTAGCATTATGACCTATCGTGGTCATTCCGTTCTTCAAACTTTAATACGTTGTCATTTTTCACCTTCGTCTATTACCGGCCAAAGGTATATTTATACTGGATGTGCCGCAGGACGAGTAATAAGTAAGTTTTTATTTTATTTGTATCAAAAATTAAATTTATATATTACGATATATTTATTAACCAGTTTGAATCCACTTTTCAGTATATGATGTCTTAACAGGTAGGATAGTTAGTAGTTTAGTAGGACACAAAGGATGTGTACGTGATGTTAGTTGGCACCCATTCCATCAGGAAATCGTTTCTACGTCTGTAAGTATTATATATATTTGCAAAAATATATTTAAATGTAAAATTATTATTATTATAAAATTATTAATAATATTTACGTATGATAAATTTATTTTAGTGGGATGGTGCTATTGTTAGTTGGCGATATGCTGGGAAGACTGCACTTGATAATTCTGATTCGGAAGAAGAAACTGATGCAGAATCACCTCCGCGTACTTTAAGACGAAGTCAACGAATAGCTGCTCAAAGAGCTAAACACGCAGCAGCGTGTTGAGTCTCGTAGATTTTAACCGGGAAACTGAATGTTCTCGGGAATTCAGTCTTTTCGTTCCTACGAGGAAAAAGTTAACAATGCCTAGTGTTTGTGGCAGAAAAGTTTTACATCGGTGACTGTTAATCATCGAAATTCAGGAGACTAACTTTTTCTACAAGACTGAGTTTTTATTGAATACGCACCTCTACAGAATCAATGCTGCCATTCTGGTCGGTATAATGCGTTATCAAAACTATATGCATATTGATAACGAAATAGACGAGGTACAACAGCACCGACTATACAATTCATTCTCGTGGAACCGAATTTGTTTTTACTCAATATTTAACTATCTTTTTCATATTAAATCTGAGTGGAGGAAAACGCGTTATTATTTCGTACTATAAAATGCATAACACGTCAAATAAAATATATGTATATTATATAAATATATGGTATACATACATATATGTATATATATATGTATATATGTGTGTATATTATTATTATGTGAATTAGAAAGATTTTTTTGACACGAAACGAAGATCTTTCTCCGTCACTTTGTTTCTTTTATTCTTCTCTTTTATTTCTTATTTTCCTTCATATTTCTTTCCCAATATCTACCTATCACATTTTATTTTAATTTTAAAAGAGAAATGTCTTCGATTCATATCGTATCATAGCACTAAATTATCTATAAATTTTTGTTTCAATCTCTGTTTTTTGGAAATAATTTTACAAAAATATATGCTCAATCTAATATTTCCTTAAAAAAAAATTATTTTTCCTCCGTGTAATTTTTGTATGAATAAAAATATAATAATTTTACAAATAATAAGAGGATATGGGAACTATAAACGAGAATGAAGTAGATTAATAAAAGAAAAAGATGGAACGAATCTGTGGTTTTTACAAGATAAGTTTGTTTTTCCAAACTGACCAAGTGCGAAAAGGACGTCAAGTGTACATTTTTCAATGTACGTATTTTATTAGGTATGTTTAAATGTTGCATACAAACTCCCAAAAATGTACAGATATACATAAATATATAGAAACATTACAATCAAACACAAACACATACACATACATACACACACGTACAGGGTGTTGATAGTAAAACAAATTTACACTTACGCGCGTGTATATATTTATATATACATACATAATGTTATATTAAACATGTATACTAATAAATTACTAGAAAATAATATAGTTTTTATATTTTTTATAATTGTATTCCCATATAACTACAATTCTATTTAATATAATTCAATTTAATATTGATATAGAATTCTATTTAATATTGCATTATTTTAAATTAAAAAAAATATTAAATTGAAGAATTATTATCATAGAAAAAAAATAGATATAATTTATTTGATTAAACATAAATATTTGTTATTTTTATTGGTTATATTGTATAAAATTAATTAATAATTTAATACGATTTTATTTATTATGAACAATCTTTTTATATAATTTCATGAATTTTATTATAAATTTAAATAAATGAATATATATTTAATAAAATGATATAAATGTTTCTGTTATTTTATTTTTATTTTTTATATATCTATATATTCTATAATATATATCATATGTATCTATTTTATATATCTATATATTACAATAAAATCTTACTAATATCTAATCATTTATATATCGTTTATATTATTATACGATATACTTACTTAAAAGCTAGATTAATTATGAATTCTGAAATGTAAGATTTCTTAACTGATTAATAAAATAATTAAAAATGTTTTTCTTATTTTATTTTTATATAATATACTTGGATAACCCATTTATATCTTAAATCCCTTTTATTTTTTATGATAAGAAAAAGTGTCAAATGAAAATATTTTTTATTCGAAGGGATAAAAAAATTTCATCGATATTTTTTTTTATAAGATTAAATATTTTTTTTATCGCTAAAATGATAGCTCAATATAAGAAAGAAAAATTTAATGACTTATAATAATATGATGTGATGTAAACAGTAAATCAGTATGTATAAGAATAAAGTTTTGCAGATTTTAAAGGAAACCATAAAAAATTTTCAACCTTCCTTTCTCAACCATTTATAGCCGTCAAATGCATATTTGGAAGCCAAACAAAAGGCTGAACACTGTATTGTGCATAAGATTTCTTATCTATGCCTTACAATTAGTATATAATTATATTGTGTTTTGTGATTACCTTTTGCAATTAAATTTTACCATAGATACATTCATTTTAATCCACTATTATATTTTTCCTTTTATTTATTTATTTATTTTTTCTTTTTGTCTATTTGTAATAACAAAACCATTCTCATCGTTCTTTTTTTTCGAATATTTTCATTCTTATGCTATAGCATTTTTTTTTTAAATTTTTTAAAAATATATGAACAAGATAACAAATGAACATAAATTAGATTTCTTTTACATAAAATTAAACAAAAATAGAAAATATAACTATTGAAAATGAATTTTTATTTTTATGAAATAATAAAAAAGATTTATTGGATAATATATGACTTCTAATTTGAAAAGAGATTGATATAAATATATAGGATATTTGAAAGAAATTAGATAAAAAATTTAAGAGATGATTTTAGAAATTAAAACAAATACAAAAAATAATATATAGAAATATTGGTTGATGTTTATTTATTAAATTACAAGTAATTTAATTTTAAATGAAATTGCTAATAATTCAATAAGTAAGTCTCGATCGATATTTTTGCAACTTTGTTTTTGATCCTAGAATAATTTTAGAATAAATTGTTTAACTACTTAAACAGTCTTTATAGATTTATAACATACTACATACTACGTTATAACATATAACATACTATGTTAACAAAATAATAACGATAAACATTTTTTCGCATAAGTAATAAATCGAATCGAGATTAACCACGAAAAACTTTATTCCTTTTTTATTCATTTGTATAAAATCTAAAAAAATTCACTGATTTTTTTTTACTCGCCAATCAACAGTACTGTTTTTTATTCATATATCCGAAATCCGAATTAAATTTATCTTCTAATCTAAATCAGAATTATTATCAATTATTATGATAATACATATACATATGTATAATATATATATATATATATATATATATACATATATTTATATATACATTGGATATTCTTATTAAATAAAATATTAAATAAAAAGAGAAAAGAATTATTTTCTCATAATATTACAATATACCATTGTCACGTGTATAAAAACGCATACCTACTTTCATTCTATTCGATCGCGAATACATAATATCAAAGATCAGATCGGAAAGACAAGAAATCCGTGTGACAAGATTGCAAGTAAGCGAAGGGTAGGGAGCACAATGCGATTTTTTTTTAAAACGTCGACGAATTCTTTCTCCCCTGGAGGTAACTTTGGCTATCCATACCGTAAAACTACTGCTAATTGATGTAAGTCGATAAAAGGTAGATTAGACTTAGACGGTCTTCGTAGCGAACGGAAGCCAATCGTGAAGTGTCAGTCTCTCGCGCGACAATCATCATCAGAACGACGTTAGCTACGTTCGTTTTATTTTATTTCCATTCCACGGTGTTGTTTCGCTCTGATTTTCATCCAAGCGAATTTTTTCTAACTATATTGTTTTCATACCTGTTTAATCGTTTGGGTAAGTCTAAGAAAGAAAGTGACAACGAAGTTGTTAATTTTGTTTTATGGATATACATTTTGTAATATTCGGATACACAGTGAATTTAACATTTAATAACAATAAATAGATATATTTTCGTACAATTATTTTTTTTTTTTGTATTTTTTTTCGCTTAAAGATTTTCAATGATTATTTTTATTACATTATAATTTTATACGATACGTTATTCGAATCTCCCTCGTTTGTTTAATGTTTCTCAGTGTTTACCTTATTCTACATCCTTCGTTCGCTATAAATAACAAAAAACATAATGGAATATAATTCTATCCTTGTTAATTAAAATTCTTCAATAATTTTATATTTCTCTTAGTTATACTAACATTAAAATATTAAAGTTGGATTATAGGAATTCAAAATCTAAAAATATTTAAAAAAAAAAACAAGAAAAATAATTTTTATTTAATTATATTATAAATAATATATATTTTTAAATGCTAATTAAAAGGATATTTTAATGATTTTAAAAAATATTTTATCATTGAAATAATATCATTCAGATATTAACTTTTACGAAATAGCATCGAAATTATTTGGATTTAATAAAGCTACTTAGTATAATCAAATGAACAAACAACTTGTCTTTGATAAGAAACTAGGATATAGATATAAAAAATAAATAGACAAATGAGATTCAAAAAAAGCAGATTCAAATTAAAAGAGAGAAAAATCGGAATGGAAGAAAATTAATGATATCGAGTTTTAACGATATCAATTAAAAAATCGATAGAGGAAAGTATATCGAAATGGGGAGTGAGGAAGGAAATGAGTTATCCTAAAAAGATAACATTCTCAAGAATGCATGGTAAAATATGAAACATTAATTGTAACACATTAACCATTTCGTTATTTAGAAATGACAACATCCGATCAAACAATGACGAACCAGGCAGAGGAGGATATTGGAAGAAGGCAAGCAGTCCGCATCATACACACTAGAGGAACTCATTACGACATTGGTTTTGATATTGTAAGAATTCGATTGTTTTTTTTTCGATTCGCTATATCGCGATATATCTATTCGATACTCGTATTATAGTCTTGCGCGATTTTATATTCTTAAGGAAACTTTAATAAAAGTGGAAATGAAAAAAAAAAAACTTAAGAAACGGAATCGTGAATAGTTACATAAGTTAGATATAAATTATTATTGCAATGATCGTGGCACCATTTGATTATGTTTGAAAAATTTTGAGTTAATCTCATTATCTTTCGAGGTTATGTTTATTTAATTTTTATTTAACTTTTCGATCGATTTTTAATCGACATACAAAACATACCTATATATCATATCATTATATATTATATATAGGGCGTTGTGTGGTACAAACACATAGCAAATATAGTACGTGAAAAAATAAAAAATAATTTAAGAAAAAAATTGAAAAATTTTTCAAGTACGACTAGACTATTAATATTATTATATGATATATTATGAATAAATTATCGATAACCGGTTCTACATATATAAAAGTAAGAAAAAAATGTAAAATAAATTTTCTTCATTTAAAAATTAATTTTCCAAAAAAATTGAATTTAGAAATTTGTCAATTATACTTTTGATTGTATACATCCAATCTGATTTTTTTAAAAACTAGAATTTAAACTATAAAATTTATAATAATATTTTTAAATAATATTTAAGATATAAAATTTTATTTTATATTTTTTGTTTATTTTCATATATAGATTTATCGATAGTTTATTTACATGTATTGTAGAAAATTTTATCGGAAAATAGCTAATTTTAATTGTACTTGAAAATTGTTCAAACTTATTTTACTTTATTAAACAAAATTTCAAATGAAAAAATTTTTTATTCTATTTTGAATTTATTTTTTCACATAAAATTCACTTTTTATTCGATTATATCACTTTATGTATCATTGTTATATATAAATAATTATTGAATTATATAAATTTCTGTTCAAATTTTATGAATATAATTTTTACCAATATTAATAATTGAACAGATATGCAAGTATATTATAATTATCAAATCTAATCTAAAAAAATTTTTTTTTTTATTTTTTTTACATATTTATTTCAATATTATTCAACTATTTAGTTATTGATGTTTTATTTATACCAATAAATTACATACATAAGATTTGAATCTTTCTCACACCTGTGATTCCAAGAGATTGAGTGTATTACGTAAAGTTGAGTTACATAATATTATGCAACTTGAGAAGTTAGCTGTTCAAAAAAATAATATATGTACAGATTTTACAATAATGCTCGTATTAAATGTGAAATACGATATTCTCAAGTTCTTTGGATGGAAAGAATATGAGAAATAAAGAAAGAAAAAAATCAATAGTTTGAATAGTTATCATATTAAAAAGTTTGATTTCATTCGATTCTAAAACCTATATTTTTATATTTTTCTTACAAAATATTCTTTATACAGGGTCAAACATTTTCCGGTTTAATTCAAAATTTCATCAATATATATGAACCACTTAAAAGTTATTTATCACTTTACGAAACAGAAGTGGGTAGAAAAATTTATGATGAGACTCTTGCCTGTGTAGAACAACAGTTTCCTGGATATCTGAAAGAAATTCGAGGAACAGCCGCCGGTGCGAACGTTCCTTTTTACAAGGTACGCAACTATTGTCACTATTTGAAAAGTTTTGTTTCGCGCGTAAACACGTGCAAATATGCGCGCGCAACTGTTTCCCGCATATCTTTCTCTTAGCCTTGTATACAAATGAATTTATAATTAGTATGTTATATTTTTTTTTCTTAAAAAAATTTAATTATAACTAAATTTACTCGAACAAAAGAAACGAATTAATGAAAAATAATAAAATTCGATCAAATGATTTTTTTTCTTACAGTTATTTCTCATGCATTTAGATGATATCTTGCCAAATGTGGCTAACGAAGGACAAGAGAATACATTACCGATTGGTTGTTCAACTATTATGTGCAATCAACCAGGACAAGTGAGTGATAAGAAGAAACATTATTTCTGCGATGGAATGCAATTAAATAGATCAATGATGCAATTAAATAGATCTATTAAACTTTAATATTAATTTCATATTTGTTTCCTTTATATTATTTTTTTTATCGATACCTTGCAACAGGAAATTTTAGGACATAATGAAGATGCACTTAGCGAAACGTTAAATCATTGGTATTTGGTTTCTGCGCATGTAATTGAACCAGATAATAAGGAAGAGAAATTTACATCTTTGAGTTATGCTGGATTTTTACCAGGATATACGATGGGTTACAATCATCATGGTCTCGTTTATAGTATCAATACACTTAGTGCTGCTACCTTAAGATCTGGTAAAACGCGTAAGTATGTTTTATTTACATTTATAACATTCATAATACTTTTATTATTTTTTTTTTAATATTCTTGATATTTTAAATAATTTAAATATTTCTTTTAATCATCTATGAATTATTATTTTATACATATAACTTTATAAGCATAAAATATTTTTTTTGTACTTCCTTGAATTTTTAATTATATAAATATTACACATTGCATTATAAACAGATAGTAGATATATATCATGCAATATGCAAATACCATACATACATGCATATGGATTTTCTAATTTCAATGGAATTTCAATTTTTTTCAAAAAATCTCGGACGAGAAAATATTATTCTATTACTTTTTTTATCTTCATTTCTTTTTTTTTTTTAATTTTTTTATGGTATATATGTATGTACCTTTAGGAAGAAAGATTTTTTAATTATTAATTTTTATCTATTATATTGTATCATATTATATCATTTTCTTTCTTTTAAATTAAATTAAATTAAATTATATTATAATTTTTTAATTTAAATTATTAAATTATTTTAAATAATTTTTCATTTTAAAAATCATAAATGGAATTATACCAAATAGCCAGGTACTTCTTAACTCGAGCACTATTGACTGCGGAAAATTATGTGCAAGCTCAACAGATTTTAAGAAATGAAGGTTTCGGTGCAGCAGAAGGATTTTCAGTAAATATGACTTTTTTAATGCAAGAAGGGGATAGAATGTTCCATAATGCTGAAGTTGGTCCTTGCAACATTAATGATACGCAATCACAATTGAGTATTTTAACTGTTAGTCCTGGAGAGAATACATTTCACTGTAACAAGTAATTTTATTTTTTTTTTTCAATATCTTTCTTAATCATTATTTTAGGGTTATTTTCGGATAATTTTATTTATTTTTTTTTTTTTTATAGATATCTCCGATTGAAGATACCAGAAGTAAAAGGTCTTATTATAGATAGTAGTATCAAAAGAGAAGCTGTCATTTGTAAATACTCTCCTGCTAAATCATACCAAGATGTTATAAATATTCTAAGCGATCAAACGGATGATGAACACAAAATTTATCAAGACGGTCGTGTGAAAACCATAGCAACCGGTAGGTTTTTTGATTTATTTGTTTTTTTTCTTCTTTTATGTGACTAAATTATCATTATCATAAAAAGTATCGATCAAATATTTATACAAATATAGGTATCTTTGACTGTATCAAAAAAACCTGGTCTATCTATACGGACAAACCAAATCCTACGCAGCCGGTTTTGGTGATACCATTACAATTGCATGATGAATCAACAGTTTCTGCAATGTAATGAAAATTCGTTGAACAAATTAAATAGTTCGTTCTTCGAAAATTTTATTGACTATTTCATCGCAAGATATTGAATTGTTACTTACTTGTTCCTTTTATTCTTTTTGTTTTTCGTTGTTATAACACATTAAAATTTTTTTAGAAATATGTATAATATTTCTGTTATTGAATCTTATTAGTTATATTGTATTTACAATATTTTCGATATTCTTTCTTCGTATTTTACATATCTTAACAAATTGTCTTTATCCGTAAATTAAATATGATCAAGAATTGAATTATATCATCGAACGTTAAAGATAAATCAAAATCAAGGTTTCTTAAAAATAATTAAATGCTTTTTTTTGCCTTCCATTTTCCTTTTTCTTTTTTGTTTTTTCATATCGAAAAAAGGTTATGATTTATTGGAAGTTACATTTAAACTTCAATATAGAATTACATCCGAAATAATTTAGTATCACGCAACTAAGCTTTGCAATAAACGAAATATATAAAAGTAGAACATATTACTTGTAATAGTATTTGCAATACATCGACTTTTTGTTTCTATTAGAAACGAAAAATTTCCATAATATTCAATTAATACATTTCAACGGCAATATGTAGGTATCACAACTTTTGGTCGTTTCTTCGATTCCATTTCTGAGAAAAATTCCTTTATATCTTCTTCTCGTACGACTTTTTTATTTTCAGCAAATTTTTGCAAATATCGTTTCAATCGTTCCTTCATATTATTATATTCTGCCAATATATGTACCCATCATGAAATAAATGAAATAATTATCATTTAAACAATTTTTAATCAAATAAATTTTTAATAAATTACCTTCGATAGCCGTCATTTGTTCAACATGACCTAAAGAAGCAAGGGCTTTCATACCCTTTTCATATTGCGATTCTCGGCTATTAATTTTACCAGCTTCCTCGTAAGCATGTACGCTATCCGTTGGATCAAGAAGAAATGCGATATTTTTCTCTCGGTAAAGCTACATATAATCATAAATTATAATTACAAAAATTTTAAATTTATAAATGTAGGGAATTAAAAATTTTTATTTGAATAAATGTAAGCATTACTTCTTTGCATGTTTTACAAGTACACAGAGCAGCTCTCCATCCTTCTATCCAAAAACAACTTCCTTGTGATGGTATTCTTTTTGCAGAATTATTTCTTGGCATTGTACATTCTTTCAATTGGTTTTCAACATTAATTGATTCATCATCTTCTTTATCCCCATTAGAACCATCTGTCACTATAAAAAATATTATCATGTATACATTAAACTATTAGAATATAATTTTAAAATAATAATAATAATAATGATAATGATAGTCAAAACAATCAAACCAATTTCAAAGTACCTGTATATTTCTTGGCATAATTCCAAAGAAAATCATTCTGTCTCATACAACCAGCACAAATCATTTCATCATATGCAGCATCTGCTGGCATTTCCTTTTCGCATTCTAAATGCTAGCAATATTAATTACAATTAGTCTAAAAATGTCTCAATTATAATATATTAATATATTACCTTTGAATGATACCAATCCTCACAGATTATACATTGTAACATTTCATCATTGACAGTATCATCTGGATCTGGATATGGTCTTTCACAAATACAATAAAGACCATCAAAGTTATGGTTATATTGATTTTCAGAATTTATTGAATCCTTTGACTGCAAACAAAAAATTTTTTAAAAATAATTATTAATACAAAATATCATATTAAAAAAAAAAAAATAAATAAAAATATAAAAATATAAAAATCAATAACAAACATACAGCATCTAGATTACATTTTTTCTCCCCAAACTTCGAATTGCCACAGTCACATCTAAAATGTCTTTTAGTATATAATTCAATAAGTTCATGACCTTCATGACAATGAAAACTACAAGCAAGACATATTGCTGCTCGCATTGATTTCTGACAACAAGTTTTGCATGCATAAAGGGCTTGTCGTGTATAACCCTAAAAAATTCAAATGATTTATTTGAGGTTAAATTTCAAACTCATATTCATAAAATTAGTGTTTATATCATAAGTACTGTACCTTGCTATAAGTACAATTTTTGTCATCAGATGCACCCAAAACCGCATACGCATCTTCTTCTAATTGATTCTCTTCTCGAAGTACATCTAACATTGTAACTGAATTTTCTTCTTCGATAACTTCCTCAACATTTTCAGACATTTTGTTTAATTTATATATCTCACACCTAATAGTAAGCCACTTTAATTTGAATCTATTTAATATATTATAAAAAATTTGAAATTAAGGTTATTAACCTCACTTTTTTTTCTTTTAATCAATCTCTGTTCAATTAAAATACTTTTCAAATTGATATTATTAATTATGCTTTATTTACATTTCTAAAACGACAAAAATTCAAAAAAATAATGTTCCCAACGAAATAACACTAAACCACGTCTTATAACGTTCCGTGTTGTTTTGCGCGACTCCTTCCGTTCAGCTCCTACAATTTAATCACTATTGCGATGATAGCGCTCTTACTTTTTACGAATCTAATTTTTATCTATGGAATTCAAATTATGAATATATTTATATTTATTAAATATATATTTATTTTTATTATCCATACTCACTTATTAACTATTAACAATTACAAAATTTATTAATTTATTTAATTAACGTAGCATTTCTTTTCTAATATTTTATTCCAAAATAATTCTAAAGAATTTAATTTTTACCTCAATACTGGAATTTCAATTATTCAATTTTTTACAATCACAATTAATATTTATTTTATGTATAATGCACTTTATTTCGCTTTATGTATATATTATCATCTATATAGATGAAAAAAGATAAATCTGACATAAATATATACACTGGTATTAATAAGTATCAAGAGATGGCAGGCACGTTCAGTAGCTTTGCTTTTCGCGCCTTAATTATGCCTAACCTGTCTTAAATATACACATCTTTCCAACTTCTTTTTTTAAGTAAAAGATAAAACTTCTTTGGAATTTAAAAACTGTTTAATCTCTTTTTTTATTACATTGTGAGTTCTATAAGATTAAGATTATTGAGTAATGGAGGAAGTAACCAAATGCAGGTACATCGATTGTGTCGACACACGGGAAAAGGAGCAAATACTTCATGAACTTCCCGTTTGTGATACCGGTCTCTGTGTGAGGTGGTTGATCAACAGTGGTCACGTGGATCTAATTGGAAGTGATCTGGATGCTTTACGGTCTATGAAATTTTTCGTTTGCAATAATCACTTTACGGAAGATTGCTATCTGAGTAAAGGTACCCTAAAAGAAAATGCAGTCCCTTCTCCACATTGGAGTGCTGTTTCAAGAAAATTGAGGAATTTGAAAATAAGACGGGTAAATATTTTTTATACTGTCTATTTATTTCTGATTCTTATCTTTAAAGCATTCCGTAATGTAAACGTAAAATATTTAAAATTATTACATTATATAATTCTAAAATAAAATATTGAAATATAAAATAGAATCTAAATTAACATAGATGAACATAAATAATTCAAAAATTGTTCATTCAATAATTTTATATCATTATATTTTTTTCATTAAATTTCAGAAAATTCATTTAAACGGTCAAGAAGGTTCTATGGAGGAAGTAGCAACAGATCAAGTTACAGAAAAAAATGTTCCATCTGAATTTGAAGTGGATCAGTGGTGTAGAACATGTGCGACCAAGAAACAAAATCTTGTAAGTATGATGACCAAGGGAAAAGGCACAGATATGAGCCTTCTATCAAAATTGAAACTTTTAATAGAAATTGATGATGAAGATGCTTTACCAACAAAGATGTGCGATGAATGTGTTGAGAAGTTGGAACAGTCTTTTAAGTTTTTTCAACAGATTTATGTAGCAGACAATACATTGCGTCATGTGTTTCCAAATTCACGATCCACCAATGCACCTAGAAAACCTCTTTATTCGATTGGTGAACATATGAGAAATGAACAAAAGGAAAAAGAAAAAGAGAAAGAAAAAGAAAGAGAAAAAGAAGAAGAACAACAACAGCAGATTCAAGATCATGCTCCAAAAGTTACTCGTGGTATTTTTAGACGAGGTCGAGGTAGACCACGTACTAGAGGATATCCTACAAGATCTAGAGGAAGGCCAAGAACTGTTCACTTACCGCTTTCAGTTCCAAGTCCTAATCTAAACAATAATACCGTAAATGAAACCAGAGTAAATGAAACAATATTAAAAAATGAATCTCAAAGTGTGACTCATGATGAAGAAAGACAAGGTAACACAGTATTTTCATTACTTACTGATACATGTCATAGTGATGAAGAATTAGATTGGTCAGATGTATTAAAAGTCATGAGTGATCAAAGGTATCAAGTTGTTTCTAGACAAGAAACAGAATCAAAATTAGAAGAAAATATACAAAAGGAAAAAACAGAGGAACAAGTAATTCAACCAGAAATAATGTTACAAGTAGAAGTGACATCGGAGACAATAAAAGAAGAAAGAAATACAGAAGCAGAAATTGAAGTTAAAGTAAAAGTAGAGGAAGAGATAGAGGTGCAATCTAATGTGACAAAATTAATTATAGAGAAAGAAGTTCAACGAATACGTTGTGAATTTTGCGACGAATCATTTAAACTTAGACGTCAGCTACAAACACATTTATTAACCGATCATTCTCAATTATCCGAACATATGTGTATAGATTGTCTAACTTGTTATGAAAGTGAATCGTTATTAACAAAACATCGTAGTTTACGTCACGGAGATCGAAAATATCATTGCGAATATTGCCACGAAGTATTTCTCGAAAAAAAGATTTTAAGGGAACACATTAAGAAATGTCAGCCACACGATATACTACATTATTCCTGCGATTCGTGTGGAGTAACATTTATCTCTAAAGAAGAGTTAATTGAACATATGGAAAATCATCCAGAAAGTTCGATTGTATCATCGCACATGAATCTTGATAATTTGCAAAGTACCGATAATACATTAGTAACATCTTCAAAGCCCGTAATAAAACTCGAATCAGAATCTGAATATTGTTCCGTTTCAACTTCAAAAAATACAAATGAAATTTCAGAATCGAATCCAGGTGAAAAAAGCAGCACAATTAATTCAAGTGATACATGTGAAATTAATATAGTCGAGGAAACACAAGGACTGATTGATGAAGAGTCGATAGTGATGTGTCCGGATTGTAACGAGCAAATGCATAACACAGTGGAACTTAGTATCCATCGAATGCGTCGTCATTCGATGAACAGGAAGGATGCTACGTGTCTTCTTTGCGATAACAAATCATTTTCTTCATTAGATGAATATGAACAACATGTACTTGATCATTGCAAACGATTAAGAATATCACCATGATAAAATGAATTTTTCTTTATTACATAATATCGCGTCAGTGATAGATTTAATCTATTATATTGATTCATTATCAGTTAAAAAAAAATTTCGATCATATTAGATACAATTAAAGGATATCAAAGTTAATCATTTTATTAAAATATTGCACATTGTGTGCGTTTGTATTTTGTAGAACCTTATCAATCTTATTTCTTATTATTATATGAAACAAGAAATATATTTTAATCGAAACATATTTAAAATAATCGAGCAACTCGATCATTTTTTTTTTAATTTATCTGTAATATTGAGTAAATTACGTAAAAAAAGTACAAAAATCTGAGGGTAAAAATCTGTTATGAGACAGTGTGTCACATTCACGATAATGATATGAATTGTATAAAGAATAAATGCATCGATAGAAATAGATTTCTATACGAAATGTCATGACATACAGCACGTTTGTAATGTAATGTAACGTAAATGTGTTTCTTTCATTTCATTTCATTTCATTTAAAAATTTGCACGCGCGTGTGTGTATATGTGTAAGTTCTGTTTAATATATACGTATATATGTAAATAACATAGAGCGTGTATGAGCGCGACAGTAAGAATATCAATACGCGCGCGAATGCAACGGTGAATCGTAATTGTTGTTTATTATTTACAATCGGCTGAGTTTAGCCGGTAGCTTTTAAAATTATTCATCAATAAATATGTCTTTTTTGAACTATAGTAATTTAAGAATAAAAACTGCTATTTCGATCCTGATGATGTTTTGAGCGGTGAGCACGGCGGTCAATGAATGCAACCATTCGAGAAGAAGGAATCGTTGCACCAATTGATATCTGAAACAAAAATCGACGATTTAATTCTTGATAAGATTATCAAAAGATTTGTATTAGATTAGTTTGAATGTTGCTTAATTAGTTATTAAATTAGCATTGCTACTTATATAATAGATCATCAATACAAGATAAAACTGATATATTTCTTATAATTTAAAATCAAAAATTCTTATAATAAAAAATCAACAATTATACAAGCGCAATATTTGAATCAACATAATTTTAATTCTAATTGGTGATAAAATTTTAATTTTATAAATTATCTTGAATATAATTTAACTGAGACTGTAAAATACAATCTTTTCTGTACTTCTGTAATCGATCATTTTTTTCTTTGTCAGTTCATATAACCGATTGGCAAAGCTAATTCCATTGTTATAAATGTAATATAATTAATATAAATCAATAATTATAATATAATTAACATTCAATTGGTTACCTTAAACCAAGGTGATGATAGAATTAATTGAGCGGTTGCTCTGTCTTCTCCACGTAAACACAACAATGTTTCAAGAAGATTTTTTACATCGGATGATATATCTTTAAAATATTCATCAGGGAAACAAAAATCGCATTTTAGTATGTTCGCGGTAGTTTCTTCAATGGAATCATCCAAAAATGGAGAAAGTCCGCTGCACAGATGGAAAATTTCGTAAATGTAACGTTAACCGATAAAAATTCGTATTTTTGTATTACATATAAAAGTTTTATAGGTTAATTGTGCACCTACCTTAATAATACATAAAGAAAAACACCGGCAGCCCACATGTCTGTATAGGATCCTGTTGGTTTACCGAGAACCGATTCTGGAGCTGCAAATTCCAAATCAACTGGAGGAACAACTTCATCCAGTGGTACCGCTCTGACAGCTTCACCAAGATCTATTAGTTTTACAACACCAGTTTTCTCATCAATTAGAACGTTTTCTGGTTTTAAGTCTAAATGAGCTCGTTTACGTGAGTGTAACCAGTATAATGCTGATAGTAGTTGACCGGTATATTTTGCAACAGTCGCTTCGGTATATTCAATTTGTTCGCCAAGATAAATAAACAATGTGGAACCCTTGACCCTGTACGCGAAAATAATAATAAAAGAGATTCAATATCGAGACAAAGAACCGTGCTAATTTTTCAAACCGCAATTAATCAAATAATGCAAAAAAAAGAAGAAAGAAAAAAAACAAAACGAAAAAATACTGACAACTCTAAAACGATAGTATCGATATCCGGTTGAGGTGTATCCTCGAAAAGTGCAAATGCTCGAACAATATTATCATGGCGTATATTCCTGAGAAGATCATACTCGGCACGAGTTAACGATAGCGGTTGCTTCAATCGAGATATTTGTTTGAGTGCTACTTCTCGGTCGAATCCTTTTTCCTTTGCACAGCATACTCTAGCAAATCTACCAATTCCTAATTCTTCCAGCTCGATATATTTGTTATTAAATTGTTCAATTTCTATATTTTTCGTTACTTTTTTTCTCGAATCTGACAATGTTACAATCGACGAGGTTTCCTTTATCGTTAATCCGTTTGATCGATTGCATTCGATTGTATCACACCAAGCGTTTGTCGTATCGATACCTACGGTGAAAAAGATATATATTAGTTTTTTATTTCATCGTGTATTATGTATACAACAACGTACCTACGATACTGAGGGGAATTTTTGCTGAACAAGAACCCGTTTCATGTTCGACGCGACAGTGGTAAATCCCGGAATCAGAAGGAAGGCAAGGAGCAATTTCGAGACAAAGGGAATCGTTCGTTCGGTAAAGTCGATATCGATCGCTTTCCTCGATGTCACATCGTTGCCCCTCCTTTCTCCAACGTACGACTGCTCGTTCCACGCGGCGAGCTTCCAGTACGAGCCGAGCCACGCCACCTGCCGTCGCCCTGATCGAACACGGAATAGTCAAAATCGCGGGAGGACCGTTCTCTTCCGCGCACATATCTTGCGGAAGACGGACGTTCTCTCCCTCGGAATCGATTCTTCGCGGACGGAAAGACCATGCGCGGCTGATCGATGAATTTGGAACGAGACTCGCCGGAATCCAGAATTCCTCCTTTTTTCCGATTACCGGAGAGACGATTAGCCCTGGACCATCCACACGGAAGATCTCCAATTCTTCTCCAGCATGTAATTTGCCCCAATCTGCGGTTAATCTTACTCTGCTTCCTGGAACGATCTACGGAATCTCCCGGTTAACTTAACGAATCTTTGATCTTTCCTCGATCATGCACCGGTTCATCGATATCTTTCACACCCCACTCCCGTTGACCACCATCTCACCATTCTCTCTTGATCGTTTTAATGTTCGAAGCGTTTCATCTATCCAATATCTTGCGACATATTATTAAACAGCAAGCACTCGATGGCAACAGTGAGCAGCAACAGTGACCCAACACTTAATAAATACAGCTAGCGAAATATATCGTAATAAAACTGCAGAAAACTACGGTGTTTAGCAATAGTGTATAGCAATAGTGATAGGATATCAACATACAAAATTGGAAAAAGGGTTCTACCAATATTTAAAATAATAATAATAAATTAATATCGTGAACATAATAAGATAAATAATAACATCGACGATGATAATAATATAAGATAATAAAGAAAATCTACAATAATTATTATGAATTGTATTCAAAAAATGTAATCATGACGACAACAATAAATGTAATAACGACGATAACGACAATGACAATGACGAAGATGATGACAATGACGACGACGACGACGACGACGACGACGACCACGATGATGACGACGACGACGACGATGACGACGATGACGACGATGACGACGACGACGACGACGACGACGACGATGACAACGATGAAAACGATGACGACGACGACGACGACGACGACGATGATTATGATGATGCTGATGATGATGATTATAATGGTGATGATGATTATGATGATGACGACGAAGATGATGATAATGACATAACGATTGGAATGTAATATTAAAAAATGAAAACAAATGGAAGGGAAGGCAGTAACGATGCAAGAAGCAACAACTACAGAGTTAACATGTTTGAGAGCGTTTCATTTTGATGTAAAATATGTACAAGGTAATACTGGTTTCGTGAATAAGAATAACAAATCGTCAAAAGTAATCAGAGCCTGTAATATAATGAGTGCAGTAATATTGCACGTTGAGAAGAGATATCAACGAGAAATGATACATTTCATTATTTGCACTATTTGTCTCACAATCAATGGAAACGGTGAAAATAAAAAAGTTGTTACCGTACCAACGAAAAATTATATGACAGAGATCGAATAGCAACAGGCATCAAGAGGAAGAGAAAGAAGAATCCTTTTGCTGCAATTGCAAGAATTCTAATTACGAATAAAGACAAATAGAATTGTATATATAAACTTAAGAAATAATAATAATTTCGATATTATTGCTCACCGGAATAGAGTTGTTGCGAACAGGTGATCGTGGACGTAGAGTACTTCTGAATCCCTCAAGAAAGTTCAGTCTGCTTTTGCTAGGACTTGGCGATTGTGAAGAATCCTGATCCAAGCCTCCAGTACGAGGTCGCTGTAAAACCGATGTTGTCGTAGCTGTCGCTGCTGCAGCTGTAGCTAATGCTTTTGAAGAGGTAGTAGCAGCGATTTCATTTCTCCGTTCTTCGTTCGTTTTAGACATGTTCGGTATTGTTGATGAAAGTACATTCCCTCGACATGGAGAATCCGGACTCACGCCACGACTGTACGCCAGCAAATTATAAATAAAATTCAAACACGGTACTGCATCTATGAAAATACACTTTTTGTCGCATCGAGTTATTATAACTCGAACAAGATATCATAACTCGAATCAACACTCGGATAGTTCAATTTCAAAGATAAAGATAAACGATGATATTCAAATTTTGTCATAATAATGCATTTAAAATTATACTGATTTACTTTATAAAAATTTTTTTTTGGGAGATAATAGGGAGAATAAGGGAATTCCTTTTGAAAAAGATAAATCCATTGCTTAAAATGTTTAATAAAGTATAAAGCAACTTGAAATTTTAATTAAGATGTAAGATGTCGATGCAATACCATGTCCTTGTAAAAAAATGATAAGAAAAACCAAGCTGTTAGTCAAACGACGAGTAAATAGTGTTAAATAGGCGTAGGAAAAGGATGCATCACAATTAGAATGTTGACCAATGTACAATTTATTCTAAACAAAATGTTTACGTTTCTCGAGTTTTACTTTACGTCGTCCTTCATGAATGCACATTTATGTACAGCATACTATCCCCCGCATTCGTTCAATCTTGCAGTTATAAACATTATTAAAATTATTATACACTTGCAGCGTTACGTCGTTAATAGGTAATATAGCTTTTGGTGGGGGTGAGTCAGCATGTTGGACATGCTCGCTTGGCTTGATCATGCGTCATTTATTGCGTGTAATGTTTACTCTTACTTTACATACGCGTGATTATCCGTGCATTGTACATACAGATACGCGCATGTAAATTTTTCATTACGTGAAAATCAGTGAAACGTGCTTCCATAAACAATAAACAATAGGATTGAAAAAATTGTTTGAGCCAAAAAGACACAGCAGTAGTATATAGTCTCATTCGTTGTTCAATCAATTTTGTTTTTTAAAAATCGTTCCTTCTTATCAAATTTTTGTAACAAAATCTGTCTCGCCCCCACCCCTTCCCTTTCCAGCGTAATCTCTCACTCATTCTCTCTCTCTCGTACATCCGCACGCGCGCGTGTAAACGCGAAATACATGCAGTCACGCGACAGACACATATCTCACATAAACAGAAGCATGCAACAAACACACCTTTCCACTTTAATATTATTCTTTTGCAAACAAGATACCAAGGAGGTGTTACGAGGATGTAAATTGTGAGTGGGTACATTTCGTTATACCTACCCTTATCTGCACACAGATGTGCAACACAGTCGATAAATAACAGAATGCTTGATAATTTGTATCGTATCGTATCGTATCGTATCGTATCGTATTGTAACGTGCCGTATCGTAGAATGTCATATTGTACCGTACCGTATTGTACCGTACCATATAATATCGTATTGTATCGTGTATTAATGTACTGTATCATATTATATTGCATTGTATAGCATTATGTTCCAACGAACCATGACAAACACAGTTGTAGGAACGTTAAAAACTACTCCGAAGGAGGTAGGTAATTATTATAGAATATAGTAGGAGACGCTCTCGCGATAAAGCTACTCAGCAGCAATAGCGAGGTAGATTCCTGGACTGCAATGTTAAGGCAAACAAGAGGAAGCACGTCGCAATATGGTGAAAGAGTAATGTGTACATAAACTGTGTAATAAGAGAACACATTGTGAGATAAATTAGGAACAAAACGAAAGGAAAACAGAGATTAAAACGGATTTCGGTTTTAGGAGACGACTACGGTTCTCTAGCATATAGCGCTTCTGTATCTTTTCTTTATATAAAATATACAAAAATATTTCGGAACGAATCTTCACGGATCGAGCGTTGAAAGAGAGTCAATGTAATTCAGTGTGTTAGATAGAGTGACGCTTACAATGGATCTTTGGTAAGTTCCTTTTGGTAGGCAATTGGTGACTGTATCGCTTTAAGGAAGTCACGTTGGGTCTGCAGGATGGCAGTGATCGTATCTACCCACTCCTGCTTCCGTGGCCCATTTTCTTCTACTGCGCTACAAGAGAATCCAAGGCCAGGTTTTCGAGGATCTGTTGATCGAATTATAAACTTCTCCGAATCATCATAACATTCTTCCAAACTCATTTTATTCACCTGTATAAAATGAAATATTCATCTTATTCATTATTAAATATCGTTTTTTCATTTTTTTTTCAATTAATATATTATACATAATATTATTGATATTAATTAACAATTATATCAATTTCTTTTTTTTAATGAAATTATAATATACTTGTAATTTCTATCGTTATATAAATAAAAATTATCGTTATATTACTCTTTTATAACAAATTAAAAATTTAATAAATAAAATAAAAACAATATTTTATTGATTTGCATGATTTCTCCCTTTTACTATCTTAATAAAATAATTAATAAGTTAACAAAATCGTAATATAAAATAGTTTAAGAAATATATATTATTAATTAATTAAAAATATTGAGCAAATTTAACGATAGTTTTTTACCTGAATATGAGCCTTGTAAATATAGACAGGATTGGTGAATTGTGTCTTTTTTCCGACAGCCTCACTAAAAATAATATTTTGTTCGAACAGGAAGACTTGCCATTCTTTTTCCTTACTAGGTAAATTCGAAGAAAATTCTGAGACTAAAAGTGGTCCGTGCAATAATAATTTTCCTTGCGCTGTAATTTTTCCCTAATAAAAAAAAAATAAATAAAAGATAATGGAAGATATTAATATAATCGAATTATTATTTTATATCAAGATAAGGATACTTACATCGAAACCTTGAAGTCTTGCAACATCCATCATGTCATTGGCCGCTTTTGGAATAATACGCATTACATGAACCGCTGCTCTAAGTCCTTCGATTTCCGAAATTCTTTGAGTTCGTTCGGTAAGTCTTAATGCCTCTCGAAGAAGAAGTTGATACTTTGTGATTCTTTGAACCGGTTTGATCAAAAGATCGCATAATTGTAATCGATGTCCGAGCTTTTGCCTCAAGTCCTAGACAATAATAATTGATAAGAATAAAAAAAAAAAATAAAATTAGCAAAGTATCAGAATTTTTAAAAAAAATTAAAAAATTTTTTTATATAACATATATAATAAGATTTAATTTAAGTAATTTGTATATCTACCTCGAAATAGGTATCTATATACTCAGAAACAATATACTCGGAGACTGGTTTGTTTTGACAATAAACAACATACATATGTAACTTCCTTTCGTATCGCTTAAACAACGGCCCAAGCTCTTCCGGCCGTTCCAAGCAACGTTCCAAAGCTTTCAGAAAGAAACTGTATATAAGAATAAAAATGAACGAAATGTTCAGTTTATACGATGTTACTATAAGTAGACGAATAATAAGAAGAAAAACTTACTCTCTATGCCATTCGTAGATTGCCTCTATGTTACCAAAAACCATTTTGTCTTTTCCACCGCGTAAATCATCTGGCAATGGCACTTGAGATTCAGAATCTCGCATTAACGCCATGTATCCTTCAACTATTTGCTTTAAATCATTTACATAATCTTTTTCTGTCTCCACTAATTCTCGAATAACGAATTGTCGTTTTACTAGCACTGCACTCTCCAAGTCGTATTCCTCCGAATTCCCGTGAGCAGGACTACTCGTTGTTCCTATCTTAGTTGTTGTTGTCGTTATCCCAGTCGCTACAGTTGCTGTCGCTACTGTTGTCATTATCGTCGTTGATGAAGTAATCGTGGTAGTAGCAATAGTTGATACTGCATCTTTGTCATAATCGTTATCCGCACTGCCAATGCTTGAATTTTTACCACTAGGTGTTCGCATCAGACTTTGCCTTTCTTGATTTTCCGTATGTTGTTCCTATTTTGTCCATATTCGATGCGAATCAATTTCAGATATATTATAAATTTAAATTTTATTTAATACACTTACCATTCTTTCTTTTACGATTTGTTCAATTTCAGCTAAATCAACCGTTGTGGCACCGTCAAGAATCTTCGTTGAACGTTCAGATGTCTATATATATATATATATATAAAATAGAAATCAATTTAAATATTTAATAAGAATTATATTTTTATCTATAAATTATATTGATTTATTTATACCTATTATATTATCTAAACACGCGAAACACAAAATTTTGAAACTGTATACTATGTCATGTATAGTAGTTTTATTTTTTTTAACTGTAATAAAAATTGGAACGCAACGCGAAATACGCTACGCTTATATTAAAGCAGTTTTCTTTGGTGCAAAGAATGAGACGTTCAAATTTCCTCACGTACGATTCATTGGTATTCATAACGTTTGCGGTCAAACGTTTGGACCAGGTAAAATAAATGAATTATAATAATGGGTGAAAGGTCTGAAGTTATTTTAACAGGGTAAAAAGAATTAAAAAGAGGAATTATAAAAAAAATTAGCGAGAAAAAATATTGTAGCTAAGATAGGTTAGAACAAAAATATATTAAAAAAGAAGAAAAATGAATATAAAACTCACTCGAGATTTTCCACAGCCTTCTGTTGTAATTGCAGACCCCGATGCTCCATTCGCAGTTCCTACAAGTATCGGTTCAGTGATGGGTTTCATCGGCGGAGGAAGTTCTAATTCGTCTTCGACATCGTCCGCTCCATTTTGTTCCGAATAAGTTAAAGCTTCTGTGTTATCGGGTTCCGGTACATCTTCTTCCAATTCTGGTTCCGATTGTTCGGTTTCTCCTTCGTCTTCTTCTCCCTCGATTCCTGGTTGAAGTTCAGTGTCAAGGTCCGCTTCAGAAGCAGATACACGCATAGAGGCAGTCGCTGTTGTTAACGCAGAGATAGAAATAGAAGCAGTTCTGGACGGTCGAGATTGTTCCGCACCAGTCGGTAATTTGAATCGTTTCTCCGAGACATTCTTCTTCAACCGATCGCCTGATGGCGGTACAATCGATGTCATCGATGTCGCTGTCGATGTCGTCGTTGGTGGTGATTTCTCGACTTTACCTTGACTAAGTTTACGCAATGGTGGAGGTAACCACTTTCTCCTATAAAAGGAAAAAAAATAGAAAAAAAACATCAGTAAATAGTACAATTATTTATCGTTTAAATACATTCGACGTTTTGTTTTTAAATTCATTAAAACATTTATAGATTTATCCTATGCATTTGCTTACTTACCCGCTAAAGCCACGCCTTTTGTTTCCTGGAGAATTTGTGTTCGCAGGAGTACTTCCATCGTTTGCAACATTTTCTATAAAAATATAAATAATATAAATCTCAAAATTGCTACGAATTGCTGAAGTGAACATTATGTAAAATAAAATGTGCAATTGTTTTTGATACATTAAGAATTTAATTATTAAAAGGATAAGAATTTAATTATTAAAATCATTTGATAATTGAAAAAATTGAAATCATTTGATGCGACTAAATATATTGTTTCATTATTTCATATATTTTTACAAGTAATAAAAAAAAGTAATAAACATACTTTCGTTAGCAAAGATCGATCAAATAACATTAAATTATATATATATAATTGCAAATAATAAATATAACATTAAACAGAACGTATGATGTATAATTTTTCTTTAATTAAATCTTTAACTAACACATTTAATAATCAATAAGTAATAAAATTGACCAGCATCTAGGAGAGGTTAGCGACCACAGATGTAAAGTATACTTAATGTATCAACTTTGTTTTATCGACATATCAGTTGAAGATTCAACCGGTCAAGGACACAGTTATCCCGGTACATCGTATTGATCCGACACGACCGACTCGGAGTACGCGTACAATAGACTTCTGTCAAAGAGGTAACCATTTTAATCGTAACGTATCAATGTCCTCACTATCTTTCGACTGATTTATTATCCGAAATTCCAATCGATTAATCTTTATACCCGAATTTATCGTTACATCCTTTATGCTCTGTTGTCTTCTAATTGTGTGACTTTATATTTTAATCAATAATCATTCATATCATATTTGAATGTAATTTCACTAGTATAATTATAATTTGTAAATAATAAAATGATCTTTGCTTTAACGGTATTGAATAATACTTGAATAAGTTTTAACTAACGATTCTATAAATGGTCAGAACTATCCCCATTCAACAAAAGGATTATCGGATCTTAGAATCCGTCAATCATGAGTAATTAAATATATTCAATTTGGAATCCAAGATTCTTTTATTGGTATTTAAGTATAAATAATTTAGAAAGAAATTTAATTCATATAATTTTTCTTTTATAAAAATATACTTATATTATGATTTTTATGATATGAAAATTTTTAAATCTATTGTTATTCCTCCGGTTCGTTGTCACTTGTTTTTTTTTTTCTTTATCATTAGGACAAAAATAAAAATAAATGCTCAAATTACCAAAGCAAATTCGAGAAATCCAATCATTTCTAATTAAAAATTACAATCTTAAATTTCCTCTATAACTGACTCCTCTTGAATTGCTGTCATTTATCACTTATTATTCTACATCAAACATTATTAACACTTGATCATAACACATCTACTTATGACGATCTACATTTTATTTTCATATAAAATAATCATCTCACCAGTTTCATCCGGCAACACAGGAACATTTTGAATCGGTAACACAGGTGTTATACTTGTTGTAATCGTCGACGAAGAGCCTGCTATTCCAGCAGCAGAGGATGCAGTTGCAAATCCTCCACTGGATGCGGTAGTTTGAACTTGACTACTCGATTGTTGTTGATAATGCAATTGTTGTTGTTGTTGCTGCTGCTGCTGCTGTTGTTGTTGTTGTTGCTGTCCTGGAACTTTCCTAGATGGTGAAGTTTTACTAGAAACCGGAGGGGGTTGTTTAAGCGCACTAGTAGGAACTAATCCTTCTGGAGGAGGATCAACTTGTCCTGGAGCAACTAGTAAACGCACGTGAGTCCACTCGGATGTATTCACACCGCTAATGTTACTTCCATTTTCTAATACTTCAACTTGTTGACCTTTCGTTACCGTCAACTCTTTCGAACCTGGTGCTGCAGAGTGATCGGCAATGACCCAAGTTACCTCGGCTACGCCGGTCTAAAACGAAAGGATATAAATACGAATATATTTTTCGCAACGAATATCATATTCACGATCGATTTATAATCGCGAATCAATATATTTATTCGTTACATGCTCTTCTTCTTGCATACGTGTGCACAAGAGTCGCCAATTGGAAAAATCCTTCTTGGATAAAGCGAAGTAATTTCACATTGAAACGATACATCGTAAATATTCTTGGTAAATATTTGGCCTCTCGATCTTTTCTCGTTTTTCACTTGTCATTGAATATGTTGTCAGCAAAAAAACGAAATAAGGCTAGAATTTCGTGTTTCTAGCAACTACTTACAACTGTATACCTGCAGCAGGTTTCGAATGAGAGCTTATAACGAATAAATATTATATTTGGAAATTTGAAAAATGGAGGAATTGTTTTTTTATAGTGACGAAAAAACATTTAAATGAAAACACGCAAAGGACACACGAGTAAAAGAGACGAAAGGAAGGGATGGAAAAGAGGACAGAGTGCACGATCGTCTTTGACTTTGCGGTCCAATGGACCGTTTAATGGATTATTCTAGCTTCGGTGATTTCGATTTGATCGAAATAGCCTTGTCTTTGATAAAGACATATATAATACTAACTTGTTTTTTTCGAAAAAAAAAAAAAAAAAAAAGCGACGAATAAACGTAACGAAATATACATTTTAAGTTTAAGAGTTTTTGCGTCTTATCATTGCTGTATATTTGCTCTTATCTTTTGAGTCAATTCACACGATTCACTTTGCAAACTTCTTCATCGATTTTTCTTTGATAACGAATTATCGTTCACGTATATTTTTAATGCGATTGAGAATTTTTGAATTGAATTTTTTTAGACAGACAAATAAAGAGATCATTAGTTAGTTAAAAATCAACAATAATTTTCTATTCACATTGTTACGTAAAATAAATTTTTAAATTAAAAGTTAATTCGATCAATGAAATTTAAAGATTTAAATGTTTACGAGATATGATGTATATAAGAATACGAAAATCAACAAATACAAGCTATGGAAGGATTACTATGAACCGTGATGATGGTTCTAGTTATAAAGCCGAGAGTCAAAACAGAGAGGTCGACCGCTTTCGCGTCGCATTCCACCGACGAAAATAGACTTTTTCCACGTGCCAAATTTTACCGATCCTCTTTGAATCCTTCCAATGCTCCCAACATTGCTAACACTCTACCAATGTTGATTAATCGTTATCATGAAACGAATCAAAATCGTATTCCACTAACAGAGCGCAAAAAGTTTATCAACAATCGAGAATCGTTATTCGTTTATTTTTCCAAGTGATTCATTCTGCAATTGTTAGATTATGTAATATCCGTTTTCCAAGGCAAAAACCGTTTTACCGATATTACACGTATAAGAGTTTACGTTCGAATCTAACCATAGATTCGAGTGTAGCGATCAATCTCGGCAACAAGCCAATTTCAACTTGGCGTCGAATCGTACGATTCGTGTTGATTCGATTCGTATCCGTAATGATTTCGAGGAAAACAGAGAGAAAATAGGGAATGAAAGGGGAGGGGGAGGGGGGAAGAAGGGAGGAAAGATAGGTTCTTGATATGTATAGACATCTTCGTCGGCCGTTCTTTCGTACAAAAGTCGAAAGGAAGAAGTAAACATCGATGACATCGAATATACATTCGATTAAAGTTTGAAAATTAGCAGATATTAAAGCGATATTAAAGCAATAATTTTCTTGTCTCGTTCAGAAAAAGATGAAATTTAACAAACGAAGAATATCATTTAGATATTCTATTTATTCTATTCTTTTTTTTTATGATGGAATTCAGAAACGAAAAAATAACAAAGATAAAAATAAAGATGACAATGAAAAAGTCAAAGCTGATGATCGAACAAATTTTTTAAATTTCATGAGTATAGAAATGACTGCGGATGTGGTTACGGATATGATTGCGGATGTGAATGCGGATACGAATTGACGACTGCATTTCCTTTATATATCGCATACTGAAAGAGTAAATTATGGATTTAAAAAATCATATATTTTAAGCACGTAACCAGAAAGGAGATTAATCAACGTTAATATCACACTTTTCAATCAGAGATTTTGTTTAATGTGTGAAAAGTTGAATCTCTCCCTCTCCCTCCCTCCCTCCCTCCCTCTCTCTCTCGTATTCTCTTTTACATTATACAATATCGAATATGAATTATTATTTCCGTCAGTCTTTAACCATTCAATAATAATTGTATCGATTCGTATTGTGCATCGTATCATCACATTTCCAATTATCCTATTGTATCGAGAAATGTGCGGAAAAACGTAGCATACAATGCGCTCGCGCAATTATGTGGGTGAGCGAGTACTTAAGTACCTGGGAAAGGGAGGGTTGACGGTGCAAAAGTCGAGCCTGGAACGAGCTCGGTGTGTCGATGGTATGCTGCCTAGAGAGGGCTGCATGTGGCGGAGTTACAGAACTCTGACGGAACCAAGGTAACGAGATCTTCCTGCGGGCTTTCTTCACTATTGTTGCAGGTTTTCCTGCTGGTGACGTCATGACAGTTTTACCTCGTGTTCAATTCACGTGCACGAATACGCAATAATCGTGTACAGTATAAGAAACGGGATTGAAGATGTTATTAAACGTACGAACGGCATGCTTTCTTTCTTTTTTTTTTCTTTCTTTTTTTTTGGTTAATCGTTCTTTTTCTCAACAGGTCAGAAAGTTTTATCCACCACCGATTCGTCACACTCACCATCGAGCGGATCCATTCGACCCAAGTGTCGCGCCCGTACTGATCCCGTTACCTATCGTTCCTCGTATCCTCGCCCTCCTCTCTACCTCACCCTCGCATACCTTACTACGTATTTCTCACCCTACCACCCTATCACAACCACCCTACCCTCTCACTTTTCTTCCATCATACCCTCTCGTGTATGTATGCGGCGCGATCGCGCTTGCTCGCATTTCGATTATTCTCGAACCCCACCCAACGATATTCTCACGATATTCTCGCTTCTCGTCGCTATCGTTACCCCACTACCAAACATCGAACAAATCAAGGAAAGAATCGTTCATCGTTATTATTGCCTCTATCTATCGATAATAGTTCTCTGTTTTAGCGCTTTTCTATCTTTGACCCTGTTCACGGATCTTTCTGTTTACTGTTCTATCTATGATTTATATACACCTGGTTCCAACAAGTGACAAAAATCTAAATCTAATGATGATAACATGTTCCCAGAACGTCTTTTTTTCATCTTCCGTGTTTCATATTTTGAAATCGGAATCAGATCGACTCGTTTCTTTATTATTATTCTTCATGTTAATTTTATCATGTTATCATCGACGGAATATTTTCGTTCTTTTCTAATTATTTAAACTTCGAATTATTGAAAATATTTTAATGATGTATTGTCATTTCTTATTAATAAGTAACAATTTTTCTAATTTTAGTTTAGAAAAGTATATTATAAAATATTGAAATATGATCAAGTATTAAGTGGACGTCACGAATGATCTAAATTAATTCCAAATTTCAACATTCTTTTTTTTTTTATGAATTTCACGAATTCTATGTTTAGAAATGTTCGTAACATCTTTTTGTTTTTTTTAAACAAATAATATATTATCAAAAACAATATCTAGATAAGTTACAAAATAATCATTAAATAAATTTTTGCAAAAGAGTGGTAACAAAAGAGAAAATAGAATAATAAATAAGCGAAAACTAAATTAAAATATTTAACTTACCTTATCTGAGTCTGTAGTATTAGTAGAACCAAAAGATGCCAAAGAATTTCTATCTAAATTCTCAACACTATCATCCAAAGAAGTACATTCTTCGAGATCTCTACTAGATCGTTGACTTGAACTTTTTTTCGCAGGACTCTTGGGCATACTTAAACTGAAATATGTTTCTTGAATAACTTCACGTAATCTTTTCACCCATAATTGCTTAGCATCCATTGAATTGGCTCGAAGAACAACGCGTGTATCGCTAGTCGGTGCACGACCTGTCCATACTGCGAATTTGCATTCGTCACCTTCAATATGTTCAGTTACACCCAACTCAGAAGTCATTAAACGACTTTTGTAAATGTATTTTACCTATATCATAATGATATCATAATAAAATTTATATATATTCTAAATGAATGCATCTCTAGTCAAATTTCTTTTTACCTTCCCAGCCGAATCTTTCACTTCTTTGCTAAAGAGCAGATACAATTCAAATAGAAATATGTGCCGATCTCTGCCTTTTCTAATCAATTGTTTAGGATCCCATACCGTAAAAGAATCCTGTAATACTACATCACCTAATGTATCTATTCTTACATCGCAACCTTCCAGCATACTTAAATGTAAGGCATCATTTGCTTTCTTAGGCACATTTAACATTACTTCAAGGCCGTCCTTTATTTCGCCCTGTCCTTCTTGGCAACAAGCCTAGATAATTTGTATAAGAGAAGACAAAATTAAACATATAAAAAAATATAAAAACAGAGAGAAACAAAAAAGTAGAAAAATTTAATTTAATTTAGATAAAACAATATTGTTAAATATTTGTGCTGTAAATTATACATGAATATAAATTTATAGATTTAATCAAATTTATAAAGAAAAAAGAGTAACCACTTTGTTATACCTGAAGATCTTTTAATAATAATTGATATTTTGTTATTCTTTGTACGGGTTTAATTAAATATGCAGCAATCGGATGTTCAACTCGATGTTTTCTTTGTAATTCTTCAAACCATGTCCCACCATGAGTAACTAATAATTGATTACTTTCTGGTTTATTCTTGCAATATGTCACATACATATCAAACTTAGGTGCCTAATCAATAAAAAAAAAAAATTAAATAATACTATTGCCAATTAAAAAGTTGTAGTATATAGTTAATCATCCTATAATATGATTAATTCAGTATTATATACACAGTACACATTCATTTCATAATATTGTATCAAAACTGTAAAATATAAAATGTAATATAATTAGAGAAATATATTGGAAATGTTAACAAAAACATAATGAAAACATTTTAAATGGAGCATTGTTCAAGCTTATTAAGTCGTGATATAGAAATCATTATAAAAATATCATATTATAAAAAAATTGTTGCAAAAATTGCAACAAATATTTTTAGAATACCATATTATAAGAGGATTAAATATATTTTATTGTTAAATCAACAAATTGAACTGAGAAAATTAAAAAAAATAAAAAATATAAAGTTTACCCATGTTACAAAACAATGTCCAACATCTTCGGGCATAGTTTCGTATTTTTCAAGTTCACGAAGAAATATGTTACTATGAAATTGATGAATCTCTTCCATATTACTAAAAATTATAGATTCTCGTCCTTGCAATCCGGATGGAACATTTCCTTTTCCACAACGTGTTTCTTCCAAGAAACATCGAATACAAGTTTCTAAATCTTTCACGTAAGTTCGTTCTGTTTGTAGCAGTTCAGCCATTATAAATCTGTGAATGCATAAGAATCGGAATCAATAATAAACATACATAACTGATCATTTAAATAAGTAAAAACTTAATATAAAAAAAGCAAACATACTCCTTTCGCCGTGCTGATCTTCTTTTTTCTTCGTTTAATTCTTTTAAATCTTTTCCTTTGATCTTTTCCTCGAGTAATGGATCGGAATTGCGATCGATAGAAAGATCCTTTTGACCATCGTCTGATTGAATTCCAAGATCTTCTTCAATTTGTGTTTTATAACAATCCATACGCGTACTAAAATCCTTATATCGTTGATCCACTTCAGCGACAGATTGTTTGATTGCGACTGCATGAGCATGTCCTTTCTCGACTAAATTATCAGCAAGTTGAATCAACAGCTTTACTCTTTCTCGTGTTTCCTATTACATAAATGAACGGAAAGATAAATAAAAAAAAAAAAAATTAAAAGAAGAAAAAAAGAATTATAAAAAAAAAAAAAAGAAAAAATAAAAAATGAAAAAGAAAATTCTGATCTTTTAAATGATAGTTTCTAGATTTGAAAAATAAAATGAAAAAAAGAAAAGAAAACAAAAACAAACAAAAATAAAACATACCTTCGCAGCACCTTTAAACTCATTGTGCTCGCGTAATAATTGTTCGTTTTCGATACGATTTTTACCAACGTTGGTATGTGTTGCTAGATATAATTCACCCGTTTCTCTAATCCATTCTAAAGCCTGTTTAGCACTACGCTCAAACAGAACATACTGATGACAGTGATCCAATCGTTTCTTACGTTGCGTCCAGTATTCGAGCACGCGATTCTCTTTACTAAGTAACTCCTCCAAAATATCTAAAATATTAGGTATTAAAATATATAAGCTAATTATTCTTAAAAATTTTTTATATCCATATTTGAAATATATAATATATCATAAAGAAAATTTAAAAAAAAGAAAAAAAAAGAAAAAAGAAAAAATAAAACTAACTTTTAACTTTATTCTCAGAACCAGCACTATTTGCCTGATAACTATAAAATTGAAGACTACGGTTCGTATATTTAAGAAATGTTTCCGCAGTTCGCCGGACTAATGTGCATGCTTTTAAAAATGCTTCTTTTTGTTCTTGATGTTTGCCAACAAGTGTTGGAACTTGTGTAGCTTTTTCACCAGAAGCACACCAATCTTCGTCTCTTTTATATTCACGTTCAAGACTATCTAATACAGAACGAACTTGTTCTGCCGTTTTGTAAAAATTAATGCTAGCTGTTACTAGTTTGTGTCTTTCCTCTGCACATGTCACAAGTTGTTGCCATCTTTTAGTTACATCCTCAGCCACTTCTCTTATACTCTTTGGGTCATAATGATTAGCACTCACTAGCGCATCTGCTCTGTGTTTCACCTAAAATGATCAATTTATATTTCTTTTTTTTTTAAATTTTCGTTTTTAAATTATTAGAAAAAATATAATTTGAAATAATTTACTGGAAATTGAAAAAAAAGAATATAAGTATGTACCTGAACAGCTGAAGTATGTGTTTTTTCTATAGCGACTTGAAACTGTTCGTGTTCTAAACGAAGCTGTTCTGCATCTTGAAGATTTTCCGGAACTCTCAAAGAAGCTAATAACATAGCTTCTCCATTACGAATCCAATTGGCAACATGTGTAGCGTCGGTTTGTAATTGAACCAATTGAGAAGCTTGTTCTAAACGAACTCTTCTCATCTCTGCTAAATCTTCCGCATCCATTTCTCTTTCGTTTAAAAATTCAAGAAGCACTTGTACTCTAGTCGCAGCACTATGTTGTCCATCTGCCATTATGCAAACTCCTGCTTGTTCCAACACCTATATTTCAAGATTTGATTTCAATTTTATCATAATTTTTATAATATCACAGAAATTTAAATATATGTATTCATATATTTAAAAATATATTCGCTATTTTTACCTGAGCAAGTTCTTGACCTTGTTGCAGAACTTGAAATGCGGTATTCTGCATATGAGCAACACCGTCATTATGAGCACGCAATAATTGTTCAGGAGAACCTTCTCGAGATGGGCCTTGCAATTCTTGTGCCCACATCTCTAATTGACCGCTCGCTTCTAGAGCATCTCTTTCAAATACACGTAGTCGTAAACATAATTCTAGTCTCAATTTTCTAGTAGCCCATAAATCTTCTAATTCCTGTCTTAAGCTCGCTAACCTATCTAATGCAGCTTCTACCGCGGATATCTGAAATATTTATTCGAATAATATTCTCTGTTTTTTCCAATAAATTATATATTTTTCATAAATATTCAAGTAACAAGAATTACATAGAAAAAAGGAAAGAAGAAAAAATAATAAATTGAAAGATAAAACTTACAGAGCCAGTAGTATCAGGAGCATCAGTAGATTCTCGCAATTCTCGGAGCAATGCTTCTCCCTGAACAATAGTCGATGCACATGCTTCCATACAAGAGGCTCGATGTTGTGCACATTGTTCCAACAATCTTTCTGCTGTTTCTAAATTCTCCGCCACTTCGTCTTGTTGTAATTCTTGTCGTAATTCGTCAACCCAACCACTTAACTATTAAAAATATCCATTTTTTTTTATATTTTTGACATTACCAATTCAGCACTATAAATCGTATTGTTTATTGTACCTCTTTTTCATGTGTATAAAATACAACTGCTAAATCTAATCTTCGACGACGTTGTTCGACTCTTGCCGCAAAGCTACTGACGTGAGCCTCTAATTCTTGCGCTACAGCATATATCTCATCAGCAGCACATTCACCAGTATGAGCCAATTCTTGTGCAGCAGTAAGTAGTTTGGTTGCATTTGTATATGTATTCTAAACAAATATAAAATTATTTATTCAATATTTTTATCATACATATTCATTTATAAATAATATTATAATGATAAATGTTACATATATATTGAGTTATTACCTGTGCGACATTTTCAAAATGTTCATGACTTTTCTGATATACTCTCGCTTTTTGAAGATTACGACCAACACCTGTATTCTTTCTAATAAAAACTTCACCGTGATTAGTTAACCAATCCAAAACTTGTTTCACATCTTCTTGAAATAATCTGTAAACGATTAATTATTACTATTATTATTATTAATTTGTAAAAAAAAAATAGAAAATAATTAATATATGGGAATTAGTATCATCTTCATAGAAAAACGAGATTAAAAAAGAAATGACGTGCAATAAATATGAATACCTTAACGCGAGTCGCTGATGCAATTTGACTTTTCGAGCATGCCAACGAGCTTCCAACGCCCTATGATGACCCAAAATTTGATGGATCACTGCCAATACATGAGACGCACCTTCGCTATAATCCGCAGCAGGATTCCCACTCATACCAGAATGCCCATCAATGCCATGTCCATCTTGACTCTGAATAAATCAATCATTTTATTTATTCAATCATTAAAATTTATATATCTCAAAATAATTTAAAAATTTACTTGTTACTTCACATGCACGTGCATTACTTGAATCAATGTACTCGTTTCCATAAGTATAACCTACAGTATATTACTCCAGTCTGTACAATAAAGATTGTATATGACTTTTTATAAATATAGAAAAGAGAAAGGAGAAAGAAAAAGCAAGAAAAGATAGAGGAAGATATTAAAATCCACTAGCCAAGAAATATTATACTCGAAATGTGTACGCGATGAAACATTATTTGGACGCTTCTGTGCAATCTAAAGCAATGAACATTTGTATAATGAAGAGTCATGAAAAGCCTCTGGCATGACATTTCATAGTTCATTTTATAATTTATAGCGTGATGTTATGAATATAAAAGCATGACATGCATATTCCATACGTTTTTTCCATCAAAATAATCTATAGGTGATTGATATAACATATAAATGTTGTTAAAATGATAAAGCAAAATAGAAATTAGTTTGTGCATAAACATTCGTGCACACCAATAGACGTACATGTTTTCTGGCTGTATGGTCTATCCCTTGCGGTTGATTACAGACTTGCACGAGATGATCCAGTTGATAAAGAAGCTTCTTACTGGTACTATGCACCTAAACAATAGGATTACCCAAAACCATATTTAAAGTTCTGCCATTCAATTCTGTTAAATATTAAAACCATGTTTCAGCTCCATAATTTATGATATTTATGAATCTACACAACGAAAAATTACAAATTACAATTTAATTCGTTTTCGTAATTGTCACATGATGCACCTCGGTTTCTTTACTCATTGGGTTAACTTTTACCATCTAATCCCTTATCTTTTTGAATTTTTTTTTCTTTTCATCAGACCCGCATACCAAGCAAATGACCACCGGTTAAAAGCTATTAAAAAAAAAAAAATGACTAATCGTTTCATACATAATCGATGCAAAATGTATCCGAGCTCGAACTGTGCGTCGAAACGAAGCCGTGACAAACTTGCAGCATTGAGCCTAGTCCACTCAAAAGTGCCTGATACGCGTCATATACCTGCCAAACATTATCGTCCTTTACTAAATATCACTCTGTAAACGATATTGCGAATTACGACGATGTCACATTTCGAAGTTACGTGAAAAAAATTTTTTATTTTCTTTGATTCTTCGAGACTGATTTCCTTCTTGGCAGAACTAAAGATGAATTATTATGCATGTTTGTATATGCATGATGTGAAAAAAAATTAAAAAAATATTATACAATATATTACAAAATATACAAACAAAGATCACCTCTGTATAAGCTTGACACATTGCTTCATAAAGAGTTTGATGCTGCCGTATATGAGATTCCAAAATCGGTATTTCGTTAGGTAGATTGCCAGCATCACAAGCTTGACTCCATCCTGCAACGCTATCAACATATTGTTCTGCCTTATGATGAAATACAACGCTTAAACTAAGAACCGCAGTACGTTCATCAAGCCCTGCTGCGAATTCTTTCCAAGCTCGATCTAGTCGGCCAGCTACTGCTCTTACGTGTCCGGCAGCATAATGTTGAGTTTCAAGCAAACGACTGGCCATCGTTAAAATCTTATTTATATTCACATAAACGTTCATAGAACTTATAGTGAAATGTTTGTGCTCTTCCTGTAAATTCTTAGCGAGTTGATAAGAACGTCCAATTTCAACGTAATTCGCTAAAAATCCTTCTCTATTGTGACAAATCCAATCGAACATTTTTTCACAATCTTGTTCAAAAAGTCTTAGTTGAAAGCACTGATCCAATTTCATCTTCTTAATATGCCACAACTGTAGAAGATGTTGTTGTGCAGCATGTACAGAATCTAAGTGTTGAATTACTAACGCGGCTAATGCTCGTCCATCAGGATCGGTGCCACCGGTTGCTCCACTTTCTATACTACCGCCTTCGCCACTACTCGCTGCTATATCTGTAACAATATTTATCATTATCATCAAATAATTTTTAATCAATTTATCAACAAATAGTTATTTTATATTTGATAACTAATTTATCAGTATAACATTAAAATTAAAATTAAAATTAAAATTAAAATTCGAAAAACTTACTATTATCGAAGCGTTGTAACAATCGCTGACCGATAACTTCAATTTCTTCTACCGGAACTTTCATAATTTTTTTCTTCATTTCATTATGCAAATCAATTCCATGTTTTGCTCCAGCTACATCGTCCGCAAAATCGTTTCGACTTAAATCCTCTTGTAAATCGTCTAATCTATCGAGAAGATCACTTGCTTGCCATGTAAAATCTTCTACAGCTAATCTTGTATCAATCCATTGAGCATGATCATATTGTAATGATCCATCTAAATCTGCTGTCAATTGTGATGGATCAATTACTTTTGTCAAAGCTTCTAAACTTATAGTATTTATCTAGAAAAGAAAGAGCATCAAAATAATTTTTTGCTTTGCAAACATATCTTTTATACTATTCTATTTTTATTTTCCTTACTTCAAAATTATATTTTTTTTGCTTGGCTAATGATGTCCGTTGTTTTTGCCAGAAATTTTCAGGTTTAATGATAAAAGCAACATGTATTGATCGATGAAAATGTTCATGCAATACCTAAAAATTTAAAAATTATTTATATTAATAATATATTAATATACAATACAATAATTATACAATAAATTAAAATATGGTACAAAGTTAAAAAAAAAATGCAAGCCAGGTTGTCAAATATAAATCATATTTTTGTTAAAATAAGAAATGAATATATTTGACAAATTAATAGATTATGATTAATATATAAAACCTTTAGTATTGGTTTGACAGAATCCCAAGTAGCACCACGCATATCCACAATCACAGTGAAACGTAAACCCCTAGCTTCATCACTGGGGACAGTCAATAAATATTGTAAAAGACGGCGATAATCTTCAGGTTTGGCTCTTTCACGTCTTGGTGTAGTAGGAAATAAAAGTACTGGTCCACCTCTGCGATCTCGGCTACCTGGCAGAATGGCCAAACGTTCTTGAAGCAAAGGTAAGACCTCTGCAGCTCTTGTTCCATCCATCTTGTCTATTTTTATTTGATCAAATTAAATCTATCAAATAATATTTGCTGTATTACTTTTGATGTTAACAAAATATATAATAATTATATAATAATTAAAACATATAATTATATATAAATATTTCATTCTTCAAAGAAAACACAAATTATTTATATATATACATATATATATATATATATTTAAATATAATTTAGAGTTTTACCACAATCTATCATGATTTCTTTACTATATCATGATATAACACCAAAAAATATTACAATGATTGAATATATAAATGAAATAAATTATTTTACACTTAATTCAATTTTAGAAAAATATAGTTAAAAAATGTATACACAATGCACAATAAATTTTAGAAATAATATGTATGTAAAATCAACATCATATAAACATTCACTTCATCTATCATAACTCTATTTGAACAAAAATTATAAAATTGTATGAAGCTTTGATAATCCCATTGTTAAAATCGTCATTATGACTTCAACCGTTGCTACCACTACTGTCACGTCATTGACGTAAAAAGTCATGTTAAACCGACACTAAATTCATTTAATAATATATGTATAGCAAGAAAACCGAATAAATAATTTCATATTTATTATATCCATATTCAGATTGAAATGTCTCTTTTGGTTTAATCCGTTTACTTAGTCTCATACTTTCGATCAGATCACGAATCATAAAGCACGACTGAATCAAAATGAACATTGTTTCGCTCACCCGTATGAAAGACCAATTTGATGAAATTTCGGTCGTTTCGATTTTCTTATTTGTACCATATATATATTCTTTGAATAAAACTCGTTGCGATTCATATTGTTCATTCACCGGTATTAAAACTTTTAAATTCACGATAAATACTAAGCTTCAAAATTACTTTCTGCCAATGGCAGTCTGCCATGTTCGAACTGGTACGAACAAGAAATTTTCAATGATCTTCTTCGAACATTCGATGTACAAATATTAATACTCATAAATGCCGAACGAGGGCAGCACATACTTTTCGGATTCATGTATTGAAAATTTGCGTTGAAAATCACAGATATCATGTAACACGCGTTTAAATCCTAACCTTACATAAGAATCAATAGCTTAGTGTATTTAATTAATAGTATTTTGTATCAAATGTGACATTTAATTTTATTGTTTATATCATTGAAAAAGAATTGAGTAAGAAAAATTGTTTAAATATTCAAAATTGTTATATTTAGTTTTGAAATGAATGATACTATTATACTGCTATACTATACTATTTTACTTCAAATATTTTGTATTTTTTAAATACATTTATCATTTTCATTTATATCAAATATTTATATAATATAACGAAGATATTGTAAATTTAAATATCTTTAATAAATATAAAATATAAAATAAATATAAATAAAATTATATATAGGTAAAATATTAAATAGAATTAACGAAAATGATAGATAAAATATAATATGTATATAAATCTATATAATTGTGAATAGTAATAAGTTTTTCTTTTTAAAAAAAACTTTGTTTTTTATGTGATATTAAATTTTAATATTGTACAGAAAAAAATTTGCTTGTAATTTATACTTTAAATATTATATATATTTAATTTATAAAAGAAATAATAAATAATCTGAATATTGATAAATAAAAAAATATAATATTTAATATAATAATTAAATATATAAATAATACATATTTAATTTAAAAATAAATATTCATTCCAAACATTATTCTCAGAAATGTTTCTTAATACAAATTGTTTTACATTGTTAAAAAAATTCTAAAAGGAAATTTCAAATTTTAAAATGAAATATATAAAAAATTTATATGACGATGTAATTTTTTATTAATAATTCAAAAATTTCAATGATTGTACTATTTAAGATTGGATGTTATTGTATATAAGTATATACATATATATATATATATATCGTATATACTATATAATATAATATAAATTAATATATAAATATTTTATTACATATATTAATTTTAAAATAAATTTGCAAAATGCAAATATAAAAAAATGTACAATTTAAAAATTATATTTAAATTAATATAATTTAATTGTACGATTAATTTCAAATGATATAAACTTTATATGATTTTTTTTGATATAGCAAATTAACGATCAAATTTCTGTATTGGTGTATATTTAAAATATAAATTATGGCGAGTATAACTTTACGAGTTTTTACCAAAAATATATCTTCACATGTGAAAATTCGTTTTGAACAAGTTCGATGTGGACATTATTTGCGAGGAAAACCACCGACTATCGCTCTCACTTTGCAGCAACGTCTCAAATGTAAAAAAAATAATATTAATATCATTTCATAAAATATTATTATTTCTTATAAAATATTATTATCATTATTTTTTTTTGCAGTGCTTGAAAAATCTAAATTACCTAAAGTAAATATAGGATTTTCTGTACCAAAAATTTGTAAGGAAAAAAAGGAGGCTATGATGGCTGAACAAAAGAGGAAACGAGCCAACACAAACTTTGAAACACAAATAAGAAGTGGAAAGAGTAAATAATAGATTTTTCATAATAATAATATTTTAATTATTAAAAATCCAATGATATAATATTCATATTTAAGATATGTTATACGATTATATATGACTATATATAACTATATATGATGATATATATGACCATATATTTTATAGTACCTCTGAATTTGGAAGAAGTAAAAAAATTTTGGTTAGAGATATCTAGTTCATATGATATTCATAAAATTGCAACTCATTATGGCATTTTTCAAGACTTATTTGGAGATGCTTTCTTTTTACCTGTTGTACCACTTGAAATCAGTTATAATATAGATGATGATACTTTAATTAAAGTTTATAGAGGAAATGTTATAAAACCTGCAGAAGCATCTGAAATGCCATATGTTGAATATAAAGCTGAAGATGATACTTTATGGACATTAGTGATGTGCACACCAGATGGTAATTTAGAAAATTCAAACAATGAATATTGTCATTGGTTTTTGTGAGTCAATTATTTATTTATTATTTATTTTAATTTGAAATAAATGGAACTAATATAAAATATTACTATTTTATTTTAGAGGAAACATTCCAGGGAATAAATTAGAACTGGGTGAGCAAATAATAGATTATATGAAACCATTTCCAGTTAGAGGTGTAGGTTATTATCGTTATATATTTACTCTTTACAAGCAAAATCAACGATTAGATTATGTAGAATATAAAAAAGATCAACCTTGGTAAGGAAAAGTAGATTATATATTTAATTGTTTCATAATTTTTTATTTAAATCGATGTTTTTCAGTTTAACATTAAAAGAACGTAATTGGAATACGTTAGAATTTTATCGTAAATATCAAGATTATCTTACACCAGCTGGTTTAGCATTCTTTCAAAGCGATTGGGATCCTACAGTAAAAGAATTTTTTCATTCAGTACTAAGTGCGTATAGTCGATTTCATTATTTTTAATATATTATTTCATTATTTAATGCGCCATTATATATATATGTGTAAAAATATGTTGAAAAATTTTACTTACAGATACCAAAGAGCCAATATTTCAATATGATTTTCCAAAATTATATGTTAAACCACAAACATGGTTTCCAATAAAAGAACCATTTAATCTTTATTTGGATAGATATAGAAATCCTAAAGATATAATGAAAGAATATTTATTAAGAAGATTGCGAAATACTCATCCTTTCAAAGAACCTGAGCCACCTCTCAAATATCCCAACGCTGTTAAGTTCGATAAGTACTTACCTTCCTGGTTGAAAGTACAAATTCGAAAGGAACGATTACAATGGGGCCGAGTTAATGATCTCTGAAATCAAATATTTTATAAATAAGAAATTTTATAGCTTAAATAAATTGTAAAATATGTTTTTGTAAATAAATAAATGGAGAATATCATGAATGAAAAAATATAGAAGAAGCATTGATTTCATACACACTTTATTTAAACATAGATGTTGTAATTAACTCATTCTTATATAGTTTCATCATTTCATAAATTAAAAGAGAAAGAGGAGAATCATTCTAATCTTAAATAAGCTTCTACAGCTTGTTTGCTTCTTAATTTAATCTCTGCTCGTGTTGGTACTAAAGTATCAATCGCTTGATGTTCAACAATGAGACCTGAAAAAACATAATAAAAATATTGTTACTATATTGCTATTGTATCACTAGTGTATATTAAATGTTATAGTTAAAACAAATATTATAGTTTAAACATTCCTTATAGTATATTCACCGATCATTTATGCTTCTTAATAATTAATATTAATTTATCCAAAAATGCTTACCCGGTGGTTCTACCTCCTCTTCTTTGAACTTAACATTCGAACGATAATTAGAAACATAAGTTTGATATAGATCCCTTGCCCTCTCTTCTCTATCTTTGTCAAATTCAAAATTGCTCATTCCAAATAATTGCCCTACTTTTCGACTAACGTTAGACAACAATGCTAAACCTAGGAAAAAATAAAAAGACAAATGAATATAAATATTTCCAAAAATTTATACATAATTTCCAATCCCCCCTTTTTTTATCTTACTATCTGTCTCCATTTTTTCCATCATCGGAATGTCAATTTTTTTGTCTAGTTCTTCCGTTGGTTTCTTCGTAGGTACTCTGTTACCTCGTTTTACGCAAACCAACATTGCCACCATATTTTGTAATGCCGCTCTTATATCCATTAACAATTCGCCGTGTTCTTTTTTCACATTTTTTTTCTCGAGTTCACGTTTCTTTTGCATAGCAATCTGTTCCAACAAGATATTTTTATCCGCATTGTATCTAAAAGAAATACCAGTATTGTATATTAGAAATTAAATACGAACAAAATTATTATAATTATTATCACATACTCTTCGACACCAGCTACACGAGTGTATTCAAAATTAGATAGTGTAGATAATGCCTCCTTTTTTTTAAGCAATAGTGCATCACGTTCTTTCACATTACGATCAAATTGTTCCAGAAGTCGTGTTCGTTGTTTCATTTGATCTTCCAATCTTAATAAGATTGAAATAAAAGTTTAGAATAAGAAAAAACTGAACTTTATCGTTAAATTTTAAGTTTAATAACCGAAAATCGTTGTATAAATTTTATTTTGACACCATGTTCGTTCCGTGTAATTTATTAATTAATTTCACGCGCAATCAAATGTTTAATGAAACAAGTTGGTGATTACACAAATAAAATATATCGTTTACAGTAAACAAATCTTTATAGTGATAAAAAACAGACCCAACGTAGACTCGTAAATTGATTATATATTTTTTTAATTAAAAATATTGCAAAGAAAGCTACATTCATGAAATAATAAATCATAGTATTAAATTTATAAATAAATAAGATATATTAAAAATTGCTAATTAAAATTGAATTATTTAAATTTTACAATGCTTGAAAGTTTATTAATCCTATCCTTTAGACAATTAAGATCGATATTGGATTATATTTAATTATAATTAGGTTAGAAAAGAATAATTTATAAACAAAAATCAATTGAATATTTAATGACAAATATTAAATAAAATTTACAATGAAGATTTCGTGGATATTTATTATGATATTTTTATAAAAAAAATAAAAATATAAATAATTCGATGTTCTGTTGATTAAGTTAAATTTGATACGGAAACTATAAACTATAAAAAATCAATTTAATTTAACATGATAAATAAAATTATTTTCTTTTTACGAAATATCATTGAATATATATTTAAATTATCTGTCAATATTAATTGTTCAAAATAAATATATAACTATTAGCTCAATTTAACGTAGGAATAAATTGAGAACGAAGCTAATATGGCGCCAAAATAAGAGATAATCATTGAAAATTTATATCTTTCATACTTATAATATATATACTTTCTTATGACATAAAAAAAAATTTGATATTCGTTAAACGAAATTCAACTGGAAAAAGAAAGATATTTATCAGACTAAGAGATGGCATCATAATTCAGATCTTAAAACTAGAAAATTATTTCGATCGAATGAATTATCGTGGACTACCTTGAAAACATTTCTCGATAAGTATGCACAAGCAACGAATCTTTAATTTTATTAAACACATCTTCCAACGATTTTATTTGTTTGTCCAATGTTTCGTTCGATTTAATTACAGTCTCTTGCATTATCATTTCGCTCTGTAACAACATTTCGCATTTATTGCAAATATTTTTTGCTAATAGTTTGTCAAATATTATTCTACGTGTCTATTTGTCTCCACTTAATACATCATGATTCACTTACTTACTTCAGTTCTTATTAACGATTGCGCGAACGACCATAAATCCTCGACTTGTTCATGTAAATGTGTCAACATACGTTCCCTTTCTTTCATATTATTCCAAACGTCTCGCGTGATACGTTTATATTTCATTTCAATATCATTCGTTTCCTCGGCTGCGATTTGGCCCATTATCGTCGTTCGAAGTATCACTTTGCATTGACTTCTACGATCTAATTGCAAATTGTTCAACAACGTTTCGTAATACATTGCGTCCTGCGATATTAAAATTGTTGAAGATTATTATATCTTTTCCTTTTTTTTTTTTTCACAACTTAAGCAGGCACCTTTTTCAAGATTTTAAGTATAAAATTATACGTCAAACTTATCGCTCTTGCTGCATTTTGCTTCGCAACAGATTTTTGATAGAGCGATATCAACCGTTGGTGCTCTCGATTTTGAGACCATTGCACTCTTTCTTCTAGTTCGTAGATGCGAATCACTTCCGCGTGCTCTATCTTCATTATGCGTTCTACATTAAATATTTATATACATAAATGCGTAAATACGTAAAAGTGTAACATACTTGTAAATTGAAACATTCTTTCATTTTCTTTTTTTTCTCGAAACGGAGAATATCTAATTGGCGCCGTTTTTGATGATTTTCTTCGTAAATAGAATCATAAACGTGCTGCGCAACCGAAAAAATTTTATGAAATTTTGTCGATTGTTTATATATATACGTAAAAATAAGAGAAAAGTATGATTGTTATTAAAAAAAAAATATATATATATTATTTATTTATTTAGAATTTATTTAGAATTTACCTCAGTTTCATGTCCGCGATATTTCAATCGTAAACGTTTACGAGCTTGTAGCAAACGACATACTTCACCTTTCGGAGTTCCTTTTGTAATCTCTCTGACAATTTCATGATAATTTTTTATATCACGATTGTACGAGTTCAATTGCCACAATACCTTTTTCTTTAATTTTGCGGCATCTTGAAATCTTATCTTCTTTTGGCGCGCTAAATTTTACGATATAAAAATCTTATAATAAAAGGTGTAATAAAGTGAAATGATAACATAAAATATCAAAGTATAAAAGACGAGAAGGAACAAAAAAAAAGTGGTTAATTTATTGATTTATGATTTAATTTTTATTTCATTATTAAACAATTATCATTTTCAGTCAAAAGCATCTTTGCATCTTCTATCTTGTCCATTCTTGTTAATAAATCAATTATTTATTTTATTATATAAGAGAAATAAGAAAGTGAATATTACAAATTAGATTTTCTTACCATATAATTTAAGCACTCCGCGATATTGATCTAATTTATCTTTCGTTGTCCATCTTACATCTTTAATTCGAAATTCCCTTTGTTTGATTATCATTTCGTTAAAGTTATATTATAGATAAAAGAGTCGCTATCAATTTATCAGTATCATGTTATAATTCGCGACAGTTTGATGTTGAAAAATCAAGGAATCATCGATTAAAACTCGTTATAAAGAATAATTGCAAGGGCCCCAAATAAGAATCTAGAATTTTAGAGAATAACGTAATTTTATTTTACATACAAAGACATATCACATACAAGGGGAAAATGTGAGATCCTAGATATTCCTAAAGGTTAGAATTAGGCATCGTACAATCTATATCGCATTCTTTTATTGCACACGTATCCTGAATATACATGGCTTCCCCTTCTCTCCGCTCTCTCTCTCTCTCTTTCTTTCTTTCTTTTCTTTCTTCTTTTATCATCATATTGTGCACGCAATTCTATTTGGCTTTTTCTATTCTAAGCTCATACAACTTCTTTTTAAATGACACAATCGTTGTTCCATTTGTTTTTGTAATTTTATGGTATGTATATTATAATAGTTTTTGTTAGTAAAAAAATGTCCGATATTATTATTATTATTATTAAATAACTTGAGAGGTTAATTATGACCTCGATTAACCTCGAAATCGGAATCTAAATTTACGTACCGTCGTCAAAATTCTTACGCATCAAATGTATATATCTCGAATAGCATATACAATGTTAACAATCAATGAAATGACATTGTTTGTAGAAAACAACAACTGATATAGGCGATTAATCATTTTGAATGGATGAAAATTCGATCGTGTAGATTCGTTGATATGTATCGTTTACTTTTTCGATCAAGTAATGGTGCTAATTTATGCACCAGATCGTGTATGTAACGTTTTTTTTAATGGAATTCTTTATGACGTAGCATAATTCATTAATCAGGCGGTACGGTATGGAATTGAATTTTTTCGCACCTTACAATATGATACATTGGTACGAAATGCTATCATCGATAAGTTTTCCTTAAAGTTCAATTTTTTTCCCTCTTTAAACATCTTTATATGATCTACAAGGTGGTGGGGGTGCACTCCATATTCCGTTTTCCCGACAGGTCGGCTTTCTTACAGGTTCCAAAGGCGTTACATATCCCGGAGAACAGGTTACCTAACAATATAATAATTAAAATAATCAAAAAATGAAATGAAACCTATGAAAATTGTTTATTTATAGGTTTCATTTTATCATTAATTACATTGATGAGATATTTATTACGATTGACAGAAATAAAACAGAAAGGAAAATAGGGATAGAATAAGAATAGAAGAAAAGGTTTCATTTTTCGTTGTTTTTTTTCTCTTACTTGTATGTTATCACCTGGTTTGTACCAAAATTTAAGAGGTGCAATACGTCCATGAGGCGGATCACCTGGATATGGACATCTTACTTTGCCTAATCGTCGAAACGTTATTAATAATAGAAAAAAAAATAAATTCACGTAATTCAAAATTATTACAAATAATATTGAAAACTTACAAACCGGAGACGGATGAGACCACGTTCCATTCTCTGTACATATTATAGAGGCCTCACCTAACAACTGATGACCAGGTAAGCAAACAAATCTGACGAGCGCTCCAACTTTGTACACACGCGTTTGATGCTGCTTCCTTCCTGAATTATGACGATTTGTTTGTTCCATAATACGCCCGCTCTTTGGTATCAATGGAATCGGACAAGTGATTTCTATAAATTAATTTCCACAAAATTCTAAATAATTCTATCTCAATTTACAGATAAAATCGATATCGATATCAATATACAAATTTCGATTCAGTATCGATATATATTAAAATTTCATTCGATATACCTTTTCGATATTAATATCTTTCGAAGCGATACTAAATTAATATCGAAAAAAAATTCGATATCTTAACGAAACTATCGATATTATAATAGTTTAATATTTTACAAAAATATCTATTGATTATTTTAATTATTTATTTATTTATTCTCGAATTTTTTATTCAAATCAATACTTGATAGTATTACGTTTAAAAATAAAAGCTATCGAATAAATATTGAAGTCTTATAAAATCAAACGAATATTGATATCTTCATAAAGTAGTGCACAATTTTTCGATTTGATATTCATTTAAAAGATATCACTTTAACAAATATAGATATCAAGTAAAATATTCCTAACATAACCTACAATTTTAATATGTATCAATACGTTGTATTAACATTACTGAATTGGCTTCGGTCATTAAATCGTTTGAATAACATCAATTTCGATTCAATCGCTAATTTAATGTATGATTTTACGTATATAGAAAAAAAAAATAGAAAAAGAATTTATTAGACATACCTACGCAACTAGGCTTATCTCCGCTCCATGAACCATCACCTTGACATTCTATGCTTTGTGGTCCTAATAATTTATGACCCCACATACAAGTAAATATTGCTCTACTACCGAAAGTATTATTATATTCGAGAAGTTGCAGTCGCGTGTCATCGAGTATTTCCACGGATGGACATGTAATTGTTATGCATTCCGGCATTTCTGCTGACCATTTACCTTAAAAAGAAAAAGATTTAATTGATTTATTATTACACAAATTCCACATATATGAAACAAAAATGTTAATCGAAGTTTATTTATTACAAATTATATGTAATTTAAATTTGCATTAGATAAAGCGAGATATGGTGAAACAAATATAATAGAAACAGAGTGATTATTTTTTATTTTCATATCGCAAATTTTAATTTTATAATTAAATAAAAAAATTTTAATCAACATTTTTATTAATTTTTGTATTTATTTCAATAGAATCGATCCTCCAAAAATATTCCACAAATATATTTTGTATATATATACATCTCTATGGTTTACGTTTCATTTTTCGTCTTCAATTTGATCCACATAATCGCTCACCGTTATATTGACATGTTATGCCAGCCGCGCCTTTCAATTTAAATCCAGCAGGACACTCGAATGCTGCTCCATGACCCATTCGTGCACCTTCGATTTTGCCAATTAACGGTTCGGGTAAATTCAAAACGGGACATTGGACATCTGTAACATATTTTTTTTTCTTTCATTTTCAATTTTCATTCGATGAATAGCTTCAGCTTATAAAAACAATTTTTCTTATTTCAATCGTAAAAGATAAAAGAAACAAAAATAAAAAATAGAAAATTTCAACTTACCCACAACGTGGACCCGTATAGAATTGGATAACCCGCGCGGTGTAGAACACGTATACACTCCTGAATCTTGAGCTTTCGCGTAATATATCGACAAGCGATATTTCCAATCTCTTTCACGAGCAGCAATTGCCCATCCTGAATTGAATTTTTACAATGATTACAGAACATTGCATTTTAAATGAAAGAATTCGTGTATTCGTTTACCGGTTAAATATTGACGAAACGTCGAGGTCCAAGTCCATTCGGGATTACCAAGTTTTCTAGCGAATAGACACTCCAGATGGAGGATGCTTCCAGGGAAAACGGCGAGCACACCCGATGGTTCAACGGCAGCTGAACCAGCCGGTAATCCAAACACGATCGTTGGCGGTACATCCTCTGTTTCTCCTCGAACAATCAACGAGAGGAGAAATATTAAATGAAATGATATTTTAATTCCAGTCTCTAGGTATTACTTTTGCAATTGCAGAAAAATTAGCGTATCTTTTATAAAATTTAAAAAGAATCAAAATTTTTCATTATAAATGTATCACTAGGCCTAATAAACGTTTTTATATATTGCGTGTTTCATATAAAAATAAAACACACTATCAATATATTATATAATAATTAATATAATTATATATAATAATATATTTGGCGAAATATGACGAAGAAAAAATACTTGATAATTGATTTTTTCTGTGAGATATCTGATAAAGCGTTCATCCGATCGAGAAAAGAACTTATAATAATGTATAATATATATTGTGCAAGAAATAGGAATTACATACGTTCATTTATTCACCTGTATAATTAGAAATCGCTGTGGTCGGCGTACAAGAGGGTAGTTTCCCGTTCCAACTTGCGTTACGACAGTGCAACAGAGAATCACCAATGAGCTTATACTTGCCAAGTTCTCTACATCTTACTGTTACACGTTCTCCGTGTGGTACGGTAATCTTGTCTACCTAGTAACAATCGTTCACACGATCATTCTTATTAAATCCTATCATTTTATTACTTTTTTAAAAAATATGATAAATAAAAAAGCGATCGAGTTAAAAGATTAAAATTGCGCTAAAATAAAATCTGTTGGAAAAAACAAAATATTGTTGAAAAGAACAAATCAACCTTCTTTTTTTTTTTTTTTTGTAAATAAAATCGATTTTCTAATAAAAATTGGTAATATGGAAAACTTACGGATATTGTAATATTCTTATATGTAACGATCAAAAGTGGATGTAACCCTTCAAGTTTGCAACCTCTTTGAAATCCATCGATATCTATATTCATTGAGAAAATGATTCTGATTAATTCTAATTAATTGGAATTATTTATTTTTATTCATGTAACAAAAAGAATTGTTAATTGAATAATAATAATAATTATGTAGATAATTCTATGTGCTTGTTATTTTTAATCTTTAATTAATAAAAAAAAAACAATATTAGATATTTTTATTATGATTTGAATATATTTATTTCATATCTATATAAACATAATTGTACGAGGATACACGAATCAATTTTTAAATTATTTTTATTATTAAAAGCACGTGTTCATTGACATCGTGTTTATTTTATGACGCATGCTCAGCGTGGTTTTACTGGACGTTCAATAACAGAGCTAACCGCTTTCCAAAGTACCCAGACAACTTTATCGATCCGCCAATTTGGTTCACACGAAAGCATTCGTTTGAATAATTTTTCAAGAATTTTATATTATTTTTTTTGTACAGTTCATCGAAATCACGATAAATATTCGTATTGACAAAAAAATTAAAAATAACAGTAATATGTTGTATCAAATTTCGACACAATTTGAATAGTTTCACGATAAGAACATCATATTTTATTATTTCATTGATAATATCTTATTATTATTTCATATACGATATACAAATTAAACAAACATAGAATATTTATGATCAATCAAATAATAGAAAGAAATTTTTAAATTTCCCAATTTACGCTATTTTCTGTGCACTATTATTATAATATTATACTTACCTACTTGTTTCGCTTTGCAAAAAGTAAGTATCGTTGTTAGGCCAAATAACAAAACATAAAATCCAGTAGTCAGTTTCATGCGATATGCACTTTCGAAGAATTTCCTTCTTCCTTCTTTCTCGATGGACATACTGTTTCTCTTTGCATATCAAAACGAAATATTATTCGAGTCACTACACTGAAACTTGGTTTTTATGGTAATTTCGTATCGAAAATGGCTGGAATTTTCGTACGATGGAAATTCGTTCTTCTTGTTTTTCGGCATTTTGTTTCATAAGCATGATAATTTTCCGTTGTGCGTATACAAATACCGAGGATCCAACGTCACTGTAAAAATGAAGAAAGAGATCAATCGAGATGCCCAGTGCATTCGTTTACGGTTGAACCGGTGTGAACGTATTTACGTGCGCTTAAAAGATCGATAAACTGACAATGGGCGAAGGAGAAACGCGCGAATAATAATCTACGAAGAATGATTAGCGACAGAAGCAACGTCGCTACTAACTTCATCGCTAACGCTCGTAAACGATACGTACCACCACCTGCGAGGTGAGACGTTATAAAGTAACCAATGACTCTACCGTACTTCTAGAAGCGCAGGCGTGTAACGTGTTACATCATATTTCGCGCATTTAAAATTTTCTGATTTTTTATTTTCAATATTTGCGACACATACACGATATATTTTAATATTTCTTATTACTATTGGAATTACAATTTCATTTTTGATATTGTATTTATTATATTATATTATATATATTATATTATATTATATTATTTATATGATATTTATAATTGTGAATCAATTAAGATAATATATAATTAATATATCAGTTCTCGTAGAAAATAAAGTTTTTTTTTAAACTTTCTTTGCTTTCTTAGAACTTTATTATTTTCATGAAAAAATAATGAAAATAATAAAATGTCATAATCAAGATGATATTTTACGATATTTTGTACTATATGTACTTTATTTTATTTAATACGAACTTAAATTAAATTATTTTTTACGATTAAAGAAGCAATAATTTTTGTGTTCGTATTAACTTGTAAAAATTGATTCCAAAGATATATATGTAAAATGAATAGATTAAAAAAATAGTTTACATGTGACAATTGCATATTAAATAAATATAATTCAAGAATTTAAAATCATCAAAATCGATGAAGAATTTCTATTTCTAGATAATTATTTCTAGATAATTTTTAAAAACATAACTAAAAAAAATCTTAAATAAAGTACAATGTTAGAATTCTCTTATATAAAAATTGGATAGAAAATGATTAAAATTTTCAATTAATAGATTTGACAAACAATAAAGTTAATCACATATTGTATTTTAAGCATAAATTTTGTAAAACTATTGACGAAAAAAGCAAATATTGATATAAATAGGATAGAAATTGGGAAATTAACGCCATCTCTGAAGTGCTGTAAATGAAATAAATAGATAAGGAAAGCAAGCAATAAAAGAAAGATAAAGATACAATAAAAGTAACTCTCAACGACATCTCTTGAATAATGAAGGCATTATTCAAAATAAAAAAAAATTTTGAATACAAATATATTCAAGAGATGGCGATACCGATCACTTTTTGGTTTATCTCTATCCTATTTCTTCTATCTATATGTTTCATCTAGAAATACTAGAGATGGCGCTGAGTTTTCAATTTTTAATATATTTGTTCTTTCATTATTTGTTTTTTTTACAATACTTATTGGAATATATTATAGATTACTAAAAAAATATCTATTCTATTTTTCGTCCGTATTATTTTAATTGCCCATAGAGATAGACAATTGTCTATAAAGAGTGATAAACATAATAAACTTTTCTAATTATTAATACAAATTTTCTTATGTACAATAAAACTAAAATAATATGTCGTTTACATTAATAGTTTTCAAGATATAAATACATATATTTATTAATTACAACATTTCAGAGTACAGAAATAATATATTTTAAAATTATTCGTTTAAAATCTTTGATTGACTTTTAACTTTTGACAAAAAAGTTTTGTCTATATGTTAATTCTAATATCATCAAAAATTTTATTAATATACATATATTATCTTCGATATAACACATATAAGATTCATTATGATATTATTATGTTCTAAAATTTAAAACAAAAAGAAAGTTAAATCGTGTCATATCATAATTGCAAAATGACATTACATTAATTTAATAGCTCTAAAGATTAAAACTTGACAAATAAAAAAAAGAGTATATTAAAAAAAAAAGTAAATCATAATACTATTTATCATGCAAATACAAGACAATATACAAATCAAATACAATCATTTCACAAACAAAATGCATGATAATTTTATCTTAATTTTTAATCAATGTATGTTTCTGATTTTTTCTTTCAAAATGATTCTGTCATGTATATTAAAATTGAGTAATGTAAAAAAAAAATATTCATAAGTTAATTATTTATTATAGTACATTAATATTGATTTTCGTTATTTTCAACCGCTAATTGGATTGAAAATTTCACTTATTTCTAATTCAAAGAATATCTTTAAACAATTTAAATAATCTCAATGATACAATACAATATAATTTAATAATACTTTTGAACATCAAAACTGAATTAATTACAATCCATCATTTTTCCACCGTATGAAATAAATATACCTTCAATACCATTCATAATTACTATTGTACAATTAATTTTAATACATTTACATAATATCAATATCAACCTCAATATATTAATTTTATTTATAATCTTCTTTCTGACACGATTGGACATTCCACTGACTTCTCGATATCTATACATAAATATATAAATTTTCCGAATGTATCCAACAACGTACTCTGTCCATGTCGAGTTTTGTTATTCCGATCTAGCAGTGTACGTAAGCTTTGCCAGGAGAAATCATGAAAAGGAATGATCTGTGCTTTCCTCGCAGAGTTCATTAGCGCTATAAATTAGTGCCTATAGTTCAACGAGTGCAACGTAACCAGTACTTTCAACGGGCAAAACGAATCGATGAGTTCAATGAGTTCGATGAGCATTCATGATGCGTCTGTACGCGTACAAAAGGAATGTGACCCTTCTACAGCGCCGGTAATTCATTGTTCACAACAACCCATGGGTGCGGTTCAATTCGTCCGTTTTAATCCAATTTTATTTTATGTAAAAAATTAATAATTCTAATTTAATTTATTAATCAATTATGTATATAATAAACAATATCAATAATAATAAATACTATAATAAGTATTATATATATATAAATAGATTTTGTAGTATATTAAAATTAAAAAAATATTTTATGTGATTAACGTATTAATTAGTATTTTATGACGTTTATTGTAATGATTATAATAACTTTAAGAGTAATATAAGAGTAAAAACATATTTTTCTGTGGAAAAAAAATTAATTTGCTTTTAATCGTTCAATTCTAATAATCAATTTATTAGCAAGCATAGATAATGTTCTTCTAATTAGCATTTAATCGAAGCTTGACTTATAAGCTTGATTTATAATTATATATCATAAAAATATGTGATTCATTCCAATTGCTTTACGTTCTACATAATATCAAGGTTTTTTCTAGTAAACTTATCATTTAACTTTCTGCCTTTATCCTTATAAAATTCGTTTCAGACTTTCAATTTTTCTCTTCCTCTCTTCGTTTTTGACCGATCGCTTGTGGACATTTAACATGCCACGATACTCGTAGATAAAGCACGCAAGGGCTGGAGGGGTGCAGGTTCGTCCCTGCCTCGTATTTCTATGAGGTCCTGTTTTATCTCTCTCGAATTCCTGAACGCCAACTCATCGTGACTTATTGCGTTGTTCGTGTCACGTCAAGAGGCACGTCCACGCATTGATTTGTGTGAATCAGAAATCGAAGCGCGTATTCGTGTGAATGTAAATGAAATTTCTCGCCACCCTTTTTAATCCTATAATGAACTATTTTTTTTTATTATATCATAAAATTAGACAATACCCACAGTCGGTATATCGATTTAAAAGTTTATTAAAAAGCGTGCATAAAATTATCTCTTTATAGTGTTTTAACATTATTATTAATTACCATCGTAATTTTTATTATAGTATTGTAATATTCAATATTTGGAATATTAATATTTACACACGTATATTGTTAAATCATTTCTGAAACGGTATTTATAAGCAAATCAGTTTTATGTCCGAGATGATACTAATTAAGAACCGTTATTCCCCGTTGCTGCTAAACTAGATTGCTAATCTACGTCTTTCGCCCGCTAATTTTCACGCCGGAAGTAAAGTTTACATAAGATTTCGAGCATTTAATCGAGAAGTGAGGGATTAAAACGAACGATTATTAAAAGGAGAAAAAAATTTGTTCTCAAGGAAATAAAATACTCGACCTTCACGGATGTATTCCTGTTTTTTTTTTTTGCTCTTTTAAAATCATACGCGTCAAGAATAGTAATCTATTTTAATCCACTTTATCCACGCTTGGCATCATCGATGATGCCTCTCTGATTCAATTTTATATATATATATCATTTATAGAAATATCGTCATCTTCACATTCACCACAAAAAGTCTCCCTCAAGAAAAAGATTTCCCTCCTCCACTTCCTTCATTTTCCTTCAGAATTCTTCAGAATCTTCCTCAATCTCCAATTTTGATTATTTCGGAAAGATGTTCAAGAAACAGTGCATCTCGCTCAACTCTTAAATTAAACGTTTCGTTTCCATTTCGAATAGCGCTAATCCTCGAATGATCGGCTGCGAAAGAACGCGTTATCTCTTCTGGAAATGGAATTTCTGCCGCGATCGGCGTGCTTCTTTTGCGCCTCTCGACTTAGACGATTTCGAGAGACCGGTTTCCATCCTCAGGTATTCGAACCTGCCAGCGTCGTTCCTTCCCTCTCTCTCACGGGTGCTCTGGACAAAGATGAACGTCGTATATAAAATAGGGGAGACAGAGGAAATACGATTACGCATGCGTGTCCCATATGAAAGAATCATAATTTATATCGAACCGGTCGTAGGTGGCGCGTCTCATTAAGGAGGAGGGAATGATCGTGGATGAATGAACGGCCGTCATGTGGGTGGCTGTGATTGCGGGCCGACGATGTCCGGGACACGAGAGTGAAATGTTCCACTTGCCGCTCCATGATTACTTCTTTTTTTCATCTGAAAAATTGGTTTGAATTAGGGAAATTTAGAATTTAGAAATGTCGATGTGTTTTTATTATTATTATTGTTATTAAATTTGGATGAAATATTTTATTATACATATTCATCATATTCTTCGAACTTTTCGCTGTATATAGGTGTAGATGAAGTGGTTTTGGAATAAGTTTCTTTTCCAAGTGTTTGAGTTTGAGGAATTTTTAAAAAATGTGATGTATATTTAAGTATTAAAATATGGTTTCTTGTTAAATTTATGAAAAATTTGCAATTTCTATTTAGATCAATATTGTATACACGAAACGAATGCTTCTAAATTAAGAAAAAAATGTTAAAAACAATTACATAATTTGAATAAAAATGCTTGTACATTTGCAATATAAAGAATTTATTCCTTAGACATCTTAATTTCATTTCAATCAAACATTGGAGAAATGACGCAAATGAAATAAAAATGTAATAATTTTATTAACTACAATTATATAACGTTTAAGTATTGGTAAAAACTTATGTGAAAATTCTACGTAATCGTATATTTTTACAAATAATAATAATCTAATTTTTTGTTTTAATTGTTACAAAAGATTGTATTAACAATTGCTATCTTTTTTCTAAATACTTTCTAAATATCTATGAAGAAAATTTTAGACATGATGATTAATTAGAATGGGAATAAACATTTTTCTATTCATATCCTGGTATTATTGTAAATAGAAATAAAGTAAATAAAAATGATTATCCGATGTATTATTTCGAACAATATATGCTTCATAAATTAAGATTTGCGTATTATTTTATCACCAAAACTAAATTCAATTGATTAAAATTTCTTAAACTAGTTCAGGAACGATTGGAAATTAGTTTGACGATTTATAGAACAAATTTTTATAATTAATCAGATGATTGATTATAACGAAAATTTCTATGATCTAAGATGAAAGAATGAAAATGAAAATTGTCAATAATAATGATAGCATTTAATTTTTTGGTATAAAGCTATGTATTTGTGAAATTGTGAAAAATATCTGTGAATAATTGCAGATCAATCGATTCGCAGTATGATCTTTTATCAAATTAGAGTTATTCAGAATTTAGAAAATTTTCATTATGTGTATGCTACGAGAGTAAAATACGAGAGTAAAATAATAAGTAAAAATGAATAATTAACAATGTTTAAATAGATTTGTTATGGAATTGTAATTATTATAATTGGATTTGTTATTCACAGATCTTGTTACAAAAAAAATAAAACCTGCTTCTCCAGATTTATTATATGAATATTTAATCACGTTGCCGGCCTTCGATTTTATCGTGCCATCAATTTAGAATTTTACGATTATTTTTGTATTTTTCTTTTTTTTTTTTTGAACCAAATAAGTCTAAGGTGATCATTCAAAACGATCACTGTTTCAACGAGGAAAAAGAAAAAAAAGAGAAAAAAAATAATGGAAATAGAAAGAAAAGAGTGTAATAAGCCTGCAAGAAATTGTTCAAGGTAAACGTCAATTGGTAAGCACGACCGATTCCCCTCCTTCTTTTACCCTTTTCCACGGCTATGACAACTTCCTTCATCAAACCTCCTTCTGGAACATCGTAGATGACGTGAAAGTGAGGGGGCCAGTGGTGCTCAAATACCTTAAAAAAAAAAATAAATCCAATTTTAAAAGTGGAAAAAAATTTCTTCTACCTAAAATCGTATGAATATATTAAATATATCGTAAACAAACGTGCAGTAAAAATTAGATAAGTTAAATTAAAAAAAAAAAAACACGATCAAAAAAGAACTTGATATTCTTAAAATTTTTTAAAATTACTTCGTAATATCCAAATATATTTTTATGATTTTCAAACATCGATCTGATAATAAACGAATTAATATATCTATCAATCTAAGATGATTGCAAACAAGGAATAATAATAAAAAAAAAATGAAACAAGAAAGAAATTAAAAATCGGCTATTTACTTGTTGCGAATTTATCGTATATTAAATCACACGAAACGCGGGATGTTTTGTTGATGTTTCACGGCAAATATATCGTCACCTGCTTCTTTATTCGTTCGGTTGAAGCCCGCTGACACCTGGTGTTCCTCGAGTTTGGTGAACACTTTGGTGGGGTCTGGGGAGTTCGAGACGCGTGAAACCCAGAGAGACTTCAGTTGTCACTGCGACACCAACGGAATAACATTGTGTTGTGCAACATTCCAGTAATTAGATTTAAAAATTCTTCAATTATTCGTTTGCCTTGATTCTTAAGTTTCTGAAAAAAAAAAAAAATATTATATATATATATATATATATATCTCGCGTTAAAAATATTATTTTGACAAATTTTTTCGCTATTACCATTACTGTTATAGTATTCAACAAGTGTTTTCCCTATCCACGTGCTTTCGTGCGATTATTTAAACAGATTATGATTTAATAAAATAACTCGTCACTTTTGATCAAATTGTTTCTTTTCTAAAGGAAAAATAATTTAATTAACATCATGATTAAAATTTTATTTTAATCCCCCTAAGTTTATTTTTAATTTAATCCAATTTTTTTTTCTGTGATATTTGATCAATAGCGAAGAGTAAGGATAAAAAAAAAAAAATTAGCCAGTGTTTTCTAAAATTATAAAACGAAGTGTAAATTCATACAATTGAAATTGCTTGATAAATCTCTCGAGGATCGATGATCTTTGGAAAAATCGATCAATGGCGGATATAATTCTTCAATAGTATTAGGTATTTATACTTACGATGTTTCATCTTTTATCTGACAATGTTCGTTAATTATCGAAATTGGATAAATTGAAATCGAACGCATTGTGGACAATTTATTGGAGTGGAAAAATAGCGCGAATTCACGTTCAGATATTAAGTCAACAGTTGTACAAGTATCATAAATGAGAAAAAACATTTGTTTTGTCTGATAAACGCGACATAGCGAGCGTATTAAAAATACAAGTCTCCATTTCGAAATATAACCTTCTGATAGAAAATTCATTTAACTTGTTAAATGATCGAGCATATAAATTAAAATTAAATAGAACAGCGTATCGGAATAATAGATTATTTTACAAACTTGAGTGACAATTTGTTAATTAAGGGAAAAGTTTCTACGATTTAAACCTAATAAAATGGAATATTTCAGCTTGTTAAAACTTACATCAAATTACATAAAGTATCGATAGAGGATAACGATAAAAAAAAAATAATTAGAAAATTCTTAAAATTCTCTTTTATAATCTTTTTATAAATATAATAAATTAATTAATAATTAATAATTAAAATGAAATCAACAATCATTATTTTTTCCTTTTCAAAATAAACTCATTTTAAATAAATAAATAATAAGAAATAACATTAAAAAAATATCCCATTAGAAGAAATAATAACAGATGCGATAAAGATTTAAAATTTAGAACGATAGAAATGGCCGATCCGTGGCCAAGATACGAAATATTACGCTTTTCATTACGCACATAGTGCGCATTCAAAGACGGTGGCATCCTTCCGGTGATATTGCCTCTTTTAAAGTTCATTTCGTATGAAAGAAGGCGAACAATAGCGGTGCAAAACGGCGCGATATCGCACTTTCAGGCCTTGATAACAGTCGCACGTTCATGAACCCTGGGAACATTTGCTTTGTAACTGGAGAATTTAATTAGAAGAACAACATTAAGTTCGCACGTGCTCAACATTTCTCGCGTAAACGTAGCGAATTAGCCGCCACGAAGTGTCTGGAATGCGTTAAATTATTTGCCAACGTTTCGAATTTTTTTTCCTTTATAATGCGTGTTCGTTTTTTTTTTTTTTTAACCCAATCGATTTTGCGATCGATAACGATAATCACTATGATATTATGATATTAGCTCGATTACTGGATTATCGATAAAAGAGTTTTTAATCTCATTGATTTACAAGTATATATTTTACATAAGTAAAGTCACTAAGATCTGATACGAAACGAGCATGGTTGTGCAGATTTACGTTTTCAATGACGTAATGCACACGTTTGTGCTGCGAAAATGCCGAATTGTCATTGTGAATCTGAGCAATGGTACTCCGCTCGCTGTATATCTCAACATCGTTTCAATTTCTCGTTTTTCTTTATTTTTTTATTTGTCGAGCTGTAATGTAGCTAGCTGTATTTATCGTCAATTGAGCATGGAATAATATAAATTTATACATCTATGTTATATATATATTGCGATTATACGGTCTGTCTTTTTTTTTTCAAGTAAAAAAAATAAGGAAGAGAACAGCAATTGCTTTGTGTGCTTTGATCCATTGATTACAGCAATATATATTTTACGATTTATATATTTTAATCGTGGAATACTAGCAGGCGTATTAATTATTATGTACGATCAATTTTTGAATTTTTTGAATTAATTAGTACGCCGCCTATTTTAAATTTCTTCTCCATAAATTTTGATATTCCATTTATTTCTGTTTTACTCGTAATATTCTACTGATATTTATAACATCATTTGGTATACTTTGCTATTTTATTTTTAAAGTTATAAAAACTTAATTTTTAAACCTTCGAAAATCAATTAGTTATATTACAACGTCAGAGATTAACTTGTCCTACTTGTTTGATATAACATCTCATATGATCGTGATTCACGAATATTTCAGTTCATTTCCTGAATCCGAACGTGTTTCTCATTGGAGCATGTGCAAACGGGTTTATGTAACAATAAATTCAAAATAATGTAAGATCATACATAGAAAAATATTTTTTCATAATCAAGTAATTAATTCAAGCACGAGTATATTACTATCTAAATAAATTTCGTGAAATATTTATCATTCCAAAAAATATTTTGTTTCAGTTGGTATTATTTCGACGTGAACGAATCAAGTCAACTTTTACTCGATATATAAATAATTCTGCTGTTTTTGTTTTCTTTTTTTCTCTTCTTCTTATACCGAGTTGAATAACAGACGTATATAAGCAAGTTTATTCAAAAAAAATATTTCAAGTGGCGATTAAATAAATATCCTACAAATATATTATCATTTTTCCGTGGTAAGCAATTACGTAATTGTATGAATTTTCTATACTCCTCATAGTTGGCAACACTATATGTATTTTGGTAGCCATACCTATAGCATCACGTAACATACAAATAGAATATGTGATACATTTATCTCGTTTCCTATAATTAATCCCGCTTAATGATTAAACATGTTAAAAATATATTGAAAAAGAAACTTACGAATTTTATGATTACACGATTAATTATATTAAAAATAGTATTATTATCTACACAGATAAAACACGCAGGAAATAACTGGAAATAAACGATAGTGGTTCCGTTTTAGTTTAGCCTCATTACAAAGATAATGAATTGTTTCGAGGTTAGTTAATTATTTGCATATCAATTATTTCTCTCAAGACGTTCGAAAAAAAAAAAAGTTAAGAAAATAATTTCATGTTATTAACCAAAAGCAAAAACTGTTGGTATACGTGATATTACATGTAGAATTAAATGCAAATCTATTCTGTAAATTCATGCAACTTTACGAAACGTTAATACTAACTATACACATTTAAATATATGTATATACAATTAGATCGAAGATATTAGTAATCACGTAATTAAGTATGATAATCGTGCAATTTTTTTAGGTAAATTTTTCTAAGAGTTCAGTAAACTTGTAGTCACGGTGACGTGGCTGTGAGCGCCGCATAAAGGGGCTTAATGGAGAAATGACTTATTTCCAGCCGTAACCCGAACACCAACCCCGGTATAGGTAGGTCACATCATTGTACAGAGTCTCAACGCGCCACGGTTTTATTGCGTTGCGTACCATGTTGCGCAACGCCAGTCGGTATTAACTTTGGATCTAGTTGGATCGTGAAAGTAAAGCCCCACTCACAGGCGGCGAATACGAAGAAGAACGAAGGAAAACCGAATTATCTATTGCTTTCACGAATAAAAATTTGACGAAAAATAATAACTTTTTTATTATTGTATAAATGTTAAAATAAGATAATTAGAATATTTACTTAAGTATCTCGTGTATATTAGGAAACGCGATTTAATAGGTTATGATATGTGTAATATATGATATATGAGCGAGATGATAATATCAACGATGTATTCGTAGTTCCCATGGGATAAAATAACCTTTTTTTTTAAACGAGTTTGAAGGGACTATAAAGGGAGCGTGTATTTATGTAGTTTCTTCCAAGAAAATATTTCCCGCGCAACGAGGCGTGACGTTTCATTATATTGTAATTTCTAGTGATTCACGATTCTTACAAAGTTATCTGATTTCGTTAAACTTAAATGTGAGAAATAATGTTTTTAAATAAAATATATCTATTGCGCCGTACACGTTTTTAAAAAATATTTATAATAATTGTTACATTAAGTTTAAGTACTTTTGTTAAAATATAGAATTAACCGAAAGAATTAACCAAGTATCTACAATTAATTAATTAGAATTTAATAAAATTATTTCAAAATCCGTGATTTCATAGGCAATCGAGTTAAATTCTCCTCATTACGTTTTCAAAGCTTAATCGATTTCAATGATTAAATAAACGAACGATACATTAAAAATTAAACGTGCAATGCTTTTCTCAAATAATTGATACAAATCGATTGAATTGGAAAAGAATACGGTTATTCCCGTGTTGACGATTTCTCTCCATTTTTCAGATGTTTATGGGGTGATGGATAGCAGGCGCACGTGACTGGTCACGTGGATAGAGGCGATCAGAGAAATCGAGGAACGCTGATCGTGAACGATTCTCTGCCAGTTTTCCTTCACATTTATGTGAAAGGAGAAGAATTTGATGCGTGACCTATGTCGCATCAAAGGAGATTAAGAGAAATTTCCGTTTGATTTATCACTGGATTAACTGTTGTGATTCATATAACAATCGAACAAGGACGCACGTGTTTTTCCCAAGAAATTGAAGATTTATGATTTCGAAGATCGAAGTAATACGTATAATTTTTTTCTCGTCATGAGGAAAAGTTTTGTTACGAGCTGACAAAAAACCGTTTAGGTATAAATGTTGAAATATTTCGTTCGTTTCATCAAAATTATAAACATTCTTATGTATCTTTTTTTAGTGAAAGTTTTAAATTATTATAATTTTTTAATTTGTCCTGATGATGAGATTGATTGATCATGAATTTGCACTGATATAAAAAATATAAAGATATTCTTCGTAAAATATAATAAAATCTTTTATATGATTTCAGAGCCACCGAAAGTTCTTAGAAAAGGAAGAAGCGCAGGATGTCCGACGAGGTGCGCGCGCAGCCCTTAGACACGACGATATACGGTGGTAACATAATGCAGCCTGACGAAGAGATTCAGTACGCGCCAAGGAGCCGTCCTGTTAGCTTTTATGATAACTTTAAGGTGAACCCTCGTGCTGTGTCACGTGTCATTGTTTACGTTCGTATCTTATCAGTTAGAAATTCATTACATATACAAGAACGATAATATACGTATTAGGTATGATCACATAAAAGCATGTTCAAATCAAAATTTTTATATTAATTTGTAATTCATTTTTAATCAATTTTTCAACGAATTTTTGAAAATTTTCGTTAAATTACGTACAAAGATGTTTGCTTAATATTCTTAGTCTCGTACTATGTAATAGTGAATCATTACTTATCAATTAAGTAATTAATTCTTGTCAAGGCTTGTTGTAACGGTTTATCGGTAGTCTGACCACGAATTTAGTTAAGCGAGAAAAACGAGAGTGAGACAAACCGCAACGCACGATGTGTGAGAATTAGTAACACGTGTATAAGGAAGAGGTGCGGTTGCTTATTGATGGTTCGTTATTACTGAATGTGCATAGTCGATAATGTCGTAATTATATTGGAATTTTACACGAAATGGAGTAGAAATACAAAATTCGTCGTCGCAATTGATCGCGATAAAACATAATTTTTAAACTTTGAACTTTAAAATCGATTCATCTTGAAATAATAATTTCATGAATTTAATAATATATTTTTAATACGAAAGTTATACATATTATTATTGTTATTAAACTATTTATGGAAATAGTTTAATTTAAAATTAAATATAATTTTATATAATGAAATATAATTTCCGTATTTTTTTCATTCTTTAGGACGTGCCAATGGTAACACCTTGCGTGACTTCCGCACTAAGTGCCGACAATTTAAATCAAATTCGCGATAATGGTATTAATTCGTCGATGGCCACGGCCAATAACAATAACAATAATCGTGTGAATAGTGCAGTGAGTACTGGTAACGTGACGAAGATCCAAAATCCCAAAGTCACAGGTGAATTTCAATCAGATGAATTTTCAATCTCTTTCTATCTTTTTCCTTTTTTCAATTAATCAATTTTTTGATGATAACAATTACTAATTATTAATTTATAATATAATAAAATAAAACAAAATTATACGCGAAATATATATAAAAATAAAAATAATATTTTTATTTTTTCTTTCATTTTATATCATTAATTAAGACAATTAGTATTAATCAGTATTATCTACTGCTAGATAAAATTGGATAGCGCACTAGGAAAGTTTATTCGACTGTAAATAGAACGGTCACGAGTGAAATTCGGTCGACACTTTAGTGTTAGAGATATTCAAGTAAACTTTCTCGAATTTCATTTTGTTCGTGCACCATCACGGTAAAACAAAGCAGCATTGGAAATTTTGTGCGCTTTCTAGTCAGTCATACGTACCATCTTGATAACGAATACGAGGCTAAAGTGAAACGTAAAAGAATTTTTTTAATTTCGATTTAATAAATAATAAATAATAACATTGATCAATCGATATCTAAAGTACGCATCTCAAATTTCTAATATATTCTAATTTTTCTCTTTTTAAAATTTTTCTTTTTCAAATTCCAATTTTATTTTCATTCGAAAGGTTTACCTTCGAGTTTATTTCGTAACGATTTGTCACGACAGGTGCAGTGTCGACAGGGAACATAGGGAAAATTTGTCGGCTTGAGAAGGAGAAGGAGTTAGGACGGGCCCCATCAATGGCCAATTGTTTGTCAACCACGGTTCCCGTTAATCTGGCGGCGTCTCAAATTGCTGGCCGTCACACGCCCACGAGGAATTCCCTTAGGCACAGCAGGATGATCGTACTGCATCGAAGCGGGCATCGTGAGTACATGATCACTTTCCTTGACTCATAAATCTTGCATTCTTAATTTATTTCACGAAGACTGATCTGCTTTCTCGTTTCCCATAAATAACGTAGATAACATTTATGAATAAATATATCTTGTTAATACCTAAAAAAATTACCTTAAAGAATAATTGCAAACTCTTATTATCATTTCATAATTTTGCTATTATTTTTTTTTAATTAACATATATATATATATATTTTATACATATTCCTTTCGAAGATTTATTGATTTGTCCAAAAGTTAATAATGCTAAAACAATGTTCACTTTTAACTTATTTCTTCAAAAAGTGATTAAAGAAACTTACAGTGAATTTTATTATTATTTTTCACAGTTTATTACGTATTGTATGACATCACATTATCATTAGTGTACAGATCATTACAGTCTTTCTTAATAATTCTATAAAAGATTCGAAAATATTTAAATCCATTTTTATATGTAGGAATATTTTAAATTGAATTTTTAGAAATATACGATAATTACAGATATTCTTTGAAGTCATTCCTCGAAACTTCTGTTCAATAACTATTCTCGGAATCTATATATCGTTACATCATGTTATATAACAAGCAAAATATTCCTATAAAAATTGTTATATAAAAATTTCTCTTTCGCTCTTTTTAATTGCTTGTGTTGTGATTATAGACGCTTATTTTTGCAACATTTTTAACGGAAAAAAAAAATCTTTTCTACAGTCAAATATTTAATAACTTGGCAATTTTTTTGTTTTCATCTTGAATAACACGGACGCAACGCTTGTTGATTAACGAAATCAGAGATCGGAACAGGTATAATACACGTGAACGAGGCTCGAATGTCACCAAGCGGCCTTTCACGGTGTAATAAACATTCTTTCAAACAGGAGAAAAGTACAATGTTGCTGTGAACGATTATCAATTTATATTACGATTCGCATTAAATCTTCTCTTTTATGAAATTCAACACCAATAGATTTCAAATTTAAATTCGTCTGCCCTTTTCAACTCTGAAAATTATAATAAAATATTCGATTATGTTTAAAATTTTTATCTCGCTATTTATCTCGTATTTACATAGTTATATTTATCGATACTTTTTTTCTCCAGTTTAATCTCCGTAAAATCTTAAATATTTCCTCTCTAATCTATTTTCAGTCTGTTCGAAAAAGAATAAATCGAAGATAGTCCAATCAAGTCATTAAAAAACATAAACTTGTTCAGGACAAGTCAATCTTTCTTGAAATTTTTTCAGCCATGATGGAGCTAGTTCGCGTGACTTAGACTTTCGTCCTGTACTTGTAATGTTGCGGTCATAAATAAACTAATCGTATTGAGGTTTCTGCCAAGGTAATCAGGAAAATTATAATAAAATATTAAAGAAAACTTCGAAATTTCCTCGATTCATTTCACAGCAAAAATATTCGCACTCTTTAAATTATACGTTACGAATTCAACGTATATTTTAAGTTTTACTTATGAAACGTTTTAAATTTCATATTTTCTTGCACTTTTTTTAAGATTATGTTTCGTCTTTTGAAATAGAAAATTTAGCAATTCCTCGTTAAATAAATTCCTTATTTTTTTAAAAAAATTGTTAGCTGTTTTTTTGAAATTATTAGTTAAAAAAGCAAGTTGAAACGAAAAGAGGTCCACAGATTATCGTGGTTTTAAAGTGGTTACACATGCTACTCCACGAATAGCGGAAGTAGCAAGCCGGAAATGTATCATGTGATCTTTTTTAGAGAACCCGTTCACGGGTTGGCGTGCACGAACTTTAGGTGTAATTCTAATCATTTTTTCCGTTTTATTCACCTCGCTCATGCTACATCGACGCACGTATTACACTAAAAAAGTTGAAGACTTCTTCGTACTACAACTTTTATTCAATTTCAATTAGCCAATTAAAGTTTATGTAACTTGGAACGTATGATAGTCACTTTCGAACAAAATAAATTTCGATGTTAAATTAATTTCAAAAAATTCAATTTATTCGAAAAAAAAAAGAAATGCTCGTCTAATAAAACTTTGTGCGAAATATTTGTAGAAAAATTTTGATAAAAATTATTATTGTTGCACAAAATATTTTTATGGTTTTTAGGGTGTTGAGGAAACAATTTTTCTCTTACGTTTTTTTTTTTTTTTGAAATGTTATATAAATAGCACGTATGTTTTGTGAGAGTTTAAACGTGAATTGAAATGTGAGAATTTAGTTTTCTTCCATATGGTAAAGCTTGGATTTGCTTCATCCCCATCATCGTCGAATTCTATTTTCAGATGCAATAGATAAACGGTTCTGAAAAAAAGAAAAAAAAGAAACAAAGTAAGCAAAGATATAAGACGTCGATATAAATTTTAGTGAGAAAAAAATTTGAAAGAGAATAGCAATAAAATATATTTTAATAATTCGTTATTTATAAGAAAATGTTGACTGAATTCATTATGTCCTCTTATCAGTGTAGTTGAGACAATAGAGCATCAAGTGAGTCACGAGACTTGACGATGGATAGGTTAGTTATCAAAAACATTGATATCTGAATGGTTAATGTACATACCGCGATATACTGTGCAATTTTGTACATTACTATTCATCAAAATTAGAAACTATTAACGAAAATGTGCAATATAGTGTTAACACATTCGTGAAACACCTTTTCAATTTTCAGAAGCTAAAACAATGTGATATACAAAGATATCGAGCAATTTAAGTTTTCTTTAATTTCAATTTCGTTTGTAACTTACAGATATATATAATAAAATCGACATATTTGCGTTCGTATTTGCTTTGGCTTCGAGCCAAAGATGTTTCACGAAACATATACATTTTGTATATGTTATATTAATGCAAATAGATTCAAAGAAATGTGATTTATACATCGTTACGTCGTTTCACAATTGAACTTGTATTTTATTGAGTGATTTGTCGTATAAAGGATCATATGAATCTGTTAGGGTGAACATACGCAATCGCGTACAGTGACATCTAAGGCAATGCGATAAAAATTGTCAAGAGATCGGAAGTATCGTGGGCGGTAGTGGCAGCTCTCTACAATGCAGTTACACAATTACCATGTTTCTTCTTACGCAAGTCGAACGCTCCATCATTATCTATGTATCGAGGCCGTTGTGTAATAAAAACGTAGCACGTGATAATTTAAGGCAGTTTAGAACAAATTCTTCGATGCATAATTTTTACACGTTCCAAATCTATTTCAAAATCGAAAGTAGACAGACGGTGTGGTTCGTAAGTTTGCACGTGTTAATTTTTAGAAAAAAAAAATTCACTTAAAGTTCATATACGTTTTGTTTATTTTTAAATGCAATAAAGATCTTTTATCACGGCAACGATATTTACAAACGATATTTTTATCCAATCCTTTAAGCTCTACCTGCAATACAGTCTCTTCTCTTATAATGAGCACGACATACATGTGCACACGTATACATAAAATCGGTGTACAATGGGAACGACACGCATTCGAGCACCGCATTCTTGCATCGTATGAATCATTCCGCGAATAAAAAGACGATACTATTGCTTGCATCCGGCACAAATTGGTTTTTTTTTTTTTAAGAATCGTTTCCTCCTTTATATACACTTATGCGTATGAAACTTTACTTTATGAATTAATTTCTATTTTACATAACTTTCAATTTATATTTTATTTTGATTTATATTTACGAAAGAAATGTTTGAAATTTGATGCTTATTTATTTTATATATTTTCTATAAGGAATATTTATTTACTTTTTTTTTTTTTTTAGAAATAGATTCGTGCGTATTAAGATCCGTTTAAAAACGAGTCCCAGATAAGATCAATTTTTTTCCTCCTCTATTCTTGTCTCTGCACACATCTGGTACAGTTAAAACTCGTTTTGTATGCAAGATTCATACAAAAGAAACGCTGTATTGATTGAGAATGGGCTACCGCAATTTGCCACACCGTAAATTTTATATATTTCTTTTTTCGCCATATTCGTCGGTCAACGATCTTCTGCCTTCCATTAATATTCTTCGAATGTCGACTAATATCCTGCAAGAAGGTGAAAGAATTTCCTTTCATAGCTGGCATTCTATAGGCGTAATCTTCAGCTTCTCTCTGAACTTTGAATAATATCCAACCATTATTATCCTGAATTTTAAATCGTTTATAATATTATTAAATTAAAACAGTTCAAATAATTCAGCCAAATTTTTTTTTGATTTTACCATTATTAAAGAATACATCTAAATGATAATATATTTTCCTTCCCGAATATAATATTGCGATCATAAATCACAAGAAATTTTTCTTTCTTTTCTATCCTCAGTTTATCAACATTTAAAAATTGATTTCAGTCGAAAAATGTGAATGCCACTTAACGATGGATTTATAGAGATCCACATAATTTTTATATTACTTTAATAATCTAGAAAAGGAATAATTAACGATTATATTACAGTTTATATGCATAATAAGAAACAATTCCACGTATCTATCTTTGTAAAAAAGAAAATTAATCCTAATCGTTGTAATTAAACGAAATATCGATTATAAACTTTCTCGATCGTACTTCTCACCGATTTCGCAAGATGTCGTTAATGAAGTTACGAACGATTACATTGACGCGAGTTAGCCATAATAGTAGGCGAACCTGTTAACGTTTTATATACGTATTTTTTTTTATCTCCTTTCTCATCGAATTTCCGTTACCAATGTTGCACAAACAGTCCTAGTGGGCGAGTTTCCTGACAGAGTTCAACACCGGCAAGGTCGGTATGTTCAATCGTCCGGTTAAGATGCCTTGTAAGGAGGGACAGCGAGGCCGTTTCGTTCGAAAACGCTCCTTTCTTTCGGCCCTACATTCGTTTCTCGGAATCTATCGTTGTGTCGATCGTTGATCGCTGTGGGAAAAATGTATGTCGCGAGAAAGACACGACACGCAAGATACAGCATCGCGTTATATACGTGGTAAAAAGAAGTTTGGCAGGCACTCTTTCTCTCGATTATCTAGGTTATCTAGATTTGCTAGCATTGATGTTCAAATTGTGTACATACTTACCGACCATTGATAAACATACCTGCTTTCGTATTTTTATCCTTTCATCGCTAATATTTCTATCGTATCGCGTGCAACCTTGTTACTCATATTTACGTAATAAATAGAATAAAATCAATTTGTTCTTCGTATATGATAAATAGGTTATGTAATTGAGCAGGCGCATACTCAATGAATATATTTATTATTTACTGCTTGTTATTCGAAGAAGAAAATAATTTTTCTTTTTAATAGTTATTATTATTTGAGATATTTCCTTTTTCAGGACCACAGAAATTTCTGCCACCGTTAGTTTACCATTGGCGGTTGGGACGATGTTTGGCGGCGTTACAAACGATCCTCGGTGTCGCGATTACTGTTCTATCATTATGGTTACTGCTTTGGGCACCTCATTTGCCAATCACGGATAATCCTTATTGGAGTGGAATGCCGGTAAGTATTCAATAATAATCGACAATTTTCTTCCTAGAAGAAAAATCAACGAATCAATGGTCACCCTTTTCTTCTTTCATTTGTAGTTATTACTTTCTGGTAGTTTTGGTATTTGCCTGTTGTGTTGTTTCAAGAAGGAATATCCTGGTATGAGCCCTGGATTCTGTCTCACGTCGACCAAGGTGATAATTCATTCACTTCGAATGAATATATAAAATATTTTACTTCTACACTGATATTTCATACAATCTTGCGTATTTTTATATAATTTATCGCAAACGTCTATATTTATTTGATTAAACAATTATCTCTGTAACTTATGCTTCCTTTTAACGAGCTATTATTATAGCCTTACATAGCCTTTTCAATGTTTGAAATATGTTCTTTTTTAAACAGGTAACTAGCGTATTTTTAGCTATTCTAGCAACAGTGACATGCTCCATCGCTTGCGTATTCTCTGCGATACACCTGGCGCGCTTAATGGGCCTGGAATGCAACCCAGCACGCGTGTTGAATGCTACTTGCGTGTGCAAGCCCCGGGAGAGCGCATCGAATTCCACCGAAACGGCAGTTAGATACATTGACCTGAACTGTCCCGAAGTCGAGAGTATCCTGACCATTCTTCTAATCTTTTCCATCACTTGCAACGCTCTTGGAGCCGTAGTGACTGGCTGGTACACTTATTTACATTGGAGCACCAGGCACAAAAGACCAAAGTACATGCAAGTCAGGACGAATCCGATCAGCGGGAACAATTTTCTGAGCAGTAGGCCAATATACAATCCAAATTTGAGCGAACGATGACAATCTTTAAACGATATCTCGTATCTTCGTTATTCCTCGTTAACAATGGACGATGGAACGTTTTAAACAAGTCTCGAATCGAATAACGACAGAGTTTCTCATGAAACTGGGCATGTGAACAGTAATAATGGATTTCATTCGGATTTAAGGAATTTTTTTTTTTTTTAATGTAAAAAAGGTTAATTATAAGAGGATTGATAACAAAGCATTAGTGTGTTTATTTATGAGAGATATCAGAAATGAAATATTGAAATACGTGTGAACTAGTCTCGGATGTGAAAATAGATAGATCTGTGCATGATTTTTGAAGATTGTTTATATATCTTTTTTTTGAAAAAGATTGTATCGGTCATTTGCTTGTTATTGAGAGAAACCAATAGTATTTTTTAAATAATGCAGAGATCATATAGGATGAAGATGGAATTTACCGATCTTAATGTGTTCTTAATATTTATTACGTCAGATAAAATGTATTAAGCGATTCGTAAATTTTTAAAATGTTGAAACCTGACTCTACTTTAGACATTCATCAGTAATACAGAAGAAATTAATAAGCAATAATAACTTTTGGGTCGAAACGATCGTGTAATCGAAGAATAAAATATTACTGTATGAATGTATACACATATCATTAATATATGATTAATTAATGAAAAAGTTTTTAAAGATGATAGAAACATATTTTTAAGGGGGGGGGGATGCGTGAAATGCGTCAATTTCTATAATATTATAAACGATGTAATAATTAATACACATAACGGGTCATTCCATGCGTGATTAATCTCCGTATGGATCGTCAGTATTTTAGATGTAATTAGCAATTATAATTGAATGTAAATTGATTGTGTTTTGTGTATGTGTTTGTGTATGTGTATGTTTCGTGACCATAAAGAATAAGTAAATTACACACAAGAATGAATGAATGAAACGCTTTTAACTTCTCTACTTTAATGTTATCGATTTTATACCTCATCTTGAATACGTGTATTTTAAGAAATTTTAATTTTTAGAATCGTTCAAATCTGTAAAGAAGATCTTTTTGTCATAAATGGATAAATAAATTAATTATAGTTTATTAGATAAGATAATTAATAGCTTCTTCTTTCATCTTTTATTTATCTCTTTTCTTCATCATAATCTTTTGTAAAAGTTGTTTGAAAATTATTTTCTGACTCCTTCTTGATCTCGTTTATGCGAATCTCTGGTATAATAGCGTAATCACTGGACTGTGATTCCCAAGAATTGTGTAAAACTTTTATCAACCTACTTAAAAATTTTTGATTAAAAATCGGTATTTATTAATTTTACCAATCATATTTGTTTTAAGAATAATTTAATTTAAACGTAAATGTTAATCAATCAAATTAAAAATTCGATTTCCAACATTGTTTTTAATAATAATTCTTAAGAAATAAATTTAATAATATATATATATACATAATAAAATAATTTACATATAATTTAAATATAATTTTTTTAAATTAATAATTACCTGCTGGTAACTGGTTCTTTTTCATTATTATCACTTTCAGAAAATGTGTGTTGTGTCTGGTCATGTAATATTACGTCCTGTTCCATAAATTTATCCGTTAATTCCGAAACTGAATTTTTCCTTTCATCTACGTAAACTTCTATCGATGCGTTTTCTATTTCTACAACTTCTGAATCATCTATAATTTTATTAATATTTTTTGAAAAAAATTACTCTATTTTAAATCTTATCGTTTACTTACCTTTAAGAATTTTCTTTGTTATCGAGTTTTTAGATAAAACTGGTAACATTTTCTTCCATTTCAACGTGTCGGACATTTCTTCTCTCTTTTTCGCTATTTTGAATAATTTTCGCCGTTCTTCGGTACGTTCATGGCGCAATTGTATCTGAATAAAACAAACAATAAATAAATTATTAAATTCTCGTCATGAACAAAGTTAATAATGAATCGATAATTACCTTTAAATCATTATTAGCCTCTCTCAATGAACCGGTAAGTGATATCATATAATAAATAATAAGTATCATGAGAACAATTAATGGAATTACTATGCCAGGAGAGACAATATAATCAAGACACCTGAAACGAAAAGGAATGATGAATAAAAAATAAAAATTATAAAATGCAGAAAATATGCATAACGTTTCTTTAATAAAAAGACGAATTTACTACATAATTATATGTTTTGTTATGTAAATATATAATTAAAAATATTAAATATAATTTAATTCAATTATATTTACATACACACGTATACACAATTAATATAAAAAAATACTGAATACCTCTTAATTAACTCAGGAAGAGAATTAGTGAGGTTTTTCGTGGCTACATGATAAATTTTCTTGTAACCAGAGAATGGACCGCAATACAACGATGGTTTTACCCAAACTATAGCATAGCCAACGGGTAGAACGCACAAGAATAACATTATTAACAATAGAGCAAAGTAAAAATTGTTAGATCTGAAAAAGGAAAAATAATATCTCAAAACGAGTAAAGATAAATAAATAATAATACAAGTGAATTTTTGTTTATTTTTAAGAGTTAAAAAAAAAAGTGATTTCTAAAGCATAAATGTGTACCTGGAAGCTCGAAAAACTACTTCATGCGGTATATTACAAGTCATAACAGCCCAAGATCTAAGGTACATGAGAATTCCAAGTTTGAAAAGATTTAATACCATTAATCCAGGACTAAAAAACATTCCCATCCATATCATTCCTTGATTGAGCACTAAATGAAGTATATTTTCAGCAATTTTGAAATCACCGTATTGAGGGAATTGTTTCTCAAGATCCCAACACCAGCAACCATTCATGAATCGCACGAAGACAGCACGAATAAAATCTATAGTCAATGTATTTGCTATGATAATTATCTATAATAAGAAAAAAAGGAAAAGAAAATTTTAACAGTCTTTGATAGAAGAAGGGATATTAATTCTAAAGATGCCTATAGATTTTTTTTTAAAATTTTTATATTGAATATCTTTTTTAATAGTAAATCAATTTAAACATTTAAGCAATTTAACATTAAAAAAAAAAAAGAAAGTGTTACAAAAGAAAAAATGTTATTGTTATAAAATTATTCAATCGTGAGAAAGAATCTAAGTTGATTTGGGATTTCAATTTTAATTAAAAAATAAATTCACCAAGTCCATTACAGTAAGCTTAGCAAGTTCTTGTCCAAATACCGTTTCCCAACACGAATGGCGAAGCTTCTTTCGAGTTTTCAGATCTAACTGTTTCGACGAGGAGACTATAATGAAAGAAATAAAAATAAAAAAAAATGTAGAAAAAATCATGATACAATTAAAATATACGTATAAATTGTTTCACTCGTACTTGTATCTTGTGTGACCGTGCATACGTATTCGAAACACTTCACGTATCTTGTATCTTTTTCTAATAGAGGAATCACACTTTCGTCCAATGTCGAAGATTCAAGAGTGGTAGAAATTTTATCAATCATTTCTGTAGGAATAGATTTCTCAGTAAATTTATTCGTAATTGTCGCGGATTCCACGTTTGTATTTAACGTTGTAATTATCAAATGTTGATAATTATCTTGTGTCGATAATGATGTTGAATTCTCTTTCATTTCTGTGACTCCATCTCTCTCTGAACTTGCATCGAAGGTTTCGGTAATGTCATTCGAATCAATATCTCTAGTTGTACTCATGTTATAGTCGATTTTTTCGGTCGTTTCATCCGAATAAATTACAGATTCGTTGAAGGAGATACTAGTCGTAAAAGTGGTGTTAGTTTCTTCGTTTAAAAAGGAAGTTTCGGTAAAATTTTCTAAAACAATGAAAATAGTTGTTCCACTGATGTTATCGTTTTCGATTATTTCCGTTGTAAAATTGACATCCTCAGTCGTATTCTCGATTGGAGGATATAATGTAATTTCATTCGATTCGTTTGTTTTAATATAATCGTAATTATCGTAATCCGCAGGAGGATAATCTTCGAAATTGTACATTTCTTCCAGGAACTTTTCATCGAGTATCGGGTTTAGATATAAATTTGTTGGCAGCAGTGAAAATTTTGGCAGAGCTGAATTATTCGGAACAAAAGGGTTCTTGGTAAATGTTAAAGAATTAAAAGAGAAGGATTAGAGATTAAGAGATTATAAATAGAAAGTAGAAAAAGAAAAGCTATATAGAAAAGAATGGAAAAAGAAAAAGATATATAACCGTCGTAAAATTTGAGAATAAAAATTTGAAGAATTATTTCCATTGTTTATTTTTAATAGTCATTATAATTGAGAATGAAAATTATTGTTATTTTCAATGCAATTTCCAATTTAAAAAAAATATTTTTTTTTATTCTCAAATTCGCAATTACTTTAATAAATACAGATAACCGAAATGAGCAATCGAGTGGATTCGGGTTCGATCTTGATTCAATTCAGTTAACCCAATACTTTTGATTTATATTTTGGAAATCAAAGAAAACAAAAAATAAAGATATATAAAAAAATAGAAACTTTTATTCTATCTTTAAGATAAAAGATAATCGAAAAATATAAAATATAAATGAATAAGAAAATTTCAAATGCAATAAAAACGTACTTGTTTCAGTAATTTCTTTCTTACTATATTGCATTCCAGTTATATTATTTGCCAAGATTAAACTTAAAGATGTTAATGTCATGAATTGTTGTGATTTCAACATACTTTTATCACATTTAATAGGCTTATACGTGCAATTCTTAATCGATTGATCCCTTAATTGTTTCTATAACAATTAATATAATGAATACTTTTTTGATTTCACATTTGAACAACGTATTCATATATGTTGCACGATTCACTTACCATTGAATCAATTTTTTCAAATAAAGCAAATATCAAAGAATACAGATTCAGCATGTTCAAAAATAATATTCTGCAATAAGTGGATTGAATCAAAAATAATAATCGTAAAATTAATAATTTCAGAGAAAATTAATAAAACCAGAGGGGAAGTTTACCGTGCAAGCTGTAAACGCAGCTGCTTCCTGGGATGATAGCTCTCCAGCAGGCCCAATATCTCGAAGAATACAGGGAACAGATATGTGATTAGTGACAGCACGACTGTAATTTCGTTTTGACGCCACCAATTACTCTGTTCGAGTTCCTTGGAACTTCGTGCAACAATTTTCACTACGACATACGCCGACAATCCCAATAACGCTATCACTGATACATTAACGAAGATCCTCATCAATATTATCTTCCAACTAAAATTTTATCATTAAATTAGCATTAAATTCACGAAGCAATAATAATGAAATTATAATAAAATCCACGTTAAAATAATTTCAAGTATGATAAAATGTAATTAGAAATTATAAAAATTCAATTAAAATGAATATACAAATAGTAGATATCTGTAGTATCGTATTTAATATTTACATATATAATTATTTCACAATAAAATGTTCACTTTACAGTTTACATATTTTTACTATTAAGTTTTGTAAATTTAATTACGAAAGTAAAATGTAAATGCAAATTTGATCAAAAATCAAAATGCCAAAAACTTTATAAAGATATTAATGGAATAATAATGGAATTTTTCGAATGATCTCACTTTCTCTCGTCTTTTTCCTTCTCGGCCTCTTCCAATAAAGCTTCTTTGAATCCAAGCACGAGATTCGCCGTCCTATTATGTGCGGTTTCAGGATTGCCGATCATGAAGTCCCAACCTGTGAATAATCTCCAGGAAAACGCGCATTCGTCCTCTTTTTCACTGAGTTTGCTCAACCGAGAATTTTCTGCCATCCTAAGAGCATCGTTCGTATCGAATTGTTCCACAACAAACACGTATTAAGCCTCGATTCTGATCCAATTCCATTATTTAAATATATCGAAATATTTTCAATTTAAGATTTGGTTGAAAATTTATTCATTATCAGACGAGATTTAATTTTCAGATGAGTCGTTGAGAAATAATTACGTATTCTATATATATATATATAAATTTGTTCAATGTTATTAATTGAATTAATTGTTTTTTAACATTTCCAAGTTGATTCGTTATGGATAATTATTATAGGAAGACACACAAATTTCATTTATTTAACGCACGTAATTTTTTCCACACAATAAGCGTGATACATCAGCTTAACGAAAATTATCGTCGTAAAAATACTCGGACAAATTAGTTAAATTTTATTTTTACGTTTATAAAATTGGAAAGATAAAATGGCTTATTACCGCGAATAATAATATTTAATTGAATAATTATAAAAAAAAATATTTTGCATTAAATAATTAAAATTTATGTTTTTATTAATTGCAACGAATCTAATCAATTCGAAATATCAATTTATCGATTCGACTTCTTACTTGCGCAATATGGCGAGGAAACTGTAGATGTAAACCACCAGATTAGTGACGAAATAAGCTAGAGGTAATCTATAACCGCTTTGCGAATCTTGGTTGGTGTACCAGCCGTAAAAAAATGGCGAGTACTTCAAGATTCCCTCGAATTCCCATAGAGTTAGCAAGTGCTTCGACTTTATTTTCTCCTCTTCGAGCATAATCTTCCGTTCCCCCGCCGCAGTTACATCTGCCGTGAGCACCTGCATATCGCGAAAAATGTGAAGAAATTTGACTACTTTCTTTCCTCTTAATAAATAGGAATTAATTAAATTTAAATTTCTTATTTTTCTGCCAAATATTTCTTAAGATTCAAATCTTCCTCTTCGTATCTCTTTTAAAAATTAGTGTTAGAGAGATAATTTTCTTGTAGTTGCTTGCTTATTTAAATTATGACAATTTTGCTACTTAATTAATTGTTTAATTATTGGAATTTTGTACCTCGGGAATTGCCACGAAGGCAACGAGGATAATCGCCATGACGAGATTAATCCAAAACAGCCATCGAAGGAAAATGAAGTACGAGGCTACCGCCGAGCCAAAATGCGACTCGATCTCTTTTATGCGAAATTCCCAGGGAATCAGCCACGTTTGGAGGTTCACTATCTCTCTACGGAAATATTGCCATTTCTAGAATCGAATGAAAATTAATAAAAATCGACGGAGCACGAGATAAGGATGCAAATAATTTTCCTTCAGAAATTATTACTTTCGTGGCGAACAGAGAAACGCGCGCAATGGCGTCTTTAGTGCTTCGAGTCTGGGCCAACCTTTCCTGAAGGACGCCCTCGTGCCTTCTCACGTACGACTTCGCTTGCCGCACCAGCTTTATTTTCCTACGAAGTGGCCAAGGTTGTTGCTTCACTCCGCTCAACACCTCTTTGTGCAACTTCAGTTTCTCGAATATCTGCTCCTGGCTTCCGCTCTCCTCCATCGAGATCGCGGTTCTGCACAAGTATTCCATTCGACATTTCCATTTTATCCGACTAATGTATTTTTTTCAATTATTTCATTAATCGAACACTTTTTTTAAATTGCTCGTTTTGCTTAATGGTCATTTTCATCGAGTGTATTTACAGCATCAATTATAAAAATGAATCGAAAGAGAAAGTATGGAAGTACTAACTCTCCGGAGCTTATAGTATAAACGGAAGATCTTCGACGAAGCATACTCTCAGCTTCGATGCTGAAAGGAGAGGACGGTCGACGTTTTCGCCTACTTTGCCGACGGCTAGAACTTCGTCGTTGCATGATCTCGCACGCCGAAGCAGAGTATTCATCCTCGTTATCCTCCTCTTCTAACATTCATTAAAAATTCGCACGTTAAATGTACGTATAATTTCTTGAGGATTATTCATTATTATATAAATCTCTTAAATATTAATTTTATATACAATTTTAAATACATTCGTTGAACATATTTGAAGAGTCGATTTTAGAAACTAAAAAAAAAAAAAAATAAAGAGAGAGAGAAACAAATCTCAATTTAAAATTTTATTTCTTTTTATCTCGCGTTCATAAAAATGTTATTTTGCACGAACATCCGCAATCTAGTTATAAGCAATTGAAATTAAGATGAAGAGAAACGCGTGTAAAATAAATAGTATTCTATCTCCATCCTATTTCTATCTTATTTTATATTTGTTTTGACCTCTAGAATCTCTCTCAAAAGATGTCTCATGAATATATTAACACTCTGTATAGGATGCCTCATCTAACTTGAACATCTTAAATAAATATCTCATTTATTATTCATAGAAAAAGTGTCGAAGAAAAATATTAGTTGATTTAAAGGTGTAAATATTATAATAAGCAAAAAAATATCTCGTACGTTTTCAAAATATCAAGGTTTGATTTTTTTTTATTTGATATTCCTATTATAAATAATAAACGAGACATTTAAAACGATCAAAATTAGACGAGATGGTATGTATTAAAACTTGTAATATTTTTATAAAATTTTTTACTAAATAATAAAACTCACTTTTTTTTTACTTAATATTAAAGTTTTCTAATTTATAATAATTAAACTATGAATATTGTTTATTATTATATAAATAACAAACTTATTCCTCTTATATTATAAATTTAATTTATTACATTTTAATTCTCTCGTGTTTGTTATAATAACTTTTTTCAATGAAATTTTCTAATTTTACGTTAATATTAAATTTAATATTTGCTACAACATATTCTACTGTAACAATAATTGTACATATAAAAATGTAAATCTAAATAAAATAAATATTAAAGATACTGTATACTATATACAAATTATGTTATGATACCAACTTTTATTTTTATATTTTTTCTTTTTACAAAAATATTTAAATGAATTGGCTTGTAATCAAAAGATAAATATTCCCTATGAATTATTTATAATAATAATCTCTTTATCGTACAAACCAGCTATAGGGATTATCTGCATATCCGTGATATTTCCGATGTTAATGATATTTTCCCTCTTTTTTTTCTTCACTTGACAAACTCAAACAACTTTCTCTTATATATTCTCGACGTATTCGCCGAAACGACGAAATTGACAATCAGTCGATCGACAGAGATGAAAGTTCCACCTATCACAGAAAACAAAATTTTTAAGAATTAGTCGCACGAATTTTATCCGTAAATCATCCACGTATTGCATTCATAAGTGATCGAATGATGAACACGATTTTTATTAAATTGATTATAAACACCGATAAAATTCAAATTTAATTGTAAAGATATTACTTAGGAAAGAACCTAACGGTGTTATCCTTATAATGTAGGGAAAGGTTTAAACGAACAACGAAGAAATCGATTGATCATAGAAGAGAAGAAAAGCATATGTACACGATTCTTATTAAATTCGTTATAAAAACTCAACAAAGTTTCTCGTCGAATTCAATTTTTAAAGTTATTAATCAGAAACTAGCACTATTACCTTTATAACGTAGGGAAAGATTTAAACGAACAACGAAGAAATCGACTGATCACAAAAGGTGGCAAGTATATGTTGCAGGATTAATAAAAACGAGATTAGAGACGAAGTAGAGACGAAGTAGAGACGATGGATTCGAAAGGACTGACAACGTGTCGAATAAAAGACAACCTGGTCATTCCCTAGTGGAAACACCCTTGTGTTAAAATCTATAAATTGATTGTTATGTCTGTTCTATTTGATATTGGGGATGTCGTGTCTGTCCACGGCACAAATCTTCGAAATCACGAAAGCTCGTATATTAGGAATAAGTAGATACTTCATTTAACGATCGTTTTGTTAACTGACTCTTGTATTGGTTAAGAAAAAAAATAAGTTGATCTAATAATAATGATTCAATTTAACTTTACAGAAAAGAATATTTAAGATAAAATAAAATTATTTATTCTTTTCTGCATTGCCAAAAAAAAATTTAAAATAAGAATTTTTATATAAAATTATTATAATATTTGTTTTTTTTATTTCATTAGAATTTAAATATTTATATTTTTATATATATAATTATTATTACAATCTCATTTGGAATACCTTGTAACAAGCAAAGAAAAAACAAATATTATAATGTCGTTTTTTTTAATTAAGTTAAAATATTACAATGATTGAATATGATACAGTAAACATAAATAAATATAAAATTTATAATACGTATAGGCTAAAATTATATCACAAAAATATACATATAATATTATATTATAATTCTTAATTAATTTTGAAATTTTCATATATTTTTATTTTTCATAGAAATATATGAAATGATTAATTTAAAATATCATATATTAGTGATAATCATTTTTTGAATTAATTCATCTTCTTGTAATTAATTTTTAAGAATATGAATTCATAGATGAGCGGTCAATGATAAAACATGACAAATGTGTCAATGTGTAAATGTTCGGAAAACTGAGGTCACATGCGACGTGCCGCACCCTAGATAGCAATCATGCTCACGTATAACTCGCATTCTTCACGTGACCCCACCTTACGCTTTCAAGATAATCATTCTTTCTTCAAAATTTCACATCATGTTATTATACATAATACACGAGATTCAGAAATTCCCAAAATATATTTTCTTCTGTTTCTATTGTCTATCTTTAGTAAAGATCTATAAAGTTTATCATTATAGTTATTATTTTTATAAAACTTTCATTAAAATCATTTGGAATAATTTTTAAAATCATTAAAATTGAATTATCATCATTTTTTCTATTAAAAAATTCAAATTTTATTTATAGACGCAATATTAATGTTTGAATTCGTTATTATTATATATAAAAATATTATCTTTTATTATTATTTTTATTAACTATTATTATTATTATTATTTAATTTATTAATTTATTAATATAGATTTATTATATTATTAATTTAGATTTTACGTTTATTGCAATTATACTTTATATGTTTTATAAAAAGAAGTTTGATATAACTAAGAGTAATGATATAACTAGAGTAATTAAAAGCTTTTATATTCAAGAATTTAATTTTCTCAAAACTTTTTACTAATTATTATCAGATGCATTCTATGAATACTCATTTTTTAAAAACTTATTGAAATTCGATAACAGTTTTTAATTCTCAGTCAATATTACTTTTTGATACATTTGCTAATTAAATCAATACTAATAATAGTATTGATTTAATAGTGGAATTGAAGGTAGATTCAAAATAGATAAAATTACAAATAAGAACAAATATTCTGTTACAGATTATCTCTAAGTTTAGTATATAAAGCATTTCATTTTATATATGATATTTAAATGACAATATATGTTTGTATGTTTTAAAAATTGAATGCTTTATAAAATTAAAAAAATAAAAGATTCGATAAATTATAATAAACAACTGTTCACCAGTATCATTTTTCGAGAGAATTTAAAATTCCTTTTTAATCGTAATCGAACAAGATTTTTGTTTATCTGTATTGTCAATTTTTTTACCAGCAGTTAAACATTCATATCATATATATATATTTAGTATATTTTTCTCGTTCTACAAATGAAAAGTCAAGAATATAATATCCATATTTTATACATTACTAAGTGACATAGAATAATTTTGAAAGAAAAATGATAAAAAGCTACCCAATTGATATCCCATACTTCATTCGTAATCATGTACAGATAGCAGAGACAAGGAGTAGAATAAAAAAAAAAAGAGATATGTTAAATGGGAATCAGCGCCATCTCTAGAATGCTTTACACAAATAAATATAGACAGAGAAAGCAAATTGTAGAAGAAGGATAAAGATAAATAAGAATTGATTGTTAACGCCATCTTTTGAGTACACACTTAACCATTTACGAACAAGTTAAGATAAAGAAAAATTTTTATATAAGTAAAAATTTAATACAAAAAAAAAACACGATGCATTCTTTCATTCCTCGATTTGAAAAATTTAAACACAGATTAAAAATAAGTATAGGCCAAACATACAATATATTTTAATAACTAAGATATTAAACATTAATTAAAAGTCATTTTTATATCATTCGCAACATAATCAAAAATTTTATTATCAATATAATTCATATAATTTATAATTCTGGCGATAATCATAAATAATGAATTAACAGTACACATAAAATAATAAAAATTTATGAAATAATTAATTTTCAAATTATTTGGCAAAAGAATAACAAAAAGAAATCCAACTTATTGAAATTCATTGAATTTTTTTATCAAAAATTATTATTAATTAATTAATTCTATACAATACTATACAATAAATTGCATATTTCTTTTCGAAAAAGAAAAAAAGATAATCTTTATAAATAAAAATAAAGATGTTATCAATAATTTATTAAATAAATTTTAATAACTATATGCAAAAATAATCGTTGTAATCGCGAGCGCAGCCAATTAGCTCATATTATTTCCTATAAAATTTACAATTATATCATAAATACGATTATGAATTTTATAGAAAATAATAATGATTTTCCAGGTCTCACCGCGTGGAGGTTGCTGCGAATTGGAGACCCACCCTATCCACGATTCCATCCACCCTCCTTACGTAACAATTTAATTAAAAAACAAAAACAAATCTTCCTTTTGATGTAGATTTGCAAAACGCATCATCTTTAGTCGTTGTGCAAAACAAACAGCAAAAGGAATTCGAAGGAAAACCGACGCGAAAGCTAAACCTGAAAGTAAAAATTAAAATATACTTCGATCATATTTAACTCTATATGAGATACAGATACTTTACAGATAAGAACGTGTCAATATTTTAAACATTCATTATCACAGAAATATAAAATATTAAAAATTATGAAATTGAACACTCAAAATATATAGAATTAAAAAAATATTAAATGTATTCCATACAGAATTATATTCATTTTATTCATCATGATCATTTTTAATATCAACTACTACTACTACTACTACTACTATTACAATTATACATGCCATGCAAATATATTCTACTTTAAGCAATATTTCTACAGCAGCAATTCTACAAACCATATACTTATATAACTAAACTTATACATACAAATATTTCATAAATCTTAAAATAAAACTAAACTTAAAAATATTCTAATTATGAATGTAACATAATATGATCCTTAAAGAATATTAATTCAAAATAGTTTCATTTTATTTAACTCCAATCTACTATTCTTTACAATCCCTACCTACATTTATTTTTAATCCCTACCTAATATAAATCTAAAAGTACATATAAACATTTAAACATTTAGGGAATTTATTTTTATTCAGAAAAATCTTAATAAAATCGAGAGGATTACATAAAATACAAATATTTTTTATTGATCAGAATGATGATGTTAGTTTCTGAAACAAATAAGACAATAAAAGTTAATAAAAAATTTATAAAATATAATTGCTTTCCACATGTAATTGATTTATATGATTTCCTACCTACATAAAATCTAAATGTATATTTCTCTACTCATATCAAAGGTATTACCTATATATCTATATATTGACTATATACCAATCTAAAATCGAAGGGCCCTTCTTATAGAAAAATGTTAATAATCGAAGCAAAAGAAAAGATACCATATGAAATATTCATTTTCGTTGATTGATTTCACAATACTCCCTGGAACAAATTAAAGTATCAATAATTAGTAATGTTTTATAAGATATATAATTGTTTATTAATTCATGACAGATCACAAATCACAATTTCTTCAAATATATAATAGCTGCTTTCTGAAACAAACATTTTTAAAGGATTAGTACAATAATTAAAAAGAAAATTAAAATATTATGGAACTATAAAAAAATAATTTTATAATGAACATTCACCATTATTTATTAAAAAAATTTAATAAAAAGACATTAAATTCATTTCTTTCAAAGATATGGAAAGGATATATATCATAGTAATATTTTCTATAACAAACGCAGTCTATGATAGGGGACGCTGTAAAAGAAAAAAAAATTTAGTAGTCAGAAGGACTACTGCTATAAAAATATTTTCCACTCGATATAAACCCGACAACAAACCGTGAGTGGAATGTTCATTTTATATCGCAACACTAATATACTAATATCTCTTGCAAAATAAAAAATCGCGATGAGTGCTTTACTAATTTGCAATAATAATTTATAATCGACCAAAAAAAAAAAGAAAAAAAAAATGAAGAAATTTCCAAGTTATTTAACGCAACACTAAAAAATACTTTATGCACTCGAATTCAAATACGCAAGATTAATAACGAAAAATTCAATGCAGCCTCTCCTTGACTGCCTAATTAATCACCCTTGTATGTAGTTTTTTCAACTACCTTAGGTGATTTAAGAACTGGAACTTCCACAATCTCTGTGGAGAAGAATTGGGCATTTAATATTCGCAACACTATTTAACAAACGCGGTTATTTTTCAACGCAACACTATTTTCTAAGATATTTTGAGACAAATTAAAAAAAAGTTATTCATCAAAAGTTACAATTAATTATTTCAATAATTTAATAACAAATCATATAAATTTTAACTATTTTACAAAAAAAATTAAAACAATTTAAAACAAAAAAATCGCGACATCTTATAATTCGCAACTCTAATCAAACAAAATTCTCACTTCAAAGCAAAACTAATGCAAACGCGATTTTCATTTTAACGCAACTCTAATTCAACCCGTTCTTAATCAATCGCAACACTAATTAAAAATCGCGATGCCCATGATGACTGGATCTGATGGGCCTGCATGCAATCGGCCAGACAATACAAACAATTACTACATATTACTAAAACGAGCACAGTAACAAAATAGTAACAATGACTTCCCATTCTTTGGACCCCAAACAAATCCAAAAAGTGAGAAGCCATTCGTTGCAGCCCCTCTTCGTGACAGTTTGTCGAGGCCTCTTCGGTCTTCCTCCTTCGGGCGCAATGCCCGCTGAAACTTATATCTAGGCTCGAGATTCACTAATCGCAAATAAAAAAAAAAATAAAAAAAAACAGACTACATCACGAAAGCTGAATGCACATGGACGATCAACGATCGCAATGATCATTCTCCGTACATGTGCAGAATCTCGAGCGCAACGTTCGTTACGAAATTTCGCGACCGCGACCACGGAATTCGAAAAATCGACCAGCGAAACCAGAGACGAATGGTACATTCGTCTCAGCTTCACCCTCGATTTTTCAAATTTTATTTCCTGAAACAGGTTGTCACGCGAAAACGCGCCTACCCGACCAGAGACTGTGACAACCTGCCCGGCCCTACCTACTTAAAATTAACAGGCACACGAGAAGTATACTACCTATCCTGCCTAGTCCTATATTTAAAAAATGGCAAAGCAGGCACACCAACACACTCATTCTACGATTCTCACGCATAATACTCGGGCGCAAAAGCCTACACTAGGGAAAGCGTCCCGGGACGCCTCCGACACCCGAGCTTGGCACACTGCTCGCATACTCTAACTGTACGTACCATTTTCCTGAAATCGACTGACGATGGCTAACGACCATTGCGTTAAATACTTGTATATCTCAATTTAATTATTATTATTAAATGATTATGCTGCTTAAAGGCATTATTAAGTTTAAGTTACTGATATGATACGAAATTTCATACTATTATCGTAATTTGAAAACAAGAATTACAATATCGTATGTAAGGTATTGTTATAAGATTAATCGTGAATATTTCTAAAATTTCAAATTATACTATTATAGCACGAATTATAGACGAAACGACGCAATTCCACAGCCTAACAACACACACATAATGTGAAAAATACGTCGTGCACGATACGTTAATGCATCGTCAGTCGCTGAGAAATTGTTATAAACTTATGAACTACAGTCATCGTGCCCATCGTCTCTTTCTCACCCAAGTAGCACCTGAGCACGTGAGTGAGATCCTGACAATGGACACGGAAAGGGTTAAATCTGAAAATCCTGAGCTAAAAAAATTTATTAGTGCATCTAACGGACTAATCTTTTATAATTCAAGATCTGTTTTTCCAATTTTGAAAAAATTACTTTACAAATTTAATAAATTTCATATTATTTATTTTAATTTCATATTAAATTTTCATTTATAAAATTCATTTAAATTTCATATTATTATTTTTATTTAGGAATAAAAAAATATTTGTTTATGACGATTAGTAATAAATTTGCATATGGTAATTAATAATAAGAAATGACTTTAACTAGAATAATAATAAAAATAACCTCAGGCGATTTCTTTATCAAAGTACATTTTCAAAACACAGTAATGTTCAAAATTTATTGTTACTTGATTCAGAAATCTACCTGTCACGAAATATCTTCTTGCACGTATATATTTTTGTACGATGAAAATAAAATTCTTTCACGTTTCAAATCAAAATCAAGTTCATTAGAAAAAATTAAACTATTAAATATTGAAGGATAAGATAAACTAAAAATTCGTTTCTTATGACATTAATGTGCATTACTGTTACATACTTTTATTTTAACGAAATCGGAGGACATCCGATTTCTTCGCTAAAACGAGATTTAGTTTAATCGAATATTTATTTTTATTAATATTTTTCGTATGTATATGTATAATTGTTATAAATGTTATAATTAAGACAACATTATTTTCATTATATATAATCATATCCATACCTATAATATATTATACTATATCAAAATAATCTAGTAATACAAAGTTAACTATCAGTATCATTTTATTAAAAACGCGTCGTGCAAGAAGTTCTATCCTGGTCTAATAAATAAAACACAAAAAAGAATTGTTACTATTCACGGGTATAATAAATACCCGCGGTCACTGTGCTCGTGCAAAAATCTACGTATACAACCAATCACTCGTGTCGATTCGGACCTTTCATCCTACGACATGATTGAGTAATCGGAGGAACATAAACGCATGCGACTCACCAACCGATGCGAAGAATCTGCGTTATCACCATTGTAACCCATGGGTTGTCACCGTGAAGTCAATCCTCAAATACGAGGATGAGAAAACTATAACGAAACGTGAAAAACCATAATTTAAACATTCCATTCGTTATTTGAAAAAGTTTATTTAAATACAAAGTAAAATATATAAAAATAATTACCTCTTCGCGTGATGGATGACTGCCTTATTCTCTTCCGAAACACTGACTCTATCCTGTACCGAAATCGAATATTTAAAAAAAATAAATAAAAATAAAAAACTACTAACGCGTCCGTCTAATATACGATCGAACAAGCACTGATTCTAATTTCGCGATTATAAATTTAAGTATTTTCATTAAGTAAATAGATTTAACTAGAATATTATTGTGCGCTAAAATATTAATATACTATTACGAAGCAAACACTGATTCTAAAAATCGCATTGCGCGCGATTACAAATTTGTTGAAAAACTGAAGTCCAAGAGAAAATTTTCACCAAGATTTTCAGACACCTTTAACAAAAGATAAATTATCGCATATAATTTTTTTTCATAAGAAGAACTGTATTGATGATTACAAAATTTTGAAGAAACCAAAAGGAAAATTCAATTTATTAAATTCGATGCATGGATAAAAATAAAGATTGAGAATTGAAGTAATAAACATAAGTGAAAATCTAGCTATCAGAATTCATTTTATTTCGATAGAAAAATAAAAATTTTATTTTTTTAAAAACTAAATATTGTTTTTATTTGTCGATTCATAAATCAACGCAAAATACCAATAAACGAAATTGAAGAAAAAAAATATACAAAGATAATTACCTCTTCGCATGATGGATGATCGCCTACTTCCCTCGAAAAGCACTGACTCTATTCTCTACCGAAAACGATTGTTTAAAAAAAAATAAAAAATTAAAAATAATAAACTACTAACGCGTCCGTCTAATTTATAATCGGCGAACAAACACTGATTCTAGTTTCGCGAATATAATAAATAATTATTTAATTAGAGCTACTAGGCTTCTAATAGCTAAAATAATAAAAAAAACTGTTACGAAACAAACACTGAATCTACCGATCGCATTGCACGCGATCGCAAAAATTCTCTGAAATAAAACTATATTAGTAATAGGAAGATTTATAAAAAAAAAAAAAGAAGCGAAATATTTTTTCTATTTTTCTTCTTCTTTCCATCCAACATTTGTTTCAGAAAATATTACCATTTTTTTAATAAATTATAATTATTTCAAATTCAAAAAAAAATAAAAAAAATTCATTTAATAAGAAGATATAATTTTACTATTTTATATAGAATATATTCTTAAATCATTATTTAAACAAAAATATTAATACTCATGGTGATTGTTCATTGAAGAAATATAAATATATTTTCAAGTGATAAAGTATATCATGTAAAAATGATCGAATAAAAGTAAAATTATACATACAATTCAGAAGCAAAAGATCGAACTTCTCTTTGAAAAAGTACGTTGGCGGCCATATTGGAATTTTTCCCGCCTTTGAAGTCGGATCAGTAAGCAGATAATAATCTGTACAAAGAAAAATAAATTTTGTCTAATAAACGTATTAAATTAAAACTTATTAAATTAATCGACCACATTAAGATAAAACAATAATTAAATATAAAATTCATCTTATATACTCATAATGTGCAATAACTTGAACTATAATTGCCAAATAAATCACGAACGGAAAACGAATGATTTCATCTTAGAAAGATTATCAATAAATACGTACTGATTGAATAATAGTTTATAACTATGGAAGAAAATACGTATTACACAGAAAAAAAATTATACATCTCAAAAAGGAATGGCAGTTTTAATCATTATGAATATCGAAAGTACAATGACGCGACACGACGTAATTCCGATTCTCGAATCACGAATTAGAGTGGGGAGATGTTCGGCAACGAATCGAAACATGTCGAGTATGGCACGAACGCAAACACCCGAATTTCTTGGAAAAATTATGTTGTGGAAATATGTTATACGTCTCGAGCATAACATTGAACGAAAGTACGTAAACATTACATATAGGAAACGTAATTTGGAAACGCAATAAGTATTGCTGATATGATTTAATTTGATAGAATAAAATTGACTTTCTATGTATTCTTTTAATGTATATAATATGGATAAAAAATATGAAAATCTATTTTCAGTAAATCTTTATTGAAACAAATAAAAAATTTAAAAAATCGAAGTTATCTGAAAATCGACGTAGCACGTGTATGCCATAAATTATATTTCGAAGTTATTTCGACAACTGAATGACTATGTATCCAAATAAAAATCAAATAAAGATGTAAATATAATAAAAATTGTAAATTGATAAATAAAAAAGATATATTAAGAAGAAGCAATATTTTTATTCAAATCTCGATGCAACGAAGTACGAACTACCAGTAACCTCGATCATAAGATTAACAAAAAATGTATAAAAAGTTCGAAATGTTAATTAATTATCTCAACTTAATGAATATTAAAAAAAATGTAATGGATTATTAAATAAGCCGACAATAAATTATAAATTCGGTAACAGAATATGAATAGAATTACTTACTGCGTCACCGAAGCCGGTCACAAATACGTCCTACTGCGATGATTTTCCACAAGAAACTGAGACTGTGCACCACTATTTAGTTAGCAGCTTTCTGATTGGTTGGTGTCGTAAGCCAACTTTATAATCGAAATCGCATGTATCGAGATATTGCATAATATAATTTAATTATATTAATTATTAAAAAAAATATTTTAATAATAAATTATTACTTTATTTACATATTAATTTTTAATTTATTAATTATTTATTTAATTTGTATATTTATGTATTCCTTTATGAATTCATTTATTTATAAAGTAACTAATCAATTATCGATTTATCGATTATTTATCGATCATTTGTCTAATTATTTATTTGTATAGTTTTTTATAGATTTTTTCATTTTGTACATTTGTATATACATTAATTTATTTATTTCTATACTTTTTCAAATGAAAGAACGAATAAACAAAATAAATAAATAAATTGATACCCATTTAAATGAAAAAAAAAATATACAATCTACATAAAAGTTTTTAATAAAATCATTATTTAAATAAAATAATTATAAATCAATAAAAAGATCCCCAAAGATTGTAAATTAATTATGATTATAGTATTTTTTTTAATTATAATATTTTTATTGTTGCAATAAATTATAAGATATATAAAGTAAAACTAAAAAAATCTAATAATTGTTAAATTATTTATTATGAATCTATTGTTATAATTATTGTTCACAATTATAAAATGGCAGTTAAAACATTAATAATAAAATTATAATTATTAACATAAAATAATTTTTATTTTTCTTTGTAAAAATATAATTAAATTATTATATTTAATGTCAAAATTCAAATAAATATATAATTATTATGTATAATTATATATATAAATTTAATTTATTCACATAAATTAAATTTTAATAACAAAATATTTTTCAATTATTTAATCTTAAAATTTACTCTAAAGTATTTAAAGAATTTAAAGAAGTCTAGAATTTATTCTAAATTAATATTTAATTTTTACTTAAATTAATATAATATTCGTGTTATCATATATTAATCAATATATTATATATTATTTATTTATGTTTGATAAATATTTATAAATGTAGAAATATTTATACAATTATACATTTACTTATTTAATTATTTTTTGATTTTTTTTTAATTCACATTTTTATTTGTTTACTCATTCATTTTCTATTTTGTATTTATTTCTACATTTATATTTATACATTTATATTTCTTTCATTTATTTATTTCTTTTATTCATTTATTCTTTTATTTCTATATTTATTTTTTGATTTATTTTTTAATTTATACTTTCATTTATTTATTCATTCACTTATTTCTTCATCTATTTGTTTCTACATTTATTTTTTATTTATTTTTTAATTCATATTTTTATTTGTTTATTCATTTATTTATTCTTTTATTTATTTATACATTTAGTTTTTGATTTATTTTTTAATTTGGACTTATACTAATTTATAATTATACTAATAATTTATTTATTTATTCATTTATTTATATATTTATCTATTACTTTATTTTTTTATAATATTCTATAATATTCAATATATATTTTCTAATTATTTTTTTATAATATGTTCTATTATTTTAATTAAATAAATATTCTAAGAAAATCTCAATAATAATCATTTCTTTGCTAGAAAGACTTAGTATTTAAGCATTAGTTTTCATTTTTATGTATATAATATTATTTGATGAATTTGAAAAATATATTACAAGAATTTGTATTGCAAATTTTATATTTAAAAATATATTATATTTAAAAATTAAATATTATATTTAAAAATTTTATATTAAATGTGTTAAAAATGTTACATTAAAAATGCTGTGTTAAATTAAATTATTAGAATTAAATTAGAAAGATTAATTTTTGAAAATTGATGCCAAGCTAAGAAGTACATTTCTTTTTTTATGTTTTAAATTTTTTTAATTTATTTATATTATATACTTTTCATTTTTATATTGTTCAGTTATAGAATTTTTTACTAGAAATTTTGAATATTTATAACTTATGATATATATTATTAAAAACTAATAGTCTAAATTTTCATAACAAACAATTATAATAAATTTTCTTAAATTAAAAATTCATAAACATCACTGAATACTAATTAAAATATTTTATTACTCACAGTATTTTTTTAAATATGTTTAAGTGGAAAAAGAAAAAGAAGAAAAAATATCAAAAAATATTTTACTTTTTTTTCTGTTCCATTTTTTCCTATTAATGCACTTTTACATTCTATAAACTTTTATAACTGTGTACAATGCTATGTTTGCTTTTGTAAATTTTTTTTTTAAATTTAATAAATAACACAAATTTAGATTCAATATTTGTTCACCAAATATAACTTAAACAATCTAATATTTAAACATTTCTAATATTTTCTATTTAAATCTTTCTCTTTAAATATTCCTTTTTATGTGCATATTAGAATCACTGCTTTTCTCAATGCAACAAAACAATTTCCATTTCCTTCTATACAATGATAGCTTTCATGATGATTTTCTAGTGGGTCATAACTATACCAATAGTAACATTCTTCGTATTTAATAATGAATCTTATTTGACATAGATTGATATATGGTTGTATATATTTTTATAAATTTTTATATAATAACAAGTGTTTATTATACCAGTGAATAGTAATTTCTATGATTTATTTATTAGCTCAGATTAGGTTTTCTTGTACAAAATATTGTCTAAATATTAATAACAAAAATTTTCTTGTATTTTTAATAATAATATTTTTATATTAATAATTTTATATTAATTTTATGATTTTATCAAATTAGAATTTTTAACAAATTTTAGTGATTTATATATTATAATTATCTTATAATCATCGATTCAAAGATGAATTCAAAACTTTAAAAATAAAAAAATTAAAATGATTACAAATGCAAGGAAGAATGCAAAATGTCTTTAATAGATTTCATCATTCAATTTTGTGCTCCATCATCTGTAAATTAATATATAGTATAAATTAATATATGATATATGTATAAGATTTGATAATATTAAATATAATATATATAACATATAATAAATTCAAACAAAAACTCAATTAATACAAATTAAATTCGTTCGTTATTAATTAATTTTTTTATCAATTTATTGCATGTCTTTGTATTTTTTTTAGAAACATTTCAAAAAATCTAATACAAAATATTTTATAAATTTTGATCTTTATAATTTTACATATTTTAATATTAATTTAATGTAATTCTATTTATTTAATAAAATTAGTTATTAATTATGACTATATTAAACTCAATTATAATTCTATATATTTAATAAAATATTAAGATTTTTTTCTTTTATCATTTATATTACATATATTGTTATTTTTTGCTTTAAAATGCAATTTTATATTCAATAAAAATTCTTAATTAGAAACCAAATATTTCATTATTTTATTAAATCGAAAAAATTTTAATTTATATTTTATGAATCATCTCGGTTTTAAATAATTTACTTAAATTCATATCTAATTATTTAAAATAAAAATCACTAATGGATGATAAAAAATATAAAATATACTGATTGATTAATTGAAATTAATAAAATCTTTCATGTTCATTCAAAATTCATATTTTAGAAAATGGATATCAAAATTTGAAAAATAATGAATATAATTCATTTTAAATAAAAATAATTTTAATTCATTCTATAATGATCTATAATTGATAAACTATATATTTTAATTTCTTTAATGATAGATTATTATAAATGTATAATTTGAGGATATAAATTCAGTTATTACATATACTATTCATTATTAACAATTAATATATTATATTATTTACACAAATTCCAAATTAAATGAAAATATATAAATTATTATAAAATATTACTATAAATAGATTGAAATAGAAAAAGTTAATATCTTTTATTCTACTTCCTTATTTTATAACGTAATTATTTATAATTGATTAATATCGCTCAAATTAATTTACTCTTATATACAACTTAATTTATTCTTTAAACAAAATAACTCTTAGAATATTTTAATACAGTTATAAATTGAAAACTAATATCATAAAAATGTAAATTTAGTTTTAATAAAAATATATTATATTTATACTATATTTATATTATATTTATTTATATAATATATATATTTCATATTTATTATCATAACGGAATTATCAAGAACGGAACATAACAATAAAAATCTAAAAATTACTGAATTGTTGACTACATAAATTTACTTGTGACTAAGTAATTTGTAATTATTCTTAAAATTTTGTGTAAAAAATATTTTATATATAGTATATATAATATATATACATATAGTAATAAATAATAAAGAAAATAAAAATCCATAATATATATACATATAGTAATATAAGTATAATAAAAATCCAGAAATATTACTAACAGAAGACAAATTTTATAAAATCTAGTTTGTAAAAATATATATGATTTGTTATTATTTATTATTATAATAATTATTTTTCGCATAAAATAATAGTTAAAATTTATATAGCTAATCTACATAGAATTAATATAGCTATAAATCGAAAATTAATATTATAAAATACTAAATTTTACTTTATTTAAAAAAAATATTTTAAGTATTATATAAATTAACGAAAAAAATTAATAAATCAACATTAAAAATTTAAAAATTGATAAATTGTTGTCCAATATATTCAGAAAATAAAATTTCATGAAATCGGAAAAGACCGTATATTTTCGTTAAATTTCGGTTCATGGCCTTCTATAAATACAAGGCGAGTCGAGAGCGAGCAATCATTTCATATCGAACACGCTTGATGATAACATCGCTATTATAACACTTTGACTGAATTCTCACATATAAATATATAATATTATACTATATATATACTATATATATTATATTATATTATATTATATTATATATATATACTATATATATTATATATATTAGTTATATATTATATTATATTATATTATATTATATATTTATTCTTATATTCACTATATATATTTTATTCTTTTTTTACTTTTATTTTTTAATTTTTAATTTTCAACTTTTATTTTATTTTTATTTTTAAATTTTTAATTTAATTAATTTGATTTAGTTTTTAATTTTTTTTATTCGCTTTAACTTTTAATTTTTAATTTATATTAATTTTCAATTTTTATTTTACTTTAACTTTAGTTTAATTTAATTTTTAATTTTTAACTTTTACTTTTATTTTTAATTTTTTTTTCTTTAACTTTTAATTTTTAATTCATAATTTTCAATTTTTATTTTACTTTAACTTTTAGTTTTTAGTTTGTTTTAATTTCTAATTTTTAACTTTTACTTTTATATTAAATTTCTAATTTGATTTTTAATTTTTTTTTATTTAACTTTTAATTTTTAATTCATACTAATTTTCAATTTTTATTTCACTTTAACTTTAGTTTAATTTAATTTTTAATTTTTAACTTTTATTTTTAATTTTTTTTTCTTTAACTTTTAATTTTTAATTTATATTAATTCATATTTTCAATTTTTATTTTACTTTAACTTTTAGTTTTTAGTTTGTTTTAATTTTTAATTTTTAACTTTTACTTTTATATTAAATTTCTAATACTTTGATTTTTAATTTTTTTTTCTTTAACTTTTAATTTTTAATTCATATTAATTTTCAATTTTTATTTTACTTTAACTTTTAGTTTTTAGTTTGTTTTAATTTCTAATTTTTAACTTTTACTTTTATATTAAATTTCTAATTTGATTTTTAATTTTTTTTTATTTAACTTTTAATTTTTAATTCATACTAATTTTCAATTTTTATTTTACTTTAACTTTAGTTTAATTTAATTTTTAATTTTTAACTTTTACTTTTATTTTTAATTTTTTTTTCTTTAACTTTTAATTTTTAATTCATATTAATTTTCAATTTTTATTTTACTTTAATTTTTAGTTTTTAGTTTGCTTTAATTTCTAATTTTTAACTTTTATTTTTATATTAAATATTTCTAATTTGATTTTTAATTTTTTTTTATTTAACTTTTAATTTAAATTTTGATAACGAACAATTAATAAATTTTTCCAAATTAAAAATTCATAAACTGTGAATATTAATTAAAATATTTTAAAATATTTTAGAATTCATAGTAGTATTTTCTTAAACAAATGCTCGATAAGAAAAAGAAGGAAAAATAGAAAAATCGAAGATTTTTCACTTCTTTTTCTACCCTATCCACCCCTATTAATACACTTTTACTTTCAGCAGATTTTTGTGATCGCGCGCAATGCGGTCAATAGAATCAGTGTTTGCTTTCGTAAAAGTTTTTTTAAATCCTTCAATGGATTGAACGCGAAATTAGAATCAGTGTTTGCTCGCCGATTTTAATTCAAACGGTCGCGTTAAAAGTCTTTTTTTTTTTTTAAATAATTCGTTTCGCGTTAGAATCAGTGTTCAAGAAAAAAAGGCGATCATCCATCACGCGAAGAGGTAATTACCTTTCATTCTATTCTCATTCTTCTATTTTAATACATAATCGTTAGACTTTTAATTTTTAAATTTCAAATTTTTATTTTAGAGTCTTAATTTTTATTTTTATTTTAAAATCCATTAGAATTTCAATTTTTTTATAATTATATTAGCCTAATAAAGTTTTATCTTTTTCTTATTTCAATTTTTTCAAACAATCCGAATTATGTTTTAAATTATATTGTTACGCTTTTTGTTACAGACGTTTTGCGATTTTCACATCCTCCTACACGATGGCTCTTCGCATCTAAGGGTGAGTCGCATGCATTTATGTTCCTCCGGTCACTCAATCATGTCGTAGGACGAAAGGTCCGAATCGACACGAGTGATTGGTTGTATACGTAGATTATTGCAACGAGCATAATGACCATGGGTATTTATTATACTCATGAGTAGTAACATTTTGCATGTTTTATTTATTAGCTCAGGCTAGATCTTCTTGCACATCGCGGTTTTTAAAAATTAATAATATGAATATCTTGTTTCATTTTTGTTTTATTACACATATTGCTTTATATAATAGTGATAATTTTTAATTATTCGATTTTTAAATAACAATTTTTAATCACACGATACATAAAATTTTTAATTCTATCTCTTTCGTATACGAAAATGTGCAAGAAGATATTTCGGGACAGGTAGATTTTGGAATCGAAGCAATAATTTTTGAACATTGTTTTCTTATTTTCGAAAATATGCTTTGATGAAGGAATCGCCTGAGGTTATTTTTATCAATTCTTTTTTTTCATTCAATCTTACATTAACTTTACTAGCCTTTCTTACTATAAATAAATTTCTTTACTTTTTGCTTGCCTGGTAGATATTTTAAATTTTAGTATTTAATTAAATTAGAATCATCAAATAAAATTTGAAATTAAATTAGATGATAAAATAAAGAATATTAGCCCGTTAGAGAAAAAATAAATAATATCTTTTTAGCTCAGGATTTTCAGGTTTAACCCCTTCCGTGTCCATTGCCACGATCTCACTCACGTGCCCAGGTGTTACTTGTGTGAGAGAAAGGCAATGGGCACGATGACCATAGTTTATAAGTTTTAATCGGCGACTGGCGATGAGTTAATGATCGTGCACGACGTATTTTCCACATTGTGTGTGCGTGTTATTAGGATGTGGAATTGCGTCGTTACGATTCCTATTTCATTCATCATTACAATCGCAATATTACATCTTCCATGAAATATTGCAAATTCTAAATAACAATTTTATCAATCCACCAAATTATAAATTATATATATATATATATATATATATATATATATATATATATATATATATATATATATATATATATATATATATATATAATCTATTCCTTTTCTTTTTACAAAATAAATAAAATTACAATCAAAATTGATATACAATTTCCCATCGCGATTTACGCAATGATCATTAGCCATCGTCAGTCGATTTCAGTAAAAGGTACGTAAAGTTAGAGTATGAAAGAAATATCAAGCTCGGGTGTCGGAGGCGTCCCGGGACGCTCTCCCTAGTGTAGGCTTTTTGCACCCGGGTGTAATGCGTGAGAACCGTGGAGTGAGTGTGTTGGTGTGCCTGCTTTGCCATTTTTTAAATATAGCATTAGGCAGGATAGGTAGCATACTTTCTGGTGCGAATGTTAATTATAAGTAGGTAGGGCCGGGCAGGTTGTCACAGTCTCTGGTCGGGTAGGCGCGTTTTCGCGTGACAACCTGTTTCAGGGAATAAAATTTGAAAAATCGAGAGTGGAACCGAGATGGTGGTCATCGATGGCCACTTGTTTCTGGTTTTGCTTGTGTCGATTTTTCGAATTCGCGGTCGCGGTCGCGAAATAGGCCTCGAAACGAACGTTGCGCTCGAGATTCTGCACATGTACGGAGAATGATCATTGCGATCGTTGATCGTCCATGTGCATTCAGTTTCCGCGATTTAGTCTGTTTTTTTTATTTTTTTTTTTTTTTTATTTGCGATTAGTGAATCTCGAGCCTAGATATAAGTTTCAGCGGGCATTGCGCCCGAAGGAGGAAGACCGAAGAGGCCTCGACAAACTGTCACGAAGAGGGGCTACAACGAATGGCTTCTCATTTTTTGGATTTGTTTGGGGTCCAAAGAATGGGAAGTCATTGTTACTACTTTGTCATTATGCTCGTTTTAGAGTCTAGTAGTAGAAGTAGTAGTAGTAATAGTAGAAGTAGTATTCATTGGCCGATGAGAATTCCGGCCCAACGTACAATCATCATGGGCAAATGGGCAATCGCGGTTTTTTATTAGTGTTGCGACAAATAAATTACGGTTTGTGTTAGAGTTGCGAATAAATGAAATGATCGCGTTTGCCTTAGTGTTGCGTTTTATGAGACATCGCGATTTTAATAATCTTGATTTTGATAGAATATAATTTTTTTAAATATAGTATTAAAAATTTTTATATTTCCTTTATTTTAAATTTTAATTATAAGAAATATTAATTTTCAATTATTTTATTTTTATTTTCATCAAATTCATTTTTAATTAGTGTTGCGTTAAAAAATAATCGCGTTTTTGAAAGTAGTGTTGCGTTAAAAAATAATCGCGTTTTTGAAAGTAGTGTTGCGTATATAAAATGCCCATGATTTTTCCACTAATATTGTGGAACTGGTGATCACAAAATGCAATTATAAAAATTGCAAGAGTGGTCCTGTTTTTGGATCATCAAGTGTGATCCTTATAGCCTTTTCTGGCTATCTTTTTCTTTTCAGCGTCCCTAAATATTGGAGCATTTGTTAATGAAAATACTGCTAAAAGTTCATACAAATTTTTTTTAATTTATTCAATATTAATTAAAATCATTATGATTATAATAAAAATATAAATTTATTTATAATTTATTTAATATTCTTATTACAATCATAATGATTTTATATTAATCAAATAAAAAATTTTATCATACTATTAATTTATATTAATATTATATAATATTAATATATAATATAAATATAATATTTATTTAATATTCTTACTAAGATAAAATTTTTAATTTGATTAATACAAATTCAATTTCTTTATTTAGAATCAGCAATTATTCGTTGTCAAAATTAAAATTAAATTTTTCTCAATGTTAAAATTAAATAAAATTTCTGTATTTTTAGTTTTTTAATTATAAAATAGTTGTATAAATATTTTAAATTCCTATGTAAAATATCAAAATTAAATTTTTATTTCTTTTATATTTCAGATTTTAATTTATTTATGGTTCATGATTGATTCTTTTCATATATACATATCAAATTTTTTTTAGATTTACTCCATTTTCAAGCCTATGGAGTATGACATGCAAGTGTTTCAGATTTAAACTTTAGTTTTAAATATAACGTAAGATAAATTTTTTGTAAAGACAAAAATATTCCCTATAAAAATACGCTTCTTAACATAAAAGAAATTATATAATATAATATAATAAAATATTATATAAATATAATATAATATATAATATAATATAACTATACAATACATACTTTCAATACATACTTTCGTCTTCTCTTCTTGAAGAGAAATTATCTTTCTCTTATTCCTTTTTACCTTCTTTTCATTTTTTTGGTTAGAAATATCAAAGAATTTTAATTCGAATCATTTTCGGCCACTATCATGCGAAAATGGCAACAATCATTGAACTACTTCCAGTTAATTGATTAGTATTTTCGAATATTCGATCAGAAATATTCGATATTAGATCTAGTGATCACACATCGTCTTTGTAATTCGTCTCTGGTGTTCAGGGATTTATTCCTTGCTTCTTTTTATATTACCAGAATATAAGTCGTTTCTTCTGGCAGAATATTATCGTAACTCTCGATTGGTCAGAAAGAAGAGTATCATTTATCTAGCGATTCTTATAAATCTACCGACACAAGTCGTGATAAAGCATAAGTAACTCGAATAATTTTTAATTTAATTTCTTCGTCATATTCACTTTTTTAGAATTTTTATGTTTCTTCTTTAAATCCTTTGTTTCTTTGTATTTGCTTTTCTCGTACTTTCTTTACATCTGCAATAATTGAATATTTAAGTATCGATTATATAACCAATAATTTTAAATTCTTCTTACTAAAGTAGGAATGTATCTTTGATACGAATGATGCCAATAAAATAATACGAATCGTAGATTTAAGATTTAGTATTAAGATTTAGATTAAGTTAAATTTAAGCCTCATCGTTGGGCAACGATGATTAGAATTAATTGCGAGCGATTGTGATAAATGTAAAAATAACTCTTGTAAAGATTAATGTAAAGATCCTTGTTAACGAAATTTATATTAGATTTATTTTTATATCTACATTTATATCTATATTTTTATATCTATATTTTTCTTACGTATATTAAATTTTTTAATTTGTTTAAAGTAATAATAAATTTTAATTGCATTTTGTTATTTTTTAAGTTTAGGTTAGGTGGATCTCGTTGCGTAGTCACCTCCTCGTCGGTGAGATCCGGTAATTGGCATCGCTTTCCAAATTTTTTTTTCAAAATTTTTTCTATTTCAATATTTCGTTAAAAATTTTTCTAAACACTTTAAATTTAAAAATATAGTTTAAAAATAGTTTACGGAAAGCGATGGCAAGCCAAGAACTACGCATATCTACAGTTCAATCTAAATTTTATTTGCGTAATTCCAATTATTTTAATTACTTTGATATTTCATAGACTGAACTGGAGGTATTAGTAAAGTAAAGTATATTAATTAGATTAAGATTATTGTAAGCACATTTCGTATCAAGATACACTCCATAACTTAAAGCCAAAAATAAAAAGTTTAATTCTTTTTTATTCCTTCACTATGGTTTTAATATTTTGATGTCTTGTAATTTTCTTCTTCTTCTTCATCTACAATTTCTCTTCTCTTTTTTTTCATAATTATTCGAATTGTTTTTCAATTCGTTCCTCAATTTATGATCTTTTATAGTTCGTCATTAGTCTTTCATCGTATTTTCTATGTTACTGTCGATCGCATATCACGCAACAATGGCAAGAGTCGTTGGGCCGGTGCTCTACTTCCGGTGGCCAGTTAAGGGTCCGCGCTCTGATCGATTGGTATCTTCGAGTACTCGATTAGAGTTAGGTCTTGTGGTGGAACGTCGTCTTTGTAATTCGGCTATGGTGGTCAGGGATTTATGCCTTGCTCCTTCCTGTGTCGTTGGGACATAAGACGTTCAACTATTAGGCCGTTGTCGTAACCCTCGATTGGTCACGACTGGCAAGTATCATCTGTCTATCGATTTTCGTAAGTCCATTGATGTAAGTCGTAATATGAGGGCGACAGAGAGACTCGATTTTCTATCGATCATAGATTCTTCTTTTAACTCTTATTATTTTCATGGCCTGTATTTAATTGCTTTTTGAACTTTTTAAGTTCTCCTTTTTTATTGAAGATTTGTTTAATGATTAGCATTTTCTTCCTCAATTTAACTCTTTTCGTTATTTTATATTTTCTTCTTCTCTTTCATTGCTTATTTCAAGTCAATCTCATGTCATGCAACAGTGGTAGGAGTCGTTGGGCCGGTGCTCTACTTCCGGTGGCCAGTTAAGGGTCCGCGCTCTGATCGATTGGTACCTTCGAGTACTCGAGCAGAGTTCGGCCTCGTGGTCGAACGTCGTTCTCGTAAATCGGCTCCGGTGGTCAGGGATTTATTCCTTGCTCCTTCCTGTGTCGTCAGGACGTAAGTCGTTCTTCTGCGAGGCCAGTGTCGTAACCCTTGATTGGTCACGACTGGCAAGTATCATCTGTCCATCGATTTTCGTAAATCCAGTGATGTAAGTCGTGATATGAGGGAGACAGAGAGGGTCGATTTTCCATCGATCTTAAAGTCTTCTTCTAATGCTTACTATTTTCTTGATTAGCATTTAACAAATGCTTTTTGAACTTTTTAAGTTCTCCCTTTTCTTAATTTTGTTTAATATAAATGATTAGCATTTTCTTCTTCAATTTATCCTTTTGTTATTTTATATTTTCTTCTTCTTTTTCGCTTATTTCAAGTCAATCTCATGCAACGGTGTCGTTGGGCCGGTACTCTACTTCCGGTGGCCAGTTAAGGATCTTCTGACCGATTAGTATTTTGGAATATTCGATTAGAGTTAGATCTTGTGGTGGAACGTAATCTTTGTAATTCGGTTATGGTCACAGATTTATGGTTTGTTCCTTTCTGTAGCATTAGGATATAAGGTATTCTTTTGATGGATCGCTGTTGTAATCCTCTATTGGTCACAACTAGAGAATATCATGTATTGATTCACATAAGTCTACTGACATAAGACATAAGTGTTGAGGCGTATAGTAAATGTAAATTTTTCTTCATTTCTTCATTATTTTCCCTTTTTTTGATTCTTATATTTCTTCCTTATTAATTCTTTTGCTTCTTTACACTTCCTTTTCATGTATTTTCTTTGTATCTGTAATAATTGAAGATATTTGAGTATCGATTAAAAAAGTAATAATTTTTAATTTTTCTTATTTAAATAGGAGTGTATCTTTGATACGGATGATGCCAATAGGATAATATGAATCGTAGATTTAAGATTTAGTATTAAGATTTAGATTAAGTTATATTTAAGCCTCATCGTTGGACAACGTGGAATTAATTGTAAAAATAAACTTTTGTAAAGATCAATGTAAAGATTCTTGTTAATTAAATTGACATCGCTTTCCAAATTTTTTCTTCAAAATTTTTTCTATTTTATATAATATTTCATAAAAATTTTTAATATCTTAAATTTAATAATAGTTTATGGAAAGCAATGGCAAATCAAGAACTATGCATACCTGCAGTCCAATTTAAAGCATGATTGCATTTAATTATTCTGATCAACTAAATAGATTGGATTGTAGCTACTAGTAAAATAAATTATACTAATTAGATTATTGTAAGCGCATTTCGTATCAAGATACACTCCATAACTTAGAGCCAAAAATAAAAAGTTTAATTCTTTTTTATTCCTGCATTATGGTTTTAATATCTTAATGTCTTGTAATTTCCTTTTTCTTCTTCATCTACAATTTCTCTTCTCTTTTTTTTCGTAATTATTCGAATTGTTTTTCAATTCCTTCCTCAATTCATGATGTTTTATAGTTCGTCATTAGTTTTTCATCATATTTTCCACGTTACTCGATCGCATATCACGCAACGGTAGCAAGAGTCGTTGGTCAGTGCTCTGCTTCCGGTGGCCAGTCGAGGGTCCGCGCTCTGATCGATTGGTACTGCGAGTACTCGATCAGAGTTAGATCCAGTAGTCGATCGCCGTCTTCGTAATTCGATTCCGGTGGTCGAGGATCTAGTATCCTTTGCTCCTTCCTGTATCGTTGGGACACAAGGCGTTCTTTTGCTGGATCGCTGTCGTAACCCTCTATTGGCCACGACTGGCAAGTATCATCTGTCTAGCGATTCTCGTAAGTCTACTGAGATAAGTCGTGTTGAGGCGTACAGTAACTGGAATTTCTCTTCATTTCTTCGTTATTTTCCCTTTTTGGGTTCTTACGTTTCTTCCTTATTAATTCTTTTGTTTCTTTGCACTTTCTTTTCTCGTATTATATCTGTAATAATTGAAGATATTTCAGTATCGATTAAATAAATAATAATTTTAAATTCTTTTTACTTAATTAGAAGTGTATCTTTGATACGAATGATGCCAGTAGAATAATAAGAATCGTAGATTTAAGATTTAGTATTAAGATTTAGATTAAGTTAGATTTAAGCCTCATCGATGGACATTAATGTACAACGATGGACAACGTTGGACAACGATGGACAACGATGGACAACGAGGGACAACGAAGACAGCGATATAATTTTTAATTTAGATTTAATTGTATGAATTTATAAAGACATATTGTATTTATATGTATTTAATTTTTATGCTAAAATTTTATTTATATTTCAGTATTTTATTTCTAAAACATGTCTTCCTTAAGTTTCAGCTTTCATATTAATTTGTTTAATTTTTAATGTGAATATGTTTGTCATATTTTTTTCTATATTAACTTCTTTAATATAATTATTGGTCATTTAATTGATTTTTGCTTGTTAATTTTCTTTTTTTTTAGGTGGGTCTCGATGCGTAGTCACCTCCTCGTTGGTGAGACCCGGTAGTTGGCATCACTTTCCATATTCATTTTCATTATTCTATATATATTTTCTATATATTAATTTTCTATATATTATTAAAATATTCATTTTCAAAATTCTATGTTATAAATTTTATCTCATTAATTTGGAAATAATTTAAATTTAAAAATATCAGATAGATTTTTATCAATAATAGTTCACAGAAAGTGATGGCAAGCCAAGAACTACGCATATCTGCAGTTCAATCTAAATTCTATTTGCGTAATTCCAATTATTTTAATTCCTGTGATTATTCATTAGATAGATTGAACTGGAGATATTAGTAAAATAAAATATTTTAATTAGATTAAGATTATTGTAAACGCATTTCGTATCAAGATACACTCTAACTTAAAGCCAAAAATAAAAAATTTAATTCGTTTTTATTCTTTCACTATAGTTTTAATATCTTGTAATTTTCTTTTTCTTCTTCATCTACAATTTCTCTTTCCATTTTTTCGTGATTATTCGAATTTTTTTCAATTCTTTTCTCAATTTATGATATTTTATAGTTTATTAGTTTTTCGTCATATTTTCCACGTTACTATCGCATATCACGCAACAGTGGCAAAAGCCATTGAACCGATGCTGCTTCCGGTGGCCAGTCGAGGGTCCGCGCTCTGATCGATTGGTATCTTTGAATACTCGATTAGAGTTAGGTCTTGTAGTGGAACGTTGTCTTTGTAATTCGGCTAATTGGTGGTCAGGGATTTATACCTTGCTCCTTCCTATGTCGTCAAGACGTAAGTCGTTCTTCTGCGAGATCGATGTCGTAACTCTTCATTGGTCACGATTGGCAAGTATCATCTGTCCATCGATTTTAGTAAATCCAGTGATGTAAGTCGTGATATGAGGGCGATAGAGAGGGTCGATTTTCCATCGATCTTAGAGTCTTCTTCTAATACTTACTCTTTTCTTGACTAGCATTTAACAAGTGCTTTTTGAACTTTTTAAGTTCTCTTTTTTTAGTTTTGTTTAGTATAAATAATTAGCATTTTCTTCCTCAATTTATCCTTTTGGTTATTTTATATTTTCTTCTTCTCTTTCGTCGCTTATTTCAAATCAATCTCATATCATGCAACAGTGGTAGGAGTCGTTGGGCCGGTGCTCTACTTCCAGTGGCCAGTTAAGAGTCCGCGCTCTGATCGATTGGTATCTTGGAATACTCGATTAGAGTTAGATCTTGTGGTGGAACGTTGTCTTTGTAATTCGGCTATGGTGGTCAGGGATTTATACCTTGCTCCTTCCTATGTCGTTGGGACATAAGGTGTTCAACTATTAGACCGTTGTCGTAACCCTCGATTGGTCACGTCTGGAAAGTATCATCTGTCCATTGAGTTTTATAAGTCCATTGATGTAAGTCGTGATATGAAGACGATAGAAAGATTGGATTTTTATCAATCTTCATCTTCTAATGCTTATTATTTTCTTGGCCTATATTTAGTTGCTTTTTGAACATTTTGACTTTTCTCTTTTTTTTTTTGAAGTTTTATTTATTATATATGACTTAATATAAATGATTTTGAATTTTTCTTTTTTCGCTTTAAGTTAGACGAGAGTATTCTTGATACGAATAATAATAATAAAAATGTTATGTATTGTAAATTTAAATGTATTGTAAATTGTAGATTTAAGATATTAAAATATAGATTAAGTTAGTATTAAGCTATCATCGTTATACAACGTTGGACGACGTGGGATTTAGTCTTTAATTTTATTAAGACTATATTTTATTAAGAATATATATATAGTATGTATATATATATAGTATATGTAATATATATATAATATATATATATTATCTTATATATTTATATATAATATATATATAATATATTTTTTATAATTAATGCAAATTTTATATGTGATATACGTATATTACATACCGAAAAATGTAAAAATTTTTGTAAAAATTTATTGCGTATCCATTAAGCTTTATAATTAATTTTATTTAATTTTATTTTATGTTTCAGATTTTTTAATTTTTATGTGATATTTTGTTGATATTTTATGTATTTCTTACTTTTGTTCACTTATTTTGTTGAATTTAATTATTAATTTTTTATTTATTATGTTTTATTTTTAATGTTTATTTTTTATTTGTTAGCTTTAGGTGGGTCTCGATGCGTAGTCACCTCCTCGTGGGTGAGACCCGGTAATTGATATCGCTTTCCAAAATTCTTTTTTTCAAAATCATATACCACAAAAATTATTTTATTAATGTTTTCGAAATATTTTAAATTTTAAAATATCAAATATATTTCATCAATGATAGTGTGTGGAAAGCGATGACAAGCTAAGAACTACGCACATTTGCAGTCCAGTATAAACTTTGTATAATTCATTTAATTATTTTGTCTTTTAATTTTTAATTTTTAATTAAAGTGGACTGCAGATATTAGTTATAAGTTAATGTATTATATAAATTAGATTAAGTGTATTGTAGTAAGTGCGTTTATTGTAATAAGTATCAAGATATACTCCCCAATTTGAAGCGAAAAGTAAAAATTTTTAACTCTCTTATTCATCTTTTATATTCTCGCTTTTCGTTTTCATTATTTTTTATCTCGAGTTTTTATTCTTATTATTCTTATCTTTATTATTCGTATCTTTTCTTACTTTCTTCCTCAATTTATCTTTCTAAACATTTTATATTTTCTCCTTTTCTTTCATTGCTTATTTCACGTCAATCTCATGTCATGCAACGGTGGTAGGAGTCGTTGGGTCGGTGCTCTACTTCCGGTGGCCAGTTAAGGGTCCGCGCTCTGATCGATTGGTACCTTTGAGTACTCGAGCAGAGTTCGGCCTCGTGATCGAATGTCGTTCTCGTAAATCGGCTCCGGTGGTCAGGGATTTATTCCTTGCTCCTTCCTGTGTCGTCAGGACGTAAGTCGTTCTTCTGCGAGGCCGGTGTCGTAACCCTTGATTGGTCACGACTGGCAAGTATCATCTGTCCATCGATTTTCGTAAATCCAGTGATGTAAGTCGTGATATGAGGGCGACAGAGAGGGTCGATTTTTCATCGATCTTAAAGTCTTCTTCTAATACTTATTATTTTCTTGGCCTGCATTCAATCGCTTTTTGAGTTCTCTCTTTTTTTAGTTTTGTTTAATATAAATGATTAGCATTTTCTTCTTCAATTTATCCTTTTGTTATTTTATATTTTCTTCTTCTTTTTCGTCGCTTATTTCAAGTCAATCTCATGTCATGCAACGGTGTCGTTGGGCCGGTACTCTACTTCCGGTGGCCAGTTAAGGATCCTCTGACCGATTAGTATCTTGGAATACTCGATTAAAGTTAGATCTTATGGTGGAATGTCGTCTTTGTAATTCCTATAATGATCATATATTTATGTCTTGCTCCTTTCTATAGCGTTAGGATATAAGGTATTCTTTTGATGGATCGCTGTTGTAATCCTCTATTTGTCACAACTAGAGAATATCATGTATCGATTCACGTAAGTCTACTGACATAAGTGTCGAAGTACATAGAATAATTGAATTTCTCTTCATTTCTTTATTATTTTCCCTTTTTTTAATTCTTATATTTCTTCCTTATTAATTCTTTTGTTTCTTTGCACTTGCTTTTATCGTAATTTTTTTTCTATCTGCAATAATTGAAGATATTTGAGTATCAATTAAATAAGTAATAATTTTAAATTTTTCTTACTTAAATAGGAGTGTATCTTTGATACGGAATATGTCAATAGGATAATATGAATCGTAGTCTTAAGATTTAGATTAAGTTAGATTTAAGCCTCATCGTTGGATAACGTGGGATTAATTGCGAGAATTGTAAAAATAACTTTGTAATGATCAATGTAAAGATTCTTGTCAATTAATTGACATCGCTTTCCAAATTTTCTTTTCAAAATTTTTTCTATTTTATATAATATTTCATTAAAAAATTTTCTAAATACCTTAAATTTAGAAAGATATTTTAATAATAATAGTTTACGGAAAGCAATGGCAAATCAAGAACTATGCATACCTGCAGTCCAATCTAAAGCATGATTGCATTTAATTATTCTGATCAACTAAATAGATTGGATTGTAGCTACTAGTACAATAAATTATACTAATTAGATTATTATAAGCGCATTTCGTATCAAGATACACTCCATAACTTACAGCCAAAAATAAAAACTTTAATTCTTTTTTATTCCTTCATTATGGTTTTAATATCTTTATGTCTTGTAATTTTCTTTTTCTTCTTCATCTACAATTTCTCTTCTCTTTTTTTTCGTAATTATTCGAATTCATTCCTCAATTTATGATGTTTTATAGTTCGTCATTAGTTTTTCCACGTATAGTTTTCCTCGTATTTTCCACGTTACTGTCGATCGCATATCACGCAACGGTGGCAAGAGTCGTTGGACCGGTGCTCTACTTCCGGTGGCCAGTTAAGGGTCCGCGCTCTGATCGATTGGTACCTTCGAGTACTCGAGCAGAGTTCGACCTCGTGATCGAACGTCGTTCTCGTAAATCGGCTCCGGTGGTCAGGGATTTATTCCTTGTTCCTTCCTGTGTCGTCAGGACGTAAGTCGTTCTTCTGCGAGATCGGTGTCGTAACCCTTCATTGGTCACGACTGGAGAGTATCATCTGTCTAACGATTCTCGTAAGTCTACTGAGATAAGCCGTGTTGAGGCGTACAGTAACTGGAATTTTTCTTCATTTCTTCGTTATTTTCCCTTTTTTGGGTTTTTATATTTCTTTTTTATTAATTCTTTTTTTTTACACTTCCTTTTCTTGTATGTTGTATCTTGTTTGTATCTGCAATAATTGAATATATTTGAGTATCGATTACATAAATAATAATTTTAAATTCTTTTTTTACTTAATTAGGAGTGTATCTTTGATACGAATGATGCCAGTAGAATAATATGAATCGTAGATTTAAGATTTAGTATTAAGATTTAGATTAAGATAGATTTAAGCCTCATCGTTGGACAACGTGGGATTAATTGCGAGAATTGTAAAAATAACTTTTGTAAAGATCAATGTAAAGATTCTTGTTAATTAAATTGGCATCGCTTTCCAAATTTTCAAAATTTTTTCTATTTTATATAATATTTTATTAAAGAATTTTCTAAATACTTTAAATTTAGAAAGATATTTTAATAATAATTTCTTTTTACGGAAAGCAATGGCAAATCAAGAACTATGCATACCTGCAGTCCAATCTAAAGCATGATTGCATTTAATTATTCTGATCAACTAAATAGATTGGATTGTAGCTACTAGTAAAATAAATTATATCAATTACATTATTGTAAGCGCATTTCGTATCAAGATACACTCCATAACTTAAAGTAAAAAATAAAAAGTTTAATTCTTTTTTATTCCTTCATTATGGTTTTAATATATTGATGTCTTGTAATTTCCTTTTTCTTCTTCATCTACAATTTCTCTTCTCTTTTTTTTCGTAATTATTCGAATTGTTTTTCAATTCCTTCTTCAATTCATGATGTTTTATAGTTCATCATTAGTTTTTCATCGTATTTTCCACGTTACTCGATCGCATATCACGCAACGGTAGCAAGAGTCGTTGGTCAGTGCTCTGCTTCCGGTGGCCAGTCGAGGGTCCGCGCTCTGATCGATTGGTACTGCGAGTACTCGATCAGAGTTAGATCCAGTAGTCGATCGCCGTCTTCGTAATTCGATTCCGGTGGTCGAGGATCTAGTATCCTTTGCTCCTTCCTGTATCGTTGGGACACAAGGCGTTCTTTTGCTGGATCGCTGTCGTAACCCTCTATTGGTCACGACTGGCAAGTATCATCTGTCTAGCGATTCTCGTAAGTCTACTGAGATAAGTCGTGTTGAGGCGTACAGTAACTGGAATTTCTCTTCATTTCTTCGTTATTTTCTCTTTTTGAGTTCTTACGTTTCTTTCTTATTAATTCTTTTGTTTCTTTTCACTTTCTTTTCTCGTATTATATCTGTAATAATTGAAGATATTTCAGTATCGATTAAATAAATAATAATTTTAAATTCTTTTTACTTAATTAGAAGTGTATCTTTGATACGAATGATGCCAGTAGAATAATAAGAATCGTAGATTTAAGATTTAGTATTAAGATTTAGATTAAGTTAGATTTAAGCCTCATCGATGTACAACGATGGACAACGTTGGACAACGTTGGACAACGATGGACAACGATGGACAACGAGGGACAACGAAGACAGCGATATAATTTTTAATTTAGATTTAATTGTATGAATTTATAAAGACATATTGTATTTATATGTATTTAATTTTTATGCTAAAATTTTATTTATATTTCAGTATTTTATTTCTAAAACATGTCTTCCTTAAGTTTCAGCTTTCATATTAATTTGTTTAATTTTTAATGTGAATATGTTTGTCATATTTTTTTCTATATTAACTTCTTTAATATAATTATTGGTCATTTAATTGATTTTTGCTTGTTAATTTTCTTTTTTTTTAGGTGGGTCTCGATGCGTAGTCACCTCCTCGTTGGTGAGACCCGGTAGTTGGCATCACTTTCCATATTCATTTTCATTATTCTATATATATTTTCTATATATTAATTTTCTATATATTATTAAAATATTCATTTTCAAAATTCTATGTTATAAATTTTATCTCATTAATTTGGAAATAATTTAAATTTAAAAATATCAGATAGATTTTTATCAATAATAGTTCACAGAAAGTGATGGCAAGCCAAGAACTACGCATATCTGCAGTTCAATCTAAATTCTATTTGCGTAATTCCAATTATTTTAATTCCTGTGATTATTCATTAGATAGATTGAACTGGAGATATTAGTAAAATAAAATATTTTAATTAGATTAAGATTATTGTAAACGCATTTCGTATCAAGATACACTCTAACTTAAAGCCAAAAATAAAAAATTTAATTCTTTTTTATTCCTTCACTATAGTTTTAATATCTTGATGTCTTGTAATTTTCTTTTTCTTCTTCATCTACAATTTCTCTTTCCATTTTTTCGTGATTATTCGAATTTTTTTCAATTCTTTTCTCAATTTATGATATTTTATAGTTTATTAGTTTTTCGTCATATTTTCCACGTTACTATCGCATATCACGCAACAGTGGCAAAAGCCATTGAACCGATGCTGCTTCCGGTGGCCAGTCGAGGGTCCGCGCTCTGATCGATTGGTATCTTTGAATACTCGATTAGAGTTAGGTCTTGTAGTGGAACGTTGTCTTTGTAATTCGGCTAATTGGTGGTCAGGGATTTATACCTTGCTCCTTCCTATGTCGTCAAGACGTAAGTCGTTCTTCTGCGAGATCGATGTCGTAACTCTTCATTGGTCACGATTGGCAAGTATCATCTGTCCATCGATTTTAGTAAATCCAGTGATGTAAGTCGTGATATGAGGGCGATAGAGAGGGTCGATTTTCCATCGATCTTAGAGTCTTCTTCTAATACTTACTCTTTTCTTGACTAGCATTTAACAAGTGCTTTTTGAACTTTTTAAGTTCTCTTTTTTTAGTTTTGTTTAGTATAAATAATTAGCATTTTCTTCCTCAATTTATCCTTTTGGTTATTTTATATTTTCTTCTTCTCTTTCGTCGCTTATTTCAAATCAATCTCATATCATGCAACAGTGGTAGGAGTCGTTGGGCCGGTGCTCTACTTCCAGTGGCCAGTTAAGAGTCCGCGCTCTGATCGATTGGTATCTTGGAATACTCGATTAGAGTTAGATCTTGTGGTGGAACGTTGTCTTTGTAATTCGGCTATGGTGGTCAGGGATTTATACCTTGCTCCTTCCTATGTCGTTGGGACATAAGGTGTTCAACTATTAGACCGTTGTCGTAACCCTCGATTGGTCACGTCTGGAAAGTATCATCTGTCCATTGAGTTTTATAAGTCCATTGATGTAAGTCGTGATATGAAGACGATAGAAAGATTGGATTTTTTATCAATCTTCATCTTCTAATGCTTATTATTTTCTTGGCCTATATTTAGTTGCTTTTTGAACATTTTGACTTTTCTCTTTTTTTTTTTGAAGTTTTATTTATTATATATGACTTAATATAAATGATTTTGAATTTTTCTTTTTTCGCTTTAAGTTAGACGAGAGTATTCTTGATACGAATAATAATAATAAAAATGTTATGTATTGTAAATTTAAATGTATTGTAAATTGTAGATTTAAGATATTAAAATATAGATTAAGTTAGTATTAAGCTATCATCGTTATACAACGTTGGACGACGTGGGATTTAGTCTTTAATTTTATTAAGACTATATTTTATTAAGAATATATATAGTATGTATATATATATATATATATAGTATATGTAATATATATATAATATATATATATTATCTTATATATTTATATATATTTTTTATAATTAATGCAAATTTTATATGTGATATACGTATATTACATACCGAAAAATGTAAAAATTTTTGTAAAAATTTATTGCGTATCCATTAAGCTTTATAATTAATTTTATTTAATTTTATTTTATGTTTCAGATTTTTAATTTTTATGTGATATTTTGTTGATATTTTATGTATTTCTTACTTTTGTTCACTTATTTTGTTGAATTTAATTATTAATTTTTAATGTTTATTTTTTATTTGTTAGCTTTAGGTGGGTCTCGATGCGTAGTCACCTCCTCGTGGGTGAGACCCGGTAATTGATATCGCTTTCCAAAATTCTTTTTTTCAAAATCATATACCACAAAAATTATTTTATTAATGTTTTCGAAATATTTTAAATTTTAAAATATCAAATATATTTCATCAATGATAGTGTGTGGAAAGCGATGACAAGCTAAGAACTACGCACATTTGCAGTCCAGTATAAACTTTGTATAATTCATTTAATTATTTTGTCTTTTAATTTTTAATTTTTAATTAAAGTGGACTGCAGATATTAGTTATAAGTTAATGTATTATATAAATTAGATTAAGTGTATTGTAGTAAGTGCGTTTATTGTAATAAGTATCAAGATATACTCCCCAATTTGAAGCGAAAAGTAAAAATTTTTAACTCTCTTATTCATCTTTTATATTCTCGCTTTTCGTTTTCATTATTTTTTATCTCGAGTTTTTATTCTTATTATTCTTATCTTTATTATTCGTATCTTTTCTTACTTTCTTCCTCAATTTATCTTTCTAAACATTTTATATTTTCTCCTTTTCTTTCATTGCTTATTTCACGTCAATCTCATGTCATGCAACGGTGGTAGGAGTCGTTGGGTCGGTGCTCTACTTCCGGTGGCCAGTTAAGGGTCCGCGCTCTGATCGATTGGTATCTTCGAGTACTCGATTAGAGTTAGGTCTTGTGGTGGAACGTCGTCTTTGTAATTCGGCTATGGTGGTCAGGGATTTATGCCTTGCTCCTTCCTGTGTCGTTGGGACATAAGACGTTCAACTATTAGGCCGTTGTCGTAACCCTCGATTGGTCACGACTGGCAAGTATCATCTGTCTATCGATTTTCGTAAGTCCATTGATGTAAGTCGTAATATGAGAGCGACAGGGAGGCTCGATTTTCTATAGATCATAGATTCTTCTTTTAACTCTTATTATTTTCATGGCCTGTATTTAATTGCTTTTTGAACTTTTTAAGTTCTCCTTTTTTATTGAAGATTTGTTTAATGATTAGCATTTTCTTCCTCAATTTAACTCTTTTCGTTATTTTATATTTTCTTCTTCTCTTTCATTGCTTATTTCAAGTCAATCTCATGTCATGCAACAGTGGTAGGAGTCGTTGGGCCGGTGCTCTACTTCCGGTGGCCAGTTAAGGGTCCGCGCTCTGATCGATTGGTACCTTTGAGTACTCGAGCAGAGTTCGGCCTCGTGATCGAATGTCGTTCTCGTAAATCGGCTCCGGTGGTCAGGGATTTATTCCTTGCTCCTTCCTGTGTCGTCAGGACGTAAGTCGTTCTTCTGCGAGGCCGGTGTCGTAACCCTTGATTGGTCACGACTGGCAAGTATCATCTGTCCATCGATTTTCGTAAATCCAGTGATGTAAGTCGTGATATGAGGGCGACAGAGAGGGTCGATTTTTCATCGATCTTAAAGTCTTCTTCTAATACTTACTATTTTCTTGATTAGCATTTAACAAATGCTTTTTGAACTTTTTAAGTTCTCCCTTTTCTTAATTTTGTTTAATATAAATGATTAGCATTTTCTTCTTCAATTTATCCTTTTGTTATTTTATATTTTCTTCTTCTTTTTCGTCGCTTATTTCAAGTCAATCTCATGTCATGCAACGGTGTCGTTGGGCCGGTACTCTACTTCCGGTGGCCAGTTAAGGATCCTCTGACCGATTAGTATCTTGGAATACTCGATTAAAGTTAGATCTTATGGTGGAATGTCGTCTTTGTAATTCCTATAATGATCATATATTTATGCCTTGCTCCTTTCTGTGTCGTTAGGATATAAGGCATTCTGTTGATGGATCGCTGTTGTAATCCTCTATTTGTCACAACTAGAGAATATCATGTATCGATTCACGTAAGTCTACTGACATAAGTGTCGAAGTACATAGAATAATTGAATTTCTCTTCATTTCTTTATTATTTTCCCTTTTTTTAATTCTTATATTTCTTCCTTATTAATTCTTTTGTTTCTTTGCACTTGCTTTTATCGTAATTTTTTTTCTATCTGCAATAATTGAAGATATTTGAGTATCAATTAAATAAGTAATAATTTTAAATTTTTCTTACTTAAATAGGAGTGTATCTTTGATACGGAATATGTCAATAGGATAATATGAATCGTAGTCTTAAGATTTAGATTAAGTTAGATTTAAGCCTCATCGTTGGATAACGTGGGATTAATTGCGAGAATTGTAAAAATAACTTTGTAATGATCAATGTAAAGATTCTTGTTAATTAAATTGGCATCGCTTTCCAAATTTTCTTTTCTATTTTATATAATATTTTATTAAAGAATTTTCTAAATACTTTAAATTTAGAAAGATATTTTAATAATAATAGTTTACGGAAAGCAATGGCAAATCAAGAACTATGCATACCTGCAGTCCAATCTAAAGCATGATTGCATTTAATTATTCTGATCAACTAAATAGATTGGATTGTAGCTACTAGTAAAATAAATTATATCAATTACATTATTGTAAGCGCATTTCGTATCAAGATACACTCCATAACTTACAGCCAAAAATAAAAACTTTAATTCTTTTTTATTCCTTCATTATGGTTTTAATATCTTTATGTCTTGTAATTTTCTTTTTCTTCTTCATCTACAATTTCTCTTCTCTTTTTTTTCGTAATTATTCGAATTCATTCCTCAATTTATGATGTTTTATAGTTCGTCATTAGTTTTTCCACGTATAGTTTTCCTCGTATTTTCCACGTTACTGTCGATCGCATATCACGCAACGGTGGCAAGAGTCGTTGGACCGGTGCTCTACTTCCGGTGGCCAGTTAAGGGTCCGCGCTCTGATCGATTGGTACCTTCGAGTACTCGAGCAGAGTTCGACCTCGTGATCGAACGTCGTTCTCGTAAATCGGCTCCGGTGGTCAGGGATTTATTCCTTGTTCCTTCCTGTGTCGTCAGGACGTAAGTCGTTCTTCTGCGAGATCGGTGTCGTAACCCTTCATTGGTCACGACTGGAGAGTATCATCTGTCTAACGATTCTCGTAAGTCTACTGAGATAAGCCGTGTTGAGGCGTACAGTAACTGGAATTTTTCTTCATTTCTTCGTTATTTTCCCTTTTTTGGGTTTTTATATTTCTTTTTTATTAATTCTTTTTTTTTACACTTCCTTTTCTTGTATGTTGTATCTTGTTTGTATCTGCAATAATTGAATATATTTGAGTATCGATTACATAAATAATAATTTTAAATTCTTTTTACTTAATTAGGAGTGTATCTTTGATACGAATGATGCCAGTAGAATAATATGAATCGTAGATTTAAGATTTAGTATTAAGATTTAGATTAAGATAGATTTAAGCCTCATCGTTGGACAACGTGGGATTAATTGCGAGAATTGTAAAAATAACTTTTGTAAAGATCAATGTAAAGATTCTTGTTAATTAAATTGGCATCGCTTTCCAAATTTTCTCTTCAAAATTTTTCTATTTTATATAATATTTTATTAAAGAATTTTCTAAATACTTTAAATTTAGAAAGATATTTTAATAATAATTTCTTTTTACGGAAAGCAATGGCAAATCAAGAACTATGCATACCTGCAGTCCAATCTAAAGCATGATTGCATTTAATTATTCTGATCAACTAAATAGATTGGATTGTAGCTACTAGTAAAATAAATTATATCAATTACATTATTGTAAGCGCATTTCGTATCAAGATACACTCCATAACTTAAAGTAAAAAATAAAAAGTTTAATTCTTTTTTATTCCTTCATTATGGTTTTAATATATTGATGTCTTGTAATTTCCTTTTTCTTCTTCATCTACAATTTCTCTTCTCTTTTTTTTCATAATTATTCGAATTGTTTTTCAATTCGTTCCTCAATTTATGATGTTTTATAGTTCATCATTAGTTTTTCATCGTATTTTCCACGTTACTCGATCGCATATCACGCAACGGTAGCAAGAGTCGTTGGTCAGTGCTCTGCTTCCGGTGGCCAGTCGAGGGTCCGCGCTCTGATCGATTGGTACTGCGAGTACTCGATCAGAGTTAGATCCAGTAGTCGATCGCCGTCTTCGTAATTCGATTCCGGTGGTCGAGGATCTAGTATCCTTTGCTCCTTCCTGTATCGTTGGGACACAAGGCGTTCTTTTGCTGGATCGCTGTCGTAACCCTCTATTGGTCACGACTGGCAAGTATCATCTGTCTAGCGATTCTCGTAAGTCTACTGAGATAAGTCGTGTTGAGGCGTACAGTAACTGGAATTTCTCTTCATTTCTTCGTTATTTTCTCTTTTTTGGGTTTTTATATTTCTTTTTTATTAATTCTTTTTTTTTACACTTCCTTTTCTTGTATGTTGTATCTTGTTTGTATCTGTAATAATTGAAGATATTTCAGTATCGATTAAATAAATAATAATTTTAAATTCTTTTTACTTAATTAGAAGTGTATCTTTGATACGAATGATGCCAGTAGAATAATAAGAATCGTAGATTTAAGATTTAGTATTAAGATTTAGATTAAGTTAGATTTAAGCCTCATCGATGGACATTAATGTACAACAATGGACAACGTTGGACAACGTTGGACAACGATGGACAACGATGGACAACGAGGGACAACGAAGACAGCGATATAATTTTTAATTTAGATTTAATTGTATGAATTTATAAAGACATATTGTATTTATATGTATTTAATTTTTATGCTAAAATTTTGTTTATATTTCAGCATTTTATTTCTATATATGTTTTCCTTAAGTTTCAGCTTTCATATTAATTTATTTTATTTTTAATGTGAATATGTTTGTCATGTTTTTTTCTATATTAACTTCTTTAACATAATATAATTATTGGTTATTTAATTGATTTTTGCTTGTTAATTTTTTTTTTTTTAGGTGGGTCTCGATGCGTAGTCACCTCCTCGTTGGTGAGACCCGGTAATTGGCATCACTTTCCAAAATGTTCATTTTCCAAATTCTGTATTATAAATTTTATTAAAACGTTTGGAAATAATTTAAATTTAAAAATATCAGATAGATTTTATCAATAATAATTCATGGAAAGTGATGGCAAGCGAAGAACTACGCATACCTGCAGTTCAATCTAAATTCTATTTGCGTAATTCCAATTATTTTAATTATTTTGATATTTTTCATTAGACAGACTGAACTGAAGGTATTATTAAAATAAAATATTTTAATTAGATTAAGATTATTGTAAACGCATTTCATATCAAGATACACTCTAACTTAAAGCTAAAAATAAAAAGTTTAATTCTTTATTATTCCTTTAGTATAGTTTTAATAGTTTCATGTCTTGTAGTTTTCTTTTCCTGTTTCATCTAGAATTTCTCTTTTCTTTTTCGTGATTATTCGAATTGTTTTTAATTCTTTCCTTAATTCATATTTTTATATTATTTAATTTTTTAATTCGTTGTTAATTTTTCGTCGTTTTTTCCATGTTACTATCAACCGCATATCATGCAATGATGACAGAAGTCATTGTACTGATATTCTATTTCCAGTATCCAATCGAAGGTTTGCATTTTTTTTGATTGATTATTATCTTTGAGTACTAGATCAGAGTTATATCTTATAATCAAATATCATCTTCGTAATTCAGCTCTTGTGATCGAAGATAGTATCCTTTGCTTTTTCCTGTATCGTTGAGATATACGGCTTTCTTCTGCTAAATCACTATTATAACTCTTGACTAATTACGATTGTTGAATATCATCTGTTCGATGATTTCTTTAAGCTGATTGAAATAAGTCGTGATTTGAGAACGGTAATGACTTGATCTTTCATTCTTTTTTATTTTTTTTTATTCAATTTTTTTATGTTAATCCTTTCTTTCTTCTTTTGGTGATAGCTGAAAATATTAAAATGTTGTTTCAAATGAGAAATGGCTTAATATTTTTCAACTAATTTATTACAATTTAATATTTATTTTTTCGTTTTAAGTAAAATATTGATATCTTTGATACAAATGCTGACTGTAAGATTTATCATAAATTTTAAATTTTATATTTCAACATTAAAGTCTAAATTAGATCTAACTTCAGATCAAGATTATAATCATAGAGATTTAAAATTTAATATTAAGATTTAGATTAAGTTAAGATAAATCCCTTATCGTTTGATGAAGAGAGATTTAAACTTTAATTTTATCACACATTTTTTGAAATAGATGTAATTTATGACCTAACCTAAATTTGATACGTGAGCAATAAATTTCGTTAAATTTCGTTAAAAGTCTCTCAAAAATAAAAATTGTAAAAATCATTGCAAATATTCAATGTATATTAGTTCATTAAATATTAATTATTTTAGCTTTTATCATTAATTCATTTTCTATATTTAATTATTTTAATTTCTTGTTTTTATTTTTTTCCATTTCGATATACAGTCTCCCGTGATGAGATTTGGTAATTGACATCATTTTCCAATTTTTTTTTTAAATCACACTTTATAATTATTTCATTAAAAATTTTCACATATTTTAAATTTAATAATGTTATATTTATATTTATATTATATATTATATTTATATTACGTAATTTAATAATATTTTATCAATAATAATCTTTGGAATGCGATGTCAAGCTATGTACAATTGTACAATTCAATTTATATCTTATCTTAAAATTTTCTTCAATTATTTTAGGTTATTCTTTATATAAATTAATATGCATGTATCAGTTAACGCTGTTTAACTTAAAGAATTCTATTTAACTTTATCTTGTTTATAAATTAAAGAAGTTAATTCTCTATCTGAAATTTCTCAAAATTTATTTATTTGTTCATTCATCAGATAATCTAACTATATATCTACTTATAAATATTATTTATTTAATTATTTATATATAAATAAATAAATTAATAAAGAAATAATTATAACAAATATAAATTAATTTCATCCAAATATTATTAATAATTATATATTTAAATAATTATAAATAATATATATTCATTTTGATTACTAAATCAAAAATAAAATATTAGACAACATATTTTAATAATTCAAATTAAAAATATATTATAAATTATTTAATAAAATTAATTTAATATAAAAGTTTTAGAATAAAAGTTATATAAAGAACTAAAATGAATAAATAACTAATAAGTAAAAAAGTAAATATACAAATATATATATTAATCCATACATAATTGAAAAAACTAATAGAGATTTCTAAAGAAACTAACAAACTAATAAATCACTAGACGAATAAATGAATAAATATATAAATAATTAAATAAATGAAGAAATAAGAAATATAAAATAATATGATACGTTAATACATACACAAATACAAAACGAAGATGCTACAAAAAATTTTACAAATAAATGGTTAGGTTGGCAAATAACTGTATCGATAAATAATCGATAATTCATGAGTTAGTGATTAATTAAATCAATTATTTAAAAAATATATGTACAGATGTCAAATAAATAATTAATATATTAAAAATTAATAATACATAAATATATTAATAATCTATTATTAATATATTTTTAATTAACATAATTAAATTATATTACGCAATATCTCGATACATGCGATTTCGATTGTAAAGTTGCCTTACGACACCAACCAATCAGAAAGCTGCTAACTAAATAGTGGTGCACAGTCTCAGTTTCTTGAGGAAAATCATCGCAATAGGACGTATTTGTGACCGGCTTCGGTGACGCAGTAAGTAATTCTATTCATATTCTGTTATCGAATTTATAATTTATTGTCGGTTTATTTAATAATCCATTATATTTTTTTTAATATTTATTAAGTTGAGATAATTAATTAACATTTCGAACTTTTTTGTACATTTTTTGTTAATCTTATGATCGAGGTTACTGGTAGTTCGTACTTCGTTGCATCGAGATTTGAATAAAAATATTGCTTCTTCTTAATATATCTTTTTTATTTATCAATTTACAATTTTTATTATATTTACATCTTTATTTGATTTTTATTTGAATACATAGTCATTCAGTTGTCGGAATAACTTCGAAATATAATTTATGGCATACACGTGGTACGTCGATTTTCAGATAACTTCGATTTTTTAAATTTTTTATTTGTTTCAATAAAGATTTACTGAAAATAGATTTTCATATTTTTTATCCATATTACATACATTAAAAGAATACATAGAAAGTCAATTTTATTCTATCAAATTAAATCATATGAGCGATACTTATTGCGTTTCCAAATTACGTTTCCTATATGTAATGTTTACGTACCTTTCGTTCAATGTTATGCTCGAGACATATAACATATTTCCACAACATAATTTTTCCAAGAAATTCGGGTGTTTGCGTTCGTGCCATACTCGACATGTTTCGACTCGTTGCCGAACATCTCCCCACTCTAATTCGCGATTCGAGAATCGGAATTACGTCGTGTCACGTCGTGTCATTGTACTTTCCATATTCATAATGATTAAAACTGCCATTCTTTTTTGAGATGTATAATTTTTTTCCTGTGTAATACGTATTTTCTTCCATAGTTATAAACTATTATTCAATCAGTACGTATTTATTGCCACATTTGATAATCTTTCTAAGATGAAATCATTCGCTTTCCGTTCGTGATTTATTTGACAATTATAGTTCAAGTTATTGTACATTATGAGTATATAAGATGAATTTTATATTTAATTATTGTTTTATCTTAATGTGGTCGATTAATTTAATAAGTTTTATACGTTTATTAGACAAAATTTATTTTTCTTTGTACAGATTATTATCTGCTTACTGATCCGACTTCAAAGGCGGGAAAAATTCCAATATGGCCGCCAACGTACTTTTTCAAAGAGAAGTTCGATCTTTTGCTTCTGAATTGTATGTATAATTTTACTTTTATTCGATCATTTTTACATGATATACTTTATCACTTGAAAATATATTTATATTTCTTCAATGAACAATCACCATGAGTATTAATATTTTTGTTTAAATAATGATTTAAGAATATATTCTATATAAAATAGTAAAATTATATCTTCTTATTAAATGAATTTTTTTTATTTTTTTTTGAATTTGAAATAATCATAATTTATTGAAAAAATGGTAATATTTTCTGAAACAAATGTTGGATGGAAAGAAGAAGAAAAATAGAAAAAATATTTCGCTTCTTTTTTTTTTTATAAATCATCCCATTATTAATATAGTTTTATTTCAGAGAATTTTTGCGATCGCGTGCAATGCGATCGGTAGATTCAGTGTTTGTTTCGTAACAGTTTTTTATTATTTTAGCTATTAGAAGCCTAATAGCTCTAATTAAATAATTATTTATTATATTCGCGAAATTAGAATCAGTGTTTGTTCGCCGATTATAAATTAGACGGACGCGTTAGTAGTTTATTATTTTTAATTTTTTATTTTTTTTTAAACAATCGTTTTCGGTAGAGAATAGAGTCAGTGCTTCTCGAGGGAAATAGGCGATCATCCATCACGCGAAGAGGTAATTATCTTTGTATATTTTTTTTCTTCAATTTCGTTTATTGGTATTTTGCGTTGATTTATGAATCGACAAATAAAAACAATATTTAGTTTTTAAAAAAATAAAATTTTTATTTTTCTATCGAAAAAAAATGAATTCTAATAGCTAGATTTTCACTTATGTTTATTACTTCAATTCTAAATCTTTATTTTTATCCATGCATCGAATTCTATAAATTGAATTTTCCTTTTGGTTTCTTCAAAATTTTGTAATCATCAATACAGTTCTTCTTATGAAAAAAAATTATATGTGATAATTTATCTTTTGTTATAGGTATCTGAAAATCTTGGTGAAAATTTTCTCTTGGACTTCAGTTTTTCAACAAATTTGTAATCGCGCGCAATGCGATTTTTAGAATCAGTGTTTGCTTCGTAATAGTATATTAATATTTTAGAGCACAATAATGTTCTAGTTAAATCTATTTACTTAATGGAAATACTTAAATTTATAATCGCGAAATTAGAATCAGTGCTTGTTCGATCGTATATTAGACGGACGCGTTAGTAGCTTTTTATTTTTATTTATTTTTTTTAAATATTCGATTTCGGTACAGGATAGAGTCAGTGTTTCGGAAGAGAATAAGGCAATCATCCATCACGCGAAGAGGTAATTATTTTTATATATTTTACTTTGTATTTAAATAAACTTTTTCAAATAACGAATGGAATGTTTAAATTATGGTTTTTCACGTTTCATTATAGTTTTCTCATCCTCGTATTTGAGGATTGACTTCACGGTGACAATCCATGGGTCACGATGGTGATAACGCAGATTCTTCGCATCGGTTGGTGAGTCGCATGCGTTTATGTTCCTCCGATTACTCAATCATGTCGTAGGATGAAAGGTCCGAATCGACACGAGTGATTGGTTGTATACGTAGATTTTTGCACGAGCACAGTGACCGCGGGTATTTATTATACCCGTGAATAGTAACAATTCTTTTTTGTGTTTTATTTATTAGACCAGGATAGAACTTCTTGCACGACGCGTTTTTAATAAAATGATACTGATAGTTAACTTTGTATTAATAGATTATTTTGATATAGTATAATATATTATAGGTATGGATATGAATGACATAAATTATTAGTTTGATAATATATAATGAAAATAATGTTGTCTTAATTATAACATTTATAACAATTATACATATACATACGAAAAATATTAATAAAAATAAATATTCGATTAAACTAAATCTCGTTTTAGTGAAGAAATCGGATGTCCTCCGATTTCGTTAAATTAAAAGTATGTAACAGTAATGCACATTAATGTCATAAGAAATTTTTAGTTTATCTTATCCTTCAATATTTAATAGTTTAATTTTTTCTAATGAACTTGATTTGAAACGTGAAAGAATTTTATTTCCATCGTACAAAAATATATACGTGCAAGAAGATATTTCGTGACAGGTAGATTTCTGAATCAAGTAACAATAAATTTTGAACATTGCTGTGTTTTGAAAATGTACTTTGATGAAGAAATCGCCTGAGGTTATTTTTATTATTATTCTAGTTAAAGTCATTTCTTATTATTAATTACCATATGCAAATTTATTACTAATCGTTATAAACAAATATTTTTTTATTCCTAAATAAAAATAATAATATGAAATTTAAATGAATTTTATAAATGAAAATTTAATATGAAATTAAAATAAATAATATGAAATTTATTAAATTTGTAAAGTAATTTTTTCAAAATTGGAAAAACAGATCTTGAATTATAAAAGATTAGTCCGTTAGATGCACTAATAAATTTTTTTAGCTCAGGATTTTCAGATTTAACCCTTTCCGTGTCCATTGTCAGGATCTCACTCACGTGCTCAGGTGCTACTTGGGTGAGAGGGAGGCGATGGGCACGATGACTGTAGTTTATAAGTTTATAACAATTTCTCAGCGACTGACGATGCATTAACGTATCGTGCACGACGTATTTTTCACATTATGTGTGTGTTGTTAGGCTGTGGAATTGCGTCGTTTCGTCTATAATTCATGCTATAATAGTATAATTTGAGATTTTAGAAATATTCACGATTAATCTTATAACAATACTTTACATACGATATTGTAATTCTTGTTTTCAAATTACGATAATAGTATGAAATTTCGTATCATTTCAGTAACTTAAACTTAATAATGCCTTTAAGCAGCATAATCATTTAGTGATAATAATTAAATTGAGATATACAAGTATTTAACGCAATGGTCGTTAGCCATCGTCAGTCGATTTCAGGAAAATGGTACGTACAGTTAGAGTATGCGAGCAGTGTGCCAAGCTCGGGTGTCGGAGGCGTCCCGGGACGCTTTCCCTAGTGTAGGCTTTTGCGCCCGAGTATTATGCGTGAGAATCGTAGAATGAGTGTGTTGGTGTGCCTGCTTTGCCATTTTTTAAATATAGGACTAGGCAGGATAGGTAGTATACTTCTCGTGTGACTGTTAATTTTAAGTAGGTAGGGCCGGGCAGGTTGTCACAGTCTCTGGTCGGGTAGGCGCGTTTTCGCGTGACAACCTGTTTCAGGAAATAAAATTTGAAAAATCGAGGGTGAAGCTGAGACGAATGTACCATTCGTCTCTGGTTTCGCTGGTCGATTTTTCGAATTCCGTGGTCGCGGTCGCGAAATTTCGAAACGAACGTTGCGCTCGAGATTAAGCACATGTACGGAGAATGATCATTGCGATCGTTGATCGTCCATGTGCATTCAGCTTTCGTGATGTAGTCTGTTTTTTTTATTTTTTTTTTTTTTTATTTGCGATTAGTGAATCTCGAGCCTAGATATAAGTTTCAGCGGGCATTGCGCCCGAAGGAGGAAGACCGAAGAGGCCTCGACAAACTGTCACGAAGAGGGGCTGCAACGAATGGCTTCTCACTTTTTGGATTTGTTTGGGGTCCAAAGAATGGGAAGTCATTGTTACTATTTTGTTACTGTGCTCGTTTTAGTAATATGTAGTAATTGTTTGTATTGTCTGGCCGATTGCATGCAGGCCCATCAGATCCAGTCATCATGGGCATCGCGATTTTTAATTAGTGTTGCGATTGATTAAGAACGGGTTGAATTAGAGTTGCGTTAAAATGAAAATCGCGTTTGCATTAGTTTTGCTTTGAAGTGAGAATTTTGTTTGATTAGAGTTGCGAATTATAAGATGTCGCGATTTTTTTGTTTTAAATTGTTTTAATTTTTTTTGTAAAATAGTTAAAATTTATATGATTTGTCATTAAATTCTTGAAATAATTAATTGTAACTTTTGATGAATAACTTTTTTTTAATTTGTCTCAGAATATCTTAGAAAATAGTGTTGCGTTGAAAAATAACCGCGTTTGTTAAATAGTGTTGCGAATATTGAATGCCCAATTCTTCTCCACTAAGATTGTGGAAGTTCCAGTTCTTAAATCACCTAAGGTAGTTGAAAACACTACATACAAGGGTGATTAATTAGGCAGTCAAGGAGAGGCTGCATTGAATTTTTCGTTATTAGTCTTGCGTATTTGAATTCGAGTGCATAAAGTATTTTTTAGTGTTGCGTTAAATAATTTGGAAATTTCTTCATTTTTTCTTTCTTTTTTTTTTTTGGTCGATTATAAATTATTATTGCAAATTAATAAAGCATTCATCGCGATTTTTTATTTTGCAAGAGATATTATTATATTAGTGTTGCGATATAAAATGAACATTCCACTCACGGTTTGTTGTCGGGTTTATATCGAGTGGAAAATATTTTTATAGCAGTAGTCCTTCTGACTACTAAATTTTTTTTTTCTTTTACAGCGTCCCCTATCATAGACTGCGTTTGTTATAGAAAATATTACTATGATATATATCCTTTCCATATCTTTGAAAGAAATGAATTTAATTTCTTTTTATTAAATTTTTTTAATAAAAATAATGGTGAATGTTCATTATAAAATTATTTTTTTATAGTTCCATAATATTTTAATTTTCTTTTTAATTATTGTACTAATCCTTTAAAAATGTTTGTTTCAGAAAACAGCTATTATATATTTCAAGAAATTGTGATTTGTGATCTATCATCAATTAATAAACAATTATATATCTTATAAAACATTACTAATTATTGATACTTTAATTTGTTCCAGGGAGTGTGAAATCAATCAACGAAAATGAATATTTCATATGGTATCTTTTCTTTTGCTTCGATTATTAACATTTTTCTATAAGAAGGGCCCTTCGATTTTAGATTAGTATATAGTCAATATATAGATATATAGGTAATACCTTTGATATGAGTAGAGAAATATACATTTAGATTTTATATAGGTAGGAAATCATATAAATCAATTACATGTGGAAAGCAATTATATTTTATAAATTTTTTATTAACTTTTATTGTCTTATTTGTTTCAGAAACTAACATCATCATTCTGATCAATAAAAAATATTTGTATTTTATGTAATCCTCTCGATTTTATTAAGATTTTTCTGAATAAAAATAAATTCCCTAAATGTTTAAATGTTTATATGTACTTTTAGATTTATATTAGGTAGGGATTAAAAATAAATGTAGGTAGGGATTGTAAAGAATAGTAGATTGGAGTTAAATAAAATGAAACTATTTTGAATTATTATTCTTTAAGGATCATATTGTGTCACATTCATAATTAAAATATTTTTAAGTTTAGTTTTATTTTAAGATTTATGAAATATTTGTATGTATAAGTTTAGTTATATAAGTAAATGGTTTGTAGAATTGCTGCTGTAGAAATATTGCTTAAAGTAGAATATATATATATTTGCATGGCATGTATAATTGTAGTAGTAGTAGTAGTAGTAGTAATAGTAGTAGTAGTTAATATTAAAAATGATCATGATGAATAAAATGAATATAATTCTGTATGGAATACATTTAATATTTTTTTAATTCTATATGTTTTGAATGTTCAGTATCATAATTTTTAATATTTTATATTTCTGTGATAATGAATGTTTAAAATATTGACACGTTCTTATCTGTAAAGTATCTGTATCTCATATAGAGTTAAATATGATCGAAGTATATTTTAATTTTTACTTTCAGGTTTAGCTTTCGCGTCGGTTTTCCTTCGAATTCCTTTTGCTGTTTGTTTTGCACAACGACTAAAGATGATGCGTTTTGCAAATCTACATGAAAAGGAAGATTTGTCTTTGTTTTTTAATTAAATTGTTACGTAAGGAGGATGGATGGAATCGTGGATAGGGTGGGTCTCCAATTCGCAGCAACCTCCACGCGGTGAGACCTGGAAAATCATTATTATTTTCTATAAAATTCTTAATCGTATTTATGATATAATTGTAAATTTTATAGTAAATAATATGAGCTAATTGGCTGCGCTCGCGATTACAACGATTATTTTTTTATACAGTTATTAATATTTATTAAGGTAATAGAAACATTTTCATTTGATTTTTAAAAATTGATATATAATCAATTAACTTATTCAGAATAAGCATCTATAATTATATAATTTGTGTAATAATAGGAATTTTTTGTTTTAATTGATAATTATAATAATTAATAGATAATAATATAGTATATATATATTATATTGTCATCTATTAATTATTATAATATATATATATATTATAATAAAATAGGAGAACATAATAAAATAAATTCTAATTTTTGGGCAATTGATATTTCAGAATCTGTCTGAATTGTTAGTATGAGTACAATACAAAATATATGATTTCTTATAAAAATAATTAAGTAATACTACATTAAATGTGAAAATTAATTCAATGCTTTTATTTTTCACAGAATATTTTATTCGTTAATCATTCATTACTCAATTAATGACATTAATGTTTTCGCCGTTACACCATTTAATTTAATTAAATAATTTCGACATATTAAAGCTCTCTACTTACACATAAAAGAAATTTATATTTATATTTCTTTGAATTTAATATGTATATTGTCTTTTTCTTTTCATATTCATAATTTTTTTTGTGTAAATTTAATTATATAATATTGAAATTATATGATACAAAAAAAATTTATTTTTTGAAAAATTTGTTAAATTTAATTTAATTTAACAAATTTTAAACACAGTCCAAATCTACATCATTTTACTTTTTATAGTACAGTATAAAATGATTTGGAATTAAAACTTATGTATAATATTTTATGTACATTCATTTGTTACACGTTCACAAATTTATTTGTTCGTTAAGTAAATTTTTTTTTCTTTATAAGTTCTTTGGCCAGTCCTTTAATGTAAAAAATAAAACTAAATTTATATTTTTCTTTTTAAATTTTTTATTTAATTTTAACATTCAATTTATTAATATATTTTCTTTATCAATTCGAAATTATGAATAATCTTTTGGATTTCTTTATTACATCAAAAAGTAAATTTTCATTTTCTATTCCATTTACAAGAATAGTAGAACTTTTATATGAGAAATTTTAAATACTTTTTTGTATTTAAAATTAATATTTAAAATTAGAAATAATTATAATAATTACAACTTTAAGAAGAGCATAATATAAATGGTACAAAATGTATAAGTAATTTATTATACAATTTCCAATCAATCAATTTCAAATTTTACACATCCAAATTAATTTATACTTCAAAAAAATTAAAAAGAAAATATATATTTTTTCTATTAGAACATTCTACTAAAAAAAAAATGATATATTTAGTGAACAGTAACAAAAACTATTTTGAAAAAATTCTTCATCATTTAGTCGTATGTCTTGCCCAGGTAGTTCTCTGTACTTCGGACATAAGATCATTTCTTGAAGGTAAACGAGCACTAGTTGTACGAGACGGTGGTGGACCAGTTGTTCTCAGAATGGTTGCTAAGTTTTTTTGTTTTTGTACATTCTTACTTGATATTTGACCGTTCGAGTTTTCTTTAGTTGCCACATGTTTTGGTGTTGTTTCTGAACGTTTACCCTGAGGTGGAGGATCTAGCACAATTGGTGGTACTTCCTCATGTAAGTTATTTCGATCCTGTTTACCCACTGTCTCATGATTGACATTCCTTTCATTTGTACAAGGTATAGGTTTTATAAATGTTGATTTAAATTCCGTATTTTCTGTGTTTCCTACATAATTATCTAACTTGTGCGTCATTATGGGCGATGAGGAAAAACTGTTTGATTGAGAAACTCTTAATGATATGGAGTTTGGAGACAATTGAGCTGAATTCTATAAATAAAAAAAATTGTATGAATTATATATATTCTATTAAACAATTCTAGTGATTTTGATATTCATTTATTAAAATTCACTTACAGTTGGTATATTATTAGGAGGGACAAGAAGACTAGGACCCATCGTGTAAGGAGATGGTGTATTATAAGGTGATCTTTGAGGTTGATATGGACTTATGTTGTGTAATCTTTCTAGAAGTTGTGCTTGAAACTGTAACTGATCTGTATTGCTGTTCCCTTGTATTCCAATTGTGCTCAGGTTTCCAGGGTAAGACAAAGAGTCTGTCGGATAAGAGCAATATGGGGATGGTGGATCCAATTCCCATGGTGAATTTTGTCCTCCTGTTCGTTGGTACTATTTGAGAAATAACAATATTAGAATGTTATTCTAAAAAGTATGTAAAAGTGAAGATGATTAAAATTACATTGATTGATTTTGAAAAATATTGAAAAATTTCATTAATTTCTTAATATTTAAATTTTTCATTAATTTAATAAAATAAATATTTTTAATTTCAAATATTAAGAAAAAAGTTTTTTATTACCTGAAATTATATTTTTCTTTTTTTAAATTTTGATGCATACTTTCTAAAGATTCAAAAATTAATAATATTACCTAGCATTTGTTGGTAGCACAAAGTCCAAAATCCCGTGCGAAGACCTGTTACATAACATCATCACACCGACGCTTAGCATAATTATTGGATTAGCGATTTAGCTTTAATGTCAGCATTAAATTGCTATCTTCCAGTCGAGCAATACAGAACGAACCGCGTTCGTTCATAAGCAATATTGTTTTCACGTGTTTCAAAGTCTAATTGCTCATACAGTTTCCTTAAAAGGATTAAAAAGTTGCTTATGAAATATTCTTTAAGTCGATTATAAACCTAATATTTGTCTCCCATAAAATACAAATAGTAAATTTGAGCAATTAATTTTGATTCTAGATATTACCATTTATAAATATGGCATACTTTAATGATAAATTTTGTTGAATTACAATTTTAGCAATTTATATTTGTATTATTTAAAAGTGAAATTTTTTTTATACAAATAACAAATAACAGATCCATTTTGATTTCAAATTCGCAATTAAATAAATGAATATTATTTATGTATCTTAATCACATTAAACGCAAAACAATATTTCAAAAAAATATAATTATGAATCATTCATGCAAAAAAAAAAGTATTAGGATATTTAATTTAAATAAGCAAATACTTTTGAGCATACATTTAGGTCTTATTCAAAAACTAGAATGATAGAACATAATGAAACTATAAACTGTAGACAAAAAAAAGAACAATCGCAGCTTTAACATATCCAAAACATTAAAAAAAAATGCATTCATATCTTATATTTGAATAATCTAAGATATTAAGGAATGTGTATCTCTTGATTCAAACTTTACATCTTACATCTTATTCTTTGATGACAAGGTGCAAAACAGAAATATATGCGTAAATTGTTTTATTAAGAAGTTCATTTTAAAAAAATGCGTCAGTACAAAAAATGTTACAGTATAAAAAAAAGAAAGAAAGAAAAACAAAAAAAAATACAAAATATAATGCTAAACGTTAATTGAAATGCAACGTTCGTTTGCTGGTTGGTTGAACAGTCATGTCAACATTCATGGTATTCGGTAGAGTGTTACCTGGCCGAGATTCGACAGATCAGGAACAGTAGTAGTCTGTTGTATTGCCGCCGAGCCTGGTAACTGAGATTGTGAGGTTACGTGGCCGCTCGAGATTCGTTCTTGTTCTCGAAGATGGCCGACCAACGCACTTATATGCTCTAGAAGCTCTTTATTTTGCATCAATAATTGATGCGTTCTAGCCTGTAGAAAAAACGGAAAATAAAACATGATATACATTTAATATCATTCGGTTTTCAATGTTTCTTTTAATTTATCTATTAACAATGAAATATTATTGCAATATATATCTAGAATTTAAGTAAAATTTGATATCTAGCAGTAGTATATTATAAAATATATCTTGTGGTATTTACTCAAGTTTATTCTTGTCAAATTTGTGTAATATTTGTTAATATAGTATCTATTTAAATATGTGTTAATATTCATCATCAATTACAGATCAAGTTTTATCATTATTATGCAAGCAAATGAATATTTACAAATATCTATCTGTCTAATTCATTCTGATTCTTCTAAAAATATTCAATTATCCTTCAACGATCAACATATCAATACATAATAATAATATCATGATATATTATTACATGATAATATAATCCAAAAAGAAATTGAATACATAATTTTATATATACAATTAATAACAACATATTTTATTTATATGTATAATAATATAAGATCTTTAATTTGTGGATTAATTTAGTAAATTTTCATAATAGAATCAGCATTAATTATGATAAAGCTAGAAATCAAATCAATTAAAATTTCATGTGTAACCTCAATGTTTGATTAAAATATTAGAAGTATATGCAATAGTATCCTATTATATTATATTAACATATTTCACTTACTTGAGCTTCGACGCGAGCTGCAGTTTCAGCAGCAAGCTGATCCTGAAGAAGTCGCGCATGGGCAACAGCGGCTCTGGTTTGTTGGCTTTGTTGCTCTAATCGTTCCCGTAACAGTTGAATCTCGTGTTTTAGAGCAGTTAATTCGCCGCCAACCAATAATCCTCCGCAATCGGAGGTCACCGTGCCCTACATTATAAGATTAATTAAACATTTATAAATGTTCAATATATTATTAAAAGGAAATGTTAAAATAAAATAGTATATTTTCAATAATCTATAATGATTATACCGATGGCGATTGTCTAATGGGCGAGGTAGACGCTGTAGTTGCTGGAACTTCATGCGACCGCAGAAGACATGGAACAGTTGTCTGTTCTGGTGCCGAATCTTCTGTATCCCCTAAGAGTGATATATCTAAAAATATTACATACATATACAGTGTATTGATTTTGATTCGTTCACACTGTTATAATTAAAATAATTAAAAAGAAAAAAATTTGGAAAAATCTTTTAATTTTATAATTTATAATATTATTATTTAAAAAAATATTGAACATATTAAGAGTGGTTAATGGGCAGATTAATGAAGAGAAATAAAAAAATTCTTTTGAAATGAATCGCTTATGATAATTCAAAAGAAATTAAGATATTAATCTTACCTTTATGGACAGAAGACGGCGATGGTTGTGATTGTACATTGGGTATTTCATCTTGATCTTCGTAAACGTCACGGTGATTCTCACCATGCTCCCTCTCTCTTTCCTTCTCTCCCCGATCCCGCTCCTCCGTGGCGTTGTTTAAACTTAATTTATGGCACACCTCGAAAGCTTGTCCTACTGTTCTGACCACCCTCATCGCTTGACTCTAACGAAATCCAACTTTTTCATTGAACGTACAAGTAAGTACAACTAATATTTAAAAGTGGCACATGCAAAAATTAGGGTGATAGTGTTTGTAAGTACTTAACTGACATCAAATTTCAAGCTTTCAATTTTAAAATTAAATTTCGAATACATACAAATTTCTAATTAATTCGAATCGTGAATCCTCATTTATATTCCAACGCAGAGCTTTTCAAATTCTTTTTATCCGAATAAAAACAATAAGAAAAAATCGATGGAAGAAAGAAGCGAGAAAAAGGAGGAAAAGAAACTAAAAGACCCGTAAATAACGGTTAGGATATCCTATAATTTATTCCACCGCGATTATTCATCGTCCCCGAAGCGATTCTTCTTTATTTTTTTTTTCCAGGTACAGGAGACAACTTTACCCTATAAACAGCGTTATTCGTAAGCGTACACCTTTACCTCGAGCTCCTCGAGGTCATCGTTCTCCTCTTCGAAAGGGTTCTCATCGAAGCTAAAATCGACGGCCGATATCGAGTGTGTTAGTTGAAGGGGAGGCAGTTTTATTTTTCGAAAAGGTTTCTTCAACTTTAGATAATTGAATATTTCAGGCTCCTTGAACGATAATTTCTTCCTGGGCTTCGGTGTGGTCTCCACGCCGGAAGGATTGGCTGGACCGGAACTAGGCGACACTGGTGCGTCAGAGTTCGTTTGCTTCGTCGAATTTTTTAACATGGTCGACACGTATTTACTCCCTGTAGATTTATTTTTTTTAACAGGAGATATATTAAATGTATATCGTGATAAAAGTTACGATGTCCGTGAAGAGTTCATTCTTTTGTCCTGCGTTGCATGGTATGTACAATACAATTTCTTTTTGCACTCTTATTTATGTTATATTTAATTTATAATTTATTATTGTAAATATTATTTTGATTGATGATTGATGAACATTTAATATTTAGAATATGTAAAAAATTCCTAACTTTATAATTTATAATTTGAATTTATTATTTAAATATACCTTAAGGGTTTGGATATCATGTTATATGTATCACGATGCGAAATGATACTTTCCACGATAATTATTATAAATAAAATTTTATAAAATACATCTGAAGATTCTATTCAATTCGATATTTAAAATTCAAATATCGACTTTATTATTATTCAAATCACAAACAAAGAGCAATCTAATAAAAATTCTACGTTCATTTTTCCTTCATGTTAGACAGCAACTTTATTCTCACTTCCCTACGTAATAGCTGTAGTAGTAGAAAGCTTTGTTTCCAATTTTGTAAATTCCGTCCAATCAACCAATCATCTTTATTGTTCTCGAAAGTGTCTAATTCTTATGCGCGAAATAACTTGAATCACATCTCGTAGATAACAATAAACGATCTAGCAAAATTTATTTCGAATACAAAAGCGCCGCTAAAGAATCGATATTTACGTGTGTAGCATACCCGGACGATTCCATTTATAAACAAGCGCCGACCGGTATGGACCAGACAACTGGCAAACTCCCCGATAAATCTTGCTCTTGCTTTAGAAACTATTACAAACCCGCGTCGTTAACAGAGCTACACGAGAGTTTATTTGCTCTGTAACGTGTATACGATCGACGACGCAGCAGCGCTCGCAACGCACTCTCGTTTCATTCGAGGAATTAATCTCGAATCTGTAAATCTTCGAGACATTTCGAGATTTCTTTTCGTGCCTGGGTTGCAATGGTTATTTCGAAATAATTGTTCAACGAAGTATAATTTATTTGTGTATTCTCTTTTATAACTTTTCTTATTTTTCTCAATTTTTTTATTTGTTTTGAAAACACGCAAGGGATATATTGGAAATAAATATATTGCAATATATTTCTTTCGCTCTTCAACGGCAATCTTTTTTATTATAATCGAGGAATATTATTCATCTTTCGTTACAGGTATCGCGAATTTTTTTTTTTTTTAAATAATCTTTCGTATTTTATTGTAAATTTATAACGAAAAAGATAAAATTATTAGCAGTAAGGGGCATGTATGTGTGTATGTAAGTACATTTTAAAGATATTTTTATAGACATCGCTCTTCAGAAAGTATAACTCGATCAATGATTTTAATTTACTAGCATGCCGGTAAAATCCATTCTCTCTCATTCATATATCTCGAACTTGACCCCACATGACGGCCATTAGTGATAACCTCGAACGAGTGCGTCGCTTTGATTAGAGAAGCGTGCGTAACACAAGTAAATATACTCTCGTCAGTGATTAAGTGACGACTTGATAATACGCGTTCCTTTCTATCAGGCGTAAGCGATCATGTTAAAAAAAAAGAACTCGTGTTATAATTATCTGACATACATCATTATTTTTTCCTTTATATTACTTTTTTCTTCAAGATTTTTTTTTTTTTCAAGATTATTTTATAATTAATTTCTAACTAATTTAAGAAATTATGTTATCTTGATAATAAATTGATGATAGTTACGCATTTATTAAAAAAATATTTTAATAAATTTTTATTTCGTTTTATTTCAGAGTTAATTATGATAACGTATGGTAATTTTATCGATAAGTTCAAGGATATAGTTGTCATCAGATTCCTTACGAAATCTGTTTCGCTTCAAAAGATCTATAAAATGAAATAGGAAACGCTTAAAATAAATAAATTACCGCGTTTATGCCAAATTTCTAAATTTTTTGATCTTTCAAATTTCACTTTTAAATCGAGAAATAAAAATTTAGAAGAAAAAAAAATGTGTTTGATATTAAATCGATAAATTAGAAAGTTTAATTATATTTCTAAATTATTTAATTTGACAAAAATATTAAATATTGAATAGTGTTTGAATAAGCAACCGTGAAAGTATCAGTCGTCGAGTTTCGATTCTCCAATTACCTCGATCGATATATTATTTCAACGAACGGAAACAAAATCGTGAGAAAGCCAGGCTTCTTTTAAAAACTTCATTTTCTGGAATTTCTTTATATATAAATATTTACGGTTTTCACGATTAAGATTTTTATAATAATTATTATTTATAGTAACATTAACGTAAAATATTAACTTTTAAGGATATATTTATGAAATAAAGAAAGGAAAAATTGAAATATTTATAATCGACGTTAATTTTCGGGATAAGAGTGCAAAGAGAATAAAATGTTTATTAAACGTTGAAATCGATAAATAAAATAAATGAAAAAAATAAAATCATTTCGGATTAATCTTGTTCTAATTTATAATTTTTATATCATTTTTAATGATTTCAATATTTACATATTATTTTAATTAAAAAACGAATTAATAAAACGAATGAATAAAACAAAATACCAATTTTTATTTTTTTGACGTATTTTATACACATCACTCACTAAACACTTTTTAAACAGATCATTTTATTGAAATTGTTTCTTGATTTTAATTCGTTCAAACTTGAAATTTTATTTAAATTTTGTTAAAATTATTAAAAATTGATCTTTTTACATTTGATTTTCCATGACATGTTGTTAATTTAATTCAGCATTTTTTGATCAAACTTTTATCATTTCTGCTCAAGATATTCTCTATTTCTCTATCTTATTTAAAATTCTTCCAACTTCTGTTTCAACACTTTTTCCTTTAGCTAACACATTTCTTTAGTATCTTCTTTGAAGATACTTTTATTCTCATATAAAAACACTTTCCAATTTTTTATTTTCCAAACACAAGTCCTCTTCAAATATAAATTTCTTTTAACAAACTTTCTCTTATGCTTTTAAACTTTTTCAATTCTTTTTCAATTTTTGCAATAGAAATCAATATTCTCATGAAATTATATATCAATTGAATTTTAAATTTTAAATTTTATTCATTTTTCAAAATTTTTTCAATTATTATTCTACTTTTAGTTTCTTTTAAGAATTAATTTTTCTATAACTTTCCTATTTTATTCTCATAGCTTTCTACTTTTATATTCATTCTTACAACGAGAAATATATATTACATTTTCCGTTAAATATATCTCTCCTTTCCACTCTCTATTTTCTTTTCTTCCCCTTTTACAAATCACCATTTTCATTCCCATTCCTCATTCCTTTCTCCAAATCATTTATCCTTTTTATTCCTCCTTTCTTTTTCTCTCTCTCTTTCATATCACTTTCACATCTCATTCTCCACATCTTCAAATTTTACCATTCAATTTCACAAACTACTATCCCATTCTCACTTCTCTATTTCCTTCTTTTTCTCAAATACTATTCCATTCTACACTCTCTCCCCCACTTCCTCACTATTTTCTTCCTTTTACCCTCTTAAACCATCATCCTTCGCTCATCCTCCCTATCAATTGAGATCTTCATTTATTTGATTCACCGTCTTGCGTTCCAAAACGAGAAATATTCGAACGAGGCTCGTGCGCGGCCGTGTGTTCTCGAAATACACGAAAACGAGCAGTATCTGGCCCACGGGTGGCTAGGCGAAGCGGAACTAAGGCGCGTGCCTCTGGTGGATCGTCGGCCGAGCGATAGCGACGACGAGAAGTAAGTACACACACGCATCACCGGCTTGTTTCCTCTGGTTTATTTATAAACGCATTAATATTCTTGCTTTCGTGCAGCTCAATGGCATTTCCGTGTCTGTCCATTGCAGAGAGAATCTCCATTCTTCTCTATTCTTTTATAGTACTATTAACGTATTTATCGCAGTCCACTGCTATCTATTGCTGCGTACTTTAATTGAAACGCTGTGATGCGAATGCTTATGCAAAATTTGAACGTATAAATCACGAGAGCAAGACATATCTATATATTTAAGCTTTATTTTTTTTAATCGTATTCGTAAAAATTTTATTTTGCATAAACGTTCGTAGTTCACCGATGCAATTATCATGTTAAGTCATAATATAATTCATGTTTATATCAAAGGATTTGAGGAAATACTTTTTCTAAGATGCATAACGATTAAATATTAGAAATTTTGGAAACAAGTAATAATAATATTTTTTTAAATCAAAGAATATTTAACGTTTCGATGATAGAAATTCAATTTATATTAAATAGAATTCAAATAATCATTATTAATAATTTTGTACATATATATATATAGATGGAAATTTATTGTATCCGATAATTATTAATAATTGCACTGTTATAGGAATTGTTTCTATTTTTTTAATAAAACGATTCTTTTTTTTTCATCTAACAAAAAAAATTTTAATAATAATATTTGAATTATTTTTCTTTTGAAAGAAAAAATTAATATATATGATATTTATAAGTTTCGTCTTGTATAAAATACTTTCTCTATTAAAGTCATTAAACCTTTCTCATCCATGCTTCTACAATATGTACACACTGTGCACATTGTATGCCATTATATTCCTTAATTATTCTGTATGTACAAAGAAATTCAATCAATATCATGTTACGTCAGGCTTCATCTTACTTCTAATTATTGCATATACATTCTAATACATATTACATACATATTTCACACTTTATATATCAATTAAAATTAATTATCTTCTTCAAATTAAATCTTTTTCAAAGTTTTTAAAGAATTTCTTATTATTTTACAAATTAATTATTCAATTCAAATAATTTATATAGACACTGATATTAAACAGAAAAATTCCAATTCTATTTCAATAATCATGCATAGCAATGATAAAGAGATAACTTTCTTTACTATTCTTTTCTCTAAATAACAGTTTTTTCAAAATCAATCTTTTACGCAAAAAGTAAAATTGGTTTAAATATAAACATATATAAACTCACAGGTATAGTGTTTCATTCCTTTTTCTCATTTTTCTTTCTGTTCTTCTTTTTTTTTAATTATTTTATCCTTCATTACAAAACTTAATACTTCCTGTAACCTTTTTCCTTCCTCTATTAGATACTCCTTAACAATCTCACATAATTCCTCTTCATTGATTTTCATTATTTCTCTTTTCTTCATTATCTTTAATCACTTTGATTTAGTTTCGTTATAATAATTAGATTTTTATTACAGTTTGTAAATTCTTTTATCCTTTCATTTACTCTTTAACAATTCTTCCTGCATTCCTCTTCAGTTTTCTCCCTTCATTTTTCTTTTTCTTCAACTAAGAAACTTTAATCTATAATTTTATAATACCAATCAGAATCTTCCTCTTTCTACTTCCTCTTTCTGTTTCCTCTCTTAAATACTTAACAATCTTACATAACTCTCTTCTTTAATAACTTTCATTCTTCTTCAGTTACCACATTTGCATCATAATTTCATTACATGTTAAAATCTTGTTATTTTCTGTATCTTCTTCTACTTACATTAATTTGTTGCATTAATTTTCTTCACAGTTGACCAAGTTCTGCGCATTTCTTTCAACAGCTAAACTAGTCTCTGTTTCTTTTCCAACTTTTGCTCCTCCTGTTCTGTCATTAACCGAGTCGAAACAATGAAAAAATGCAAAAAGAAGAAAAGATAGAAAATGAGAGACAAAAAAAAGGGAAGTGCAAATGAGCTTTTACAACACGGAAAAGCAACGCTTAAAATTTGCGTTTCACTGTGCTCGTTTCGAGCATCCTTCAACTAGAGCGAGTAATTCGGTCGAGCGATTTTACTCGTTACTCTTCTCGTATTTCCTCCCTTATGGACGATAACAAAACACATTAATTCTAGAAACGTGTAAAAGTGAATTTAGTGATTAATTACTATGAATCTATTTAAATCGAATAACTTTTTCTTCTCCTTTTTTTTTTACTTTATATTTTTCCTCCATGATTTAGAAAGAAAAGGTTAATGGAAAAGTTCTTTTCGTTTTTTCGACATATAAATCTCAAAATTTTTATAATTTTTCCAGAATAATGATGGATTGTAATAATATTTTAACATTTAAAAAATTGTAGATAGTTAATAGAGGACGTGCTACGTTTGTGACAAGGATTACTTTTGAAAGATCAATATATTTATAGAGGCCAAACAAACAAAAAATTGAAATATAAAAACGTCGATTAAGATTCATTTATTAAAATATAAACAATTTGAGGCGAGACAAAGGATAGAGCTATCTCTTTCTATTATCTATATATCGTTTCATCAAAACAAACTTCAATTATTTACAACTTAATAAATAATTCAATCGAAATTTATACAAATTTTGTGTTTGTTTTGACTCCTACAATCTATTATTTTCCACAGAAAAGAATGTATTAATATACGAAGTGTTTTAATGCAAAAACTTCTATTTTCCTAAAATCTATTCTATCTCTCCAAAATGATTTTGAATTATTTGTAAAATATCATTTTAAAAAATGATTTTTTATAGATAATCATCAAATTATTATCTAATTATTCTATTCGATGTATAATTATGATAAAATTTAATCAATTTATAGGTTGTTAATTTCTTAATATTACTAATCGAAAAGCTAGGAGTAGTTTTTAGATTAATTAATAAATAATAACATGACTATTTTTGAAAAATTATTTCCATTTTATAAAATTTTTATTATTTTTTTTCTAAATATCAAGAGAAATCTTTTTACCAATAAATAGATTTTTTCTTTTTTTATTTCCATAATAAAATAAACGTACGTTTGAATTTATCTAATTTTGTCTTGGAAATCTGAGAATCGTCCAGAAACTTCTTACATGAAACACAGGGAAGGAAATTGACAATAGTTTCAGTCGTAATTCGAGAAAGTTACTTCTACAATGTAAGATAAAAGTATACAGAGCTTAATTCATTCTTGGAATTGTTTACTTTTAGCTGCAGTAAAACGTCTCGAACGAGAGCTTATGTACCGAATCACTTTTCCAAATCTCAATCCTGTTTATTTCCTAGACGACAAATCGCCGTTCAGTAAAGTTTTACAACGAGCCTTGAACTTTAACGAACGGCCAAATATCTTTAAACATCGCTACATCAAAGTTTATGTAACGAATTTGATCTATATTTACACATTGGAATAAAAAAAAAAAAGAGATAGAATAACAAGAGTAATTTTATCGTAGAGAAATAAAATTTTAATGTATGGATATATTTTTTGAATAAATAACAATTATAGATATATCTGTGAATTTATCGATACATAAACTTTGGATTATAAAAAATTAAATAAATTTCTTTAATCTGTTCCTGTTGTTGGAATATACATATAAATGATAGATTAAGTTTTATTATTAACGTAAAACTCATATTAAAGAAGAAACGATTATGATTTATTATGTGCTAATGTGACGATGAAAATATAATAAAAAGAAAAAGAAAAGAGATTACGTGTACGATAAAATTTTTATTTGGAACAGGGGCGACATCTGATATACATTTTTCTCACTAGCATAAGGATCGTAAACTCATCGTAAATTTGTCCAGCAATTTTTGAAATATTTTAAATTAATATATGAATCTTTTATATACTTTATTTTTGTTATTATAACATTTTTATTTATTATTTTCTTAATTATTGAATCATTTTTTTATTTAGTTCTTTATCCTTGCTCTAAAAAATCCAATGCTGGATTAAGAGATGGAATGACTGGCCATTTATTTCAGGAGGTTTTAAAAGAAAAAGAATAGATATTATGTACAAATATTATTTTATTATTTCTATTATTCTTATTTTTTAATTTTTTTCTAAGATCTTTCCATCTTTCGTGCAATTTTAAAAATAAAAATCAAATAAATAATGATTGTTCAAAAGTTTTCAAAAAAAAATCAGAGAAAGAATATTTAAAAGTTTCATCTGCCATGAAATTTTTCAAAATCATTCGAAAAATAGAAAAAGCTCTTTTCTCTCAAGAACTATAGTATGATATTCACGAAACATTAAACATTAGCACATGGTACATAGACATTTCTTCGACATGATTCTAGCAGTACAGTTTGTTTTATTTCTAGACTACCATTTCTTAAATTTACGAATCATATAAAATTTTAATTTCTGCTTGAAACGAAAAAAAAAAACCAAACAAAAAATGAAATAAATATCTAATAAAGTTGGTTAATAAGTTATAATAAAATTAAATTACAATTTTTAGATTAAATTATTAGTTCATTATTGAAATAAAATTCATAAAATGTAATTGCATATATAATTTTTCATTGCATATTAACTCAATAAGTTATACGCAGATATAATTTTATAATTTTATCATATCAGAATATTCTGTGCATATACTTCAAAGAAATAATAATTCGAAGAGTAATAATTAAATAATAAAATAATCGTAGCTTGATTTATCTGACATATTTAAAGTATATTCTAGCATAGCATATTTATCCAGGTACTTTTAACTAACAGTATAAATGTTCATATTGTCCAAAATATTATTCAAATATAATAAATTCTATCAATTGATTTAAATAAAATATCGGTGAAAATATCTGTGAAAATTGGATAAAATGGTAGAAGAAAATCATCTGGAATAATTCAAATTCACCAGGAATAATAATTTTATTTAAAGTTTAATTTAAACTACGCGCCACTGGTATTCAAAATATTTTCAGACGAGAATTTACGCGCAAACGCAGCATCGGGGATCGACGAATCATACCGAAGTTTCTCTGAGAAATATTTTTAAAACGGCTTATTACCGATGGGCTCCTGTAAACCAATGCTGTATAAGTTAAAATTAACATCTTGACAACGTGTATGACGTAGAACATACCAATTGACGAATCTTATTTAATGACACGATATAATAATTTTGAAAAAATTATAATATTTAACTGGATATTTATTTTAAAAAATTATCCGGTTAACGTTATAAATTATATTATTTTATTATATCACTTTTTATATTTTCGTTCAATCATGTTATTATCCATTCATATAAACGAGAATTTTTATTTCTTAAAATAATAATATAATTATTTAACACTTACAAAAATATATTTTATAAATATATATTGTATAATATAATATTAAATAAAAATATAAAATTTGAAAACCGAAGAACATAATTTTCATTCGAATATTCAAATAGTTTTTATTCAAGAACAATTAACTGAGATTACTTTGTGTCAAACGATTTCTCATCTTATTAATTTCCTCTTATTCGAATGAAATATTCAACTGTTGTCCATAAAGAAATCAATAGCGGTTCGACGTTACAGTTCGTTGACCAACACAGCCTGTCTAATTTCAGCTGTTCTTCCTCGAAATCAAGCTTCTCCTTGTTTTCCCTGCGAGTGCACTTAAACGATTCGACTTTGATCTTCGAATAATTTTCGAGACTTTGTGATTACAATTTGTCGAACTTCTCTCGACAATTTTGTTTTAAAAGCGATGAAAGAAAGATTTAAATAATATTGCAATTTTCTTTCTTGCAGTTTGTATGCACGAGGAAAATAAGGTAAAGAACAAAGTGACAAAATCAATTTGCTCTGTTGACTTTCAGATATACGACGTTCTTTAAGATTAAAGCGGATGACGATTTGAACAAATACTTGTTTCCAACAAAATTTATACGGCAATATCATTTTATATTTATATATATATATATAGTTCTCGCCTTTCTTCTTGCTACGATTTATTTCTCTTTTCATTCTTTTATTTGATTTCCTTTTTTTTTATTTTTTGCTTTTCTGAATTTTAATCTTACTAAGCTTCAAAAATTCATTATAAATAAAAAGTAAAAAAAAAAAATTATTTAAAAATGCAAATAAAAATGGAAAAAGAACAATAATATATTATATACTGAAATACATATGAAGGTAGAAATGTTTCATCTTTAATGTGTTTATGATAGAAAGAGACGTATCGTATAAACGATATGACTCGTATAAAACAATGATGATGAAGAAGATGACGAAGAGTAGAAAAAAAAAAAGAAAACTTCAGTACGAAATGTTTTAGAATTTTCCATATCACAATTTATGTACACGATCAAATATTCATCTCTACACTTAAAAAGAAACAAGAACGGTTTCGAAACACATTTATAAATTATTGAAAATATCGAACTTAAAAAATATTAAAGTTTTTTCTTTTTGTTTCAAAATTGTAATTTCTTAATATATAGAATTCTTCCTTAAGAAATTAAATTTTGTAATTCAAACTTCTAAAACAGAATTCCTTAACAATGAATCTTGCTTATAATGATTTTAGATATACTAATCCTATCAACGTTGAACTCAAAATTAAATACGAAATATTTTAATATTCTACCGATAGAAAAAATACACGTAAGAAAATTCGAAATAACGAAGATGCAACATAATTTTACTATATAATTTTCCTATCCTAATTGTAGCGATCCATTCTAAGTGAACGTAAAATTATACGAGCCAGAACCAACGTTTATTATAATAAACCGGTAATACCTATCATATGCCGTAAACGAGCCAGTGTGGATGGAGCATTATACCAGCAATTTTATCGTCACACGATCTTCCAAAGCCGGGCGCCCATGATCTCGACCGAGAGAAGGTGCATTCTGCTCCCTTCTGCGACTTCGTCTCCTCTCCTCTCCTCACCTCTCCTCTACTCTACTCTACTCGTCCCTTTGACCAAACGACAATAATAGCTCTGACAAGCAACGAATCGTGTTCAGTACAGAAGAGTTTGATGTTGAAAAATGTTAAAAGTTTTAATGATTTAGAAAGAAGATTCGTAAAATATTAGATAAAATATATTGAGAAAATAAATATTACATACTGGGAAAAGGTTGGAAAAATTTTAAAAATTGTAATTATTACAAATGATGAAGAAAATATTTGGATGATTATTATTGTATTACATGCTTCGAGAATCTTTAAAATTATCTTAAAAAAATTCCTCGAAGAATTAAATGACGTAGTACGTGCATGGAAATCCAAGTAGTTTTATAAATATGAAAATCTTTTTATCAACCTAGAGAATATTGTATCAATATTTTACAAGTTCCTTGTTATACAAACACTTGTAATCTATATTTCCTCCACCTTTCTTTGATATTTTAATTACATTCGACGCTTTAAATTCTACTTCCTTTAAAGAGACTATTCAACAACTTTAATCTTCGGAAGTCTATTATGAAAGCCCAAATCCATTAAGGTATGGTAAAGAAATAACGTAACATCCTTTATTCACCTAAATTACCTTGAAGATTTATCAGAAGAAACCTAAATGATGATTGCTCGAAGCTGTATCGAGAGAAAGAAACGTGGAACAAGACGGAAAGAGGAAGCTCTTTATCTGGAGTTGAAACGCCAGAAAAAGGAAGATGAAAGAAAAAGTAGAAGAAAAGTCGTAGAGCAAAAGTATGTGTATACGCGTATGAAAGAGCTCGAGAGGGATGGCTCGTTTATTTATAGAATTACAATAACGTGACTTGATAAAATGCCAGGCGACACACAGATTGCACGTGTACCACATAACATTATGACTTGATGACTATTCACGTTGTGTAAAACGATAGTTCAACTCCAATTGATATTTCAAAATTTAAAATTTTTCGTTTTGAATCGTTACAAAATTAACTTGAACACAGATTTTCTTCAAATTTTATTTTGAAGAATAAAGTTTGAAGAATTAACGAAGATTTTTACACATGTTTCTGATTAATTTGTATCATTTCATTGTTTGTCTCTTAAATTTGATGACAGATACACGTATAAATATTCAAAATTTTCTAAAATGTAATCGCATAAAGTATTTAAATTGCTTAATCTAAACTTACCTTTTTGCTAGATTTGAAGACGTTGCATTTAAATGTATTACTGCTACCGTCCCGAGCAATGTAACTAAAAATTTTCAAGTCATGGCTGTCATGGGAGACATAGAATATCCTGTAAAACAATAAAGAAAAATAAATTGCATAATTTACTCTTTTCCAATTTCTTAAAATTCCAAAATAAAAAGCAAATAAAAAAAATATGTAAAACAAAATTATTGCATGGAGGTGTAACAAGTTAAAAATTTCTTTTTTTTAATTATAAAAATTATTTATACGTAATTCAATTAAGAATTAATCGGAAGTTGTGTAATTGGAAGGAGCTAAACTTGTTCTCGTATTCAAGAATACGCAGGATGTTCCCATGAGAGAAGCGAGCGATTCAGCTTACCTATATATGGGATGGTGCATCAGGTATATCTTATTCTCGTCCATCCACTGCTGTTGCTTCTTCTGTGAAAACAAAGGACAAATAACGACTCATTAATCCCATGATACGTAGGATGGACGTATCATCTTGGATGAGGAAATTGTAGCTTAGAATAGCGTGTCTCGCATAGAATATAACACTTCATTGAGAAAGAAATGTTAAAAATGCTTACAAAGTATTCGTAATGCTCACGGCAGAAGAATGATAAATTACACGTTGAATTACAGAAGAAAAATATAAATATTTCATTTTTAAATTTGGCTCTCATCTCATTTCCAAAATATTCACGAACACGTTTTTTTCTTCTCCAATGTTTCATTTTAGAACGTATCATTTTTGCAAAATGATAATGGATAGAACGACTAAATATAGGAATATACGAATATACGAATCGAGATCCATTGTTATATAATAATTGATATGTGAATACAATTTCTTGATCTCTTTAACGATAATTTTTTAATATTTTATATTCAACGCTCAAATTACGTGATTCTCGTAAGTGGCAATCTTCTTTTTCAAAATCATTATCTTTTAAACTTTAACTTAACGGATTAAATTTTAAAAGAGAATTAATTCGAAAATAATAATAATCGACAAATGTAATACGACATATCGTATATTCATATACAGAGATCAATATCGAAGGAAAAATAAGAAGAATTAAAAATCGTTTAAAGAAAGAAAACTAATTTTCACTGAGATCGTGACGACACGCATAGCCAACAAACCAGTCGGATAAGTAGTACACGACAATTACCTTCTTCTTTCGAAGAGTGACTTTCAACCCGTCCACGGATACCTCCAGCGTCACTTTCTTCTTTTTGATCCCTTTGGCCTTGAACTCGTACTGGAGACAGAATAAGGCTGAAATAAACGAACCATTCCGGCCCGCGAGGGCATCCGCACGTTTAATTACAGATTATGCGAACTCACGCGGATTCTTCGCATCGCCGCCACGATCTCCACTCGGCTGGTCGGTCGAGGAACCTCCATAGAGCCGATGAACTACGAGCAAACGAACAAAGGAAATAGAATTGGAGAGAGAGAAAGAGAGAGAGAGAATGGATTACGTACTTGTTCCTTTTCCATATATACCGGCTGGCATATTTTGAATTACCTTGCTTAATCCCTATACGATTTTCTTTTCATTACTTTATTGCATTAATACCTGGGTATGCGCAGAAATTAACCAATTGTTGATACAGACTTCTATCGAAACGTAAACTGGGAATTTTTAGGAATTTGTTGTTCGTTATATAGTATAGATATTCTATCATATTGTATATATGTATATCTCGTTGAATAATGCAGGAGAAAATACAGTCAATAATTTAAATAGAAATTTCAGTGTTGACGATATAGAGAATCATATGAAATTTAATATTTTTTATGAGATACATAGAAATTGTAGATTATTTTTGAAATAAATTACAAAAATTAAAAATATAGAATTTTATTATAGAGAATTAAAATATGAAAAATATTTTATTATATATATATATATATAAAACTATTAAAATAAACATAATATCATAATGGAAAACAAGATTTATCGAATGAATACAAGGAACATATGAATTCTGCTACTGTTTCAGGAACACCAACAACCAACATAGTTCGACTGGCCGGTCAGAAATTGCCCGCTAAAGATCAAAAGCAGATAATCAGAAATAGGTTTGCTAAATGTAGTGACGTGCTTGAATTCGGCCAGTGATTTATTGAACTAAATCAAGGGAATTCTGTATCTCGTTTATAGATAGTAAGACAGAATATCAAAACATGAATAAGCAATTATCAGGAATTAAAAGGAAAGACATACATAGATAATTCCTTTGATTCTTTAACGATTTCAAAATGCTAATAAAAGATCAAAAAATTTTTTCAACTTCAAAAGCAGTAAAAAGTTTTGTAAATAAAATAATTAAAGGAAAAATTTCTTCATTCATCGTAATGTAAAGAAGAGAATATTATATATAATGAGATACAAATATTTTCGTATCAAGAAATTTATCTAATTAAGCACAATGGATTATATATTTCATTTTTGACAAAATATTATTTTAAGAAGATGAAATCATATTCAAAATTTTAATTCCTTTTGTCATTTTCTTTTAATTCTGTGCCATTCTAAATTAATTAACAATTAAATTTTAAATGTTTGAAACATAGTATTCCATCACTCTGTTAAAAAAAAATTATGCAAAATTTTATTTAAAACTTTAAAGATTGATTGTACAAGATATAAGTATAAATCAAACGCTATGCATAGCTAAAATATATATAATATGTATATATATATATAGCATACATGTATTTAGAATTTCCCCATTAAAACGATGGTTTGACCACGTGTTTTGCACACGTGGTTACCTCCCACGTATCGCGCAAGAAATGATCGAGTTACTCGAATTCGAGATCGATCGCAAAGTGTAATGCAATCGACTGCTATCCCTCTTTTCCTGTCTCGTTTTAAATATTTTAACAGATACGCCAAAGAATAGCTGTTCGAAGGTGTGTTGTTCTTATTCTATAGGTGACTAAAGCTATAAATATTTATATAATATTAATTAAGAATGATGTATAATTTTTACGTCATGAAAAAGGATTATTACGCAAAAACATTTTTAAGAAAGAATTATTTTTAAAATAACTTATATTAAATTATAAATATATATATATATATATATATAGAAAAAAATAATGATTTATTATATACAAGAATGATATATTTATATTAAAAATATAAAAGAAATGTAAATACAATTTGAAGCGTGACCAAATCTCTTGGATATTTAGAATTTTTTTATCGTATATAAAAGAAACGAAATAGTTACAATTGTAAAATTATTATGAATTTACTAGGGCAAAGAAAAATTTCTCTAGGACTATGCAAAATATATATCGATTCACAACAACGAATTTTCGTTAACATCATAGAAAAAATCTCTAAATTAAATTACAAATATAGCAAGATATATCAATAACTAAAAATATATTTTAAAAAATTGATATAAATTATTACATATATATAAAGAAAAACGAAGATATATATAAAAAAATATAAACGAATATTATTATAAATATAAAAATCTAGAGAACGGAAGAAAAAGAAATTCATTTGTTAATTTATTAATTTTCTAAGAATTTTAAATTTAAAAAATCAAAGAAAATTTATTTTCTTTCTTTGAAGGATATTGCATCTTTCATCATTTGAAATGTGAAATAAAGTAAAAATCCAGAAGTAAATTTAAGAAAACGGAGATTAATCTAAAAAAAAAAATAAATACAAGAAAACAGCGTTAAGTCTGAAATGTTTAACCTATATTAAAACATACAAGAAGAGAAAAGAGATTTTTTATAAATAAGGAAAGAACTATTTCTTAATGGAATATTTTTTAATGGACGTGAAAAACATTGCATTAAATTCAATTCGATGAAAATAAAATAATAAACAAATAAAATAAAATTGAACAAATTAAATTACTGATATGTGACTTCCTCTTCAAATAATACGGCATTGTAGAGGGCGCAATCAGTACTGGAACACGACGCGTAAAACCGAATGTTAAGGGGAAGAGAACAGTTCGAGAACACCGCGAATAGCCGCGATGTTTCCATTGCGAAGTGACCGTTTTACGAAGCTGCTTTACGAGCTTATGAACATGAAAGCTTTAACCTTTCCGAGAAACGAACGTGCACGATTCAAATAAACACGTGCACAATGACGTCACAGTCCTGTTTCTCTTTCCGTATTGCGATGTCGTGTTACTGATCAAAAATACCCGTTTTGTCGCGTTGTTGCCGCGATTGTTGCATTCACTACGCAGTGATCGATCGAAAGTTGGCTAGAACTTTCTTTACTTTTTCCATCGATCATAATACGTGAAATATACAGGTTCATAAACAGGTATAATATTCAAAGAAATGAATGAATATTGATTTTTAACGTTTCGTAGCAACGAAACGAACTATGATGCTTACTTGTGATATTTCCTTTATATGAATGATCGCTATTAGCGATTATCTATATTGGTTATATCTATAATATCATTATTCAAAATTCGCGGCGTTGAAAGTCACGTGACTTTTAAAGAGTATGTTGAAAAAATAAAAGATCTTACGCTTTTAGAAATTAGAAATTAAAAAAAATATAACTCTGGCAATTATTTAAACGATTTGTCGATATCAATCATATACTATATACATAAATTATATGTTATTCTATGCACGTAAATGCCTTTCAAAAAATAAATCGCTTTTATAGTAGAATGAGAAAAATTTTATATTTCTTAGAAATGATTTTATGCAGCTGTTTGAACGAATTAAATTGCGTATGCAAATTAGAGCAACACTCGTTTTATAAATATTTCCGGAAAGGAATCAATATGAAAGATTTCGTAGTGCAATTGAAAAATACAAGAAGATAAGAGTTCAATCACCCTTGTGGAATGCATGTATTTATTCTGTTCCGAGCTAAATCCAAAAAAAAAATTCTAAAATCAAATTTATTTGTTTCAATCTAAATTAAAAGAAATCGAAATATTTGCTCTGTGTTTTAATGAAGATTGAAATAAATATTAAAGAGAGAATTTTCTACTTTGTATATACTATTATGATCACAGAATATAATGCAAAGTTCCGTTAGACAATTTCTATTTCCATTCTCATTTTAACTCAGCTCAATTTTTCTTAGCCAATCGTATTTCGAAGCTTTAATGCTCATTTCCTGCGAAATAACTATCTTGCATTGATGTTACGACTAATTAACAATCGCAAGTATATTTCGAAAAGGACACGCCTCTTCTTTAGAAATTACGTTTGTATTGATATAAAAAATTCTTTACTATAATAATTTCAGAAAATATAAATCAGAATACAACTTTTCTTTATTAATTCTTAGAATTAATTCGGATTGAAAAAAAAATGAAAATTAAATTTTTAATCAAAATACATTGTTAATATTTTTAAGATATTTGTTAAATAATAATAGAAGTGTAAAAATAAAAGAGCTCAGAATTGTCAAAATTGCAAAATCAGAGGAGTATGCATTTTAATTTCTAATTACTTTTTCTCCTTTTATCTCTTAAAATATGATTTCATAAATCTAAATTACGAAGAATATTATATATTTAACATTTCTATTAGACAATTACAATTCATTTGATCATAATATTATATCAATATCAAAAAATATTTCACATTTTTACCGTTTTCTTTCTAATAATATTATGATTGGATTGATTGCTTTTTAGAGAGAGTCCCTCTGTACAAGTTTTAATAGAATCCGGTTTTGAATAAATAAGGAAACTCTTTAGTCATTTTCCATTTTCCATTTTACGTTTTCTCAGGCATTATTGTACAGGAAATGACTTAAAATTGTTTGCGCATGACTGGACTATTCATTGTTTCGAAAAGTTTAAACAAGTCATAAATATTGGTAGATGATAAAAAAATGAAAAAGAAAAATCATAAATTTGCTACAAATTTAAAATAAATTTATATATATATATATTTGATACAAGGACTTTAAGATACGTGACGCATTATAGTAGCCTTCCCGATATAACGAGTTCTTAAATTAAAACAACCAATGCCAGTATCGATAGAATATGGACACCTAGGGTTACCTATAATCGAAACCCACAATTAAACGTTGTACACGTAATACGACCGTTGCTTTAGTATTGCGTGTTTCCCTGGAAACGATCAGAAATGGGGAAAGGCTAGAACAGCCACGCGTTTAGGCAATGTTGACGTAGAAAATTGGAAAGTATTTAACGATGATTACCTTGGCATGGAAGACAATTCCACGGTGGAATGCCTCTTCACTGTGCAGTGGTATCCTCGTGTCGTACTCGTCATTATGTACGAGATTATATTGCTTCTTAGAGGGCATGCTTGGCCCAACTTCATCCGATTATGCTCGTCCAGTCTAGCTGAAACATTAGTCTACGTATTATCACTCAATATTATTCTTGAGTTGTAAAATTTTCAATGAAAAAATAAATAATTAAATCATTTAATCATCCAGAGATATTATTCTTTTTTAATATTTTTATCGTTTGTGTATATATTAACAATAAAAAAAAATAATACAAGAATATTTTTTAAAAAAAATATAAATTTATAGAATGTTTTGTTAATTTTATATATTGTAAATTTTGTTTGCTTATACGAAAAATTAGAAACAATTTTCTTTATATTGATTTGAACTCTTAAAATTAATAGTTAATATCAATAGATTGTTTAATTCTATTAAAATGTTATAGCAAGAAAAAAAATGACATTTTATTTTGTTCTCTATTTTTTACGAAGTATCAAATTTATATATAGAAATTATTAAATATTTATATTCATATTTGTTAAAATAGAAATATCTGTAATCATCGTGACATAGGTTTTCATCTTGCTGACTAACAGAAAGGAAATTGTGTAGCTAAGTTTCGACAGGAAATCAATGTTGGAAGATCTTTATGTAGCTATTAATCTTCCTGACATTTTATTTAAGAGAAAAAATTTTATATCTGAGATATATAGGTGATTCTATTGACGATAAAATTGAAGTAAGAGATAAAGAATATAGGTTATCCTAATGCCTTTATTCTTATTTTATTATGGTTAAATCATTTCAGATCCGAAAACTAATTTATTGTACAATAATAATATGAAAGAAAATGTTAAAAATTTGATATTTAAAGAAAACATTTATATTATTAATAAAATTTTATGTTAATAAAATAATTACAAAAGAGATCAATATCATTAACTCAGATGACAATTATAAATTTTCTAAATTAAATTATAAATAATTCAGCTGAAGTCGTGTTTCATCAAAAAAAACTATATTAAATTAGTGCTACTAAAAAATAGAGCAAAAATTGGTCATTATATGAATAATTAAATAAATATTTTTTAAAAAATTTTAAAAAATCGTCGTATGCTAAACATTTAATTCATATGCTCTTATTATATTCATTTATCAATTTTATTTATCAAGTTATAAAAAAAAAATTTTTTAAAAATGTGTTCACATTTATGATGACTAGAAAGTGAAGCTTTTAATGTACATATTCAAATAGATGAAACATTTTTCTCTAGACTATCATACTATCATTCCTATATATTACCATTGCACAAGTTCAAATATTTTGCTTTAATTCTTTTACTATAAAATATTTACAATTATCTGATTGATAATAACATTTAATAATAAAAATCTCTCTATTGCTTATTATTACTATTAGTATAAATAAATATTCATAACACCATAATTTTTAGATCAATAGTCTATAATATCAATCTGTAAACAGAACAGATCTTTTAATATTTTTAAATCTATTATTTTTATAGTATTTTTATTACTATTAGTTCTCATTCTTTTAGATCTAGAGTAAATAATATCAATTAGAAACAATTTGTATATATCCAGATATATGCATTTATCTTTTCTAAGAAATTTTGTTGTACAATGAAACTATATTACATTTCTCTCTGTTTCAAACTCCTAAAATCCAATCAATCAAAATGAATCTAGATAATCTATTAACAATAAATCACAACTAAATTCGTCTTCAATGTCGTAAATCGATATTCTGTCATATTTATTCTTCTCAAATTATTGATTTGAACTGTTATTGAAAATATACATTGTATACACTTATATATATATATACATACATTCTTAAATAATTTAAAGCTCTGTTCAAAATAAAAAAAATTTAAGAATTGAATGATAGATAGAGCCTACGCATCCACATGCTGTAGCATGAAGCACGTTCAAGGTCAGTTGTGAATATGAGCTATGGTTGACGTTTTTTGATCGAGTTGTGCACTCGACTGAACAAAAAGTATATGCTCGAAGCTTCAAGATAGCATCGAGGCCGATTTGCTATGCCTGTGTCGAAGCATGAGTTTCCTTCTGATTGGTTGCCTTTCATTCATGACAAAGAATTGCCAGGTGGCTTGTCCTTTATCGTGAAAGCTTTCTTTCGATTTTCTGTTTGCACATATGTATCTTTCAGTAATACTAGATTTAGAAAATGATTAATTGTAATGAAACTAAACTTATTATGTTATTATATTATAATAATAATTTTAATTTTTTAATAAAAAAAATGATACAGGATTATTGTAAATTGAATATATCTTAAAATACTGATTAATTAATTTAATAACATCACATATTTTTTAAATTTGATAAAGAATTATTTTGAATTAAATTATTTTTTGAAAAATGAATAAAAATAAAATTTAAAAGATAAAATTGAATAAATTGAAAAATTGAATAAATATCGTCTCTAAATTAATTTTACGATGTTATACCATTAGAAAATCTTTGAAATAAAAGAAACTAATTTTTTTAAATTATATTTAAATTATTTAATTATATATTGTATATTAGATTTGTATTACAATAATTTTTAATTTTTAATCAATTTCATTTTTTAGATAAATTATTACAAAATATATGATTAAAAATTTAATCAATATAATTGCATAAATATAATAAGTTAACTTTTTTTTTCCATCCCCGTTCTTTCAATTTCTTAACAATACATCTAACGAAACTACATCTTAAAAAACGATATCTTTATTAAAAAGATCTTTTGAAAAAGAAGAAAAATGACTTCGATATAAAAATATAATTTTCTTTTGTTAAATTTAAGTCGCATAGAATAGATAGATTCTGAATCACTCGAAATCGCGTGCATGATTACAACTCACGACGGATAATAATGAAAATTTAAAAATTTATCGCATTTTACACATCATCTCTCATATTCTCCTTTAATAAATCTTTAATAAACCTAATCATATCCCTCGTATTCTCGACCCCTTCGAAAACTATTCGCTATACACGAACACCTCAAAGTACATCGAAAAGATATACAGACTCATAAAAATTACTTGTTGGAGGGTTGGAAGAAATCCTAATATCTCTTGCGTGAGACTATGAGAAATAAAACTTCGAGGGGAGAAACGATTCCGCAAGGTAAGCGAGAAAGAAAAAGAAGAGAGAAAAGGTCTAAAGAAGTCTAGTGTATCAATCGTACAGTCCACTTGCCAAGATTTTATCATGGCGGTAATTCCATTAGCCCCTCGCGAGAACAAAATCATGCTCGATTGCGTTGCCTCTAGACCAATTACATGGCACGTGCAGCATGTTGCACTTAAATTGTTAATAGTCAAAGAAAATAATAAAAAAGATATATATACATATAGTGGAATCTTTATATTCATCATTAATAAATTTCTTTTTATTTGTGTTTCTGCAATCATTGCTCCCCAATAAATTATAAATTTTTATTTATTTATTGATTCAATTGAAAATTAATTCATTTTTTGTTAATTTTTATAAAAAAAATTAATTTTAATATTTGTCCAATCCGATATTCAATATTTTTCAGAAACAGATTAATACTAAACATAAAAATTCCACTGTATGTATATGTAACATATGCATCTAATATAATATAATGCAATAAAAACATATATTTTATTGTATCAATATTATCAAATATTAATGTTATATCATAATGAAAGAAAAAACATATTCATTAAAATTCATTGAATTCACGTTAAAAATGACTCATTTTAATAACTTTTAATAGATACATAAATTTTGCAAGTGTCAAAATAAAAAATACTGATTGAAATATGGAATCAAAAGATTAAAAAGAATTCAAAACAATTTACATTTTTAATTATCTCAGAAAATTATATAAATAAAAATAAATAAGAATTTAAAGCATTCAAACATCAAAATTGATACATAATAAAAAAATAAATTATCTTTAATAATTTTCTTCATTAAATATTTTATTTTTCTAATAATAATTTTATAGTCACATCCGTTATAGAAAGCCTTGAAACCATGGGGATGGAATGAAGGAGGAAAAAACAAAACGCAAGAGAGCAAAGGTAAAGAAGAAACCGATAGAATCTTATAAGTAGGATAGACCGTGGTTATTTTTCGACTGGAATTATTCGGTTGACTGGGTTCGTTTATAAACGAATTTACAGACCACGTAAGGCCATCTAGTGATTTTGCTACATATGGCACCTACGGTTTTATCCAAATATTCTTCCATACCATTAGTAAAGAAACATGCATGTGTCTGTAGAATTATTTATCTACTTGAACACATATATATCGAATTTACAAAGTGAAAAAGTTAATTTATCAAAGTACATTAATTATTTTATTCTATTAATTAAACGTAAATATTGGAACAGAGAAAGAAAATAAAGGATAAATATATGCATATGTATTAAGAAATGCTAATGTTAGATTTAAATGAAATTAATTTTTTTCTTCGCATTGTATTAATATTATATTAATATATTGTTTTGAATTGATATATATATATTAATATATATATTGAATTTATATATATTAATATATATATTGAAATTTATATAAATAATAAATAATAAATATATAAATATCGAATACTGAAATATAAAAGAAAATATTCTCTACTTTCTGAAAGCTGTTTTATTTATTCAACAAAAAATCTTTAACAACAAAATTTTATGAATTACAGGAACAAATTAAGGAAACCCGTTGGAATAGGAAGCAATTTTATTATATTCGTTTTAACAGACCACTAATATCTACAGACGAAAGAAAAGAAACCGTAACACTCTCTGACATTATCTCCAACTAGAAACTATTTCTTGGAAAGGACTGTCTAAGTTTATTTCTTAGAAGAAAACCATTGGAATTTGTTACGAATTTGATTGTTTAAATAAAACACATACTTAATTTTTGTATAGAAAAGTTAAAAAGAAAATAAAAAAAAAAAATGAATAATATTAATGAATATTAATTAATTTTTAAATTTTTGTAACATTTACTAATTAACAATCTTCTATTTAAAATATTAAATATTAAAACTAATAAATAAATTTAGGATATCTATTATTATTTAACTGTTATCATAAATATATAAAGATGCATAATCATCAAACATAGTACTTAAATATCTTCTGCAGAAGATCTGAAATAAAATTTACAAAGAAAATAAAATTTGCATTAAATGTTTACTTTTTTCTCCATATCATAGCAAACATTTATCATGAACGATTATTTAATGCTCGAACAAATAATTCTAAAAAAGTTATAGATTCGTAATATTATCACGTTTATTTTTAATAAATTATTTTTGATTAAATTTCTTTATATATACATAAATTAATTTTTAGAATTAATTATGTCTTAAATATGTCTTAATATCAAAAAAAATTATAAAAACTTTGAAAGAGATAATAATTAAAGGAATAGATAAGTTATACGAAACAGAGAGTTCAAATATCGTTGGAGGATGCAACTTTGTGCACACCTGAATTAAGCTAGCGTTCACACAAGCGCGATTGAACAAAGAGACTGTTCATATAGCTGCAACTCGCGTCTACCTATGGCAGCAATAACTATGGAACGGTAAAACGCGTACCGCATACAATTTCATCTCTCTGATTTGCTATAATGCGACATCCACTGTGAGTAAATTCTGAAAAGAAAGTACAATTCTTTGCGTATAATCTTTATACATATGAAACCGACAAATTTCTTAATAATTTTTCAAAATAATCACAAAAAATTACATAAAACAATATTACTAAAGATAAATTAAGATTAAATTTCTTTGACATGGGGAGGAGGTATTTTGATTTGAATAAAATAAATGCAACTTTATATAGAAAAAAATAATAATTAGAACTATTTGATACAAGGTAATTTACCATAATTGATAGAAAAATTACTTTTATGATAAAATCATATATCGTATAAATTAATATTCACTGTTTATAAATATTGCTTGATAAGTAGATTATGGACCCATTGGAAACTGAGTCAAAGTGGAGGATCTCATTTAGCCACCCCACGTGCTATTGAACGCGTTTTACGGCCTGTGAGCATGTATCCCGCTACTTTCGCACGAGTCATTAATTTCAGTGCGAAATCCATTGGTTTTCATGATTTATAGCGCGATATATGTTTCTTATTGGAAAGGCGCAGAAAGCAGAACTGAAAACAAAACACACGCGAATAAAAAAAATAGAAAACCAAATATGTATAAGCCAATCATTTTTATTATAAGATGTATAAATATAAATTCTATTATTATTTAAATCATTCGAAAGAAATCGTTATATGTTTGGATTTAAATTCACGCATATTGAAAATATCAATAATCAAGTAAATTTTTCGAAATTTTTATAATTAATCATTATTCACAATTTAATTAAATTATGAAAACTGTTGAAATGAAAAGATATCAAATTATGACAAGAGGATTTTAGTTAGAAGATAAATACTAAAAATAAAATAATCTTTTCTGTTCGCTTTTTATTTGGAGAACGGATAAAATTCATCAATTAGTTTTGTGTGTAAATGAATATCGATATTCTCATTAATAAAAATCTTACCTGCTAGCTGATTGGACGATCGAAGCCAGATAGTCCTCATTAACCGGTTCGATTCGTACTCTTGGCAAGAACGACCGAGATACGGTCCTTGCCCAAAAATCGGCTTCCTTTGTGAATGCAGCTTAACGGTGGAAGGCAGGCCAGTCAGCCAGGAGAAATATGCACACATTCAGGTCCCGTCGTTTGTGAAGAACCAACACTGATGCCCCATGGCGCGATTGTACACTAATACACAGAGCCACCGACCTCTCTCTTCTTTGAAACAGATGACAGAATGACTTGGTTAATGTAACTCACGAGATATTCTACAGGAATACCTTTATATCGCGATTTTATTCGACGCAATGCGACCACTTGATCGTCATGCATGTATGTACTACCAACTCCATTGGCTTTACTCTCTTCTTCTTTCTTCTTTCGTCCTTTCCTTTTCTTTTTCCCTTTGGTCGTTGTTCTTTTCACGGTGAACGCGAGAACTCGTAAGCCTCTTTGGTACGCGAACCGAGATGACCGCGTGCTAATTCGAACTATTCAGAGAAAGGAAACGACAACGTATAACTTCACCAATGGAATGTGCAAAATAATAAGGAAGGGATATAATCATAATCATTCGAATTGCACCACTATTTCTGCACCGTTTCTTAATAACGTTGAATATACACTTTATAGACCACGTTTATCTCACCATGTTTTTCAATTCTTTGTTCTATTTTATGATTTTCGTTTTATAATTTTGCACAACACTTGCAATATTTCTTAATTGCATTTTTCGCTGTTCTCTCATTGTTCGATCACAAGAAACAAGCGCGCGCTTTGAATATGTATTATACCCGCCGTGTGAAATCGTGATACGAACAGCCCTCCGAGGATCGTGCAAAACTCCCCCACTGTCGACGCAACCGGCATCACACTGAAAACCGGCTGGCTCAAGTATTGCTCTCGAGCATGAAGCGGGAATGTAATCAGAAAGCAATGACATCTATTGAGAAAATAAGGAAACATATTGTCGATAATATTGATGTAATAAGTCAATATTTTTTATTCTTAAATATCGAATAATAATATCGAATAATCAATTTATAAAAATAATAAATTGCTAAAATTTTGAAAATAAAATAAATAAAATTAAACAAAAAATTAAAATTTCGTAAGAGTGAAAATTTTTTTACTAATACATAAATTTATCATATCGTTTGAAAATGGTTGAAATATTTTGATGTTGACAACAAGAAAATATAATTTCAAGATAAAAATTTGAAATTTTGTTATTATAAAGTAAAGAAATAAGATAAAGAACAAAAAAATATAATTATATAAATAAAAAATAAATCAAATAAATTGAACTATATGATTGCCAATCTAGGTTATAAATAGTTTATGTTTTTTGAATATAAATATTATGCACAGGCTCGAAGAAAATTATATGACATACGATAGCATAAGTGATTGAAAAGAAGTGAAAAAAAATTGGAAAAATGAATATCGTTACTTGTATCGCACCTATTAATATTGCCGTTGTAAAATATTGTATGTATTTTTTTTTATTTTTTTTATTGGTAATTATATATAAATATTATTTATTATACAGATCAACTAAATAAATTGAATAATAGCAGAATTTATCTGCAATATTTTATATTTTTATTTAAATAACCGTATTTTTAAAATTTAAATTAATAATAATAAAATAGTATTTTATTTTTTTTTTAGAAAATCTTATTTTTATTTTAATATTAATTGTTTTATATATGGAAAAAATAATGTATGGAAAAAAATGAAAAAACATTCGAAATATTATAGAAGTATATGTTACATATATCATTGAAATGTATATAACTTCCTTGATTATTTGAATTTGAATAGAATTTTTCAAAGTATTATATAATATTTTTTTTTACAGGGGGTAAAAGAGACGAAACGTTAATATTGCCAGCAAATGATTCCATTAGCGCTACTTTAGATACTGACCATGTAAAAATTATTAATATTTACAAGATAAAATATAAATAATATATTCTAATCACTTATTTTAAATTTTAGTTATGTGCAAAAACTACTGTGATGATTAGTCCAAATTTTAAACACGATCGTATATGGTTAAATGGACGGTAAATATATTTATTATAAAAAATTTTTTAAATAAAAATACGAATTAAAAACATTTCAAAATATTATAAATTTAATATTTTAGGGAAGAAGATATTAAGAATATTAGATTGCAAAACTGTTTAACAGAAAGTATGTAATTATATTAAAATTCTCAAATTTTTCTTCAGGAAATAAAATATATTATATTTTAGTTAAAAAAAGGGCAGGAAATTCTAATCATATGGATCAATGGAAAATTCATATTTGTTCAGAAAATAATTTTCCAACTTCAGCTGGTTTAGCTTCCAGTGCTGCAGGTTATGCTTGTCTTGTAATAGCTCTTGCTAAATTATATGAAATAAAGGTATTTCAAAATAAACAAGTAAATAATTATAAATTTTATAATATGCAAAGTTAGTTGAATTTTATATGTTTTAATATTAATTTCTAGGGTGATATTACTACAATAGCTCGTGTTGGTTCTGGATCAGCATGTCGTAGTATTTTAGGAGGTTTTGTAAGATGGTATATGGGTTCTCAAACAGATGGGACTGACAGTATAGCAAAACAAATTGTACCTGCCAGTTATTGGCCAGAAATGAGAATTTTAATATTAGTTGTAAGTATTATTTTTGATTTTATTATTTTTTATATTGTATTTATCATTACATTTAATATTCTGTAATAGGTAAATGAAGCAAAGAAAAATGTTTCCAGTGCAATTGGAATGAGAAGAGGTATGGAAACATCTGATTTTCTGAATTTTAGAGTAAAACATATTGTTCCTGATAGAGTGAAAAGTATTGAACAAGCTATTCTACAAAAAGATTTTAAAACATTTGCTGAACAGACAATGAAAGATTCAAATCAAATGCATGCAGCTTGTTTAGATACATATCCACCATGTGTTTATATGAATGATATTTCACATGCTATTGTTGATTTGATTCATGCTTATAATGAAACCGTGAAAGAAGTAAAGGTATTAGTATTTTTTCAAGTTTTTAAATCAATAAATAATAATATATAATAAAGTATTAAAATTTATATTAAAATTTTAATAAAACATGTTATATATTTATTCATTTTAGGTTGCATATACTTTTGATGCAGGACCAAATGCAACTTTATATCTTTTAGAAGAAAATGTAACAGAATTTTTAGGAGTATTAGATTATTTTTTCCCTCCAACAACTAATTTAGAGGAATATAGGAAAGGTTTACCTATTAAAAAAGTTGTACATTCACTAGTAAATATTATCATTTTTGGTATAATAATCATATCTTATTTGATGCATTTAATAATATTTGATTTTGTTTTAGGAACTATTCAATAATATTAATATAAGAAAACAAGCTCCAGGATGTTTTAAATATATTATTTACACTAAAATCAGTGATGGTCCTAAATATTTAAATGATTCTAAAGATCATCTTTTAAATAAAGAAGGATTACCTATTTTAATTAAGGATTATCCTTAATTTATTTTAATTTATAAAGAATATAATAATAATATTTATTATAATGAAAAATAAATTATTATTTATATCTATATTTGTATCTTTTTGGTTTTATTTTAATTATTTTATATTATAAATAAAAATTAAAACTTATGTACATATGTAAATAGAATAGAGCATCTTGAATATTTTTGTAATTTTTAAAGATATTAAAAATTTTTTTATATGAAATTCCTCAATATAAAGAGGGCTATAATGCGACTATAATAATTTTTTTGTAAATGTAAGATTTTTTGATATTTTAAGATCAAAGTCACCTTCATTTTTTTTAAATTATTTGTATTCTTTTATTTCTGGAAATGTTTTAATAAATTCCATAACTTTTATATCGATTTCATATAATTTTTGTATTAAAAAATTTTTCAATATTTTTAAAAGTGACAAACATTTAAAATAATCAGAATTATTGCTTTATTCTGTATAATGATTAGAAGATAAATAAAATTTAATGAAATGTGTTAAATATTTGTGTTGAATATTATTTTATTTATATCATTTTAATAAAATTTATTGAAAATTTATTCTTATTTCACACGTTTATAAATAATAAGTAAATAAATAATTAATAATATAAATAATAAATAATATATTAAATATTTGCATTGGATACTATTTTATCTACATTCTATATTTATCTTTATTTTATTTATAAATAATAAGTAAATAATAATTATTTTATAAATAATAAGTAAATAAGTAATATTTTGATAAGTAAGAACTTTTTCCTGTCATCTTACATATATACATATGTATATATATATATTTAAGTTAGGTTAGTAGCTAAGTATAATTAAAAGAATTTTAATAAAATTTTCATAGATTAAATATTATCTTACATTTTGTAAATATAATAAAAATATTTTAGAAGTAACTAATTATTTGTAATTATTTAATTTCAGTGAAAAATCGAAAAGTATACAAATTTAATCATGTGCAAAACGAAATTTGTTAGATCATTTTTGGACAAAATTCTTAAAAAGCCTAATTTCGCACAATGTTTACAAAAAGTTAAGTTTTTAATATTTTCTAATTTTTCTTTTTTCAATAAATTAAGTATTATAGTAATAAATTTATTTTTAATTTATTATAAATTATTTTTTTCTAAAAAGCTTCAGATTGTATCAGCAGGAAATGGAAATTGTAAAGCAGAATTGGTTGTATCCCAGGAACATTTAAATATATATGGATTGATGCATGGTGGTTTTACATCTACTCTTATTGATGCTGTCTCTACATATGCTTTAATAACCCATGAAAAAAATAGCAAACCAGGTGTTTCATTAAATTTAAATATTACGTAAATATAACTTTTTATATATTTTTTATACATCTTATATATAAAAAATAATAATATATTAAATCTTTTATATATAAGAAATATATATATATATATATATATGTATATTAATTAATTATATAACATAAATATATAATAATATATATAGGTTTATGAAACCTGCTCTTTCTGGTGAGCTGATAACAATTAATGCAAGAACAATACGTGTTGGAAAAACAGTAGCTTTTATTTCAGTAGATATTACAAAAAATGCAGGGAAAGATATAATTGTTAATGGAACGCACATAAAATTTATTGGAAAGTAAAATAAATAAAAGAACGCATATATTATTATATATTGTTAATATTTAATGAACACTTTATATGTGAATATGTATATATAGTACAATAGATAGTACAATAGTATATTATAAAATTTAAATTCTAGTACTGTCTCAATGTGTATATTTGTCATTACATAAATGAATACAATTTCTTTATTGAACATTGCATCATAATATCCTTCAAATATTAATCTATTCTTTGCTGTAGATATTTTTATTTAACAAAAATTTTTAAAAAATTTAGATATTAAAAAATATTATTAATTATTTTCTACAATACTTTTAGAAATTTTATAAAAGTTAATGTGTACATAATATATAAGATAACACATGGCACAAAATCATAAAAATATAATTATTCAACATATTAGCAATCAATATAAAAATGTATATATTAAATTATAATTGTATTTGTGATTTGTTTTTATTTAATATTTGTGATAAACAAAATTTATTAATATAAGTTTTTTTATATTACTAACATATAATGAGTATGATATTTATTTATTATCTATATAAAAGAGAAAAGAGTGAAGTGATATGTAAACTCTTGCATTGTTCACAAGGAAAAATATTACTGCATAAAATACGATTAAAATATTTTTATTATTTCATCTAAGTCAAACATACACACACACGCGCGCGCGCGCATGCACACACACATATGTATATATATACCATTCAAGCAATACAAAATAAAAATTATGAAAAATCGCAATAAGTAAATAAGCTCTATTGCTTATATAAATATCATTAAGCTCTTTTTAGTACTATTAAAGTATCAGATATAAGACTAGAGATAATAATAAACACTTAAATAACAAATTCAAATCCGATATAAAAGCAACAAGGATTTAATTTTTTTAAATTCAATCAGGCTTTAGATATGTACAATGATGTAATAATGCAATATTTAAAATGAAGCGAATTTAGATATAAAATAATAAAATCAAATGCCTATTGAAACAATGGCACATCTATTGATCTTTCGATCTTTTCACGTCCTCTAAAAGAGATTTCAATTCTTTTACCATATAAGACAAAGATTCTGCAAGATCTCTAATTTTTTTAGATTCTTGCTCCGTTTCTTCGATTTTTTTCTCTAAATATTCAAGTTTTTCGCTATAACTCTGTGCATTTATATTCTTCACATTAAAAATGTTTTTCGATGGCAAATATTTAGTTGCACTACGTCTAAATCTCGAAATCGTATTACTATGATCTTCACATCCATCACAACATTCAGACCAAACTCTTAAATCTATGTATGGAATTTCATCACAAGTAACGAATTTATTATCACCTTCTGGCAATAAGAACACATTTGGTTGAATTCTGTTAATATTGTCACCATTATCACATAGAATCCTAGCTAAACTCGTCTGTTTAATTTGAGCGAGTTGCTCTGGTTTGAAAACAGTTGGATTCTCATACCAAAACCTGTCCCCATTTCTAGTACGTCGGAATTGTTCCAATAAAAGACATTTGAAAAGTGGTCCTACTTTTGCATTAGGGAGTTGATCTTCTAATACTCCACCAACCCAAACATCTATGTTCCCAGGATGACCATACAATTCTCTTAATTTTTGTCTAACCTTAGCGCTACGAATTTCACCAACTAGATCCTCAAATGTCTCTACGTGAGACATATTGCAGAATCGTCGCCATTCCAAATAACTTGGTAGAGCATGATCCCTACCACGTTGGATATTCATTGCAGCTAAATCTAATGCAACTGCATGAGCAGTACGGAATAATTGTTCTGTAAGTTCTGTATTCAAATTTTCTTCTGGTAATTTTAATTTTGCTGCAGTGGCAAACATTCCTCTCATCAGTGGATCTACGCCACCTTCCTCAACCAATCTCCAAGGTGAGAAGAAGGCGTCTCTTAGCTTAAGAGGACCCTGAGGAATTGATTGAAAAGATTCGTTAAAACGTTCCAATCGAGGTTGAATCAAAGTATGACCAAATCTCAAAGCTGCAGTGGCAAAAACGTTGGAGATACTAGCATCAAGATTAGAGTCATAACCACGATATGAGCCTAAAAGTTCTTCGGCAGTACCATCAAACACATGAGGAATCCATTGTTGATAAGTAATATGCTGCATTTCAGCGCCAACGATTTTTCTGGCCTCCTGATATAATTTTTCTCCATTCCATTGAGGATTCATATCACGTAACGAACGAGCTATGCGATTATGTTCACGCAGCCATATTGTATGCATCGCCAAAAGACCTACTTGTTCATTGGCTCTGATATCTCCGGCTACGAAGCAATTGATAGTGCTTTCTATAGGATTTCTTCTGCAATCAACAAATTGACCAGAAGCATATGGAAGTAGAGGCTTCTGACCAGGAATTGTTGGTCCTTCTCGTAATAAACCATGATCAGTAGTGAGATCACGCAGATCTCTGGCTAAAGTATCATCGTAACCATATACTTGAGAAGCATCTATATAACTAGTTAATTGATTTAATTGCTCTCGAGGGGTAAAACTACCCCATAATATACTAGTTGCACCCGAACCGCAAACTGCACTAGTCCTAATAAAATCGATGCATCTTCTGTTATTAACTCTGGGATCATTACGGGGTACGTCCATGGGGAAACAAGGTGCAGCATTATCACAAGATTTTTTGCAGTCTATGCCATCCCAAGATTCACTGGAAACTGCTGGTAGAGCATGATCTAAATCATGATCTAGAAATTGACCCCATTGCATCACCATATGTGTTATCCCATTGTCTGAAGTCACTTTGTGAGTGGCTATCAGTGTCGTGGAGATTAAACGTGCCGAAGGTTTCGGATATCCATAATAAAGGCGACCTTTCTCCCAACCTACTGGTGATGAAAATCCATTTTCATAAATTGGTTGTAAAACTCTACGAAAACCAGTATAGGAGGAACCCCAAGTAGGATGGCGTAGATTGTTACAACTACCATCAATGCTGCGGTATTTATTGTGATAGCACATATTCGTGCAATTCTGACGATGCCTGTGACCAGTACATCCGGATAATCTTTCGATTTCTCTGACCTATAATAAAATTGCAGAATTTTTTTCTTATTTATTATTCTGAAAAAAATTATTCTCTAGAAAAAGAATTAATAAAATTTGCTAAAACGTTTTTAGATAAAAAAATTTAATATGAATCAATAAGTAATATGATTTCAATATTTCATCAATTTTTCTTTTTTTTTATTGTTTTTCAATAAAATAGCACATCTTATAATAGTGATTATTATTAATTATAATAATATTAATTATCACTTTTTGAAGAGAAATTATTTTTTAGATTAGTAATATCAAATTAAAAACTATATAAATTTGATTCTTATCATATTTATATTAACTTAAGAGAACAAAATTATTTTAATTAAATAATTAATTCAAAGAACATACCTGTTCTGCTGTCAGAATTTCTTCGTAACGAAATTCAGTGGTAGTGTTTGCGCTCAAGCCAGAATTTACCATTCGTCGTATATTAACAAGTGTTCTTTCAAAAATTTCTGCTGGTCTGGCAGCCGCACGACCAATAGCATCTGGGAAACGTGCGAGTCTAAATGGATTCACGTGTTGAGGTCTGTCACCATTAAAAAGATCCATCAAAGTGTTGTTTATGGCTCGATCGATTTCTTCTGTGGCATCTTTAAAAGCTCTTATCACGAGCACATCTGTTGCTTCTGGTTGGCGAACACGCACTAAAGCTTGAGCAGTTGCACGGCCATATTGATTCACAGCCGAACATTCGTACCTATATGTACAATTTTTTTATTTATTTGATATATATATATTTTTTATTATAGTACTTGATTAAATTTGAAAGAATTTTGTTCGATTTTAAAAACACTTTTTTCTTATTATTCAATATTTAGAGTTTCAATATTTGATCATAGCAGATAACGAGAAAAAATTCAATTATTGAATAGCTAGAGCTTAAAACAAATTAACAAATTATATAATTTGTATTTATTAAGATTTATAGATAAAATTTCATTATTTGTATCATTTTTCGACTTCTTTCATTTATACATTACCTTACAAAAGTTTAAAAGCAATAATATTTTTGCACAGAATAAAAAATTGTGTTTATTGACATTGACAATTACTTTAAATATAATAAAAAATTAAAGAATTAATAAATAAATAAAAAATAAAAATATTATCTTGTCATCATCTTTTTTTTAATACATTTTTTTATTATTCAGCTAATTTTAATTATAAAAGATACATAATATGTGATCTTTTATTTGAAATTCTTTATTGCTTCGAAACTTTTAGATGGTAACGTATTTCTCTTCAACAAACATTTCCCTTAAAAAATCTCGGAAAGGAAGCATTCAAATTCACCTTCCAGTGTCCCCAGCAGTAACATTATAAAGATACAAGCTCCCCCCACGAGATATTCGAAATCTTTCTCCTTCCATAGCTGTTCCATCCTTCTTCCACTGTATCACCGGTTTTGGGATCCCTTCCACTCTGCAAGGTACCTCGATAATGGTCCCAGGTTCCGCCTCCATATCATGAGGCTCATATGTCATCCTAGGGGGGCTATAAGACTCGTCCACCACGTTCAAATCGGCACTGGTTTCGGCGTATCCATTAGAGTTTCTCGCTTGGCAAACGTATCTCGCCGTGTCCGTTTCCTTCACGGCAAAAATTTTCAATAAACTTCCTTCGTTCTCGATAGCGACACGACCACCCACGTTCAACAATTGACCGTTCCTCCACCATTGAATATTCGGAGTAGGGCGACCATCCACTTTGCAAGTGAAAGAAACATCTACGCCAATTTGGACAGTCTGTGACTCGGGTAATTCGGTGAATCTTAACGACGGTGATACCGTGATCACCGCCCTGGCCTTTCTCGATTTTGTTAAACCCATTTCACTCTTAGCCACGCATTCGTATTCACCAGTATCTTGCTTCGTCACGTCTGATATTATTAATGTCCCATCCTCCTGTATCACGTAATGATTCCCATCGGCAGATACCTCGTTAGAATCACGCATCCATTTGATTTCTGGTATGGGATCGCCTATTACCTCGCAGGTAAAGCTAATGGTACCACCCAGTCTTACCTCCACGTCCTGGGGTCCGTTCATTATGCGTGGCTCGGCTAAAAAAACGTAGAAATGAATAATTTGTTTAAGAATAATTTGTTAAATATTGATTTGTATATTAATGAGATTTTTTTTTATCTTAGAAATATTAGAATTTTAATTATTTATATGGAAATTTATATTTATATTATGTTAGAAATTTTGTTTACCATGTATACAGATTTTTCTATATTTATAAAAATGAAAATTAGATATAATTCTTCTTTTTACATGATTTGATGTGAAAATTAGAAACTATATAATAATATTGTTTTTGTTAAAAATAATATAGGATTAAAGTATGTATTTTCTTGTTTTTGTTATTGATCAATTACATTAAAAAAATGTAAATAAAATAGTTAAAAAGTCAATTTAAATAATAGATTTGTCAATTTATTTTAGGCACAGTGAAATTGCCAGTGACAAATCTTAGTAGAAAATAGGTTTATTTACAATTGTATAGGTAAAATTTATTAGAAATTGATTACATATTTGATTTAATTTGAAATTGATATAATTAAATATGTTATAATCATCAATTAATCATTTTATCAGAATATTTTTTAAATAGACACGAAGATGATATTCATTTATTTTTATATTTATTTAATATATATAATAATAACTGTAAAAAACATTTTCACATTATATTTGTGATAGTATTTATATATTAGTTTTAATAATACATAAATACATTATATGGTATCATATAATATTTTCATACAAAAATTTGATGCTATGAAAATGAAATATGGAACATTTCATAAAAAAAAGTTTGATTGGAAAATAGATAAATAATAAATGTTGATATTTTTTTATTATCATTATAAGTTTTTATATACACATAATCAAAGATAATCGAGGAAACAACTTTCACCACTTTATCAACATCATCATTATTGATTTTAATAAAAAATGTTCATTATATAAATTTAATAATTTTTAATTTGAAATTTATCATATAATTTTAAAACTTTTTCAAGTTTTTATTTTTATTTAAGTACCTTATAATTCGAGCAGAGACTAAATATTATCATATTTCAATTATCAATTATCTATATTTATAATATTATATTATATTACTTTGAAATTATTTTTACTCTTTTGAGTCATTTGAAAAATTAAGATTGTTTATCAAATTGCACTAATTATATTTTTTAATCTCAAATCTGTATAAAATTATTTTTTATTATTTGTACAATTATATGCAATAAGGATTAAATTTAATTACTCAACTACAATGAAAATCATCCATAGACATAGTCGTTAACGATCTTCCCTTCATCTCGTTCGGCGACTGACAAATGGCCGCCATTTCAGATGGTTTGCTTTGAAGCCTCTGCACAAGCCAAACTAAGTTGCAATCGCAAACGAGAGCATTGCTATCTAGGCGAAGCCGCGTCATGGGTCCCACATTGTGAAAAGCGTCCGCTGGTAGATGATGTAGCATATTGCTCTGTAAGAAGAGTCTTTCCAGTGACGGTAAATCATTGAAAGTATCTTTTTTTATTTCTCTCAGGTGATTGTAATGTAGATATAGCTGTTCCAATTTCAGGAGACCAGAAAACGCTCCTGGTGAAATTTGTTCCAAACGATTTTTATATAAATAAAGAATTCTCAGATTTGATGCACCCTCAAAAGTCTTTGGTAAGAGATATCTGATGCGATTGTCATTCAACAGAAGTGTATCTAATTCTGGTAGATTGTGGAAGGAGCCTTGTCGAAGCTCAGCTATGTTGTTGAACCGTAGATCACTGTAAAATTAATATAATTTTTTTAACGATATTATAATGAAATATTTAAATAAAAAAAATAGAATATATTAGAATAATATAAATAATAATAGTAATAATAATGAAATGGAAATTAAAAATTATTTTATTTTTATTTTTTATCTTTTGAGGAAAAGTTATGATGATATCTATATTTTGAAATGAAAAATATAATTTAGAAATGAAATTTTAGGAAATGTAATGTATTTAATGTATAGGAATTGAATATATATTTATAATTATTCAATTTTTATTATCATAATATGAAACTGATTTATTTATTATATTATATTTTTTATTAAATTATAATATAATAAAATTAATATAATTGAAAATATAATTGTGAATTGTATAGTGAAGTATAATTGGAATATAGATATCTTATATTATAATAGAACATCTTAATTATTAATTTATAAATAGAGATTGATCAAATGCTGAAGAGGACAAAAGAAAGAAAATATAACAAAAAAGAATAGAAATACATTTTAAATATACTGACATCACTTTCAATTTTTTATTTATAATTTATTTAAAATTTTTTTTATTTCATCAAAATCTTTTAATAATAGAATAGCAAAAGAATAGCTTCTATCTTCTATTGTTCTATAAATTTGAATCAAAGAAATGAAGTTTTTCAATTTCAAAAATTATGCAAAAGATTGCTGTGTGGGTTGACTGTTATATTTCTTTCGCAATTGAGCAATAATCATGCTTCAAGTATCGATTATAGCTGCAATCAACTTGACAAAACTTGCAAATCAACGAAGCAACTTAAACGCCATCATTCGTTAAAATTTGAAATAATATCGTATACTGGTTCATTTCGACTTGTTCCAGTTAATTATTGAATGGACAACCGGTCTGTATATGTCGTCGACAAACAATCGAGAGATATCAATTAGACATAATTACACGGTTTGTTGTTGCAAAGATCGCTTGAGTTATAAAGCGCGAATCTCTTAATTAACGATTTTATTCGTCTCGTTGCACATTATTCCCTTCATCTAAATTGCCGAGCGAGTTCTCGGTTCGGCGCGTCGGTATTTTAACCTCTTTATCGCTTCAGCTGATCTTCCAGTGGTTCGTTCCGTGCTGAAATACGAACAAGGGAAACGAAAATGGAACGATCCATGAGTAGAGGCGACCATTCGTGACATAAATGCAATAATAGAAGATTTTTCTGTTAAAAAGATTTTGTTAGAAGATTCGCAACGAGAAATGTACTCTGCTTCTTATATTTTCGCCTCATGAATCTTTTTACTAATATCTTTTATCATTGTCAAGTATGACAATGTTGAAGAATACGTGAAATACATGTTTGTGTATATATGATAAAAAATTTTCTTATATTTAGAAAACAGAAATAACTATATTTATGGAATTTTTAATAATATGATGTAAGGTAAGCAAGATTTAGAGAGAAAAGACGAAAAAAATATAAAAAAGATTTTCTTTCATTAATTCAGTGATATTATTGTATGTATACTTTTATAAAATAATATCAACGTATATTATATTATATTATATTTAGCAATTTGTAATTGTTACAATTTGTTATTAATATTCATAAATATCTGATTATTATTTTATCAATCATGATTCAATATTTTTTTTCATCTTTTTACAATATAGTATTAAGAAATATATGTGTGTATATATATAAATGCAATTAGAAGGATGAAACAAAATTTTTTTAATTTCAAATATATTTAAAAAATTATTATAATTTGTGTAAGGAATATTAATTTAAAAAAAAATAAAGCATCATATCAAAATTATCATATTTATTGACAGGTTATGTTTCTATATTAAATTCTTCTAATAACATGTACTCTAAATATTGTCAAAAAATTATAAATATTTTTCTTGTTTTCTATCACATAACATTTCACGTAAAAAGATGATTCTTTTTTTATCAATATTCTCTCTTTATTTTGTTTAATGTTTCTTTCGGTTTTAAATTATGATTATATTTCAGAATATATTAATTCGAAATATTCAAGGAAATATTAATTCTTTCTTTAGATAAAAAAACAAAACCATATCAAATTATGTCCATACCAAATTATGTCTAATATATTTATATGATATGCTATTGGGGAGAACGAAATCGATAAAAATGATAATGAGAAATAAATTCACTTTCACCTTAGTTGGACGACTTTGCTGTTTTAAATACCGTCATAAATATTATTAGCAGTCGTTATTTATCTAAATTTACCATCATAATTTGCTTTGCAATTTGACACCAATATGATTCAATAAAAAATTATAGCTATTAATATTAATAAACCTATCAATCGATGATTATCAAATTAAATTAAAATCGTATTTTTAGAAACATTCAATAATTTTAATTTTTTTATTTTTTCAATATATATTTTCGATATATTTTTTATTTAGCAAATTCAGAGATCGATGGTATTATTATTTACATTGATATTATTTTTTATTTATTATTAAATTAATAAATTTTTAATTTTTAATATTAAATTAATATTAAATTAATATTAAATTTTTAACATATAATAATAATTCTAATCGAAAGAAAAAATCATTAAATTAAAATAGGAAGTTTTTTAGAAATAAAAATATTTAATATTTCATTATAATTTTTTTACGATTTTAATTATTAATATAATTATTAATATAATTAAAATATTATTAGACTATTTGTATAATATGTAATATTTATCTTATAATATTCTTATTGTAAATTAATCCAACTTTTATATGTTATCTTTTATTTAATTTTCAGAATAATTTTTCCAATGTATATCTATTAATTGTTTAAATAATAATAAGGAAAATTTTTATCTTGAAGATATATCAGTATTTAGCAAAAGTATATTTATTCAATGAAATCGAAGCAAACTGCACTTAAAGGGTACCTGCTCGATATTCAGGTCAATATCCATAATAAGTATTTCTTCGTCGATCGATTCGAAGACCATTTTATTATTTCAAAAAACTTGAATTCCAAAATTACGTATAATAAACAATAATTTCCAATCGTTTTATTAAAATCTGATTGAAAATGATATAATGAAAATATTTTATGTAAAAAAAAGATGTTTTCCATTTATTTTTAATTTATTTATAATACATTTATATAATATATTTTATTTGTGTAATATAATATTAGTTATAATATAAAATGAAATAAGTTCGATTTAATTTGATATAATATATTCTTTTTTTTTTAAATTTTACTTAATTAGTAAAAAAATTTTATTTAATTATTTTATTTAAAATTTTATTTCGATTATAAATTTATATCATTAAGTCTTGAAGATATATTATTTTGCTCTGTTATCTTATCTATTTTATTTAAAATTATAAAATTGTTTGTTATTAATAAGTTCTAAAATTTTATCTATCATTTTCGTTAATTCTATTTAATATTTTACCTATATATAATTTTATTTATATTTATTTTATATTTTATATCTATTAAAGATATTTAAATTTACAATGTCTTCGTTATATTATATAAATATTTGGTTAAATTCGAATTAATCGTTCTTAACGAGCGAGTTTCATTATTTTTGTAAGGATACTTCAATTTAACGAGACTATTTTACACAACATAGGGAGAAACCATCGAGAAGTATTCATCGTATTGACGATCAATCGAAATACAATTCGACTTTTACGTAAATGAATGAAAATAACATTCAGTTCCAATGAATAAATAATTTTATTTATGTGTTTCAGATCGTTCCAATGTTATCTATTCAATAGAAATTTGTTGCTTTCCTTTTTTTTTTACCGATTTTTTACAATCAAGTTTTAAACACTCTTTGTCTACAGTTGTATACAGAAATAAGACACTAGAAAGATGAGTGTACTGCGTGAAAATAGAGTCTAGGAAAGCATCAAGGTTAGCTTACAGTGAATCACGCAGGGCGAAATTTAACAATATGTGTTGAGCTTTTTCGATCATTTCTTAATATACACGATTTATATATTACGAATATGAAATTGAATAAGATTTATCGTATTAGTATAAATAAACATGGTATATTGCCAAAAATTCAAATTATGCAGAGTGGACGATGGGAAGAAATCTTTCAATTTGAAAAACACTATTTGTTTCGCGTGTTTCATTTGACACTTGACAGTAGAAGCAATTTATTATAATTATTAACAAATAAGCGTATAGAGATTAGATTTTTGCGTAATCGTGGTGTTGACAGAACAAAAAAATAATGCCATTAAAAGAAGAAATAAATATGCACATAGATATATGTAATAGTATGTAATTTTATTTGAGATATTAACTAATTGTTATTCAATTTTTATTTTTCTCTTCTTTTTGGTAAACTAAAATTTTTTCATTTTTTTTTTTTTATATCTTTTTACTTCTTTAATAAAACATAATCTTTCAATTCTTTTTATCAAAAATAAAATATAGCAAATGTCCAATAATAAGATAAACTTATCCATTTATCTTTGTTTTAAAATAATTATTAGATAAAAGGAAATAAAAAAATAACATAATTTTTCAATTTAATAAAGGTAACTACTATTTTAAAAAGTTATAATAAATTAAAATAGGATATTATTTCTTTTGGAAAATGAAAAAGACTTTGAAAAAAAATAATAAAATTATGTTATTAGCAAATTATTGTATTTCAAATTATATTATATTTATATGAAGTATAAATTACTTTATGATATTTCTGTTATGCAATAGGTCATATGGATTAATTGAGAAACAACGGTTTAAATAAAAGCAATATCTTTTAATTACGTTTCTTTATGGATAAGAATATTGCAGTGTATACTCATATCTGAGTCATCTCTCAATACAAACAATTTATCGTACTTTCTTTAAAAGATTCAATTGATATTTTTGCAGTTAATGTTCGGCTTTATGATTAATTATTTCACATAAAAACTAAATTTATTCATGAAACTTCTCTATTTCCGAAACTTTCACTCTTAATTGTGATTTGAAAAAAATTGTTTAAAACGATTTCATAATTTTCTACATATGTATATTTTATGTTTAATATTATAAGAAGAAATATTTGATAAAATAGAATTTTTTATGAAAATGTAAAAAGTAAAAACATTATTAGAAAAAAAATTATTATAAATGTTGTTTATAATAATAATATTTTCATATACTATATATATAGAATATATATATTATATAATATATACAGCCTTTTAATAAATATAGTTTTAAATAGCGAAAAGAAAACGTAAAAAACAAAAACAAATTGAAACAAAGTCCTTAACCTGAAATGATAGAAGCGGTAAAATATTGATAAAACATTATCTATGGTTATATTTTTATCGTTTTTTCACTCAAAATATAAAATATATCCATTTTTTAAAAGAAATATATTCGTTGTTTTTTTCACGAAAAACTAAATTAATTGTTTTTCTTGCAAAAAGAAAGAAGGAAGAGAGGAAAATAGAAATTCGTATATAAACAGATTCATTTTTACAGAATATATATAGATGATATCATGTATTGAAACGATGATAAGATCAAAGAAACATTTCGAAAATTTTATAAATGAATAAATTTATTTTTTAAAGATAATTTACAAATTGAATTAAAATAATATTAAAAAATTTGTAAATAGTTCTGAAATTTAAAATGATCATTTATTTCTTTTTTTTATTCAAATCCTGTTATATATAATTTTTTTAATAGAAAAATTATAGCTTTCTACTTTAAAAAAATAAAAGAAATAATTTCTTAATTAAAAATTTATAATATTCGTTGAAATAATTTATTAGTAAAAGTTTTTTAAAATGTCTTATAACAAATTCTTTAATTAATATTAAAAATTAGATTGAATCGATGCATGAAAGAATAGACCACACACATTCATTCGAAAATTCATCTGCATCCATGATATGGATTCGTTTAGTCTTCAAATATTCGTTTACATCCGCTTTCTCACCTCTTATATATATAGTTTAAGCTGTATGGTCACGCCTATTTTAACTATATTCGAATACACGTTGTTCGGCTGTATAAAGAAACTGAAGTATAAAACTATACGATTTTAACATGACTTTAAATAAAATTATTAAAAATTCAAATATGTCAAAAATGTTAAAAAAATTATATATATAATCTTATTAAAAAAAAAAAAAGAGAGAAAATCAGAACTTTTTTATAAACTTCTTCAATAATTTTATAAAAATTAATCATTTAAGATGAGATCATAATGCGAACCATTTAAACGTATATACAAAAAATACATTCATAAAAATTACTAAGTAAAATAATTTCTGAGAACATCTTTTTATATAACATCCATGCTTTTTTCTTTTGTGTTAATTTTCGAAATGTTGAAAATTAAATGATAAACAATTTTGTTTGTAAAATTGAAGATTTTCTATTCGAATGATTTGTGTTTCATTGATTATTTTAAAAAATAATAAACATATTATTATAAAATAATCTAAAAAAAGTAATCTGAAATAAGTATTATTATAATATATCCCATTCATATTTAAAATACGATTCTCTAATTATGTGAAGGGGTATATATCTTTGATCAAGTTATTGCCTTTATATCACTAAAGTAGTTTATCATCAATCTCAAGTTTGAATTGATTCATTGCTGTATGATTTTTCTTAATTATCGTATTAGAATTAATTATATGACTTATAATATAATGATATATATTTATGAATTTATAGAATTTCAAAATTGTTTAATATCAAAAAAAAATTTTCTAATTTCTTAAAAGCTAAACTTCTCGAAAAAAATACATATAAAGTACATATAGAAGAAATATATTTGTGGATAAATAATAAAATTCAATCAATATTATTAAATCTAATAAAATAAATCAATATTATTAAATCTTTAGACTTTCAAGAATTCTAAAATTCTTTTTCGTAGAAATCCTTCAGTTCATATAAAATAAATATATCTAATTGAAAAGAATACTTGACTATAAGCAAGCTACGTAATTCCTTACTTCCCACATGCACTTATGTTCAGAAATATTCACAGCCTACACCATAAATATTTGTCGATTACTACGATTCCTGTAATTCGCCTAGGGACATAGTATATATAGATAGGCATACCATAAATCGTGGCGTAACCATTGGCCGGAGGGATTAAAAGTAGTGTAAAAGGAAAAAAAAAAAATAAGAAAGGATTTAAAGAAGCATCCACTTACAGGACTGTCGTATTAGTTGGTACCCGTGGTACACGATTCAGTTTCTGAAGCATGCATCTCACAGTAGTCCCGAAGCACATACACTTATGAGGGCACTCCACGTTCCTACCATTTTGCCATTGGTGCGTATAAAACGATGGCAGGATGAACAGGAGCGAACAAATGACACTTAACGTTAACCTCATTTTGCGATACCCACGTGATCAATCTTGTTCACATCGAAATTGTTCCTTGCACTATTTCACGCTTGCACGTGTTGCATAGAGATAAATGTATCTTCGTACATACAAATTATGATTGCAATCTTTAGACGCGATACTTTCACTTCTACTTCAGAAATCCATAATTTGTTTTTATAACTATTAAAATTAGGACTAAGATCCTGAAGGATTATTAAAATTTATTAGTTGATAGGATCTTTGAAATCCTATCGACTTTATACGGTGAATATTTATTATATTTTGATAGTGGTTTATGTAATTTTATTAAATGTTGTTGTTTATTAAATGAAGATCGTGAAAAAGAAAAAAATATTTGGTGAAAAATTTGCATGCAACTCAACGTAAGTTGGATTAAATTGATAGTTTTAGATAATGAATTTTATAATTTGATTTTTTTTTAAAAACTTTAAAAAAAATGTTTTTAGGAATAGTATGTGTTGATTTTTAAAATTGCCTGTTATCTCATTTACAGTATGTCTTGTTTAAATATTTTTAAAATTATTGAAATCAAATTTTAGAAATTTATATGTATCAAATCAAAATTTGATATATGTTTTTATTACTAAATCTAACATATTTTTCCAATAATTTTAAATGACTTCTTTTCTAATTGTTTATCAAAAATAAAATAAAAAACTTAAACTAGACATACTCTCTCTACTCTTCAAACCTCATTACATTTCACCAATTCTCATTAAAACTTCAAAACAATTTATTCTAAATTTCAATCATATAAAATAATTTTTTCTTCAACTTTCAAATTCAAAATCACTTCCTTCACAAAAACTTCACCGATCCAAGATTTCAAAATTAGAAGAAACTAATCCGTTATATATGTATTATATCTCGGTGAGATTTCTTCAGAGCCGTGTATAACTGTCGAATATCGTCTACGAGGGACGAAGCAACGGCGGCGATGAAGGAATAAATAAGGACGACGCCGCTGCTGCGTTCTCGTCTCGTCGCGGCGGCTTGACTACTACTGGAAGCACGTCTTGCCCGAGTATACGTCTGCGCGAGCGTATATACGCGAGCTTTTCCACATGAGTATTCCTCCCTCTACTACTTCCAACCGCAACGTTCGGCGCCGATCTGTCCCTCTCCCTTTTCTTCCTTCTCGTTTTTTCTTTATTTACCTGCACACGTGGATGTATTCGGTATAGTACGGTAACTTTTGTAATATTGCAAGATCGTAAAATAGCATTGAGCATCAAAATGGGCATATCGAGTGTTTAGACAAGTATATTGATGGAAATTTAAGAAGATGAAAATTTGAATAATTAATATTTTGATAATATTGATGGATATTTTGATAATTTAAATTTAACATTGATGTTTTTAGATTTTTTATCCAATCTGTTTTGTCTTCTTTATGTCAAAAAATTTCTGGAATTAGAAGATAATAAATAAAAAATAAAAGAATAAAAACATATAGAAAGATATATCAATTATATAATAGAAATGAAAACAAATGAAATATTTCTTTAATAATAATGTAAATGTTTTTTAATATCAAATTAACTTGTCATACAGGTTAAATGATTTTGAATAATAAATATAGAAAGATAAAGAAAAAAAAATATTAATAAATGTCTATAATGTAAATACATATATCAAATATAAGAAAAATATATTTATTACTTTTATGTAATAGAGTATTTTAGCATATAATAATCGTAAAAAAAAACTATTATATTTTGCATGCAAAATAAAATTTTAATTGCTTCTGAAATATATAAAACTGAATAAAAGACAAGTTTTTTTTCTATCCTGCAAGGAATATTTCGTTTTTATTTTATTTTATTAAAAAAGGATATAATATACAAACACATTATATTTTTCAAATTAAAAAATAATTATAAAATTAAAAAAAAGATAGATATTTATTATTTACTAGATATTTACTATAAATATTTACTATTTTCTTTTAATAATATTTACTTTATTACACATAAATAAAAATGTACTTCAGTTTGAAGTAGTTTTAGATAATTCTTTCTACTTTGTTGTATGTCTCTTTTTGCTGTATGCGATTTCAAAGAAACCGTTGCTATATAATTGGATGCTTTATATCTGTCCATTTTAATGTTTCTGTACGCAGTGCTCTATGGGACACAGTGTATTCCCGCGTAGCAACGTTGCGACGTTGCATTGCGTGTTATGGCTTCTTCCCTTGCCTTTTGAGATCTCGGTCAGAATTGACAGTAGTCGTTGCTTTTGTATTCTAAATCGTACACTGTCAACATTTAAATTCTGAAAGTCTTTCAAATTTTAACACTAAGAGAAAAGTATTATTTCGTTTATCAAAATCCCTTATTTCCTATAAAAATATTATATTCTGTCAAGATAACGAAAGTAAGAAATATTCGATAATAAAATCATGTTTACAACTTTTTTATTATTATTTTATTTTTTATATATTATGTTTCGATATCGTATTTTATATATGTATCATATTTATATGTTTTTGAGTCAAATATCTTTCATTTTAAGAAAAGCGAATGTATTGCATTATTATTGTACTAGACTATACTATTATATATCCATGTATTGAAAGCAAAGATAATCTTATAAAAAGAAAGTGTCATCAAGGATACTAAGTTCGAAACTTATAATGCAACATTAGATTCATCTTAATTCTAACCTAACTTTCGCTCTACTTTGTCAGCTCTATTTATTAAAGTTTATCATCAACAAAGATTTTAATTTTCTTATTCTTGGAATTACAATTCCTCTTAGACCTTTACAATTAAAATCACGAAACTATTACCAACACATCTATACGTGATGGTGTTCCATACATGTATACATTCGTACCTTCATAGAATATGTTTTCCAAGCCGTACATTTCACACGACAGAAACGCAATATTCGGCGTAATGCGATATTTATCGATACTGTCCTCACGTGCGCATTCCTATTAACATTCCGTATGAAATCTACAGATAGATAAGTGGAATGCTTTGTACAAAGGCACGTTTACATATACTCTGGTATTTAGATGCATCTGTGCTTGTAAAGACGTGCATGCATGCAAAGTTCAACGAGCGCTGGGGAAGCTGGCGCTAAACGGCAATCCTTCACACTAGGTAACTGATCGGTGATTGTTGCTTCCTTCGTTGTTTTTTTTGATAATACTGTTATCCAATATAGAAATGTGATCAAGTATAATTAATGTTCGTGTATACAATTCTTGATATATATCATAATAAATAGATAAGTAGAAATAATAATCTCGAGTGTATAGGTTAGGTGATATTTAAATATTAATTGATTATTATTAATTGATCACTATAACGATAAATGTGATAAATGTTCATTAAAAAGTGGAAGTTAATTATATAAAATATAAAATTATTTATTATAATGTTAGAATGAAATATCATAATGACATTATGATACAGTAAGTACGTTATAATAGTAATATTATTATATATATATTAAGTAAAAAAATTTATTTGAGAATATCATGTACGTATATATTATTGTATATATATCATTTAAATCAGAAATTTAATTTTATTTATTTAAGTTAAAAATATATTTAAGTAATAATAATAATTTTTTTCAAATAAATTTTATTTTTCTTTATAATATTATTATTAATTTATGCAGAATTAATTTATAAATTTATAATTTAAAAATTTTTGAATTATATATTTTAAATTCAAAATATATACTTTTATATTATATTTTTAAAATATTTAAAAAAAATATCATTCGTTACAATCTTAAATATTTTAAATATTCTTTTCTTCAATTATTCTAATTTTGACATTGATTGATCACCATTATTTTTTTTAAACATATTATATTCGAAAACATAATTTAAATAGAAAAAATTCTCTTTTTAGATATACTTTTATTTTTTGAAATTCGATAAATAATAATAGTCTGTATGTTTATCTCGTCAATTGTAGATATATGTATTTTTTGAATAGAATTGCTGAATATAAGAAAAGAAAAAAATATGGAACTATTATCTTCATGATGTTTTTGTATTGTGAGCTATGCATTAAGGAGAACAACACAGGTGCATTATGCGAAGAATATTTAACAAAAGAATACTTAAGGAAAGAGAAAATATTAACATTCTAGGTCACCGATTGTATAACACATTCATGATTAGAACGCATTCCCGTGATGTGTAATTTACCAAGTTTGTGGATTATCAAAATTATTTGATAAGCAGGAAATTGTTTCCGACTACTAATACGGATTAACCTAATGCACCTAAAAATATATATTGTAATACATATCAATTCGAACACCATATTGTGCGAGAAAATATTAGTTTATATATTTATTTATAATAAACTTTTTTAAATTGATTTTTAATATATTAATATAATCATTATTAATTACTATAAACGTAAATTTTATTTATTTAATGTATAATTTTCTATAAATTAAATAAAATTGAATAACAAAAAACATTGTAAAAATATTCAGAATTATATAAATTTTATATTTATGTTTATAAAAATTATATTTTAGCAATAAAATGAACTGAATGATTTATTATAGTGAATGAATAATCATATTTGAATATTACATTTTGTCCTTTTTTAAATTTATAATTATAATAATATAATTATAATTTAATTTATAATAAATTATAAAATCAATAATTTCTAGGACATTTATGATGCTTGTAATGCAAGTCATTGTATACATATGTATAGATTTACAGAGTTAAAGCATATATACTATGATACTATTGTTATAATTCAAGGAAAAAAAAATAATGAAATTATAAAATTGATATGTTAAATTTGAAGATTTGATGAATGAATTATATTACATTATATAAAATAATTATATTATTGTAAAATGATATAAACTATATATTTTTGAATTAGTTTCTATTAAAAAATACAAAATAGTGTATATAATCTTCATAAATTAAAGTTACTTGATATTTTAATATTGTAATTTAAAACTTTGTTATTTATTTTTCAGTAATTTATACTAATAAATGAATTTAATAATCTATTTAAAAAGATTTACAAATTTTGAATCTATGAATTATAAAAATAAATTTTTTAACTACGTTATGTTGATCAATGCAACTAGAATGATCTAACTGAACTTAATCGAGACATACAAACCCGAAATGTGTGCCGAATAAATCCGAACTTAAGCCGAACTAATGTGCATCCGTGAGTATATGTAGGTTTAGTTTAGTTTGTCACTGTAAAAAATATAGATTTGTATGTTTCGTAATCAAAATTAGTTTCTATTTTAATAAAAAATATTAGAACATTTATTTTGAAAGAGATAATTTTTTTTAATACTTTTCAACATTAATTTTATTTAAAATGAATAGATTTTATAAAAAATTTGTCTAATATTTTAAATTATATACAAATATAAGGAATTATGAAATCTGATTTTAATCTAGTTCAAACTGGAAAGATAATATTAATCTACAGATATGGCATAACTCAAATATATATATATATATATAAAATATATATATATTAAAGAGATATGTGTATTTGAATGATGTTATATTTACTATTATTATTGATAAAGCTGATTGTTTATTAAATAATAAAATATAATTAAGAATCTAATAAAATAAAATAATTTGTCAAATAATATTTTAAATTAAATATATATATTCAACGTATATATTTATATATATACTCATTTTAAATTGAATGAAACAGAATCATAATTATAAAAAAAATATAATTACAATTACAAATATAATTATAAAATAGTAAATTAAAGTTACGAAATCATACATATTTTGAATCAATTTGTAATAATTACATCGAAAATAGGATTTGTTTTTGATTAAAAATGATTGTAATAATCCCTTAATTTATTGCATTTTGATAAATTAGTATTTTATTGTTTTCAGAATAAGAGGCAAATTATATAAATTTCAAACGCGATAACCACATATGCCAGTATTATCTTATTGAATGAAAAAATATAAATTTGTACAACGAGCAATGATAAAGCTAAATACGAGAGTATATATATAAAGTGAGAGAGATAAGATACGATTGTTCAATACGATACCGAAGATAAGAAATGATTGTATGATATATCACATTATTATACTATAGTGATTATACTTACCAAAGGAGAGAAAGTGTTATAAAATTTTTATCCATAGCATGATTTGTTGCGAAACGTTTAATCGAGGAAAATCACCATAGATTTGTTTAAGAGAAATCTTGAAATTCGAAAAATAGAGAATCAAAATCTATGAAATTTCAATAATATATAATTTTCTTACATAACTTAGAAAATCTTGAATCTTCTTAGAAAAATTTTTTATTTATTAAATTTAAAGATCGATAATGATTAAATAAAAAAAAAAATAAGAAATTATAGAGATAAATCTAGATTTATTAATGTCACTTTCAAATCGGTCACTTTATTTCCAAGTTTAACAAATTTCGATTAATGATAAAAAAAAAAGATGGACATTTTTGATCATTGTACTCCATATAATGATTTTGATTAACTAGAAATATATAATATAAAATATAATCAAAAGCGCCTATTTCTCAATTGATATATGTCACACAGTTTTATTAAATCAATTTTATGGAATAGGCATTAATTTTATTGAAATTGAATTTTAATTGCCTCAACAAAGATATATATTCAATAAATTTCTATTAAAACAGATTTTAATGATTATCATTTTTATAGTCATTATATTAAAACGATCTAACATTATGATTGATATTGATATCAATAGTGGTAGCTGAATTTGATGTGGATTGATCTTTTTAATAGGACTTAACGAAATCATCATAGATAAACACGTCATGCTGGATACATTCATATTAATATCAATTTCTTCGATATTATGATCGGCAGTAAAGATAGTCAAAATTCTATTATTGATTCTTATTCTTCCATCGTTGACTTCTTATTGAATATCAACTTGATTAGATAAATAACTGGAATAATAATTTCTTCTCTATAGAGTGTCTTTATAAATCGTCGACTTTCAGTTTGATAAGATGATATAAATGGAAAGAATATATAAATGTAAAGGTTACATAATAACATTATTAAAAAATGTAAATAGAATAATTTACATATTATTTTGTCAAGACACAAATAACATATTAGAATAATAAATGTCTCATAGCAAGTTATTTCATAAATCAGAGATACAATAAAATTTCCTAATATTAAAGAAAAAATAGATGATCAACAATAAAATATTATAAAATAGGATCTAAATAGAAGAAAAAATAATAATAAAATAAATATTGAATGAATTCTTAAAATTCCAAGCTATATTAAATCATTAATTAAAAAATAAAATTTAATAATATAAATTGATTCAAAAAATATAAATAATACAGAATACATATAAGTAGAATACATATTGAAAAGATCTGACAATACAAAACAAACTAAATCTAACTTTTTCTTTTTTCTGCATCTCTTGAATGCTTTTACAATTGTGCTCTCTATTTCTCTTCATTGTTCAACATATTCTTTACATCATAGAATAGTTTCGACTGAAAAATAATTATTATTAAATTATTATTATTATTATTATTTGTGCATGAAAAGATATAAAAGTAAATAAAAAAAATTATAAAAAATATCCAATTTTCAGCAATTAAAAAATTATCAAATACAAGCCATCGTCGAAACTTTTTATTAAAAAATAAGAAAATAGAATTTTTCATATATAAAAGTAATTAGATAATTTTTTAACAAAATTATATTTCTTATTTTTCAATTCGTTTCGAATTTGGTAATGGCTTCTCTTTCCATAATCATTTGATCATATCCATCATAAGATTCTTGGTAACTAATAAATAACCAATGCTGAATAACAATGTTGTGATGCTCGATGATCAGTAATATCGTTTGCTTAAAACAGAATCATTTTTTTCTTTCTTTTCTTCATCACATCAACGATTGTGATTTAACCGTTTCGAAATCTACGATTCATTTGATTTTTAAGAATCTTTCTGGAATTATGCATATACTTTCACAACGAGAAATTTTCAAGGAGAATAAGTTTTCTTATTTACGTATATTCAATAAGAAATCACAAACAAACTGGTTATATCTACATTGTAGAATAATTTTGTATTATTTTAAATCTGAAGTAAATGAACTTTAAGATTCGAATAAATAGACTTATGATTAAAATCTTATTATGATATAAAGTATTTGATTTTACATATTGCATACGTTATATATATGTTTAATGAGTCGATTTATTAAAAGATAAATAAAATAATTAATCATAAATAATGATGAAAGTTTAAAAAAAATATTGTAAGATCGAGATTCGTAATTTTAAGAGATTAAAATTTTTACAATTGAATATAGATTTCTTTCATGTATACGCAACGAAGTAATTCTTTAGAAATTGAATATTTTTACAATAATTTTTTTGTTAAATTTTTTTTTTATATTAAATTATTTAAATATTCTTGATCTATCTAGAATAATTTAAGAAAAATTTTTTTTTTAATGATCATTGAGTTTTTAGATTAAAATCAAATAGAGATTAGATTAAAGAAATAGAAATTTGAGATCCTAAGAAAAGTAACTACATATTGTATTTTCCTAGATTAACCTCTTAAATGAGCAAATCATGTAAGTAAATATTGGATATTTAAATGAGTAAAGCGTACAAATAAATATCAGGCACTCAAATGAGTAAACCACATATATAAACAAATATAAATACATCAATTGGATCAAATGAAATAAGTGTTTCATTTATTATTTTAACTGATTATAGTATTAAAGAATTAATTTAAATCATAATTCATCGGTAATTTTAGCAATCAATTCGATTTGTTTATCTTCTCTGATTGGATTTGATGGATAGTGTACATGTTGATTGACATTTTAAGGTATCGTTTACAAAAACGAAGATAGAAATTGTATTGATCAAAAATACTTTATTGACTTACGTCAGTAAGTTTAGTTTTGTCAATAGTTCAGTTTAATTTCACTTACGTCAATGTTAGTTTTTGCAAATGTAAATATAGCGTGATGCATCTGAATGCAAATACAATATTGCATTTAAAACAGAATATCTTCTCATAACGTAAATATTTTGTTATGCCCAAATTATTGATAATTCAAATTATGAATTTATATTTTGTTTTTTACCAAAATTAACAGAATTATTTTTGTAATGTCTAATTTGATATATTGCAATAAATGAACATTTTCATTTGTTATTCGTTGTCTTCGAAGTATAAAACAGATCCGTAATGCGCTTCGTAGATTAATGAGATATTCGGTGTTACATACGATGTCTGCTCCTTTTCTTCAAGATTCTATTAATAACACCGGTTTCATGGATTAAATCATGATTTGAGATATAGGAGAAAAGTGAATATACATATTCATTCGGATGGAATATTTATTAATTCTAATTGAAAGATTCAATCAGACCTAATTTCTATTCCTTGGATAACTGAGTGAAATAGAATTTTAATTTTACGTTATTGAATACGTCAAACATTTTTTTATATTATTGCCATTGAAAACATATTTGAAAGAATTATTTTTTAAAGATAGACTATCTTTTAAAATCTTATTTTTTTATATGTCAATTCTTCCTTTATTATTTTATTTCTATGGATAATTGACTTAATAACATGATGCATTTGTAAAATAATATTTTCATCTATTAATTTTTCTGTTAATTATTATTCTATTATTCTATCTTTTATTATTTAATAATTATATTTTACTTTTATTTTTTTCTTTCATTCTAAATAAAATATATATCTCTATAAATAATAAAAATGTTATGGATATTTAAGATATTGTCAATTTTTTTCTTGGAAAGAAAATTTTTGTAGAATATACACGATCCAATGCCGACCTTCGTCTTACATCAGCGATCTCTTTTTGTCCTCGAGACGTATATGGAATCCACATGGAGATATCGTGTTTTTGTACACTCCTTGGAAGATGCTTTTTCTGTAAAGGGTAGGCAACCGGATTCCAGAAAATGCACAACTTTCGATACTTATTGTTACTTCTTTTATTGATTTTATTTAAAAATTAAACACCATTTGTCTATTTATTTTTAAATAATTTTTTATAGATTGTATTTAATTAAAATATTAAAAATTTAATATTAATTACGAATCAATTTAAAAAATATACATATTAAATAAAATTCTCAAAAAAATGTGTTTAGATGATTTGATTGTCACACGTTTGTAAAAAAACATGATACATTAGATTTTACCATCTATTATATTCTCATTAAAGAAATGTACATTCATGCAATAAAATTAAAAATTTCTTATTCGAAAATTTAATTTCGCTTTATTAAACATCAACGCCATACTCGTATTTATTGAATTAAGTTTGCATTGGGATGATATCGTACCCTTCCTCATCCTCGATCTTCGCTTTTCTCGACCAAGCCTAACTGTTCTTAATGTAATAAAAGAAGATTCATGAACGAATGAATCATGTTTGTTCGAATGAATGCATGAATAATCTTAAGAGAATCGTGCAAATGTTGATCGCATTGCAATGAGAAATTAAACGAATTCTTTCTTAGTGGAGCGAGTCTATGTGAAAGGTAAAAATATAAATTGATTTGTTACTTATGCAATGCAAATATGTTATTGTGTAACACGCTCGACAATAGCCTTATTGTAAATAATAATCATGGTGGTTTTGATAAATCATATTTACTCGAGCGAAACCTATATGCTTCTATTTGTTTAATCGAATCAGTATTTTCGTAATCGATTGTAGGTTATGTTTGTTCAAACTGTTATATTAATAGTATACAATTGTGTTCTCTCATTAATAATCTTAAACAGCATGATTATTTATAGAAGTATTTTTGGAAATGATCACATTCCAAGTTGTTCTTGTTCATATACTTACATATATTTATAAAGATCTAAAAAAGATTATGAAAGTAAAAGAACTTTATAGAAAAATATCCGATATCATAAATTTTCTCAATTTTTAAAACTATATAAAAATAATAATAATAAAAAGTTTACAATTTATTTTACAATTTGCCCAATAGTTTCTTTTAATAAAATATAATCAAATATATTAACACAATAATCATTCTGATTTTTATTTTATTATAAATTAAATAATAATATAATAAAAATGTCTTAGAAGAATTACATAGTATATTTGAACAAAGAGATAAGATTCAATTTTTTTTTATAATAAACTTTTAAGAATAGAAATAAATTTAAAACTTAACAAATTTTCATCTCCTATAATAAGGCCTGTTTTTAGACGGCAGAACAGATTCATCCGTCACGGCTGAGACTTCCGTTCTTTGTTTGCAGTTTCTATTTCAGCATGTCCTCGACCAATCACAAAGGAAGACACCAGTTATCGAACACGTCGAGCCAATCGTTTACCTCGAAATTATTTCGTTTGTTTATCCTCTTTTTCGATAACGAGCGATATAAAACGAAATTAAAACGCCATCTAGTTAATACGAGAGTATACATAAATGAATCAATTTGATCGTGGGTAAGTAAAAATCATGTTTAGTATCGTATATTCCATTACGGAATCTCTATTGTTATGTTCTAAATTGAAGTTGATGTCATTCACTATCGCACTTAGTCGATCTTTATTAATATAAATTTATATCGCGACAATAACGTTAATTCAAGTATAAATGATATATATATATATAGTCAGTGTAATTCATGACACGAACAATATGATTTAGTTGATCGAATGCGTTTCGGAAACGTTAAATATAGGTTTCCTGTGTATATTGTAAATCGAACAAGGTTAATAGCTTACTTCCTTTTTCCATCATGTAATTATCATAGAAATAAATCTAATTCGAACATTCGAACATAATGTTAATTAATATTGCTAGATAATAAATTTTTGTTTATACAAAATTTTAAATATATAATTTTTATCATTAATTAGGATATGTTTAATTCTAATGTTAATTTTTCGTTTTTGAAAATTAGATTGCATATACTTGTAATTATGCTTGTATTTAGATATTGTATTCTTAAATATTGAGAATAATGAAAATGAATCTAATATTAGAGATATAAAGTTTAAATGCAAAGTGTATCTTTGTTACATTTTTGAAAAAGGAATAAAATTTTTAGCAAAAATTAATTAGAAGAAAAACTATTTAAAAAAGTACAAAAAAATTATTTTTAGTGATATTTAAAATATTATTAATATTGAAAATATATTTATGCATCATTATACATCAAAATCAAATTAATTAACATTAATAAATATAAAAAATATTATTTAAATTGTTGCTTTGTTAACAAAAAAAAAGAAATTAAAAATTGTATCCAATGTAACATTGACAAATAATTATTTCACGCGTGATTAAATCAATAAATGACATTCCTTATAAAGTTACAAGATTATTCTGGAACGCATTATAATAAATATATATATATACAATAATGAATATAATTCATTCCATTAATTCATACCAGCAATACCAAGACGAAAATTTCTTCTTTACCGCGAAACACACCCCATAAACTACCATTAACGGTTCAATAAATGCCTTAATAAAAGCAAAGGATCGAGTCAAAATTCTATTTGTATAAATTCATAAATCTAGTTGATCTACGGCACAACTTGACATTATGTCATCTCTATAGTTCAAAAATATAGATTAAGACACGTAATAAAAATCTTATAAATTTCAAAAATCAATATGCAATAGAATTCAAGTAAAAAAATGAAAAATATGTCAATTAAATATTAATATATTATTATTATTTTTTTTTTTACATAACATAATCTTTTTAATCTTTTCAAGCTGCTGATATAACATTTGTGTGACGCCAAACCATTGTGATTGACATCGAATCAACGTTATATAAAGATACTTGAATCGTCTTGCAGAACGAGCCAAAGGTGTGAACGTGATAAAAATCCCGAATCACGTTTGATTCCAGATAAATAAACGGTTTATTTAAAAAGCATTATTCCTTGACACTTTGATAAAAAAAAACATATATAATAATGAATAAATGAATTAATTTTAGATACAAGGAAGAAAAACATTAAAAAACAGTAGTAGGAAAAGAAAGTAAGTTTATTTGAAAGGTCTATTACAGGAAGCATAAGTAAAAAGCATAAAATTTTAAAAATCTTTATTACTATGTTAGTTTATAGAAAGATAATTAAAGAAAGAGAAGATATCGATTAAGAAAAGATACTTAATCGATTATTTTTCATTTTCTTTGTACACTTATTCTTTAAATCGCAATCAGATATTATCCGATTAGTGGTATTATCATGTTTTTAATGTATACGTTAGATCATTTATGTACACCTTACATAAATAATACATACACTTCTTGTGACGAATGCATATGAATGTAAGTGAATACTTTGCACTACAAGTCTAGGCGAAGAGAATAGTTACAGAAATAGCTTATGACTCAATATTAGACAGCATATTTAATACGAACCATACGGAATTATATTCATTTCTTGTGGTCAAAAATCGATGATTTATTTGATAAATATTTACACGATTTCTATAAAACATTAATGATCGAAAAATCTTAAAATTCTAAAATCAGGTCCATGTTGAAGAGATTCAAGATCTTTTCAGACTAAAGATTTTTGAGTTAAAAATTCAGATCTAAATTATAAAAAAATTTCCAAGTCACAATTTATAAAAATTTTTAACTCGAAATCCTCGATATTAAATTTGTTGATATTTAATAAATGATGATTTTAGATTGATTTTTGTTAATTCTTTCGAATTTGTAATAGTTTCGAAATTCTACAATTTCAAATTAATTTTATGTAATATTCTTTCATTTTCATTATTCGAATATCTTAGGAAATATGAGCATTGTGATTTTCGATCAAAATTGCCAGAATATATAACTTGCTCCTGTTTTAGCACTTAAACAAGGAAGTTTATGTTTAAAAACGTAGGTTTCATTCTAAATATACTTACTTCAGAGTTACCAAATAATGGGACAAAATGGCTATCAGTGACATTACAAAGTAGCAGTATAAAGAACACGATTTCCAATCCTATCTAGAGAGACTATATTAAACTGCATCATTGCTTCATTTACTCATTCTCTTTCTTTAGAAAATTTTAGAAAAAATTTTCTATTTTCTACTTCAAATTACTCTGGAATAGGAGGAACAAATCAAGTGAGAAAATAAAGATTCAGTTGGCAATCTTGTTCAGCATTGCCACAAAAATTCCTTCTTAAGAAAATAACGTCACATTATTCTTATTTTTTCTCTATTTATATCTATGAATCATATTCTCTGAATATATTAATCTTTTTTCTGAATTTCAAAATAATAATCTTGGTCTCAATCCACGCTAAAAGCGATACACAAATTCAATTAATAATCAAACAAGATAAAATGTTTGCAGTGAATAACAGCAATGAGAAAACAATTTCTTCTTATTTTCATCGATTTGAAAAAAAATGAGTAAAAATCGAATAATATTGCTATATCATATCTCTACATAATAAATCTATATTATATCTCTACAAATCTTGTTACTGATATTTAACAGTCATTTTGCCTGGTATTTGGCAATTGTGATTCTCTTAGTTTGTTGTCTTATTCCCAAAATATAATTTAACATCAGATTCTGCCTAAAATTCTCTCTAGCAATCCTGCTGCCAACTCCCTGGCTAGAGAAAAATGACACACAGAGTTATATATAATATTCGAACGAAGTAGAAAAGGTTTCTTTCTAATCAGCAGTAATAAAAATTATTTATAAGTTTTTTTTTTATATTTATTATTTTTATCGTTTCATTTATTAATTATAAAATATACATTAATTCATTATTTATATGTAAATGAAATAGGGAGATGATAGGGAAATAAAATGAAATTAAGTACAAAGATATTATCGCTGTAAATATAAATTTATTGAAGTCTTACAGTGCTTAGATTGAACAAAAACATACGGCAAACTGAACAATTTAAGTACACCTATATCTTGTCAATAAATTCGCCGTATAAATATTATTTTACATCTATGTAAATTGTGTATGATTTTATTTATGATATATTGTATATATCTATGTATAATTTATATACAAATCCGATATAATACCGTATATGTAAATATACATATACAATTGATCGTAGAAAATACAAATTATTCTTCACGAAATTTTTTTTTCTTTTAAAGACATTTCATATCTCATACAAAGCAAATTCTTCTTGATATTCGAATTTTGTACTTCTTTTTTTTTTGCATTTATGTTTACACTTACGTATCATTGAAATTTGTAACAACAATGAACATTGTGTATTTTTTCTATACATGTATGAAAGCCTTTCCCCTTTCAAAATTATGACAACTGTGAGCATGAATTATTATTATTATTATTATTATTATTATTATTTGTTTTATTTGTAATCAATTTAAAAGATAAGAATTGCTCAATAGTATCTTTCGTCGAATAAGTCTTTTATTGTACTTTTTATTGCGTTTTGTTTAGAATAATCTATAATAATCATATAAACGAAAGCATGTATACTAGGCGTTAACGTTACGTGCCAAAGAAAATATTTAGAACATAACGTGATGATTTTAAAGTGAATGATGGCTTACATATTTACAAAGCTTAACTCTTAGTGGATATGAGAATACAACAGTAATTGTTGTTTCGCTTAATAATATATAAGATGATTTTACCCAAACTTTAATACAGTGAAAAAGAAACTAGACATTCAATACAAATTACAAATTAAATTGTAATAACAAGAAAAAGAATATTTTCATCTTTATTTTATCTCGAGAGAAATAAATTTACCCGAGAATGAAATTTGTCTTCACTTTGTCATTAATTATTGAAATATTTTAAATCTCAAACTTTCGCTTTAATTATTTGTCCTATTATTCGTAAATTAAACCTTACTTAACATAGCTAAATCAATATTAATGATCTCGAAGAACAATACATATCGGAGACATCAGTCTTCTATATACAAAAATATAAGAATGGATAAAAGAAGATCGCAGATGAATGAAAAAGTTAACAAAGAAATTAAACTATCTTTAAAAGATTATAATACACCATTTATAAAATGAAAACATTTCTTTCTCTAATGCTGTATGTATGTATGTAACTTTTCCTCCATTGGTTTAATCATTCATCGTATATTTATATTGTTCCCATATGTATCAAATAATCGACAAATATTATCGATTCATCCTTTGATTCATTCTTTAGGTATCATTGTTTTTTTTTCATCCTTTTAAAGAGACCGACTCTTCTCGAGTTTCTTTCACTTAAACTCCTTTAAAAATTGTGCAATTGACTTAGCGACATTTAAGACGGAAGTATTCACGCAAGTTTCATGTATATCGTGCGGTCTCTCATCTTGCAGTGCTTCAACTCCCTCAATGCTCTTTGTGCCTCGCTAGGCGACGCGAAAGCTACTCTGGCATCGCCTGTAGGCATACCTCTTTCATTATACCGACGTATCACGTTCTCTCTTTTAACATCAAAGTCGCCAAAGAACTCGATGATCTCGTTAATGTCAGCTTTGAAAGGGACATTTTCCAAGGACAATACGCAACCAGGTTTACCAAAACCTTCCACTACGTAATCCATGGAACCTGGGTGTCGGCCTAACATGTGTCTAGGTATGCCCATCAAGCCAGGAGGGCATCTAGGTCCGAAACCAGAATTACCGAAGCGAGGCAAATGATTCATGGGTCCGGAAAATCGTGGCCTTTGCTCCTGAAGCGGTGGAAAATGTTGCTGTTGCGTTTCCATGATCTGTGGATCAACCATTCCTAACGTTTCCAACATTTTCGCCCGTGGAACCAGCTCTATCGTAGGGACGTTCTTGCCAAAAGGTAAACCGTTTTTAGCAGTAGCTCTGAGAGCCTCGTCCGCCGTGTCGAATTCACAAAAACACTCACCAGCGGGTTTCCCATTCTGATGCAACATGTGTATTCGATGGGGCACGATTCCAATGTCGGAGAAGAAGTCCAAGATATCGCGGTCGATCGTTTGGAATGGGAGACCTCGCATGATAACGCAATCCGAACTTGCCGTTTGATTCATACTATTCTGCTCGTGATCACGTTTCGCTTGAGCAAATTTTTCCTCGGTGATCGCCGTCGCGGTCACGGGTTTATTGCCAATTTTCAAAGACGTATTCACCGACGCTTTCGCATCCTCTATTCTGGCAAATTGCACATAGGCCATGCACTGGATAGTTCCAGACTCCTTGCTACTAGTGATGAACAGGTCGTTGATTTTCCAATCGTGGAACAATTTGGCAATATCCATCTCTTTGGTAAAGGACGGCAGATCAGTTAGCAAAATACAGGCAGAGGATCTGACATCGTCTATTCCATCTTCCCCCCGGTCCCTCTCCTTCTCAGGAGAGTACGAATCCACCGCTTTGTCGAAGATGCTTTCATCCAAATGCAAAACCTCCACCTCTGATCCCCTAACGAATCTGGTCGTGCTCAATGCGAGTTCCTTGCCCTCAGCCTTGCTGAACTTAACGTAAGCAATACCAACACGATTCCCGTGATTATCGTTGATCAACTTGAGCCCATCTTTTCTTATATAAATACCTTGAAACGCGTGACGAACGTCGTTGTACGTGGCGCTCAAAGGCATGTTACGAACCTCGACACAGTGTCCACCTCCGCTATTGTTTTTATTCTCGTTCGAGAATCTGTTGGTCGAGCTACGGTTCCCTGGCCTGTCACTGTCGAAATTGAACTGAGAACTATTCGTTTGGAAGGCGTGCGGATTGCGGCGGCCTTCCAATTCTTGCACCTTGCTCAAAAACGGATTGTTCGGTCTGATGCCTGGCCTGTAATTCACAGAACCGTTCGAGCCGTATATATCCGCCCCGAACTGGCCCGACCTGCCAGGGAATCTGACTTGATCCAATCTGCTTTGCTCGTTCTGGTTCCACGGTTCTTTCGGCCGGTTCAACGAGCTCACTCCGCTGCTCAAATTAGGTAAATTTGACCCGCCCACGTTCTGAGACAACGGGCCCATACCTACAGTGTGGCCGAGCGTTTGCATGTGCGACTGCATCAAACTTCCAACGCCATTTATTCCATTGATCGGAAACTGACCTTGCTGAAGCAACGACGGATGCCCCATAACCATAGACCGTGGCTCGCCGTCTTGCGACAATGCTGCTACCCCAGCGCCCAAAATCCCAGGCGCCAGCATGGCGGCCTGCATCTGCGTCTGCGGCGGCACCTCCCAAATGCCATTCTCCAACGGTTTCTTGGCACCTGCTACAGGCTTGTCCTTGTGAAACTGGCCCACGCACACCACGTCGTTGTTATCGTCGTCGTTGGCGTCCTTTCGACGCTCCCCAGTTGAATTACGCTTGGTATCCCGATCCCTCGATCGTGTACGATCCCGGGACCTTGATCTATCGCGACGGCGACGCCTATCCCTTCTGTCCCTCTCCCTGTCCCGCGATCTACTTCTATCACGACGTCTACGATCTCGTCCTCTGTCTCTATCTCGTCGATCCCTATCCCTGTCGCGGTCACGAGATCGAGATCTGTCCCTGGATCGAGATCTGTCCCGCCTGTCTTTGCGATCCTTGCTCGACTCGCTGTCGTTGTCCTTCTCTTTCTCCCTTCGGTCACCGGGCGATCCAGGCTTTTGAACAACCGGGGCGACAGCAACCGGCGCCGTTTGCATAAAGGATTGAAGGCTCAAGGTCTGTTGGCGAGCCGCCTCGATAACTTTCTGCATCTCCGTTCGCGAGCTCAGCAACAACTTTATCTTCATTTCTTTGATCTTGCCGCCATCGTGCATCATCGCCTGTCGGGCATCCTCGTCGGTGCTGCAAAAATGCGTGAAATTCAGTCCGCGTAACCAAGAGGTCCGCGTTGGAAGAAGATGGAATTTCAAAGGGAGGATATTCTTTTGTATAAAAATTGTATAAAATTGTATAAAAATCATTAGATCGCGGCTTTTTGCGCACTTGAACGTAGAAAAATGGAAAAATACTAATCGTGTTCGTATAAATTTTAATTTTTTGAGGACTTAAAATTAGAAATAATATTAATCTCTTTCGTTTCTCAATCCATCGATTGAAATCGATTTATCGCGTTTTATCGATTTGAGTATCATTAAAATTTAAAAAATTATAATTAAGAGACAAATGTTATTATTTATTTCAATTGTATATTAATAGACAGTCGTTTGTTTACCTGAAAGCTATGAAAGCGTCTCCCAGCTCTCCGCCAACAATGTGCACACCTCCTTCCGGTATGCTCAAGCCTCTGAAAAATTGGCGAATATCCAAAGCGTTCGCGGACCATGCCAAATTCTGTAGTCTGATTATGACGCTCATTTTCAATTGTTTTTCGAGGGATCTGTAACCGAGGCGAAGGAATTCGAATTAAACGAGGATGAATGTATCCTGGGATGCAAAAATGATGCATACCTTCAGAATCATAAAGCGAATAATCGAAAGCTAGGCAATTGTGGAATAAAATAGAGATATATTTTAACGTATTCTTTTTTATTATTTATTTATTTATTTATTTAGATACATACGTTTACACATGTTGATAAATACACAATAATAAATATATACACATATAATAATAATTTTGATAAATTTAATTTCGAAGCAGGATTACGTGGTATCGATTCAAAATGATTTTTAATTTATATGGAAATTTTTATTGGTTTCAAAATGAGTAATGTACGAAATAAAATATATAAAATAATGGTTGTATAATTAATATTTAAAAATTTTCAAAATTCTAGATGAAATTCGATAATAATAGAAGTAACGTAACATGTGATTTACATAATTAATAAACACGATTCGAAAATTAATAACGCCGATATCTCGTTCGTTGAAGTATATAAAGATGTGAAAGTGAATTTTATTTCTAACAGGAACATCAATTCCGTATTCTTTCAAGTATAATATCTTTGAAGATTTCATCGATCGTATCTGTTCCATTTTATTGTTCGATCAAGAAATAATCACAAGGATTTATGTTTTCAGATGTCAATCTTCCGATTATATAACTAAATACATTTATAATACTCGAGCAGTTCTTGACGAAATATTTTAAAAATTATATAATTTCCTTCTTTACGTTTATTAATTTTAAAAGCGATTCATTCAAATATTAATTTATTTTCTAAAATAAAGAGATTATAATCGACTATTATTATTTCTTTTGCAATTAAATATTACTGTTAATGCATAATTTAATGTATAATTTCATTCATTAATAGAAATACATATAACATTTTATTTTTAATTTAACAATATTAGTAAAACGTAATTATATAAATATTTATTAATATAAATTACTTTCGAATTTCACTATTCTGAAATTACTAAACTAAATACACTAAACCAAAGTTAAAATATACATTATACGCCACTGATTTGTTTTAACTTCTTCTTAGGTTTCGCTCAAAAGATACAGATCTTGACGTTTGACCCACTTAACGACTGTATCGTATGAGATACTGTACAACATTTCCCAGATAATTTTCAAAATAATCAATCTTTGAAAAATTCGTGATAAAATCGAATTTATAATTAATGGTACAGTTCGAACAATGATCCATGGATGCGATATTAAATCTAAAAATAACTTATCCCCATATCTTGTACCATCTCTTTCTAAACATTGCAATAAATCTCGAGATCTAACGTTTTACGGACCATCGATTCGACTCGACAGTGTATATCCAGCGTGTCAAACTAACTTCTTATCTCACAATATCGAACTCACGGCAATAATAGAGATCACGATTCTATTATATTAAACACGAATTGCAATAATAAATTTTCGTTTTTCAAGTTATTTTAATTTATTTCCAACGTACGAAGAATATGTACTAGAAAGTACATATGGTATTTCAGTTTTAATGAACGTTTCGCAAGGTAGCACACGTGAGAATAAAAAGATTTTTTAAATTCATGTGCATACCAAGAATACTTTCCAAATTGTTTTTTCTTAACGCGACAAATATATACTTTTCAATTTTTATATTAAATAAATTTTTAAATCTCGTAAGTTCCCTCGTTACTTTGGGGAGCCGATAAAATCGATCAGGTTTAAGATTAAGTTTAATTTTATATGTTTTGAACAATGGAAAATATAGCATTATACGCTATATATTTTCACATTGGACATATTTATAAACAAAGTTACACAATTTAAGTTAAAAAGACGCGTTATTTATAGGAAAATTTAAAATTCTTCCGAGATCCAATCTTTGACGATTTAATTTAGATCTCGGTATTTATTAATCCATCTACGTGCACATTGCAAATAGATTTTTCTATTTTTTAGCCTCTTATTTTTAAGGTTTGCGTGTCTAACTTAAGTTTAATGTCCTAGTTTTAAGTAATTACGAGAACTGGAGGATCTACGCCGACACGAAAGTCGTAATCGAGCACGACCTCGATCGTAAAGATTATATAGTAATCTCTATTGAAAAGAGAAAGGGATCGTAAAATCGGTCAGACGTCAGTTCACACGTTCGGCCATCAGAAAGAGAGAGAATCGAGAAAAAAAAAAGAAAAAATTGAGAATGAGCGGTCGAAACGATTTCTATTAAAAAAGGAAAAAAAAAAAAAGAGAGAGAGTAAAATGCTGCATCTGGATGTTATCTGCATCAATTGACGTCGCTTTAACACGCTCACTGCTTGCCAAATTTGTAATATAATCACAAAGCATCGTATTCAAATTATATAACACAATTTGTCAGTGATTATAATAAGTAATATTATGTTTCAAATTAAGATAAAGAAATTTACATAATGTATAGAATCTTGGCGAAGGTTACGAAAGAATTTTTAATAGAATAATAATTAATGTTTATGATTAAAAATTTATAGATTTCATTTTACTTAGAAATAAAATAACGCTTACACGTGTTAAAAATTTAAAGAAAAAAAATATGTATTTAAAATTTTATAATTTTTGTTTAATATTTAAAATTGAAATTAATTATTTTTTAAGTTGATGAATGAAACGAGAGATATGCGCACGGAAAGTCGATCAGAATCAAATGAATATCTTAATTCGATTCAGTGATTATTGAAAAGCGTATAATATACAGATCTAATATAACAAAATTCTAATATAAATATTAATATGTACAAAAGTCGAAAGATAATTAATAAAATTAATTAATTCATGATTTATACGTAATAAAATTTAAAATAAAAATTTATGTAAAAAAATCGAATCATTATGTCAACGCGATAATTTTTTAATCTTATTATTAACAAAATTAAAAGTTATATCATAGAGATTACGTATGTAATTGTTCTGTTTGCTTATTATCGAAACGTGGCTGATACAATCATTAGTGTCCTAGGCTTTTCTACGTGGATCGATTAAAAGCATGAATAATAATCGACCAACGAATTGAATTTCTGTGTAATGAATAAAAGATCAATCACTGTTCAATAGCGTGTAAAAAACAATTCTGTAACAAGATTTCGAAGATTGTTCGAAGTGATCAGTCTAAGATATATTATATTTTATAAAAATGGTAGAAAACCATTCTTTTTTTTATTTTCCATATTTTATCATTTTTTTTTTAATTGAATGTTAATTATTTTATTATTAAATTTGTTCTGGTTTTAAATAAATTCTTTTTATAAATGATAATATTCTTTAATTTATAAATTTAACTGATGAAATGAATATTTATTTTTTGAAAGGAACAAAAAATAATAATAATCATATCTTTCCTTTTTTTAGTAAAATAAACATGTAATGAAAAATAATCCATAATATTTGTTTAATATTAAAATTTCGACGTTTTTTATTCTTTTTATCCTTCAGTCTTTCTATCAATTGAATTTCTATCATTACATATTTATATATATGTAAGATAAATATAAGATAAAATAAGTTTTCATTATTTTCATTAAAATAAAAAGAAGCAATAAAAGATAAAATCTATAATATCATATTAACGATTAAAATTTCTAATATATTTCTGCTTTTCCTATTCTTAAGTTGAATTACTTCAATAATATAATTATTCATAAAATTCTAATTAAAATAAAATAATAAAATAATTTTTTAGTTGATTATTCAACGAAATAAGAAAAATAATGGGCATTTTAATAATGACGTCATTAAAGTCTGTCATTTTTAAAGAGAGGGAAAAAAAAATGAAACGCAATAAAACGTTCAAATACAGAGAATAAATTTGAATATTGTTTTTTTCTTCTCACGCAATAATTACGTAATAAAATCCCAGCATTTTGAAGAATATGATAATTTTTACTCACGGAAACATTTATTATTTTAGCGAATTTTCTCGTTTAACGATATAAATTTGTTGAATATATTATCAAACGATAAATAAAATATTTCTTGTCTCTTATCATCATATTAATAAGTATCATGAAAAAAATTTAAAAAAAATATATATCAAGTATTATTAAGTATATAAGAATAGTTAATCATTTTTTAAATAAATGGACAATAAATTAAAACGGAAATAAAAAAAATATCGAAAACATTTTAAGAAATATTTACATTTGAGACGTTAATTTAGGAATTTCATTTCACAGAAATGAAAGTAACGATATTATTCATAAAATCATTGATTAAAAAAATGTAATTATTTAAAATTAAATTATTATAACAAAGTTAATTGGAATAAATTTTTCAATTAATAAACTTTTTTATTAGAAATTTCTTCTCATAGATCTATATCATTTGCAATAATATAGCAATATTAGCAATTCTGACGCTTTAATTCCTATATTCATCGAATGTAAATCATTCTTCTCCAACGGTGAAACGATCATCTTTAAATCAAATCGAATCTTGCGCTTTTAATTATTGATCAAGAGATAAACATTTTATATTTTAACGAAATTAATTTTTCGCTCTCAAGAACAATATTTTCATTCATTTTTATCAGAATTACTCTTGACTTTTGTCAACCACTTGGATGAACCAATTGCATAAATTAAGGAATAAACAATACCAGACAACAATAATTGCGGCACGATATTTGCTTTTTTTTTTTTTGTAACGTGAAGATACGACAGCAACGAATCCTCGATGAAAAGAAAACGCAACAGCCGCGTTAGCAGCATCATTGAAATAATTATTGACGAAACGCATACGTTAAGTAGTATCGAAAATATTAAGGAAAAGTTTAAAAAAAAAAAAAAATGGTGAAAAAAAATTGAGCACAACACCATGATTCTTTTATCAGAAAAAAGAAACAAAAAATTTTTCTTCTTCATCTTAAATTCTAATTATAACCGATGAAAATTCTATTACTTCTAACAATAACGATTAAGTTATTATAGTAAACTTAACGCAGCCTCGGGTTTCAGGAATCCGTTGGACAGCAGTTTAAAAATACAGCATGTGGATCTAGGTAGATTGGAAGTTCGATAACGTAGAGACTTGAACGCCTTTTTCGAGGCACAATCCTTAACCATGTTTCATTTCACGTTTTCATTCGCGAAATATTACAAGAAGGTAAATAGTAAAAAATTTATAAAGGTACACGATGTAATAAAGTAGTCGTAAAATGGGATAATGTTCTAAAAAAGATAGGATACATAGGATAGGATTCTTATTGAAAGTATCTATGGAGGCCTACCACCATGTATTCGATTTAATTTTTTCTTAGAAATAATTTAATTTTAGAGAGATAAGATACCTAGAATTTCCAGAGCACCAATTGCAAGAATCAGAGGATTGAATAAATTTTTGAGAACTACGCATCAAGTCAGCAGATGAAAATTCTATGTAGAGTTATTTTTTCTTTTTCTTTTCTTTTCTTTTTTTTTTTTTCCGTAAACGAAATTCGATTCGCCTTACCAAATTATTCGACTCGATAAGTCGATTTTTAATAAAAATTTGATTGTTATTTGTTCATTATAAGCATAAGGATTCTCGATAACTTAATTCTTCACTTCAAAATAACCACACGATTCCAACAATTTCATATTGGAAATCTTAATATCTGAACGTTCATCAGGATCAACCCTAAACGACGATCGATGTCGAAGTTTGAGCAGATCGTTGGCTGTGGTGAAACTTCGTCAAATTTCGCGACTAGGCTTCAACAGGTCGACACAGATCGATGGAAAAATTATTGACACAGAGAGACAACGACGAGGGTCAATCAGCAAATATCCACCTCGAGGTTCCATATCCGTACAGCGGTGGCACGTCCATGATGTCGTGACAGAACAAGAAAATTCCAGAGGAACGATGAACGCGCGTCTCAAACGTTTTTTTTTCTTTTCCTTTCCTTTTTTTCGTAAAACTTTGTCACACGTCGAACTTCCGTCGAAGACTAAAACAAGCTCCCTCGAGCTTACTTTGGAACGTTTGATGACCATTAGAAAGAAAAGTTTCAAAAACGCGTTTTTAAACTCGTTCAAAATATTTTAACGTTTCGACCAAAACGTTTCGAAGTTCAAATAACAAGACTTATATTCGCTGAGTGTGTGTATATATATATATATATATATATACTATATATATATATATATGTGTGTGTATGTACGAGGAATTCGATATATCTATCTCACTTCCACTCAAGCGGCTTTTTAATCGCGTATTATATAATATACGCTGTATAATACACATCGCTAATGATAATGGAAAAAAAGCATAATATAATTTTGATCTATTCGAAGCAAGTTAATTTTGTTCTTTCATCTAAAATGTAAAAATGATTTCCTTAAAGGAAATTTTTTAAAAAATCTGTTTTTATATTCCCGTAACATAAATCTATATATATATATGTATATATATATCAATATATAAACATTTTTTCTTCGATTAATTAATGTGTTAATGTTATGAAAAATACAATTTAATATCTAAATTCTGAGGCTTTATATTATTCAATATATTCGACGAATTATTATATTTTTGTGTTAAACTTTTTTTTTTTTTTAAATTTAAGATTTCACTTGTAAAACAATTTAATACTTCAATTTCATCCATAAATTCATCTTCCATTTCTGCAAAATTTTTCAAATGTGTAATACATACACATTTACTTTTTCCAATTTCGTTTCTTTTCTTTTATGGTAAAATTTATGAAGATAGGAAGAGGGAATAGGAAGTATATTGATCCGAAATTGTCGTAATTCATAAAGCTGGCTGCATATTCGTTACGGGAACAAAAGATATGTTGAAACATACGAATAAGAGAAAAAGAGATCCAACGAGAGACAACGAGATTCGATTTCATTCACCAGATTTTTATGCGGTCAATCTGAATCAGTAGCTGCATCAACTTACAAGCAGTCGCCGCAACCAAACGCAGTTTTTCTCCTTAATATTTATTTTCCCCTTTCCCTCGTTTACTTTTCTGCATTGCCATTATTATAAGAAAGTAATTTTATTTATATCGAAAATTCGAAACCTCTCTTGCTCGACACTTTTATGATCTAAAAATACCTTTAATTTATCTTTAAACTTTAATAATATCTTTAATAATTAATTATTTTATTTCAATTAATAATTTTATATACTTTGATTGTACTTTATATATTATATTCATATTCAAAACAAAAGAAGTTTCGAATATCAAAAAATTACGAACTTTCGATTGTCGAATAAACGAGATTATGTTTAAAAAAACGCGCTTTCGTCGTGAATGAAAATATTAGCATAACTATTAAAAGTATCAACTAAATATATAAAGGCCCAGTGATGCAAACAATTGTAGCATCTTTCTCTTCCTTTCTCGTGTTGTATGCACGACCTGATACACGTCATCAGTAGTACGATGTATTGTTGTGTAGATATAAGATTAATGACCGATTTCCATCGTCCACATATACATTTGATCCATGAGTTTCCTCGTCGCTCAGCACCACAATTAATATATTTCTTGCGACGGTGTGTGAAACGATTGTGCTAACAATAATAATAAAATAATACGATTGCTTTTTAGCAATAATTCATAAATTCAATAATTTTGTTGAATCCAAGAACGATTATTTCGAATTCTAAGAGTATTATTTTTTTTTACGAATATTTTTTAAAGAAATCAAATCGGTTTTTATAAAAGTCTGTTTTATATATCGTTGTTTTAGTGATTGATACGTTTTATGTATGTTGTTTAACTTAATACGTATTAGGAACTAGTACCATTGTTATAATCCTAAATTTTAGCCACAAAAATGGAAAATTTACGCTATTTTTAATGGATTTAACGTTCAATACATACTTTGAACCGAAGGAAAAAACTGCACTTGATAAAATGGTGCAAAGTATACAACAGGAAAAACAGAGTAGAATAATTCGATGACCATTGTGTCCACGTAGAACAGTGCAAACGGAAATGCACTTGAATGATAAGGCGATGACTCCCAGCGTTCAAGGACCTTGCAAGAAAAATGCACTCCTTTCTTGCGCTCCTCTTAACTTATATTTTTTAAAATAAACTAAATATGTAAAAATCACGATTCATACATAAACGACCTTTATCCGCGCCTTTTTATTTTAATTGGACTTCGACATTTTTTACTACTTTTTTTTTGTAGAAAAATAATAAATACTTAATTTGTATATAAAAAAAATAAATTATCATATTAAATCTTATTATTTCCTATATTTTTAGAATTTTTGTTGTAAAAATAATTGTATGGACGTACGATACATGTATTTTAATTTAAACTTTGCAAAATATATGTTGCTTTATTTATGCATGACTTCTTATTTATAAATAAACTTACCTTCTATGAATAATGAATGAATCAAATAATCATAGTTGCTGCATTTTAAGATAATATACTTCGAAATATTTAAACGCATAATGGAATAGGTTATTAAAAGAAAAATTTGATATGATACATTTTAAACATATTTTCAAGTTCTATTTTATGCAACATGAGCAGAATCCATGATTATGATCCTCTATATCAACTTAAAACTTTTACAAAAAGATATGAGTTTATATGAAAAATGTTTCTCTTCAAAAAAGTTTTCCTTTTAGAAATTTTTTTTTTTTAATATAATTCAGTACCATTCGAGTAACATGGTACATCTTGAAAAAAATGCTCAATTATTATATTTTATTAAGGTAAGTTTATAATATTAGGATGTATGTGATAATCAATATTTTAAAAAATGAAGAACATATAAAAAATAATCATGCAAATATATAAAAATGTTCTTCATTTCTATGCAATATTTCGCTTTTAATTTTTTTTATTGTTTTCATTATCACTATTTTATTAATTACTTACCATTTCTCATTAGATAGCATGAATGTATAGTAAAAAGAGAAAATATTTTGCATGAAATGTAAATGTGAAATGGTGCTTAATTCTCAATGACCATCTTGGAACATTCCAAGATAATGAAGAACTAAATGAGCCTGTAGTAAAATCACAACACTTCCTTCCAAAATTATGAGCTAGATTTTATTACATTACTTATGAAGCATTACCTTCACTTTAGATACTTGAGAAATCTCTTCCTTCTTCACCCTCAGTTAAAATGTACGATGAAAGATAAGAAGTTGATGAGAATAAAGACGACCAAGCAGCAAGTCCATCAGCGAAGGATAATAAAATGAAGAAGTGGAAAAGGAGTCAACTGCACCATGTCATTGTACTAAAGTCCAGTGATGATGGTGATACCTGATCTTGACACCTAACACACACTCAGTTGCCTAAGATCCTGCAACACACATCATTTTTTCCATACTGTACCTATAAACCTCTTATAACAATCACATACTGTAACTATAAAATAAATATTAAAAGTTTCAATTTTATTTAATTCTAAAAATTATATTATTTAAACATTACAATATATTTTATACATTACTTCTTAACTTTGAAATTTTTAAGTTTTCCCCTCATATATATTAATTTTTGCAAGTAGTAATAATGTATATTTTTATTAAAATCCAATATTATATAATTTTATACTAGGCAATATATATATATATATATATATATATATATATATATATATATATATATATTTAAATATATATATATTTAAATTTACTGTTCTTTATTTGAATAAAAAAATTAATAAAAATGAATAAAATTATTTTTATTCAATTATTTTCTACACAAAAAATATTCGATTTTTTTTAAAATAATAAGATATAAAAATTAATATCTAATAAATACATCTAACGATTCTTTATATCAATATATTTGAATCTAATATCTAAAACATTGTAGTAATATTATATTCAATAAAATAAAATATTACTTAAATTTCGATACTTCACAATTTTCAAAGCACGAAAAAACTATGTATAGGAAAAAATATTTTCTTAACTACAAAAAAAATGACAAAAAAGTGCATGAATTAAATGATTTCACACATGATAAAACTAAACTTCAAAACCAATAATAAAATTCAAAGAAGAAAAATTTTTTATTACATTGTGCATTACCCATTCGCCATTTTCACAACTTGGAAATGTTGATCGAAATATTTTGAGAAGCACACCAGAATATTTGACTCACCGAACTTACTATGCAAATACGGCGTATCTCATAAGGAGAATGTTGATTATAGAAGCCGTAAACAAATTTAAACACGACAACAAAGAAATTTTCGCTTTCAATGAACGACAATTGCTTCCTGTCTTCAGCCAATTCTGTAATGGCTGTCGTTTTCCGTGCAATCGGTTGTGAAAACCCCGCAGTCGTATTATTCACTATTACCAATATTTCATAGTTAAATTCGATATTTCTATTTCAATATTATCTTGTCACTTTTATATTTATATTCATATAATAATAATTAAGATATAATAAATTAAAAATAAATTATTTAATGTTAAATAAATTAAAAAATCTAAATTTTATTTTAAAAGTTTATTTTTAATATTCAATATTAATAAAAATAAATATGTAACATTGATTGTATAATATATTAAATTATAAAAAAATGTTTATATCATATTTTTTTTATAAAATATATATAAAAAAATTATATTTATTTAATATATTTAATATTTATATTATAATTATATTTTTAATATAAAGAACATGAAAAAGTACGAAAGTAGGTTTTTTAATTTGGCAACACTTGTTTGGCTTGTGAACAATTCGTGATATTCGAGAAAACACGAAGTAGTAAGTAACTGATTGCGCGGGTAGACGGTTAGTGCGTAGGATTTGTAGAGTGTAATACAAAGAAAAATGGCGATGGCAACAACTCAAGTTAAAGGAAGCGGATGGCCAAGGAGAGCCAGTAACAGTTCGTTCGAAGGAAAAGTTGTACAGAACCAGTCTGTAACTATCAACAGGACAGTTAACTTGTAAGTGATAATCAATATGTGACTTAATTACATTATTTTTTAGAGTTAATGTTTTGACTGCCTCTCCTGTAGAACAACTATGGCCGGTTAAGAGACGCTAGCAATTAAAATTATGTTCCTAACACCTTTCAATGCATCTTACATGGTACAACCATGAGACGGCTGTTCATCTTTTCGTTAAGTACACATGGAAATTTTAAGCAATATTTCATTGAAATTATTATTATTAAAATTATTATTGATTAATGATTTAATAATTTATTTTTGCTTATATTTATCGCGAAACATAACCAATTATTTTAAAATGCCATGAAAATTTTCATGTAACAAAATGTTTTCTATAAATTATTTTCTCACAATCCATAATATATATATATCTTCATTGAATTAAAAATGAATTAAATATATGATTTTTTGCTTAAAATTTCCAAATATATAATAAAATGATGTCTTTCGTGCTTTATTTGCACAAAATATAAGCTTCTGATTATAAAGAAGTTAAAGACATTTAATTTCCATTAAATTATATTTATATTTATCAAAATTATAGCCATCATATATAATGTACATTGGCCTCTTTTATACATTGAATGTATGTTTGCGTATGAAAATATGTTTTGTTATTTTTTATAGTCACAATAATATAAATGTGACTTTTAATTTATAATGCGTATATATTTGAAGAAATAAATATATTGTCATAGATTATTGTTTCTCATATACTAATTATTTTGATATTATGTATAAAAAATATATAAAGCAAACAATTTTAAAAATTATAATCTAAGATTATATATCTCTTAATAGATAAAATTATAAATGTTTATATTTTTTTTATTAGTAAAATGAATTTTTATGTAAGATAAATTTTGCAAAATAACATTTTTTTATATCCAAATTATCATAAATGTATTTGTTATAAATAGTTCATAATTGTATTTATTTGTTATACTTTTAAGAGATCACATAACGTGCACAGATATTGTGAATATTTTAAATAATCTTTTATAAAACAAAATTTTAATAGAATATTACATTTGAAATTTATATCTTTTACTTACTGCGACATTAATAATGTTTTAAAAATGAAACAACATACTGAAGAATGTAACATATTTATTATATAAATATATTTATTTACAAGATATCATTTATAAGTGAATAATAAACTCAGATTATATGATGTAAAGAATTAATTGTATAGGTATAAGTATCTTAATTACTTATTTATATTTTGATATTTGGCAAGTTTATAGTTATATAGTGTTTAAAGATATTATTAAAAATTATTACAACATATTTATTTGGTATGAAAATTATTGTGATTTATTCACATATAATTTATAAATTACAATATGTCAATGCATATGTCACAATATATTACATAAAAAATATTTTTTAAAAAAGATAAATACATGTACTATATATTTCTAAACAAATAATATAATACATTTGATTATTTATAATTAATGTAAACATGTAATATTATAAGTAATATAATAATTTATACAAACAATTTATATTTAATATTTTGTATTTTATAATTAAGTGATTATTACATATGAGATCTTTATGTAGAAATTTAGTTTTCAAACAGAAATTTAACTTGTTACTTGATAAATTGATAAATATTATTAAATAACATTGTATTTGTAAATCATATAAAATTATCAATTCTAGCATTTATTTACAATTTTATTATACATGTGTGTATATATATAAATATATAAATATATATATATATATATATACATTTTTTTTATTCAATGTATATACATTTTTAAATATAAAAAATGTCAGATATAAAATGATGATTTAAAATATTATAAAAAAATCTTTGTATGTTATTCCTCTTGCTTGCATGAGCACAAAATAATATTTTTTGTCTTGTATAAAAATGTGAAAATTAATATAAGGTTTGCTGGGGACAAAATTATATGTTCAGACTATCTAGTGCATTGTGAGTACCTGTATAATCTTTATCACTATATATTGTAATATTTGTGAAAGTGATGTTGAAGAGACTGGATTTAGTTACTGAAGGATTGCATAAAAAGTAAGAACCTAACACAAAAATAAAACTCATTTATCATAGATATCCTTTGACAAACTATACATTTGGAACAAAAGAGCCACTCTTCGAGAAAGATCCATCTGTACCAGCAAGGTTTCAACGTATGCGAGATGAATTCGATAAAATTGGAATGCGTCGCAGTGTTGAAGGGGTTTTATTGGTACATGAACATGGATTACCACATGTTCTCCTGCTCCAATTGGGAACAACTTTCTTCAAATTGTAAGTATTATTGTGATATCAATTAAGTGTATGTGAAAATTCAAAGGATGAATTCAAAATTTATGCAATAAGAAAATTATTAGAATTATTAAATTAATCATTAGATTATCAGTTATTAGATATCATGGAATTTTATTTAACAATTTTTAGTTTTCTCATATCTCTAAACTTGATTAAAAAATCTATTAAAAGATATAAAAATATTTATACATTTTTATTTATTATTTTTTAGACCTGGTGGAGAACTAAATGCAGGAGAAGACGAGGTAGAGGGCCTGAAACGGCTCCTTACAGAGGTAACAGTTAGCACGAAGCCTTATGCTACCTATATGGTAGCTAGGAGTGGCACTTTGATATGTTAGATTATAACACTGTTTAAGGATCAATTGTATTAATCCTACAAATATTTGTAGAACTTATGTAACCGGGCCTGTAGCTCAAAATAGGGAATTTTATTAAATTAATTATATTAGTATTTATATTTTTAGTGTGCTGCATGCCCGGACATTTCAATGTTTATAGTTATGAAATTATAATTTTTTACATTATACATATCATGGTTAGCTAAGAACATTGTTCTTGTGTCACTCGCTATATGTTAATTCAGAAATAGAAGAGGCAAGACATGAAGATTGTAATACTATAACAAGAAGACTGTATTTTATATATCATTATCAATTTTTTGTTGTAATTCATTGAAAAGACAAAAAGTACTTAAAATATTTAGGATTATGATTCTTCTTCATATAACAAATAGGCACTTTTTAGATTTTATATTTACTAATTTATCAAATTTTTTATTAAAATGATAAACGTATGTACAACAGCTGTTTCATTTAATTAGGTATCTGTAAGTAAAAAAAATCGGAAGTATTTCTATAAATACTTTTAATCTATATACATTATATAGAAGGAACATAGTAGGTAATCATTGATCAAGTTAAATTGTTACCCGAATAAAATTATACACCCATCTTAAATAATGTAAACAATGTACATATGTCAAAATTATGTAACCATGTTCTTAGTGAACTGAACGAAGAAGATTGTATTTTGATGTATACACAGTATAGTAGAATTGGGAAAGAGAAAAAGAAAAAGAAAAATAAATGATACTATAATATTAAAATAATTTTCAGACCTTTGGGCGTCAAGATGGTGTTAAACAGGAATGGGTGATAGAAGATACCATTGGAAATTGGTGGAGACCTAATTTTGAACCACCTCAGTATCCTTATGTACCACCACATATTACCAAGCCGAAGGAACATAAAAGGTTGTTTCTTGTTCAACTGCAAGAGAAAGGTAATATATCTTTTATTTATAATTTTTATTCATGATTAAAAATATATTACCATATTAAGATGTAATAAAATCCAATATTATAATATAATTATTTTTATATTTTTTAGCTCTATTTGCAGTACCAAAAAATTATAAATTAGTAGCTGCACCTTTGTTTGAATTGTATGATAATTCACAAGGATATGGACCTATTATTTCCTCCCTACCCCAATCTCTTTGCAGGTAATTTTTGAATATATAATTATAATATATAATATATAAATTTTTGAATTTATATCTAATTATTTTTTAAAATTATTTTATTTTATATGTTGCAGATTTAATTTTATCTATATGTGAAAGAAGAAATAAGTGAGAAAGTAATTTTATTTAAGTTAACAGAAATTAACTATTATAAATACAGTATGTATGAGATGATGAGTGAAACTGCAAAAAACCCTGTGTTCTATGTATAATATAATATGCACTAAAAATTAAATCATTTTTTAAGTAGTACTTATATAATTCATTAGCACTTTTAATTTACATTCCTTATAATCTTATTTCATACTAATAATAATAATTTATAATATTATTCATATATCAATTATAATCTAATTTAAATTTGTAATATTTATATTTATTCATAAGATGTACATAGATGTACTTTGCCATTTACATATAATTGTGAAGTGTTTTAACTTTATATTATAAAATTTATTATAAAAAATTTATATATATAATTTATATATATATAAAAATAATATATGATAATTATAATTATATTATATATAAGATTATGATAAAATTTATGAACTTCGATATTATAGAGATAAAATTTATGATTCATAATAAAAATTGTTAATATTAGTTATTATAATTTTAATAAATAAGCAAATCAAACGCGTTTTTTTTTTGTATACAATTTTTATATTTGTTTTGATCTTTAGAATTAATTTTTCAAAATATCTTATGAATATTAACATTTTGTATAATAATGTATGATATAAGAAAAATAATTTATAATAATATTTGTAATAGTAATATAGTAGTTCTACATTCTAAAAAAGGACATGTAGTTTTTTAATATTTAATTTAATAACTTAATTATACTCTATTCTTTGTTGAAAATCAAATATTTTTAAGTGAAAAAAAATTACGAAAATTTATCTTTATAATTTATCTATAAACTTATGGTTTGAACCGCCATTTTGTATTTAGCAAAGATAGGAACACATATTCTTATTTACCTGATATTCAGGAATACTAGATATTTATTTGAAATGTTAGAAGATTGCGTTTAATATAACAAGAAAACATATATATTAATATACAAAATGACACAAGATGAATCAATCATAACAAAGGTACTTGTAATAATAAAATTTTATATATTTTTATTTCAATTAGTAAAATTATCTTATCTTAACCTGTATTTATAATTATTAAATATAAATTAATTTTTTCATATATTAGATACAGAAAGTAGAGGATACATTAAATGAATCTATGTATAAATTAGATATGCTGACAAAAAAACTTAAAACAAAATTATTCACAATGGAAACTCGTGAAGAGTTGGAAACACAATTAGAAGAAATTAAAGAGGTACTTAAAAAGAATGAAGAAAAATTAAAAAAATTAAGAAAACAGAATACAAAATCATTCATGGTAGCAGCAAGCATAATTTTTGCATGTTTTTTGCTCTATGGATTATATTTAATGTTTTATGGAACAATATAAGATTTTTATATTATATTATATTTATATTTTTTATAATATCTTTTATTGAAAAATATTATTTTCTGAATTTTATATTAATATGAAAAATTTTTTATATGTTGCTATTTTGTATCATATCAATATTGTTAACATATAACATATATTTAAAACATATATTTTCTTATAGATCAAAAAAAACAATTTACTATACAACAATATATTAATTTTTTTTTCACAATTATTATATGTTCAAAATTTTTAATTCATAATCAAATATGAGCATAAGATACCAACATAATTTTCCAATAAGACTGATTGCATTATGTTTTATTTACATTGCATAAACAAATTAATTTCATAATATAAAATATAATTGTCTTACTATATAAGTAGTAAAAAAAAAATTTTAAATTATTTATCTTACATTATTTGTTTTTACAACAAATTTACAGTATTTAACTGAGAACAGTTAAGTTATTGAAGCATTGTAAATAATGTTATATTTTAATTTATGAACATATAAAAGGGTAAGTTAAAATTTATTAATCAGTAATCAAGTCATATTGTGGAGTTCCAGCACGACGACTTTGCATGTATTTAGCATGTATTTCAGTATCAAGATAATTAGATCTAATAGCAGGATTTTCTTTCATGGCAGATCTCCATTCCAACTGTAATTTTAAATAATAGATTAGAAATGTATTATTTATATATTCTAATATAATTTGTGTGGAATAAGTAACTACACATTTACTAAATATTTTACCAGTCTTTTAAATCTATCATGAGGTATAGTAAATTGATCTCCACGTAGCATTTTAATTGTATTGGATCTTTCCCACCATGGCCATATCATAAAGTCTAACATGCCAGGAGAATTACCATGAAAGAATGGTGTACCTCTTGATGCAAGTTCTCTTTCAAAAAGTTCCAACTCTGATAAAGCTTCATCAAATATATCTTGATCTATAGATGTATTAATAAACAACTGAAAGATAAATATTTATATTTTAATTCTAATATGTTATATTTGTATTTTATAAATAAATTTTATGTATGAAAAACAAATACCTTACACATAGTATTTATAACAGAATTAAATCTACCAATTAACAACTTATCCTTAGCTCTAGCTAGAGGATCATTAGGATATAGTTTGTTTTGTGGATATGTATCGTCCAAATATTCAGCAATTACAAGACTTTCATATAATATTTCTCCTCCTTCTAATTCTATACATGGAACTTTACCCAAAGGACTTTTTTCTAATAGCCAATCAGGTTTATGAGTCAAATTTACATAAACAACATCGTGACTATAATAAAAAAAAACTATTTACTCATGAGATTTTAAAATAATTTATGAATAAAAATACAAAAAATAAAATAGATGAGTGTCCTATTTAAATTAAATAAAATATGTTCTTAATATATAAAGAAAATATAAAAAATTACATTATAATTTTAAAATGTTAATTCACTTACGGTATATGTTTCGCGTCAAGTACTAAATGAATTCTTTGGGCATATGGACAAAATCGCATACTATATAAACGTATTTTTCCAGGTACAATGGGTGGAGCAACTGATCCTAGAAAATAATAGAATAAAAAGAATTATTTTTTAATTATATCAATATTAAGTTTTAATAATATAATCTTACCGATAGTCAAATGTTTAGAACTCATTTCAATAGTATAATCGATAAGGAACTTCTAAAAATTGTTCGGATCAATTGCGGAAATATTCTTTAACTATGAATAATGTTTCACATTTTCCTGCAACCTAAGTGGTCCAAGAAATATTGATGATGATTCAAAGTTCTCCAGCTTATATATCTGTTTTAATAAGAACTACGATCTCTTCAAAATTTAATATCTAAATATAATTTTTTTATTATATAATTTGTTTTTAAAATCATCTTAATTATAATAATCAAAATATGATTATTACTAATTTTAATCTTTTTTCATTTTTTTCTAAATACTTTGGAGGATTTTAAATTTATAAAAATTAAAAACTGAAGGTTAGATTTAAACTTGACAACTTTTAAAAAGAAAGGTTCTAGTATTTAGGGAAAAAATTTAAAAAAATTTGTTTAATTAAAAATTATGGTAAGTTTTGATATCAAGTTATCAGTTCAATATAAGATTACAATATAAGATACACAAATAAGATTACAATATTAATAATAATTGTAAAATTAAAATTTAAAGTAACATTATAAGAAAAATATATGATAGAATATATAGATTTATATCATAATCTTATAATCTTATATTTTTTAATAGAATTTACATCTGAAAAATATACTGGTTATATTACAGTTTAAATATTGTGATTTTTTTATTATGATCATTTAAGTATTCATACTATATATGATAAATAAGATTAATTATCTTCTTGAAATTTAAATATTATATCATGTTATATCAAAAGCTTCAAAGCAGCATAAAATAGAATTATAAATTAAAAATAAATAATAATTAGAGATCAGAATTATTTTTTGATATCTTTGAAAAAAATATTTTTGTTATTTAAGAATGGTTAAAAAATGCTAATTTTTAATTCATTATTTTATTTTATCTTACCTTTAAAAAGATATTTTTAAAATTAAAGAGATGGCGTTAACAGTCAATTTTTCTTTGTTCAATCATTGTTTTTCTTATCTATATTTGTTTTTGATATATAACTATAAACGAGGTAGGGAATATTACTTGAACAGACATTTTTGTTTCAAAACTATGATGTATCTTAATGTAAAAAATATATGTATTTACAATTTATTTTTAAGATGATAATAATTTTGCAAAATAGAATATATTTTAATATAAAATATGACGCGAGTATTTTCCTCTTATAAATCAATTTTTATCTTATTTTATTTTATTCGTTTTTTATAAGATATGTAAAATATATATATATAATATATATATATTATATATATATATTTTATTATTATATTATTATATATTATATATTATATATTATATATTATTATATATATATATTTTATTACAATATATATTATATATATATATATATTGTATGTATATTAAATGTATATTATATATACATTTTTATATTATATATAGGAATATTATATTATATATAGGAAAGCATTAGAGAAAATTTTAAATATATTTGAAATTTAACAAGAATTTTTTTTATTTCAGTTGATTGTATTAATTTTTCCTGATTAGATTGAATATGATTTTTAAATTCTATTTTAAATGGTAAATAAAAATTTTTTATTTTTTAATCATAGTTAATAATTCAAAGCATAGAAAATCTATAAGATGATAGGTATATTATTCTATCGTTCATTTATGATTGAATTTTTTAGAATAGAAATTTCTTTTTTTTTTCTCAAAATCGCAAATTTAATCATTCATTTAATTGATGAATCTTTTTGCATTTGTTGGTGTATATTTTTTATTAGTTATTATTTATTAGTTAGATCGAATATAATTCTTAATTATAATTTAAAAATTTAAAAAGTCTTAAAAGAAATTTTGACAGCAAAGAAATTAAAGCAAAGAAATAATTTAATTTGACTAAGTATATATAATAAAATGATCTAAATGTAATCTAAAAAAAAAATAGCAAAAGAAATCCAAATGTAACATAATTAAAATAATACAAATCATTCATATTTTTTTTAAAATATTGCAATGTAATATGCAAACTATTAATATATTTTTAGAATGTATTTATGGATATCTTTAGAGAATTTATAAAAACCAAAATAAATATAATTGGTATAATTATATATAATAAATTTTATTATTAGAAAGAATTGAAGTTTGTGGAAAACGAAATTAGATTGAATAAAAATTTATTTCTATTTTTATCTAATGTTTATAAACTTGTTTATAATTTAATAAATAAGTTTCAATCAATATTTTTGCATATTAATTTTTTTATTTTAAAATCGATCTTTCATAAATATATTAACGTCCCATATGATTCGAAAAATATATACTACGTAATATAAAGTAAATTTAATGATCGTAAAATAGAATTATTATGTTATAATCATTAAATCATTTTGCATGAAATAATTTAAATGTGAGCTTAGTAATCATACTTCGAATGGCTCTATTCTATGTCATGTCGTAATATAGGATATCCCCTCCAGAAGGTAGAGTCAAACTATCGGTGTGCTTCTCTTTACCTGACCGCCAGTCACAATTTCAAATTATCCAGGACGAGTTGTGAGCTTTTTTTCGTCGCGCGTTTCCACGACAGCGTGATGCATTTTCGCGCATTTCTATTTCTTTGTTTGTTTCTGATGGTAAACCATCATTGTTGCGAGGAAAATGTCACTAGTGTCACGGAAGAAAACGCGTTAGCGAAATTAGTCAAAATGTTTTCGAAACCCGGGGCATTCAAACGAGTAAGTTTCAAAAATTATGTATCTTTTTTAATATTGTTGAAAATATAGAATATATTGCAAAAAATATTGGAAAAGAAAATTTTCTCAAAAAATAATGTAAATTTTCACGTAACAGATGCAATGGTATTGTTTATTTGAGCGAATATAATTATAATAATCATTTTATAATGATTTTTTCTTCTTTGTTTTTTTCATAAAACAAAAATTTTGAAATAAAAAAATTCGAATTCGAATTCGAGAATTTTTATTCCTCTTTTAGACTAAGTTTAATTCCTTATATAAATGTACGTTAAAACATGCATATATAAAAGCAAAGATGAAATATAAATTGACCCATTATTAAAAATATCAATTCTCGTTGCGCAACGAAAATTATAATCAAGGAATATCTATATACATAATTTGGAACATGCAATGAAGATATCCAATTGACTTTCAGATTAACGCAATACTTGGTGAAAATTCGATCGAAGAATCTTTTACGTCTTGTCCAAAAGGCGAAGAAGGCCTCGAATGCAGAAGAGCTGAGGCCAGGCGATCCGTCGATTGTCCTCAAGGTAATCATACAAGGATTTCGAAACTTTACGTGTATATTATATGTACAAAAATAACACATAAATAAACAAATATAAAATTAATATATTAAAAAAATAAAATATTATTTTCACATTCCAGCTAGATAATCTTAATTGTATATTACAAATAAACACACGACTTTCCGTGATATATAATGGAGATTCTAACCTTGACATAGCCACTCCCAGACATTGTTTGCTCATGTTAAATACACACGATCGCACCAGAGCATTAATGTATGAATTAGATCTATCGTTCAATTGAATGAAACACTATTTTTCGCGTTTTATTGCATTTAATTTAAATTTACGTTTTTAATTTACGTTTATTAATACGTAATATGATAAATCACTTTCTCGGGAATCATGCCAATTGAGAAACAATTTTATTTTTATTTTGAAAAATATGAATATAAATAGCAAGATGATTGGAAGGTTATAGGGATTAATGAAAAAAATAAATGATTTTCTAATATGATGATTCTTTAATTAAAAAATATTAAGGAAAATTTAATGGCTAATAATAAATAGAAAAAACGAAGTGTTGCGAAGCATAATTCAATGCATATTGCATAATGCTGCAAAATATGAAATATTGTACATTATACATATATATTCTTGAAAATATTTAATTGATTATCAATGCAACAGTGTACTATTTATAAAAAAATAAAAAAAAAAAAAGAAAATAAAAAGTCATATTCATTTCCTTTTGCTTAAAAATTTTTTTATTTTTAATTAATAATTATATTTTTAATTATTTTAAACAATGTAACATTAACCCTTCGCGGTTGAAAGATTGGATACCAGCCTAGTAGCACACTTTCACTCAACAACTCCAATAAAAAATAGTACACTTCGTAAAGATTTTATTAAAATTAATCGAAATATATATATAGCCAGTCCTAGCTTCACATTGTTTGCATATTATTATTCAGAATGTTTGTTTACCAATTGAATGTACGTCATTAAATTCCACTAAATCATATAGAAAGTAATAATTTATTTTATAAGTCATTTTTCTTTGAAAAATAGAAACTTTAGTTTCTATTTTTACTTTAAAGATTGGAATATTAACCCCTTGAGAAAAAAATTAGATAGGTGCCTGAAGATGTACTTTCACCATGTATCATTATAAAGTCGCTTAACTTTTATTTCTTAAATTTTTATATTAAAAATCATTTACAATTTGTGGAAATTATTATCAAAATTTAGTTTGAAATCAATTTTAGAAAGTATAATAAAATATAAAATAAAATAAAATAACATAACATAAAATAAAATTAAAACATATTGATTTAAAAAAAAATTGTTTTTTTTTCGCAAAAATTAAAATTTTTTCGAAAACAAATTTATATGATAATAATTGAGTCGTTTAAATAATTATCAATTATATTTTGTTTAATTAAACCTTACTTCTCAGCGATAATAGAAAATATAATCGATATAATAATCATGGAAGATCAATTTTAATTATCAATTATAATTTAAATTTATTTATAATTTATATCTAAAATAATTAATTATTTCTAGAATAAAGAAAATTTATTATTATAAAACTCTTAAGCAATTTGAAAGCAGAAAATTAAACGTTTATTTTTACGCGTATCCTTGCAATTTCTTCCAAGAGAATAATTTATAATAATCAACGCAGTGCTTGTGTATTCCATCTTACATCTCTTCCTTTCACTATTCAACGATCAAGAAACTACGATTTAGCGAATGAACTATATATAAAGCATATGTGGTTTTATCGAACCATCTAATTATCATATGCAGAATGCAACTATTGATTTGTTTGAATTCTTCAACAATGTGTTAATTTTTTACTTCTTCTTTTTTCATAATACGTATTTCTTGTTTATTATATCAATTAAAAAAAATGTTCATTTTAAAAAAATATAGATTATAAAAATTGAATGTAAAAAAAAATTGTATGAATTATATCAATTAGAAAAAATGAACGACAAATATATATTCCGTGATCGTAATGTTCAAAAGAACAGTGACTTATCTTGTTTTCAGTTCTAATTATTATATAAAAAATACATACGATATGTGATATACGATATACCTGTGTTCCTCTTCTTTCCCCTTTTCGTTATGGTTATTTAACATAAGGAGTCGAATATCTTATGATGCAAGCACGTTGCTTTGGTAATGGAATTGCAATCCGTTATCGAGAAGACGGAATAAATGGAAAAAATGAAATATGTGGTATAGAGAAATCACTTCTAAAAATATATTTATATTTATAATTTAAAATAAAATAGTAATAAAATTAATCAATTATTATTGAAAGACATTTTTTTTAAAATATCTTTTAAAATATTATGTATCTAATATTATAAATATAAAAGTAAGAGACTTTTAATAAATTAATAATATAATAATATAATAATAAATTAAAAAATCAGGATCAAAGATGTAGAATTAAATTCTATCAAATTATTTAAATGCAAGTTTTTCATTTAAAACAAAAATTTAAAGAAATAGAACTAAAACCTGAAAAAAGTATCAATTTGTTAACATTGTTACTGATTCATATAATTTTTTACATTTTTTTCAATTTTTACAATGATTCATTGTTGTTTTGTATAATTGAATCGAATAGAATATTGATTAAAAATAAATGGTTTGCGAATTTCATTTTTGATTATCAATATTTCTTCTTGTCTTTTTCCAGGTGATTGTTATTGCTACAATTGTGCTGCAGCTGGTCCTGAGTTATGGGCATCCTGTTGTCGTGAAAGCTTGCGATGTTGTTCGCATCTTGCAGCGGCATGTCGTACCTGCGACCATCCAACACTATACCCGTTTTGCTCAAAACACTTTAAAAAATGTCTTGTCGAATTGAAAAAACAAAATTAACATCTGTTCTTTACGATACGATTAATTTTCATCACAAGGACAAATAATCGAATGAAATATAAGAAAATAGGACTAATAGGTTATAACAGTTTCTAAACATTGATTTTGAAATAAGAGAAAGAATTTCAACAAAATGAAGATACATTTTAAAAACACGGTTAACAACTGTAACCATGACCAAATTTTATAATATTTTTACATAACTATAAATTAAATCCGTACAAAATGATAACACGAATGAAATTCGCGTAGGTTAAGTTAATCGACAATCGTATCTTGCATAAGTTGAAAGTTTTACGCCGAGTTTCTAAATATAGCGCTTATCTTTCGACCCGTTAAACTGGTCCCCGTTTCAATTTTTTTTTGTGCTACGTTACATTACGCACCAGATAGGGTAACGCGAAACGTGAGATGCCGTGATAAATCGTACCTGAACTCATGTAAAACTCGTGTATTCCTTTTTTTTTTCTTTCGCGAAATATCGAAGAGGAAGAGGAAACAACGATGAATTCATCGATAGAGAAGCAACAGAAGGGAAGACATATTCGATATGTCCGTAATAACAGATTAGACAATAAGATAACGTTTTTACTATGTACAGAAAAAAAAATCAATAAAAAAGAAAAGAATAAGAACAAAAGAAGTATTAGAATTTATAATGACGAAATTCTTGAGCGTTCATAGGTCAATGTACAAACATAGTAAAAAGTTAATGTACCTTCTAAAGACTAAACGATCGCAGGCCATTAATCCGCCGCTTTTTGTATCTTAACGATTATTGAGAACATTTGAGTTATGCAGTTACTGTCCAAGCGATAGACAAAAAGTAACAGACGGTTTGACAAGTCGCACATTTACAAAATACCTTGCCAATCGAAACGTACGAAAAGTAATACAACGCTGCTTCGAGAAAATTTTTCTCTTCGACGGATATTTTTTCATTCATTTCTTTTTTTTTTTTGTTTTTACATATAACATTAAAAGCTGACAATTCGAGAGTACAAATAATAAATCATCACTCAAAATACAATCATTGATAAGCTTTATTTGTGTAGTCTTCAGAGTATTTAGTAATCCGTACTTTTTTAAAACTACTAAATCCTATAAATTGTGGGGGCAGAGACTTTGATCAGGTAGCCAGACTTAAATAATACAGAATAATACGAATTTGATTTCATTTCTTCTTTTTCGTTTTTGGACGTAAAATTTTCACGTTTAAAGAATTATTTTATACATTTTTTTCTTTTCATTTTCGCAATTTTTTTAAATCGTTTACTGCATCCCCACGAAATATCGGACCTCGTTTCTTTACACAACATTTTATTTATTTTTTCTCCAAATATCTTATATAGAATGCTATTCCGCGAAATTCGAAGTTCTATATTGCTTTACCTATATATATTAAATCGAATTTTCGATTCGTTTCATTTTCTTTGCTGTTTCTTGTTCCATTTGTTTCACACTACCGCCATACGTGAAACTTCTAGCATAAGTATTTTTCCTTTCTTTCATTTTAATATTCTTTTTGTAGCAAAAAAAAATTTTTGTTTCTATTTCTTTCTCGTTTTTCTCTCGTGTTTAGTATATAAAATTATAGTTTTGCACTTGAGAATGCTCTCAGTTCTTAAATCAGCACCACACAGAGGTGAAAGACAAGACTAGAAAAGAAGATAGGAAGAAACGTAGTTACTCTTTTTTTCTTTTTCGAATTTTCGTTTCGCATTGCTGTGAAAAAACAATGTAATGTGACTTTTTTTTTAAAACTTTTTCCCATTCTTGCATTCGTATTTGAATTCGTATTTAGAGGAACGTAATCAAATTATCTACGTTTCGACGAATCGTCAATAAACATTAAACACCTTGCACGATTTCGGCAGTCATAAGAGTGATGATGCTGCGCGCGCATCTTCACTTTTCTTTCGTTTGTTTTATTCTTAATTAATATAGTAATTGATCGCGAAGCAAGGGAGGCTGGTGAAAAAACGCAAATGCTTAATACATATATAATATAATAATATAGAAATAATTGATCCTCAATATATATATAATCATAACATATTACATATTATATATATATATATATATATATGTAATATAGTATATATATAATATATAATTAAGATATAAATGATTGCAATAATTTTTATTGGATTTGAGTTCGGTTATTTAATTTTACTGTATTATTAATTTTTAATTTAGATTTTTTGTTTTGCGAGATAATTATTATGTTTATCAGAATAATTATCATTAATATGCAAAATTAAAATTTTTTAATATGAATAATTTAGAATTTGTCTTTGTTTTATCCTTTGATTATTAAAATTAAATAACTTAACCCAAAATGTTTTAAGTCTAATACGATTCCAATTAAATATTAAATGTATTTTTTTTATCTTTTTTCTGGAATTTCTTAAAAAATGAAATTCCTGAAATTAAAAAGTTGAGTATATGCATATATGATAATTGATTAATAATATTAAATTAAGATATATTTATCATGTATAATTATTGTGCGTTAAATGACCATGCACTCTCTCGCTTCACGATATGATAATGACGATAAAATATGAATAAATCCGCTTCTTTCATTTTTACCTTTTCTTTCTTTTTTTTCTTTTTTTTTCTTTTTTTGTTTTTTTTTTTACGATCAGAAGAATAATAGCGGTAGCGTCCTGGCAAAATGACAATTGACAACGATGATATTACTTCGATTCCTTTACATAAAACACAGATCTTGATCTATTATGCGATCGACTTATTACGGTGTACATGTATATCAAGTATGAGTTCAAAATCTATCACGAAGTACAAAGAGAGATTGATTATGCTATTTTTAGTTTATTAACTTGTATATACCGAGAAATATCAAGACTACAGTTAACTATATATTTAGTGATTCGGAAATTGTGACCAAGATCGGTTGGTTAGCCAGTAATCAATGAAAAATCAGATTATTTAGAGTAGGAGTGGTAATAAGTATTGCTTGGGATGTGTGTCGGAGAGATTTTGTTTTCACTCTTTCTTTCTTTCTTTTTTTTCTTTTTTTTTCTTTTTTTTTTTTGTAAAGTGTAGATAAGTTTTTTTTTCATTTTGTTTTTTTTTCAGAAGAAAGGATTTCATAAAAACTCGGCGTTCTGCCATTTCGTCTTTGTTTTATCCTTTGAGAAAAACTTTGGGTAAATACGATTTGTGTTAAATTCATTAAATACTTTTACATCGATGTGACACATTAAATCAGTCGCGCAATCATAAGTAACTTACATCTTTGATGATCGACAGATTTTCTTTTTATCTTTCATTTTTGTTTTATATATATAATATATATATATATAATATATATATATATATATATATATATATATATACATTATATATATATATATATATATAATATATTCTGTTTCGTTTTTTGTTTCATTTTTTTTTAAACATATTCTTCAACAAGAAAATCTTATCACAAAATTTTTACAAATTATGCGCGAATGATATTTATGTCATTATTTTAAAAACATACTGAATACTTATTCTTTGTTCTCTTGCAATGACAAAAAAAAAAAAAAAAGAAAAAGAATCGTTACTCTCACACTCACATTCATATCTTGCTGACTATATCAGCGACACACATTTTCATATAAAGATCATTTTTTCCCTTTTTTTTCTTATTGAGTCTACAACTTTCTTGTTCTTACTCTTTCTCTTTTTCAATTATTATAACCGCCTTAAAAATATTTCATTGTTTGAAGAAAATAAAGAGATATACATAGAGTACAGGTACCGCCGATGATTACAAAAATTATTCAAACTAGCGACAAAGATCGATAACTGTAATATATCAAGGGCCTAAGAAGATCCCATTTTTTCAACTTTGTTGTTTTACGTCACATAGTGTTTACTTTCTCTCTCACATTCTCTTTTTTTCGCATTCTTTCTCTCTCCACTTATTACTATTGTAAATCAACCAATTTTTTTATAATCACGTAACACTTATTACTTAGTGCCTTATAAATGTCCACTTGGTTCTGTAGATATAATATATATAATGTAATAATTGAAGCAATTATATTCATTTATGTGCGTCCGAGTTATTATGCACTTAATCCAATTAGTTGATTGACATTCACCTATTATTCGCTTGCAATATTATTAATTTCAACATAAGATAATGTGAAAAAAGCAGATATTGCTCTTAAAGAAATCAATTTGAAAATTGTTTGCTAAGCTTAAATTATGAACAGTTTTTCATTTTCTCTTTTTGAAACCACTAAGATAATTATTCGTATATTATATAACCGAAAGTTAAAGTTCTTCAAGACGATAAAACGTCTTGTAAAAAGTAAATCATCAAACCTTTCAGGTAACAATCAAAAGTCACACTCACACATCAATGCATATTCACAAAATGATGGTTAAAATATCCCATTTTCACATAATACAGGAAATATCTTGTCTATTCTTCCAAGTTTGAGCTCACTTTGTAAATACAGATGCCAATCATGCATCGATTAGTATATTATCCTAGAAATGTCACAAAGATGCAACATTCCATTGAAGATTTCCATTTAGTACGATATTGTGGAAAAAGAATATGAGTATCTTTGTTTCTCAATATTCTTAACACAGCTCTACAGTTTCATTTATTTGCGTTTAATGGTCGATGTTTAAATGCGTTCGGTTACGTTTTCCAATTGTGTGGATGGGCTCGAGGTGGAGCCTGATTACCCTGTGCTTGAGATGCTTGTGATGGAATCATATCAAGCAGATATTGACGTTGCAAATCTGCTGCTTGTCGTTGCAATTCTGCGAGACCTTTTCCACCAGCTTGCGCCATTGCTAATTGATAAGGATATAATATCGAGGTAAATGGTGGCATCATATGAGCAGGAAGAGGTTGATGAGGTGGCAGACCTGGTACAGGATTTTTTGCCAGTTCTGAAAATAGAATCAATCAAATTATTTTTAATATATAATTTATTAACTTTTAATTAATAAAAAAAGTATATAATTACCCCTAAGCAACTGTTGTTGCAAAGCAGCTGCAGCAGCATGGTGTGGACTGAATTTTCCACTTTCTGCTAATTTAACCAAGGGATGTTCTTGTAGCTTAGGTGCTGGTGGAGTTGGTGCTAGCGTTGGTGCTGGTGGAACTTGAGGTGGGGGGGCTGGTGGCGTTGCTACTCTTCTTGTAGGAGTAGCTGCTTTAGGAACTGGTTTAGGAGCTGGTGGATCCGGACTTGGGCATGCTGCTTGTGCCAACCTTTGTTCTATTTCTTGTTCTTGTTGCAATGCTTTTACAAATGCTGTCTTTAATCTATAAATATATGTAATATATTAATTAATATGATAAAATGTATCATTTTTCATAATAATTTTTCATAAATTTTAAATTACATACCGATTAGTATGCTCTGCTTTGAGAGCTTTTTTAACATTAGTCGTTACACAATGTTCACATATAACTCTAGGATCGCGACCTGCTGGTGGTCTTTGAAAAGTTGCATGCTGCACTCGTGGACCTTCTTTCTTGCCACCAGTTATAGGCTTTTCCCATTTCCATACGGGTGTGAAATCCGTTTTACATTGAGTACATTCGAAAGGTTCTGGAGGTGGTGGAATAGCAGGTTCTTTAGTGATGAAATCAACTACATGTTCCAAACCCACCAAATATATAAATTCCGTATTAGACGGATTTGGCACAAAGTGCATCTCCGGTGGTGGAGGTTTTGGAGGTGGTATTTGTAACAAAGTCTTTTCAAGTTGTTTTCTTAAAGCCAATTTAGCAGCTGCTTGACGTTGTGCAGGTGTTTGATTATCATCCCTCGGTCTTTCCTATATTTTAAAAATAAATATTACATGCATAAAAAGTATAAAATAATAAATTTGATTGTAAGTTCTCTATAAAATAAAATATCATTGTTATAAGAAATATAAAATAGAAAATAAGGAAGGAAATGGAAGCATAAATGGGTTAAATATAAAAATAAAAAAATGATATGATTATTAAGGCAAGAAAAAGTCGGCACAATATTTAATAAAGAATTAGATTGATAAGAGACTAAACATATTTGACTATAGTGGATATACCTGTTCTGAAATCACAGGTGTGCTTAAGGATGCGGTGGTTTTATTTTCTTGAGATCCAACAAGCAGCTTTGTGTTTACAAAAACACAATTATGGTTATTTACAAAGTTCACAAATAATGTAAACAAGTATTTGTAAAATATAATATACATTTGCATAAAATTTAACACAATATCTTTTAATAATATCTATTTATAACAATTATATGTATTTAAATAAAAAAAGAAACAATATTTTATACCTTACTTACTTGATGTGCTGGTGTAGGTGTTGGATCTTTTGTGGATCTTTCAGTTCGATCTGCAGGTGCATGATAATTTGATACATTTGATGTTGCACTAGGAGGCCTGCCCCTAGGATGAGGTGGTTGTGGTATGACCATATTAGGTGGCATTCCGGTACTAGAAGTAGAACTTCTACCAACTGTGGGTGGTAGTAACATTCCAGGTGGTGGTGCATGTAAACTACTGCTCCTGCTTGGTGCAGGTTGTCCTCTAAGCAATGGTGGTGGTGCTTTACCTGTTCTATGACTGAAAACATATATATATATATATATATATTATTTTAATAATCAATTATAGAAATCCTTTTAATTACTTTTATAGAACAAAATTTAATCAAAAACTCACCTATGAGGAGTTGGTTGTACTGTAACTGGTGGTGGTAATTTACTGGGTACTTTGGGTACAGCAGCAATATTTTCTTTTAATTGTTGAGATTGTCTTAATTTTTTCAATAATACCAATTTCATTTCCTCAGATCTAAGTTCCTCCCTTAATTTTCTAAGTGTCCTCTCTCGTTCAGCTAACTCATCTGATGATAATTCTTTTATTGGAGGCAAAGGAGGCATATCACCTAATAAATAAAAATTTATAATTTTATTAAATATACTAAACTTTTATGAAGTATAAAATCAAATATAATATGTATTAGCACAATACTGAAACTGTAAATAATTATGCTATTTTTATAATTAACCTTCATCACTATCTGCATTTCCATTAACATAACCATTTATTCTACGTTCATCTGGAGTTTCTGCATAACTTATTTCAATTCTAGGTCTAAGATTGCGACGTGTTTTTCTATCATCTCCAGATTTAGGAGCTAAAATGCCTCTTGCTGCATTTTGAATGTTTCGTGCTTCTGGCATATTGTTGTCCACATTAGGATTCGAAGAGAAATGAATACCTAAATCTAATGGAACTCCTACATCTGCAGAATTAACAGTGATCGAGGGAGAATTTCTCCTGCTACTGCTGCTGAAAACACATATTATTTACTGAAAAATTATCATAACAAATTTTATAATTTAGTAAAAGAAATAATATAAAATTATATAAGATATATATCAATATCATATATATCAATATATAATTAATTATATATATTATATTTAATATGCAAATATATATTAAAAAATGAAATTTAATAATATAAAAGTTTCATTATCTTAGAAGAAAATAGTCTATTTCTATATAATAATTTATAATTAATGATGAACTTATTTTTTTTAAAAACTACATATAATTATACAATATTTTAATATATTATTTTTTTATCATAAATTTTTGTTTCATAAATGTATTTATCATAAATACAATATATAAGAATAATTTTATGTTGGCATAATTCTTAATGATGTATCTTTGTATAATATAATTAATTAAGTAATTAATTTAAAATTTAAATAAAGTAGAGAAATCGAAGTTTCTTTTAATTTACCTAACACTCAAATCCACTACCGCATCCCCGTCCAAATCCATGGCTTCCATTCTTTCAAATACAGCAATTCTATAAATCACAAAGTAATTGTATGAAACGCAAGTACTTATTTATAACTACAATTTAATTATTTTATTTCGATTGGATCGATTTTAACAATAACACGGCAAATATATGTATATGCTAGTAAAAAAAAAACGACAAACAAGTCAGTACGAACGGTGAGACAGCGTTTCGCAATGCCGTGATTTGAAAGCGATAGAAAAGATTCACTGAAATAAAAATAACTGTGTTACCAAAATTTCCGTTCGAACATTTCGTTCATATGCACCGAAACATCTTCCCTCTTTATTTCGAGCAGCAATCGTCTCAACTTGCGAAAGACGCAATCACAACACAGTAGCACCACCGGTAACGCGATCAACTCGCGGACTAAAACGCGCGATAAAAGATCGTGTTCGCTTGCAAAGCGATCGGCCGATATCCACGGAAGCAATGTCCTAACCTAACCTCCGTGGAATTCAAAGATGTTCAAGGAAGAATATATTTTCTTCGAGATGGTACACGAGGAAGATATTGGCGCGCTTTGCAAAGCTGCCGGCAGCACTATATGTCGCGTGCTTTTTGCTTTCTTTCTTTCACAAATTTTTCGCAAGGAAGTGGTGATACAAAATCGAAGAATTGAATTTGATGCTTCGGAAGTGGCGTCTCGGCACAATGGCAGCTAAGCGTAGCGGTACAAGACTGTGGAAGGGGGAGAGGGGTGTCCTGTACCGCGAGGGGAGAGGTACGGTCGCACATTAATTATTTCTCCCCTCACTCCGCTGACGGTCTACCCCCTACCACACGAGTCAGCCACTCACCCACACGAGCGGCATCGGAACGGGCTAGAAACCAATCTCTTTCTCTTTTCCTCCGCCTCCCTACCACTGTTTCTCTTTCCCTCGTTCTCTCTCTGCGGATTTTCCCGAATTTCGTCTCCGTACTTCTCCCTTTCCCTCACTCCCTCCCGCACCCTTATGCCCTACGGGAAATCGATTTTTCGACGGAGTCCCCACTGCCAGCCTTCGCGACTAGAGGGACGAAGAAGTTGCAATGTTTTTGCAACGTATTTGATATTGTCCACGCATCTCGTAATTACTATTGTATCAAGAAACCAAACGCGACCTCTAGGTAATACGACTCTATTTATTTTTAATTTTTCTCATATTTAGATATATATTATACATTGAATAATTATTTCCATCGAAAAGTCTGTTTTTAAAATTTTTTATTTCCTGCAAGCTCACTTTTAGATCGTCTTTAATGCAATTAACTAGTTCACGGAGTTTCTCTTAGATCTCCCGCCTTGCACACTTTCCAGATCACGTGACAGTATAGGATCTCTAAACTCATAAATTGATGTCAGCATTTTTCATTCATATTTTATAACTTTGCTGTTTGACTAATAAAGAAATAACATATAAAAGTAAATAATATATGATAATATTCATATTTGTTTTTTATCAAATATAAAATAATTTTGCTCAATTTATACGTCAATTTCATTATATTTTTCGCTTCAAATTTATTTATATTTTTTGGAAAAATTATGAAAATTTATTATGTTTTTTTGCTGCATTTTTTTTTATATTAAATTAAAATTACACGTGAAATAAACAATATTAAAATCCATTATTATATGAATTCTAAAGTAATCTATGACAATTTTGGACTTTCTTCCTAACCTAATAGACATATATTATCATTATGATAAATTAGTGAGCCAATTTTATTATCAAATAAATTAACAAAAATAAAAAACAATACATAATCATTCATATTGAAACAATTTAACAATATTAGAGCAAAACTATATATATAAAAATAATAAATAATAACAATCATGTAACACTGATTGATATCAATTCAATGTTCCATATTTTATTTTCAATGTAATATAATATATTATAATATAATTTTAATATCATATCAAATTACAAACAAAAATAGCAGAATTTATTATTCGGACAATAAGAGAAAGAAATTAAAATCATTTGATAGTAATTAATCAAACGTACAATTGAAAATGTAAAACTCAAATGTGTGAACGAGCTATACATGAACGCTCACTGGCAACGTGTGACGCCAGCTCGCACAACACGGCGACACGCGACTCTTTATATTTCCGCGTGCACAACATATTTGCTACTACATTGATAATCGCACCTTCTCTGGAATGATGCACGAAGTGTTTTGGCCCCCACACATGCCTATGTCTCCCACATTCAGGAAGACTCACGTACCTGAGAAGAGATCAATCAAGAGTTGGTCCAAATTTGTGTAAATCGCTTTGATAAAGTCAATTATACACAAAGTGGACGAATAAATGGGCAGACTAGTAGATAGGCTGCAACAACCAAGCAAGCAGGCAGGCACGCTATTAGGTAGACAGTTAGGTAGGCAAAGTGGTCGGTCGCTTTCCACTCCACTTCACTTCATTCTGCGATATATTACTCTATACTATCGCTTACGTACAATGACATGGCGCACACCACATACCGCAGTCAATGTACGCATACACTTCACTTCTCTCAAGTATCCCTCCCTATCACGGGCACACTTCACTGTCTCGCGATCGTGCACGCACGATTTCCGCATGTTTTCATGAATTTTTTTCGCGTAGCATATCCATACATCGTTTACCGTGATTTTCACTTTACTTAGTTTGTATAACAACACGAAAACAATACATACAGCTCGGAGGGATGACGCGTACCAACGGTAACCGCGTAAACGATTGTCACGATCGTGAATCCCAGACACAACCTTGAGCTGCTACCTTCCGCGCAAGGAGAAAAAATTCACACCGCCTCTGCGCAAAAATTAACGAGAGTGATTCAATATGGCGGCCTTGTCCGCCGTTGATGTCTTCCCCTCCTCCATCGCTCGTTTCGCCGGGCATCGTCGCCGTCGTCACTCCCCTGCCCCTGTCTCTGTCTCTGTCTCTGCATCGGAGGTGTAACGTCGTGGGGAAAGTGAGGACGGGGTAGAGGGACGCCGACTGACCGGGAAGAGGGGGGAGGGAAGTAGACAGTGGATCTTGTCGCCCCCGTTGGCCCCCGGTATCGTTTGTCGGGAAAGCGCCGCCAGCTACGGGGCTTACCGGAAGCACCCCACGGACTTTGTAAATGCGCTACGAAAGGGGCTTGACAGTCGTCTAAACAAATCCACGTGCTTCTGCGCATTCCCTTCTCTTTCAAACTTATACCGGTAACCACCAATCGGACAACGGCTACGACATATTGGAGGGCATTTCAAATCAAAATAGCTTTAAATGAATTGTAACAGTCACGAAATTATCGATCTATGAGAAATTTCACCTCGATATCGATATATTTGAAATAACATGATTAATTACTTAATGATACTACGTAAATACAAATTTATAGATATTTTTTATAGATATTAGTATTATCTAGTTTTAGATTTAAAAATGTATTTCGTCATTACGTCTATTCATATCACGATAATTATATGTTTTAAACTTGCAAAAAATAACAGACGGAAACATTATCAATTAAGAATTGATATTAAAAAATATAATAAACGGATTAATTATTATAAATTGAAACTTTATAAATTTTTAAAATATTTTTTAAATTACTAGCTTTCCAAAGAAGATTTTAAAAATATTTCAGAAAAAATTATTAAAAATAAATAATAATTAATAATAATAATATAAAATAATAGTAATAAATAGTAATGATATATCTTTTACTTTTTTCTTATTGATTATAGATTGATGTTAATAGATAAAAACAGAATTTTATGCCATGCACAATTTATTAATCGATCGATACATTTTTAAAAATTGATTGATACTTAAGAAAACATTTGATTTTTATAATTGAAGATGTAAAAATCATAGACCGGTGTACAATTCTATGTTGAAGTTGAAAGAATACTGATATTTTCTTCTTCTTTACGCGACAGTATTAACGATTTTGCACATTACAAATGCATGTACAGTTATGTAGTCTATTTACGAAAGAAAAAGACAAAGATTAACAGAAATGGACAGTCATTAACGATTGTGGACAATTACGATACAGCTGCGTTACAAATAGTTGATCTCCATCGTTCGTGACAAAATCGTTCCAATGATCATTTCTTGTTTTGTCAAATTAATTTCCAGTTATGTCACCATCATCATCGTAACAAATAGAAGAATTTTTTACGAAAAAAATCGATCTTTTTTTCTTCAAGGTATGGTCTGCATCGATTTAAATGTTGTATTTCTTCAGACCAAAAATATAAAGGAAATCCCTGTGTCACGAATGATAGGAAAAGCCTGGAAAAGATGTTGCAACTTGGTCGGAAAGACAACAGATGCAATACACGAAAATATTTACAAATACACATATTTCGCTGCAATAGATTGCAAACAGATCGGAAAAAATCATATTTTCAATTTTTATATATCGTATGCTTAATATATCATAAGCATATCCGCGCAGCTGTCACTGTTTTATATCATTTAAAAGGAGTTAAATAAATATACAGACAACTGACAATTCGACAAAAATCGTATTCGATTTTTAAAAATATATTTGAAAAAAAATTTTAAATCTAAAAAAAAATTTTTTTCAAAAAATATATTTATAAATAATATATATAATTTATATTAAATCATATTTGTTGTTTGTTTATTATCCTCGATATTTTTGTGCATTTTGAAATGATTCATTAAAATATATAAAATGAAAAAAACAAATGTTGAACATATTCTTTCACAGCAAAATATATATATGCATGCAAATATATGTGTATATTTTGGTATAGTTATATATAATATACATTATATATATTAAATATCTATATATAATATATATTGTATTCTATACAAATGAATGTTGAAATGTCTTTCGACCTTTTCGTTGTCCAATAATTCGCGCCTACTTTGTCACTGAGTTGATCGCATGAAGAGAATGTTACAAAATCAGGTACCATGTTAAATACCAACGAATATACAATCAGTTTCGTAAACCTTCTGCGGCAATGTATATACATCGATAGCCGGAATAGATATATTCCGATATTAATTGCTTTCCACACTTCGTAAACTTTCGCTTCTTTATATTATATCGTAATTTAATTAACGCACGATGGATTCCGTTTTTTGTTTCTCTTCTATTTCACATTGCTACACAAAGTTTAATTAATAAACGAGTGTCTAAATGTATAAAAACGAAGAAATTGGACCTTAAAAGATTGTAGTTGATAAATTTTTGTCAATAATTGCCTGTACAATAGTAAAACGTTGCAATGACAATTCTCTATTTAACTTATAATCCCATGAATAGTCGCGCGTAGAATAAATTCGATGCACTATGGAATATCGAAAATCCTCTCGATAGATTAAGATCGTATATTATGTCTTTTCCTCTTCCGCAATTCAATTAATTTGCTTTTCATGACGTTTTGTTAGATTCTATAGACTCTCTTAGTGTCGAGCGCTCTCATAACAGCAGAAACACACTCACAAACTTATCTATATGCACTGTAAACTGCACTCATTGGCGTTTAACAAGTATAGACAATGAATAACACGTTTATTGAATTCCTACATATCGAATTATTTTGCAACTAAATATTTTGACACTGAGAGAGTCAAATATCTTACTGAGATACCTGTATTTGAATATCACTTGATATTATATAAATGTTGTTAAAATATTTTTGTTTATAAAAAACAACTGCAAATTGATGAAATATTAGAAATTAAATAATTCTAATAACTATAATAGTTTGTTCAATTTATGATGCGAGATTAATTCGGCATTCAATAGTGAGAATTCAATTGTATAAAGCATAAATAACACCTGTTGTTCAACGCATTCTCTCTCAACAGACTATTCGCATCACCAAGAACATAATGGAATACCAGATTTGATCTTATATCTTAGAAAATAATCAACCCAATAGACAACAAACTTCTTTATACTCTTTTTCGGATTTTAAAACGCTGTATAATAATAGATATAATAATAAAGATATCGACGTTTACAATGTCGCTCGTTCGTGGCGCTGCAAGCTTCGATTACGAGTGTAAACGCAGTGAGTTTTACAGTCAATTTGCGAAGTTAAATTCGAGTAATAACCTTGAGGACTTGAAAGAAACGACCCTTAAGCGTCGTTCACATGTATGCATATATTTTTTCCGATAATTTTCTCATCGTTTAATAATAAAATAACATTAAAAAACAATATGTTATAAGTATATATTAATACACAAAGATATATGTATGTGGAAATTGGTTCCTTTTTGGATGACATTTCACAATGAATCATAAATAACAGTAACTTTCTTCGATTTCTTTGCCCCCACTTTGAATCTCTGTTTAGATATTAGATTTTTAGATTGCATCAAAAAACATTGCATTATTTAAGTTTGTTTTTTGTATTTTAAATTTTTATGAATTATGTATTGATATTTCTTCAAAAAAATTGTCTAAATATTATTTGAATTCGATATTAAATTGTAATATTATAATATTATAATAAATTGTATCATATAATATTATAATAAACATTCGTTAGAAAACTGAATGTTTGGAAAAGAAAACGCAAAGGATTCAAATATTAATTTGAAATATCAAAGAAGAAATAAGCGTGTAACATTGTATTACGCTTATCGTAATTTTTCTTACGAGATATCTGGAAGGTCTAAGAACTGTCAAACTACGAGTTAAAATTTATGATTTGATATGGCATTAGAACGCCATTAACAACGCGGAAAAAATAATGGAATAGGTGCACTATACGTAATTCACTTGATACGCTTCATCTCGAAAACAGCAAGTTCAAACATCATTCATCCTCCTAATGCGTTCTAATATCGAGCCTGCTTTTACACGTTTCACTCGATTGAAATACTATTTAACTATATGTATATGTCGTTACTATATGTATATAAACATTAACGCCTGAACATCGAGAAAAATTAATGCACGACTGAAGAACAAATTCTCCATTCGAAGAATTATACAACTTTCTTTTCATTTTGTTGAACGTATTCAGAGAGAACATTTACAAAGTTACACGTATCTTTTTTTTTTTTTTTTTTATAATAATGTATCGAATTCTATATGAGAAACTTCGAAGTGCACTAATGGATTGAAATATGTAGTATCTACAACGACTAAAAAAGTGTGTATGTATAATGTGTGACAGAGGCCACATTTTTATTCGTAAAATTCATCATCGTAACATCACGTTTTACGGTTTTCCATTTTAATCTGAAATCATGCTGTGAAAATGTCCGATTTAACACTTTAACTGGTATGCGGTGGTCCGTGGTATATAGCATACCGTGCACAGTACTCTTAGAAAACTACGACGACACCGATTAAACTGTTAACCGTAACAGAATCGAATAATACGACATTTGTGTTATATCTTTCAAGAAAGATTTAAACATTTATATTTGTAAAATTAAATAAATTATCAATTAAGATAAATCCCTGTCGTAAACGAAATGCAGATTTTTATCAGTGCGATATTGAGAATCGAATTGCAACAGAGATAAAAATAAATGTTATCTTGTAATTACTAAACTATATACTATATACTTCTTATTAAAAAAACTCTGATGTGACAGTAATTCGAGCTTACTCGGTAAAAACGAAACCGATTCGTCTATTTTGCGTGAAAAATGTGTATACCCGTATTGGGTCGAAACAATTACCAGAGTTTTTTTCTTTCATGAAATAAAAATATTCATCGAAACGATGAACATCAATGGAATTACATACATATTTTTGCTGAAGAAATATATAACACGATGTGCAAAGTGATAATTCGATATCCCAATTGAAAAAATTTGTGTAGCATTAATGATATATCAAATAATGTTAAATATTATCCTACGGATAAATAATCTTTTATATTGCGTTTTCATAGATATTTTTAGTAGCTCAAAAAAATGCTATGTAATATTTCGTTTTTGTTTCGACAATTGTCAACATCGATAATAAACGATACTAATTTGAAACTAATAAAATAATCCTATTTCAGGGTCATCGTTGTTCGGCACGGGACGCGTCATAACGTTATTCTGTTCCGAAAATTTCGATTTCGTGATATAAGATTCACAATTATTCACAATATCATGATTAAATATTCTTTCTTTTTGTCTTCTTCCTCTCTCTTTTTCCATTATTTATATATATATATATACCCGCGTCTAAAAGAGTTTCAACGAACGATTACGAGACAATATTTATTTTGGGCCTGGTGACGTTTTTCATTTTTCACTTCGAAAATGTTTCTCTCTTATTTTTATTTATTTATTATTTTTTTTTTTTTATTCTCACAGAACATATTTTATTAGCGAAGTTCGTTCCATCTTATCTCGCAATTCGATAATAAAAAATAACTTGCCCGCGTTTTTTATTTTTTCAGCCCTTAACTAATATATATATGTACAAGTATCTAATGGTGTTTTGGTAAATATTCTTCTAGTTTTTTTTTTTTTTTTTTTTTACGTATCGATTGAGGAGCGCGCGAAATTTCAGAATATCATGTTTCATGTTTCAGTTGTTGAATAGTGCGATTTCTCGACGAATGTCAAAACGATTATTTCTTTAGTGAAATATACAATGGTAATAAAATGATCAACATATAGTATATAAGCATTTCATGTAAAATTATAAACTCGCGTTTTCGTGTTTATCAGTCGAATTTACTGATTTGTATATCGATATTGAAATGATTGCATATGCACACTTCCTATCTTTTCTTTCGTGAAAGTTTTTCTTTCCCGTTTAATTTCTCCATTCAACGCAAAAGCATTCCTTTTCAATTTTCATTTTCACTGTTATGTTTTATACCACCCGTTTCTTTCGATTGGAATGAATTTGTGTGTGTATGTGTGTGTGTGTGTGTGTGTGAAAAGAAAAAGAAAAAAATTGCTAGTTATTATGTTTGAGAAGCGTTTTACAATCTCATAAAACAAAACGAATCAACGAATGAACTTACATCGAACCGAATATTTTCCTGTTCGCATGAATGGTTTATTCGTTATATCGGTTTCATTCTATCGTATTTAAAACGATGTAAAATTTTTTTTCTTTCCTTTAGGAACTTATAATACTATTCGTGATATACAACGTCCTGATTTTATCCTGAATTATCACGTGGGCCTGATAAAACCAAGTCTTTCGTTCTTCGATATATTTTCGTTTGATCGATAGAATTTACGTATACATTAACGTATACGTATACATTTTTCCCTTATAATTGCACTGTTTTTTTCAATCGGATTTTCACATGTTAAAAAACCATTATTTAATAATTATTGTTTGCTTGAAATTAATCATAATGTTATATTATACACGCATACGTATACTATAATTATAATATATAACAGACAGAGAAGTGAAATGTTATGTTCGTTTAAATAACGTTCTAGAGTTTAGTAGGAATAGATTATACTCGAAAATTATAGAATATACTCGAAAAACTGCAAACACGAAGAAATTCGTAAGAACAATATTTTCCACGATCGAATGTTTCTTGTCCGGATAATAGTGCAAGTGTTCATCAAAACCCACATGACGATCAAGTATGTTCATTTTAATTAAGGATATCACAAGACGGTACCCACTACAATAGTTAGACCGGGCTATCTCATTAAAAGACAATCTCCATCGATTAGTCATATACGACAAACATTTTTCGCATAGATCTTCTAAAAGCACTTCTAAACATTTTTCTTGATAGTAGGAATTTCATATCGCGTATCGTTTTTCTAATACACACAGTGTTCCATCTTTACTTATATTATTCTCTCCTTTTGTTTCAAATTTTTTTTTTTCTATTATATTTTTAACATAAGCTTGTTTTTCATTTGTTCTCTTTCGCCATTTTTTCGAGCACCTTTTTCTAAGATTTTATATTTTATCACAGATGTTTTATTCTTTCGATTTCCTTTTTATTTATAGCCCACTCGGTATAACACTAGCAAGGAACACATTTGTTATTATCCCTTTTCTTGTAAATGCCATCGTGCGTTACTTCTGCTATTTTTCATATTCCCTTTCTTTTCCTAGTACGATTTTTCTTTCATTGTATCTCTCGCTAAGCCGAAATGATATTATGATCACAGCTTTCGTCTTGCCATTATGCGCAAGAAAATACGATTCACACTAAGGCCTGCCTTAGTACAAAAATATACATTCGCTTCTTAAAAAATAGATCTTAGCATTCTGTACTGGCTAGCGTTCGTTTGATATTTTACAATAGTTTGATTCTTGGCAGGCTGTCTTAATGATTAGTATTTATCGGCTATGAGAACCACCATCGAGTGAGCTTTCATTATTTTTTTTTTCTTTTTTCACAAGGAGCTTATCCGATCTAAACACTAGCTGGTGCACCATCCCTTTTTTTTTTTTATATTATAAGACGCGCATATTCATAAACTGATATTCGCGTGACTCAATCAAAGGCGAATCAATGAGGGCCGCGACCTGAAACGGAAAGCTATGAAGTAGGAAGAAAATCGTTAGACAACAATCGAAGCAAGTGTTATCGATAATAGGTAAAATCGATGTGAACAATTATTCGTTTCGATGGAATTCATGAATCACGAACGATGCTTTCCGCTTAGTCGGGATCATCCTTGTTTTATGAATATGAGGTCAGACGTGGCGAGATGTGCGGATCGCTTAACTGTGGTTATTACCTTTCCCGGTAGGTTCAGTCTTATACTTGGTTTGTCATTTTGCGTTTATATCGATATATGCGTGTAATTAGGATGTGTCCGTTTGGTTAAGCGGACCGCACGAATGCCGTTTTTTTTTTTTTCTACATGACTTTTTACACAGGATTCGCAGAGATGGTACGTATCACTTGATTTTTTGTTGCTATTTTCACTCACTTTTGGATAAATTCCGTTCTTTCACATTCGAACGCATCTCATCTCTTCTGTTCTCTCTCTCATACGTTATCGTTATTTCGCAGCATCATATGTTCTTTCACACTGTTTTCTCTTACTCTCTCTCTCTCTCTTTAGACTCACACGTCGGGGATCAAACCCGCGAGTATACTGTTTATGCAGGACTTCATTTGATTTAAAAACAAAATAATAATAATAATAATAATAATAAATAGTAATAATAATAATAATAATAATAATAATAATAATAATAAAAATATTAATAATAATAATAATAAAAATATTAATAATAATAGTAGCAATAATAATAATAATAATAATAATAATAATAATAATAATAATAATAATAATAATAATAGTAGTAGTAGTAGTAGTAGTAGTAGTAATAGTAGCAGTAGCAGTAGCAGTAGAGTAATAGCAGTAGTAATAGTAGTAGTAATAGTAGTAATAATAGTAGTAGCAGTAGCAGTAGTAGTAGTAATAGTAGTAATAATAGTAGTAGCAGTAGTAGAAATAGTAGTAATAGTAGCAGTAGCAGTAGTAGTAGTAGTAGTAGTAGTAGTAGTAGTAGTAGTAGTAGTAGTAGTAGTAGTAGTAGTAGCAGCAACAGAAATAATAATAATAATAATAATAATAATATTAATAACAACAAATTCTTGTGGGTACAAGTCTCACATTAATAATAATAATAATAAAAAAATAATAAAATAATAGTAATAATAATAATAATAATAATAATAATAAAAGTAAAAACGAAAATGTACGGAGGATTTTAAAAAAAGAGAAAAAAGACTTAGTAAATAACACTTAGTCCGTTTGCACAGCGTCAATGATTGCCGAACAATGGTTCGTGAGTTTTGTAGTTAACGAATAACCATCAGTTCCGTAAGACTTTTTAAAAAATATGCGCGCACGGTATACTAAATGAAAGGGCACGAGCATACCTTAACTTTCAGTCATTTTTTGGCGAAAAATAAGCACATGTTTCAACGAATTGCCGAAAAATGATTATTATTAAGATATCTTACAATTATTTTCATTAATGATGGCTATCGCGTATCAAATTTTTTTCGGCAAATTTATTGTTACCGCGACTCAGGTACATTACATACATAGTAACCCTTATTGGGCGGTTGCTGGATCATTTCCAATGATTATTTTATAATAATAAGGTAAAGAATGATAAAAAAGATAAATAATATAGAATTTCATATTTTAAAGAAAAATGACATGTTGTGAAATATATTTGATTTTGTAATTTTCGTTATTTTGCGTTATTTTTTTTATATGATTAATTTTTATATCTTGTAATATCTTGAAAAATATGAAAAAAAAACATATTTATTTATTTTATTTAATAAAAACAATAATAAAAAATAATGATAAACAGAAATGGATATAATAATTGTTAAAATTGTTTGTAATATATATATATATATATAATAAAAGAAAGTAATTTTCATAAAAATAGAATTGACCCAGCCTCGGCCGTGTTTATGTTAAAGGGTTAAGGCCCATTCATTTTGTATAACAGTTTTAAATCGTTTAAAGAAATAATTTTCTCATATTTGTGCCTAGCTCTCAATCGATTTACTTTTGTTATTTTCTCAAATAAACAGTTATATATTGTTTTTCTCTTCATATCATTCATCTTTTTTTCGTTTCTTTTCTTTTTTTATTTGTTTTAAATTCGGGCGCAACTCCGTAATAGCTATTTGCGCGTGTCTAATATTTTAAACGCATATGTACAGAATCATATATAAAAAACAATGGTACACATGACTACAAGTACAATAGACGACGATGTAATAATTATACAAGGACTCGAAAAAAGTAAATAACCTCTCAGAATAATAAACTGTATACGAGTGCTGTTTTGGTATTTTTCTTTGTGTTGTGGATTTTCTTTAATTTTCGTACTTTTCACTTTCGAAATCGTTATTATTAATCGCACGATAGAAATAGATGCATGCGGCATCTGAATATTAACGTTTAAAATTCGATAGATAATACAGATATACATACATATACACATACACGATTAGCAGCTAATTCCTCTGATTTGTTTTTATAGATAAACTATAATTGTGTTCGTTTTTAAAGTCGCTAAGAGTACGGTGAAAAGACGGTACTTGAAGGTCATACAGTTTTTCTTTTTATTAACATCATCAATATCCCCTTTTTTTACTTTAACACGATATATGAATGCTTGATGTACATGTTTGATGTGTATTTAACTGATACCACCAAATGTGTACCATCAAATTAACCGCACTCCTTTTGACATATATTCATTTAATATTTGTACAAAAGCGTCCGATTGGTTTTGGTACTAAAAATAACCTCGGATCGCTATTCATTTTATTTGTGAGTGCATCTTTGTATTATCTGTGCAACTCGATTGCAAACAATCTTCCACGAAGTTTATATTTATTTTTTCATTTACTTATTCTTTCTTACACTGCATGTTCTTGGCGCTCGCTTTGATATATATTTCCCATAAAATTGGAAAAATATTTGTTAACATGTTTCTACTTACATATATTTGGAATTTCGTTATGCTTTCCTGTGGAACATCGTGAGATCAATCCTTTTTCTTGTTTAGCCTCTCTTTCATTTCTTGTTTGATACGATGATCAGCTCTCATTGATAGTAACATATTTTTTTAATTGTTTTCCCATGATATCAACAAGTATATGACATATCGAAGGTCCATTTTGACGAGGCCTTCTTCTTCGTATCGTCTTGTAATGTTTTATTCTTAATATCTATCAAGAATATTATTATACTCGTATATAATATTTTTTTCCATTAATATATTCATTGATGAGAGGAACGATCATTAACGATTAAATGTTACATTTTTCTTATTTTGATCGTTATGAAACCACCACTATTAACCATAAACTAATTGCCTCACGAGGAGTTTTCCATGGAAAAACCAACGAAAACTGTTTCAATCTATTTCGGTAAATAAAAATAGGGATGATTCGTACTTAATTTAGATATCGCATTACGGAATCAAGAAAGACGTTCTTAACTATGGCTTGTCGCGTTCTCATGAGAATTAATAAAATCATTGTAAAGGAGAACTTATGTGCGTTTTTACCCTGGCTATTTATATATTGGAACTGTGTGATCCTTACCTGACAGGTAATATTGCATCCATCAATTACTGACTTTAAACTACGAATTTATACATGTCCACCATTTGATGTTACATCCGTAGTTCTCGTAAAAACAATTCTTATAGAAAAATAAAGGATATAACTTTATAACTTTACTTCTGAGAATGTAGCTCGCCCAGAAATTGTTGATGATGTTGATCGGTAGCGTACGATATCGGGGAGTAATCTTTTCTTGGTATAAATTAGAATTTACTTTTGGTCGCGAAGGACCAATGGCATGATAACTTCCCTGCTATCACCATCAAGAGGATTTTTAACAACTGTAGGTAAATCTGCATCACTTAATGGTTCCCATTGGCTTCCCATTATTTCTTTTATTTCCTGTGATTAAAAACAATTTTAATGTTTTATAAAATAATTAAAATTATAATAAAACATTTTAAATTCTGGTTATAATTTTATTGAAACCATGTTTACAATATTAAAAGTAGAAACTTACATGTGTGATAGTTTCAGCCTTATACCAAGATTCAATGCCAGATGTAATGAATCTTTGTGCAAATACTAATGACTTAAGCGAATGTCCCCGAAGACGTGCAATGGCTAATAAGTTTTCCTGATGATATTTGTGGCCTAATAATACAATTTCCACAAGCTTAGTACATTTCCATGCAACTAATACTAATGGATCAGGGCTGCAGTAAAATATTAAAATCCATTTATTAATAAGAAAATTAAAAGATAAAAATTTAATAAAAGAACATACCTATGAGGATAACTTGGATCATATGTTGCTGGCATATTTCTTGTTGTAGGTTGCACTGAATCAATTAATATTAAAGATTTTAAAGTACGTGAATACCATCTGGATAGCCGATGCAATGCTCTGATATTAACAGTTTCACAAAATAATACTTTCAAATGTGTAAGAGGCATGGAAGGACGAAGTATATTTGTATCTAATTTCTCAATTCCAACATAAGAGTGTATTAGATTTAATCGTAACTCACATTTTGGACTAAAAATAAAAAACATAGTAAATTATTTTTTAATATATAAAAAATATGTAGAATTTAATAATAAAGAATATAAATACAAAAATGTTTAAGTTTATTTATTAAATTACGATTAAATAAATAATGTTCAATAAAGCGTGAAAGAGACAAAATAAAATGGATAAATCTCTATTCTCTAATCTCTTTCATCTCTATTCTCATTTCATTTAACACACAGTTAAAATTTTTATAAATTTAATAAATAAGTTTCAATCAACATTTTTATATATCAACTTTTAGGCTTGTTTGGTTTCTAAAATTGCTTTTCCAAAGATATTCCAAGAATATTTTAACATCATGTATATTTTACTAAAATAATAATAGTTAAATAATATCATAACTTACTTTTTTTGAACAAAAATTTGCCAACTACTATCAGTTGGTCCCGTATATTGATAATGCCAACCATGCACGTGAATTACAAGTCTTTCCATTGTACCGCTATTCAATGCCTTTAGTAAAGAATCACTTAGGAACTCATAATCCAATGTTAAAATAGATAATCTAGCGAATGAATTGAACATATGTCCATAACCAGAATTCAAAGCATTGTAATCATCAGGATCATCCTTAACAGATGCCAAACTAAGAGTTGTTAAGTGTTTTGCTTGGCAGTTACGTAAATGTACCAGAATTAATCTGGCATTTCCTGTTAAATCTTCTATGCATCCCAAACTCAAAGCTTCTAAATGATCAGATCTTTTTATAATGTTTATAAGAGAAGATACCAATTCTTTAGTGCATTTTGTACTATCTTCGCATTCAAAGGTACTATTACTAGGTTTCAAAAACAATTTACGAAGTTGTCTATTATGTTTTAGTTTTCTCAAGAGGGCTAATGTTTCTTTTGCACAATAATTTGATATATCACAGATGATTGTAACTTCTTGCACACTAAGTTCAAAATTGTCTGCTAAATATCTACAAGGAAATAATAATAAAATAAATATTATCAATGCTTAATATATGTTATCTATGAAAAATTTTATAAATACCGAGACCATGATGCACTTTCTTCATCTTTCAAAACAAATGTGATCTTTTTCCAAAAATGAGGATGAAACAGAGCATATCTCCAATTTTTGCAGACCTATGCAAATTCAAATAAATTATTTCTGCAAAAGTAATTTTTATGCATTTAAGTCATTCTTTTTATTATTGTAATTATAAAAACGAATATTCAAAATGTAAACAAACAATATAGAAATAAAATAAAAATAATAATTGAGATTAATACTCAAAGTAAAGCTTTAAGCAAAACATAGAAAAATATGAATCTCAACACAGAAATTTAATTACCCACTGTGTCAGGTCAAAAGTTCATATTTCAAGGGCAAAAAAAATTCAAAATACCTGAGATACTCGTAACCGGCAGTTGTGAGATAAATATGAGTATATTTCCTGTAGGATAATGCTGGGCAGATTATTCCAGCACAGATTATTGTCCTCTTGCGCCATTTCTGTCGTACGATTTGCACCTTTGTAGGACGAACAGCTGTTTGCCTTTACTGAAGACAGCTGCCCCTCGCACTTTTTTGACATTGCCTTCTCTGTCGCGTCACTCTCTATCGGGTTTTTTAATTGTTCCAAATATACAACATCTCCATTTTCAGCGCGTATCATGTTTAATCTGTGTTTGGAGATCTGTATCCTGCACTTTCCTGGCAAATCCTTTCGAATTGGCCACCCGTTTCCTCGAGGTGAGCCCCCTCCACGAATCAAAATAAGAACCTGACGTGTATTGTGCTCTACTCGTAACTTCCAACCACTCCAACTGCCGTTCTCCTATGTATGCTTGTACGCATGGTACGCGTCAAATTCTTCTCTCTCATTAGCTAACAACTACGCATGTCAATTGTGCTTATAATATTTGATATTGTATATAAACTCATTGTATATTAAAGATAAGTATTTGAAAATATATAAATTATATAAATTTTAGGTTTTAATTATATGAATTGTCAATTAATTAAATAAAAAATATTATTTATATAAATTGAATAAATATCTCATATTAAAGTTGTTTGTTATTTTGTCATTTTGACAATTGTTATAATTTTTATTATACTACATTATACTAATGTAGACAATGTATGTAAGATATGAAAAAATGTTACTATATACAAATAATAAATATAATTAATATGATAAATCATAATTTCATAAAATTTTTTAAAATATAAAAATAATTTCATACTGCAGATTTATCATATATTTTAATTCATAAAGACAGCACTAGCTAAATTAATTTAATAAAGAAATTTCTTTTTTTCAAGTTTTATAAAATTTTTTTTAGAATTTCTCGGATTACAAACTAAAACAGAAAATAACTTTACATATACATATATAAAAAAAATATAGTATTGTATATATAGTATATAGTAATATTATGATATTTTATAATTATATTTAATCATCATGCATAAATATATTTTCAATGTTTCAAATTATATATATATATATATATATATATATATAACATATATATATATACATATATATGTTTTATATTTGTATGAGTATAGCACAAACAAGAATTGAAGTAATAACGAGTTAGTGTTATAAGCCGGGTCAACATGGAACCCGTGATTAAACGTCAATGTATAGTGCTTCGCTGTTTTCCTTCCTAGAAGTTTTTACAAATGACACAGAATAATGAAGCGCTCGAAGATCCGGATGATAAAAGTTTTTATATTTCTGTTGATCTTCCAACTAAAACAGAGCGCAGTATGCAATGAAAGTTTTAGGATAGACAGGGATATACCTAATCCAATGGAAAACAAAAATGTTGAAACAGTAAAAAAAGATAACGCACATAATTCTTTAGATGGAGAAATATACCAACAAAATGCAGTATTATCTGGTGGCACAACGATACTAGAGAATAATAGAACGGTTGATAATATAACCTCAAAACAAACAGATGATAATAAAACTGCACATGCCACAGAAACGCGAAAAGAGGTTGGTATTTGAAATTTGATTAAAAAAAAAATTAAGATTTCTTTGGAGTGATATTTTTTTAGTTTCTATTATTCTTTTTTGAATTTGCAGTATATCTAACCAAAATGGGTTTGATTTCATATACCTAGACATTAACAATTATTACAAAAGCTCTACTATATCATTAATAATGTGAATTTTCAACAGCATGTGGGTGAAGGACATGCAACTTCTTTAAATGCTGGAGCTCTGAAGCGTGGTTTTTATGTGTTTGTGGGGCTAAGTGTTCTTGTCTTGGCCTATATCGTGTTCCGTAGCTTTAGGTATTTAGTATTTATATTAAATTTTATTTATTTAACAATAGACAGTTTTAAAGTTAACCATACATGTTTTAAAGTTAATATTAGCATTTTTAAATTAAAATAAAAATTTAATTTTTGATTAAATTTTTCTTTATATTATAGGTTAAATAAAACACGTGCCCAAATGGTCAGAAAATATGGTGTTCTTGCACATAGACAAGATGTTGAGATGCGACCATTACCATTGGATGAGGAGGATGATGAAGATACTACTGTTTTTGATGCTAGTAATGTTTTAACAAATAATGTTCAACATCAAAATTTATGAAAATAAATAACATAAGATATATTAATTATATTGTCACAAATTTTAAGTTATATAAAAATTATAAATATTTTTTCAAAATATGGTGGTATTTAAAAATCAAAATAAACATCACAACTTTTGTTATATATCACACAAAATTGTTTGCTTGATTTTATGAAATTTTAATATCAAATATGCAAAATATTTAAAGATGTGTTCGTCTTTAAAAATTATATTTCTGGTAATATTATATATTTTATTATATAAATGAAAATGAAAATGAAACGATCTTATGAAACTTTTTTGATTTTTTAATTTAAGTAAGTGATAAGAAAAAAATTTTAAATACCTATTAAACAAATGAATAATGGGTATTCTACTATCTATATCTACTCTTATACAAATTATATTTTACTTAAACTGTGTTGTTATAATTGAAATTATACAAATACAGATTGTCTCTATTTTATTTAATGCTACATTTAATAAATGTTATGTATAAAATGCATTTATTTTTTTATAATTATAAAAATCCGTTTTGAACACCATGTACAATAACAGAAGCTAATCTGAGCCTTCCATCTTTTGATTTAATATTAGACAATGTCCATATATTAGCTATATCTATATCTTCTTCATTATTTATATTATTATTTGTAACATCTAATTCAAATGCTTCTGACGGATCCAATAGACTCATTGGGATTAGTTCCATTGCATATATTATACCAAATATAAATTTTTTTTTTACCTATAATTATTTGATTTATTAAACAATTATGATGAGTTATAATTATTAAAAATTTGGTGTATGATAATTTAATTTTATTTACCTCATTCATAAATGTATCCCATGAATATACTTTTTCAGGATTTGAACCAAGCAAATGAATGGCATTAGCCAATTCATCATAATAAAATTTTAATAATATATTGAAATTTTCATACCAAATAGATCTTTCAGTGCAAACATAAATAAAAGGTGAAACATCTAAAACTGGACTAGTACATCTTGCTAATTGAAAATCAAGCATTACAACTTTCCTTTGAGTTGTTTTATTAATCATATAATTTGGAATCCACGAATCACCTTGAGTAATAACAGATGTTGAATGATATTTACGATTACATAAATCAATTCCTTTTTGATATAAATCATTGGGTTTATAAGAATTGAATTTTTGTTCTGCTTGACTACCAGGATATTCCATAGCCAAAGCATTTTTACTAATATCTATCAGTCGTTTCTAGAGATATGTAAAATTAATAAATTTATATTCTTTAATATAATATATAATATTTAATATCTAAATTGATAATTTTTATTAGTCTTACATGAAAATTTTTATACCAATTCCAATGTTTATAACTAAAATATGTTTCATTTACATGCTCTATAATTTCCATAAATGTCTCTTTTTTTTGATCTTTTAATGCAAAAGAAATTGCATGAAATTTTGCTAAAGCTCTTAAAATTATCATGCACAGATCTTTATCAAAACAGGTTCGTCGATCTACTGTTTTGTATCCTGAAGCACTAATATCTTCCAATGCTATGTAATCATTGTCACCATCACTAATAGAAGAATAATGGCGTGGAATACACAATAATTGAAGTTGATTTTTTTCTTTCAAAAACTCTTCAAATTTTGGAACTATCTAGAAACTCTATGAAATTAAAAAAAGAAAAAGCTTATATATTAAATTGTAATTATAATGAAACAATTTTTTACCTTTGTATAAAATGCAATTTCATTGCGAAAAAATTCTGGACTTCTATATGCATTTCTTCTACTTATATTTGTTGGTAAAGATTTGACCACCAAATTAAGTTCTACTTCCTTTCCTTCAATAGCACTAGTTACTTTAACTTTATTAATAATTGACAAATAATTGTCTCCTTTAAGATTTGGTGAAAAAAAATCCCAACTTAATATATTTACTGTTTTTCCATTATGTATAATATGCAATATATTTTTTAATGTTTCTTCAGTAAAATAAGTACTTATTTCTTTTAATTTTGCATAATTCTTATTGATTATATTTGCCATAATTTTTTAATTACTAGAAAAAATAATTTTTTCCATTTTTTTTATATAAATAAACTGTATTTTATATTTAATATCATAATCTATAAAATTATACACAATTACTTATCAAGATTTTACTTATCAATATATTTACCTGTTATCTGAAATTGATCTTGCAATATCTTATCACAAGTATACTTATATTTTCTATTATTAATAAAAATTTTATAATTTTTTATTGCATTATAATATAAAATATAATTATAAATATAAAATCCTATTTATAAAATAACATATAGTATGATATATCATATATTCTCTGAAACTTTCTCTGAGAAGAAAGCCACTAATAGTAATAATAAAAATTTTACTAGAAATTATTGATTATGAACAATTAATGAAATTTAAATCTCTTAAAATAAATATATTTACATTATATGATAAATTCCATCTTGATATTAAAAATTAATAAATTAAGAAATATATGTCATCTTTTTCTAGTATTAAATATTTTTTATATGCTTTTATATATAAGTATATATTCAGATTAGAAAAATTACAAGTTAAAAATTATTTCTTAAAAAATTATATTGCAAAAATTTTGTAAAATAACAAAAATGATTAAATATTTTTTTAATAAGTATTAATATGTAATAATTTATTAAATTTAATTTATAGTTTTTGCTAGCTTCTGTAATTTGCACAATTCTATACTAATATTTACTCACAAGATATATAATTTATAATACGATGATTTATAAGTTACAATACAAAAATAATTTATATAATTTTATATTTTGAAAACCAATTTTACCGCCTTTTCGTTTTGAAAATATGAATTTATCTCACAAATACAATTTATAAATAATGATTAGTGTGAAAATAGGAGTAATAACTTAAAATTCCTATCTGGTTAATTGTTATTTAAAGTATATTCAACACATATTATATATATAATATAATATTGCATATAATATTATATTATATATATATGATATATATAATATATATATAATATATTATATTATATATATATATATAATATATAAAAAAAGAAAAAAATATAAATATATGCATTTTTATATTATATTTTTTACGAATATATAATATTAAATGTATTAATATCGTATATAGTATTTAGTTTGTTTAGTTTTATAGTTAGTGAATTTCTAATTCACGCAATGTTACTAAAGTTTTGTAACTTTATAGGTAAATCTTATACTATATATTTATTTCATTAACTTATCTTAATATTTTTTTAAATAAATGTATTATATAAATAATTATTATATAAATAATTAATTTATAAATTATATATATATTATATATATATATATATATATAATTTAAAATTTTGTAAAATAATTTTCTGAAAATGTTAAGTGGTATCACTGAATAATGAATAAAATTAAATATATTTGTCATGATATAGTATATTTATATATTGATAAAATTTTACACTTTATGTTGCAATTTCATTTATTATATTATAGAAATTCATTTTATAACTTAATTCATCCTTATTGTAATAATATTAATAGCATATTAGTCATTTTGTCAGTGCAAGTTTATGCACCTTTGATTTAGAATAAATTTTTTTTAATAAATCATACTATATATATGAAATAATCCATAATAAATATTTTACTATATAAAAAATATAACGTGATTCAATAATTAAATTGTATTTGATGATATTATCATATTGGATTATAAAATAAATTATTTTTAAAAAATTGCTTAAGTTACATATTTTGGGATATGGCGCATGCGTCTACGAAACTTATTGGATAATTGTAGAGGACATATGTGAGTAGTCTACCGGAGTGCGAAAAGGAGGGATCGAGAATTGAGAAAGTAAGAAAGACATAGAAAATTAAGCAGAAGATAGTGGCAGCCATTTTAACTGACACTGTTGTTTCTGCGGTCTGTGGTGCTAATTATTGTTTTTTAATAATTTCAAGTCGATTGAGTAACAAAAAAGAATCAGTACTATATAGGATTGTGTTATTCTGTGCACACCAAGATAAAAACGGTGCGAGATAACGATAAAAAAATTCAGACGTCAATGATACAGTGTAGCTCGAAGTGACGAGTGCATGTGTAAATGATCGCAGAAAGTAGTGGGGCTTGATCGTAGTTGGCTGAGTGGACAGCCGAAAAGGAGGAGCTGCCGGAAAGGTTGTTACAAGCGACAGCGACGGCGACGGTGGCGACGGTGACGACAACGACAACGGTGGCTACGATACGACGGCGACAACGATCGCGAAAACAAAGCTACGGCAGCCCTGCCTAGGCAGTGTTATTTTGCAGTTTCTTTCTTAGAAACCTTCTTCAAAAAGAATCGTTATTATTGCAAAGTGCACACAGTCACGCGCCACCGCGTACATCAGCGCCACGAGATGGAGAGACGAGCTGCTTTTGTGCTGCTGGGAATGCTATATTTAGCGGGCACCCTCGTCACGGTCCAGGCAGGTGAGACTTATCCTTTCTTTCGGATTATCTACTATTCGATCATTCATTTATTCGTATTTCATTCTTTATTATATCATTTATATTATTATATCATTTATTATATAGCATTCATTGTATTGTCAAATTGTATATGATTCTTTGTTCAGGCTATTTTTTCCATAAAAAAAAATATTTAAAATTCTTTCTTTTAATTAAATATGCAAAAAATCTTCATATTTTTTATAGATACTGATTTATAATATGATCATAATAAATTAATATAAAAGAATTGATATTACGATTGAATACCAAGATGTCAATCGGATTTTATTTCTGAGATAAATGAGATAATTACTGCCTAATTTTTTTTTATTTCTTTGAAAGTTTTTAAAGATATTTTTATGTAATATTTATATAATATTTATAATTAAAAATATATATAATATTTATAATTAAAAATTGATTGTAATTCAAGAAATTTAATCATCACTAGTAATGACGTAGATATCACATAGTATCTGAAATCTTTATTGTAGATGTGCTAATTGGAAACAAGGTTATTTTTATTAAATTTTTTAATATTATATAAAAGAATAATGTGTGTTTGCGTGCGTGTCATGTATATGTATTATACTATATATATATACATATGCTTCTATATACTCATACAAATATTACTCTTTTTATATATATGTAATATATTATATTTTATATATATTTTATATATATTATATATTATATTTTAAATTGAAAATGTTTTTTACATAATATAATTTTTTCGAATATTTCGCATTAATGCAAATGATATGTCTTGACAGATTATGAAATCTTATTTTTAATTTCGATTATACCATATTGCATTAGAAATATAAATATTTCAACAAAGTATCAATCTATTTTCAATTATTTTATTATTTTAATTATTTATTTAAATTGAATATTTATTAAATATATTTCTTAGATTATTTAAAACATTTTAAAATAAAAATGAAAATTTGATTTATGATCAAATTATTACTTAGATCCCATTATTATTATACATATTTATATACATTATGTATATAAATTTATAATTAATTCAAAAAATTCAAGCAAATCAAGTATGTTAAGCCATCATTTACTTCTATGTATAAGTCATTTCTGGAATCGTTTTAAGCTAAAGTTATAAATTTTTGTTCATATAAATTATTTTTAATTATTTGACAAAAATACAAAATTATATTATGATATGTTATTTTTTTTTATAATATAAAGTTTTTATATTATATTTATATTATAATCTCATTATATATATTTAATATATCGTTCGCATAAAAATTTGAACACGTGACTTTCGGATATAATTTTTTGATATATTTTTTATATTTTCTGAATTTTGACTTTCACGGTCATTCGAATTGCGCATTTTTAGTTATAATGCAAGACACTGGGATCACAACATTTGATGCTGCAGTTACATTCCAAGAGACGTACGCAAAGTACCCACGCCAAGCAACTTTTGTTGCGTAACAATTGACCCTATTTTACTAGTCCACCCAGAAAACTTTACTGAGTTTTAGCGATCGTTACACGGAAAATTTTTGTGTTCGCTCGATTATTATATAAATCAAAATTTTTAATCACAATAGTATTGTGAGTACTATATTGTCTATATTGTCTATAGTACTATATTGTCCGCAGATAAATATAATATATAAATTTCAACTATTATTTGTTGAATATTTTACTATACAATATAAAAAAATGAAGGAATTTCTTTCTTATAAAAAAATTAATAATTTTTAAAAAAATTTTATTTGAATCAATTATAATTAAAACTTTAAATTTTACTTTGAAGTCAAAAATATATTAATGTACATGAGTTGCGAAAATGTATAATGTGAAAAGATTTTAAATGTTTGTCAAAATAATAATATTTAGATTAGAATCTACAAATATAATTTTCATTTTGTCTCCATCTCATTTTGATACTGAAAGTTATGGTTTATAACATAAAATTAAAAAAATCTTTTATAAGTTATCATATTTGTATTTATATTAGAGTTTGTAAAATAATTTTGTAAAGATATATTTTCCTTGTTTATATTTTTAGTCGCATACGTTGTTTATTGAAAAGTAAACTTAACCTCTACATTCTAGCGCCGTGAATGTTTTATCCGCTCAATTTTGCCATTATTTGCAAACCAGACAAGAATAATGTTTACATTTAACCCTGGGAGCATGCATCTATTTTTGATGCATCTTTAGTGTGTATATATATATATATATATATATATATATGTATATATATATATATATATATACCATAGAATAGTGCAACACCATTACAATTTTCATTATTATATTTTATAAATATTTTATAAAAAATTGAAAATTTGTATGCAAATCTATTTCACATCAAAATTGATTATTTTTATTTTGAAATTTTTTTTAAAATGAGTGAATTACATATTTTTTATATTTGTATATTATTCGTGATTATCGAAAATGAGTACGCTAATCGATAGCTATATATATAGTTTTTTATCGAGTTCTATATCTTATCTACAATGTAAAGAAATAAGAGCTTCATATTCTTCAACCAATTGTTTTCTTATATGTTATAGATTTCACAGATTAAATGTAAAGCAATAAAATATTTTGTGATTATAAATTCGCAACACTATAATATAATTTATAGATCATATATTTATTCATATTAATGTGAAAAATTTCTGTTAAAATATAATTTTTTTTTGCAGTAAATTTATTTCATTCTAAATTTGTAATTCAACACTGTTGTTCACAAATTCACTTATAAGATATCTATACTATTAACGAAAAATTCACGAATTTATTAATTACTTTCTTTATGAATATTTTTTCGTTAATTCTGAAATATTTATATTTATATAAACAGCAAGACTACTAATAACTTTATAGTAATCTTTATTTCAGTAACTAGGTCAATTCTTTTAGTTTACATTTTGTAATATGTCGTTTATACGATAAATTATTTTATACATTACCAAATACATTACATACTTTCATTAGGATATCTTTAGTTTATTACATAACTATTATTACCACCAAACCGATTAAAAACTTTTATCCGTCTTTTAGTATTCTAGGTCTAGGTTAGATCTAGGTTAAAACTTGCTTTAAATGATTTCAACTATCGATACAGGTAACGAGCATGTAATCCCTAGAAATTGATACTTTTACTAAAAGTTTTACGTGAATTTATTGATGTTGTTAAACTCAATAGCGATAAAAGTATATGGATTTTTATAAATATCATTAATTTTAATAAATATCATAAATTAATTTTTTACTTTCTTATATCTTCTTCTTTAATTTTTTCTGAGAAAAATTCTTTAAGTCATTATAGTGCCATTTGTCAGATATGTTTTATTTTTGTTAAAAATATTTTTATTTTTTTATTAAAAAAATTTTCTATCAATTTATTATCAATTTCTTATAATTTTTTCAATAATTTTCCAATCATATTAATTTATTATAATTAACGATTGACAATATACGTTTTTGTATGAAATGTAACGAACCATTTTAATGAATCATATTCTTAACCGATGCTCGACTTTTGTTACTGCTGCAAATATCTCTATGATATGTACTGATTCGTAGATACTGTTATAGCGTATTTATAATTTTACCGATTCGTCATCGAAACGCTAAGTCATGTGACCTTCGCGTATAAGCATTACTTTGATCATTCTTTGAAAATCGAATAAACTTATCCAATTAATTTGAAATACCATTAATTATGCGTAAATTTTTCGATCATTTATTTTACCATATTTTTATTTAAAATAAATCATTAATTTGAAATGTTAATTAATTATTTATAGAATTAATACAGGTTAAGATTAATTACGTATGAATAAAAAATTGAAAGAGTGAGTACATTCAACCGATGATTCAAGTAGAATTTTTTTTGTGTAACGTTGAATCATTGTAGAATCCTTATGCATGCTGTCTTTATATGTCATTCATGTAATGTATGCCAATGCGGAGTCTTTTCGCAGCAGGCATCCTCCAGATTCCAATGGTATGTAGTTATATGTAATTTTCGAACTATAATTAGGTGCCAAAAAAAGTGTATCTTTCACGTAGCAAGCACGTGTGTTCAATCTTTTCATATTATTTCACGATAAATCTGTATTTTACAAAATAGAAATTCGATAAAATACTTGATCCGGAAGAATCGATCGAATCGAAAGGATGCACCGGTTCATTTATTTCTATTTAATTAATCTTAATATTTTGAATATTTTCGATATTCTAAATTTCAGTCTCTTCAATTTCATAGAATTATAGAATTTTATAGAACTAAAATGAATCATTTTATTGTTTCAAGCTTGTCTTAATATATTATATATGTGTAGTATATTTCCAAGAAAATTAGATATATAGACGAGTCTTCCGCATCATGGAAACTTGAGAAGAAAAAAAATAACTGAAGAAGGAATTTACCCAATCCTCGAAGATCGAATATATTTGGCACGTGACCGCGTTTACAATTCCAATGTTCTTTCTTCATACTATATATTTGAGATATACATTAACTGTGTAAATCATCGCATATATATCTTTGCCAATGCATGTATCTTATGGCTATGTATTTATTATCTCTCACTGATAATGACGTAAGTCAGGCATCTCTTACTGACATAGACATGCGTAACCACACGTAAATTAATCCAGGTTTTTTTTATCTTAAAATTGAACGAATTAAACAAAAAAACAACGTAAAAATTTAAAACTTTAGTTAGAACTTTTTGATTACAGTTAATTTTTCTTTTATACGTAATTAGTATGAATTCGCGATCAATGAGATATTATTTCCATAAATACAATGAGTTTTATTAGATTACAAATTATTTAAGTTAGTTATTAAAATTATAGCATTTATAAAAGAGACTTCAAAAATTCTTCTTTTTTGTGCTGTTGTGTGATAGAAAAAAAATGATATGATTGAAAAATTTTAATGAATCTTTCTATTATTTATATGTTAAAAAAATATTTTTATCAATTATTTAATTAATCTTTAGTATAATATATATAGTAAGTAGATATAATATTAAGTTTTTACGTTTTGACTGTTTTTGTTCGTTAATTATCGGTCTTTGTGATACTTGATATGATCTTTAAATGTTGTTCCGTTTACATTAAGATAACATCTAAATTCGAGGATAAAAAGAACTAAAAAAAAAAAATCACTTAAATAACTCGTGTACGTCATTGAGCATTAGTATGTTAAATAAAACATGATAACATCATGGAATATAATCTTTAACTTAAATTTAGAAATGTTTGTTGGTTTCGTTGATTCTCGTTAGTTTTCTATTAATTTTAAAACAATATAGATCGAAAGTCTTTCTTATGTGATTATCGTACAGACTATAAAATATTCATCGATATTACTTATCTTATATAATAAATTTCAAATTGTAATAATTTAATATATTTATTCTATAAATTATATATTTTAGACGAATTTTTAATCTTCCTTTTTGTATATTTCGTTGATGATTAATTTATTTAAATAATAATGATTAGATAACTAAGAAATAAGTATCCATCTTGAATTATTTACATATTTTTTTTATTTTTTGAATTATAAAATATAGAATAAAATTTCTCGATTCTTGAGTAATTTCATTTATTTATGTTAGCTTTATTGGAGCAGAAAACTTGCAATGTATTTCTATTGGAAAGTCTTTAACTCTACTCTCTCTTACATCAAGTTGATGAGTTTATCAGAAAGTGCAGTGACCGGTTTTCAAACGACCCATATTTGAAATTCATTTATCTTCTAAGTTTGCTAAAAGCAAGAATTAATAATACTGGAAAAATTGAATGGATACGGATATCTTGTAATATACAAATTCGATTCATAATAAACGTACCTATTTTAATTATTTGTTCTTTTTTATAAATATTTATATACATATATTTTACATAATTTTTGAAATTGAAAAAACTTTTACATAATTTTTATTTTAAATTTAAAATTCCTTTCTTAAACTTAAAATTAAAATCAATCGGTTATTTAATTTTTCGCAAATAATATATCTTTTCTCTGAATGAATTCAATTTCTACTTTATAACGGATAGAAATTTTTGATCTTTGGCATGGCATTAGAGTAGTCGAACGTATTTGCAAGCATTGGCTCTCTTAACTTTTGTGCTCCATCTCGTGTAATTCCAACTTGCCAAATTGCGTCCTACATCACGGGTGTTCCAATTTCTGCGTCCTCCATCGTGTTCTCTATATTTCTGCATAGTAAAATGTTTGAAGATTTTCGCGACATCTCTTCTTGTAGACATTCAATGGAACTCGATATCTCAGCCTGGACAAAAAATAATTCCGTATAGTTCCAGTTTGGTCCAGTTCGAGGTAGTTCGTTATATATATATATATATATATATATATAAAGTTATTTCCTTTTTTATTCTTGGAGTATTTTTATCTCAAATCAATTGTGTTCGCTTAGATTTATTTATAGTTAGAATAGGAAAGATAATTATATCAATAAATTTTTTTTCGTTTATTTAATAATATAAATATTAAGTATTCATTATCAATATTTGGATTTATTTTTGGAATGGAAAGCAGACTGAAATATTTATAAAATTTAGAAAAGATAATTTGAAAATGTAATTTTTAATAGAATTCTAAAGGTTATGTCTATAATGTGTTAATATTGTAATATTGATATGTTAATAATTTATTATTAACATATTAAAAATTGTTTTTCATTAATAGTACCAGACATAATTTTAAATTTGCTTCCAGTTTGGATCATAAACGAATGGTGAGCTATCAACCTTCTTTTCTAACCGCGCCTACATAGAATACACGATTCTACTATACATATAATTTTGATGTCTTAGGGTCATATGGCACGTGTTCGCTTCTGCTATCGATCTATTTTCCATCCTACTTGGCGTTCTAGTATACCTCCAACTTCGTAAATATAAAGTAGTTGGATTCGGTTCTTTATACATTTTATACATTTTCCCTATACGCTTTTTATTACTTGAAAATTTTATCTTTAATCTTTTTATAATCTCAAATTCTGAAATTTCTTAATTATAAATTTATAAAAATTTATTAAAATCAGTAGATTTCTTTAAAGATTTAAAAAATTCGTATTATCTTCTTTGTTAGTTTGTGTACATGAGGAATACATGTGTATTACTTAGTATATAGTAAGTTAAAAATAACTGCAGGAATGAAAGTTACTAGATTATTAAAATTACTAGTTATTTATTTTTAGAAAAATCATATTAATTGTAAATAATTAAACTGTAAACATTGATTCTTATATCTTTTCACCGATGTATTTTATAATAGCTTAATAGAGAAAGTAGAAGATAATAACTATTTTATAGGTCACTTCAATACGATGGTTATCACTTTTTTCCTCGAGCTTGCATGTATTATAATTTCATCTGGTCGAGTTGGTGTCTACGAGGACGACGGGGCGTTATAAAAGAATAAATCGCTAAAAATAAACAGGAATCGTTGAGCGTGTCTGTCCTCTACCTCGCGGAACCGGATCAACGTGTTCGTTACCGATGTTCCTTCACTCTTGCTGCGCGCCTTATTGTGATAGACTTTTTGGCGCCGGCCGGTTTCGATTCCTTTTCTGCGAGTCCAATTGACCAGAATTCTATTTTCTACTGGGAGTGAAAAAATTATACTCTCATTGAAGAATTTTTTCTCTTTTTTTCTTCGTTATGCAGCTCATTATTTTATATTCATTGTACTCTTTCAGAAATAAGAATAATTCTAAAAAAAAATAATTAGTATATCACTATACTACGACTAACCAAGATTCGATTTGTCAATTATTAGATTAAAAAAGTATATATTAATTGTCTGTAAAGAAAATTAATATAAACATCAGAAACATTATTATAAAAAAGATTTATTGTAATAATTATGAATTATGCCAAATATTATATTTAATAAGGAAATCTTTAATCAAAATTAAAAATCTTAAAATCAAATCCTGACCAATCATATGGTTTGCACCATATATTGTAAAACTTGTAACCTATTTTTTTATAGAAACCAGACATTTATACAAAATTATATATATATATGTGTGTAGTTGTTGTTCACCTCTTGATGTGTAATGTTCTTCCCAATTAAGTAACCTACACGGGAGCGTCGGTCGTGCACGAGAATCAACCTTGGTCAATCAAATGTAGCAACCTGAAGTCGGACGATTTGATTAGATGGACTAGGAACGGGCAATCGCTTGAGCCAGAGCTGGCAAGCGGTCAGCTGGTCGTCCAATCGCCAGTGGGCAGCGGAAGTAGCACCCTCCAGGCCATGCATGCCACAGATAACCATGAAGGGGATTATAAATGCACTCAGGACAGCGATGAGTCCTTTCATCTGTGGATATATTACGGTTCGTATATTGATTTCCCTTGACAGATTTCATTACTTTTATGCTCTTTGCTTATATACAGTACTACAGGCTACAGGTATAAGCGTTCGGATGTCTGCCAACTTCAGCGTCCATTGTTATTCCCACCCAATTCTTGAAACTGAGGTCACCGAGCGTTGTCATGTTAAATCGTTATTGCATGTTGTGTTTGCATCGAGTATCAATAATCCATTCATATTCTTTTTTTTTTTTTTGTTTATATTTTTGGATTATTTGCTTATATGATACAAGCGTTCAAATATTGTTTCGGACTATGAACGTTTAAATGTAGTTAGTACTGTATTTGTTTGCTTATATGTTTGTTTGCTTGATCTTATTGTATTTATGTATTTATGTGGTAATTATTTATTTTTATGTATTGATGTAAAAGATGTTTGTATAATTTCTATTTTATGATAATTTTTAAAGAATCTAAAATGTTATATGTTAAATTTTATAGATATCAGAAGTGTAATGAAAAATTATAATTAGAGAGATCTAAAATCAAGAGATTGATCCAAGAATCTATATCATTTAACGTAAAATACATTTTGATTCCTTAATTATTGTATAGGATTTTTGAATATTATTACATTTGATCATATATTGATGATAGATATAATTAATGAATTCATATTTGATATATATGATTATATATTAATTTATCTGACTTATTTAATAAGTATCATTTATTTCATCTGTTATTTATATGAATAATTATATATAGGTTGCTCCATTTCAATTATAATAAATGCATTTAGCTCTCTAATTATTTGTTATTCAAAAAAATGTATCAAAAGAAATTTGTTTCGAGGAGAAATTAATTTAATATAATTAAATTTTTTAGATAAATGATAAGAAAACATATGAAATCATTTTAAATGAGATTATACAATTTTTAATCAATCGATGTATTTCTCTCTTAAAAAAGTATTGTTAACTTATATAGAAAAATCATTGATTTAAAATATTTTAATTATTCATGCTTTTCTTGTTTTTCTTACGATAAATTTTACAAATTAAAATATTTTCTAGAAATATGATTGGCACATTAAAAATGATTCCGTGTAAAAAAATAATGTCGACTTTTATATATCTATGTATATTAAATTATTTCTCCCTTAAAGCAAAATAATTTTCTTTTTACACATTTTTTTAAACAATTCGGGAAACAAATGTATTTATAGATTAAAACAGACATATTGAATTATTCTTTTTCTTATAAGTTATAACACAATTTCAAGGAATTTTACAATCTTTTTTTTTTTTGTAAATATCTGAATTTCAAATATCTTCATTGCCTTAAATTTTCCTTGATTCAAATCGTAAGCAATTATGAAATTTCTTCGAATCTTTCTACCTAGAATCTTGTTATTAAGTATTATCGCTTGTTATCGATCGATGTCTATCATCTCTTAAAACATATGAAAGTTCAAAGTTCATCCTGAGAATGTGATTACACTAATGATATCTATTCATTGCTTGAGCTTCTAATTAAATGAAAATCATGAAAATAACTTGTGATACTCACTCTTTTCTCCATGTGTTATTCCACACAGTGAAAGTATTTGTAATTGTAGAGTTAGAATAACGCTCCATGCCATCTATTCTTTCGCTTTTGATGACGCATGATTTTCTCAACACTAATGTATATATTGTTGAGCAAATATAAATAACAATCAATTAGGATTACTTATCTATTCGCAGTTTGTATTATTGCTTATTAAATATTATTATTAATATTGTTATTGAATTGTGTGAATAGAAAAAGCAACTGTGATGAACATTTTGATTAAATATTGAATTTTTAACTGATCAAAAAAAATTAATTTCTGGTGATGAAATATGTACTGCTTATCTATTTTGAGAAAATATATAATAAAAACGTATCCCGTGATTCACGTTGCAATGGATTATCGCTGCTACTGTTTGTTGAAATTCTTATTATAGCCAGCCATATGTTCTTTTGCGAATAGAAATGCTTGAAAAAAATCTTGACTATATTATTTTATTCGTATATTGTAATCTGCCACTGTTATTATATTTGGGATTCATTATGTGCTCAATTGTGCCGCTTGTGAAATTAATTACGATTGCAGATTCTCGGAACTTGAAGCTCGTTAGAAGAATAAACGGAAAATCAGATTTATCTCTATGTCCTAGAAATCTCATGCTGATGAAGTTTTTGTTTGGTAATTTACAGAATTTTATAAAAAATCTTTCATAACGTATAAAATACGTTCAGAATGATTTTTTTTTATTCTTTGTTTTCATATGATTTTTTTTCCTTTTTATTCCATTAGATTTTTACAAAATTTTTAAGATTAATTAACTTTATTATCGAATAGTTATATTTTATAAATGTTATATTAAATAAATATATAAATGAAAGATACAATAATGTAATTTATCTATAGAAATAATACAACTCTTACATTGGTTTTTTTATCTTTTTAAAAGATAACTACGGCCTACTCTTCTGATAAGGATGATATTAAAGATAAGAAATGTTAGAAATCGTAAATAGTATGAAAATTATATGATAAAATATGTTGTATCGTATAACGTATAATTTATATGTGTATTTTAAAATTATGAATTCCATATTGAAATCATAAAACAAATCTCAAATTTTATCTTAAAAACAAAAATTGTATAATTAATAAGTTTGTGAAGTGATAGCATTAGCATTTAGAAATTTGAATAATACTCTTTTACCATGTAAAGAATAATAATGAACAAGTATTAAGTAAAAAATGATTTTGAATTTTCTTTGATACAGATCTCAAGATAAAAGTATTTGCACCCACGGATGTTCCGTTGGCATTAGAATGTGCAAATAAAAGCGCAGGAGAGAAGTTACTATGGTATAAAGAAAGAGTTTTGATCCATACAGCATTAGCTGGTAACGAGGACTTAATAAAACTAGATAATGAAACAGGCGTTTTGGAACTTCTGAAAACCTCAGATGTGTTGTACGGAAATTATACTTGCAAAGGAACCAATTCTTCTACAGAATACAGGATCGTACGTAAGTATCTTTTTAAAATACTTCTAAAAATATTAAAATTTTCAGAATAAAACTATTTTCTTTTATACATTTTATTCTGCTTTTGCATCAACAATTAACAATTTTAATTTTAACAAATTAACATTCTAACATTTTTTAATACAATCATTTATTTCAATTCAATTTCTTTTTTTAATTTATCAATTTTAAAAATGTTTGTTTACTGCTTGCAGCAAGACCCACGGCATACATGCCTGATTCAACAAGCGTAGTAGAAGGAGAAAAACTGCATTTAACTTGTGCTGGTAAGCAAAATCCTGGTATCAAAGTATCATGGAAGTTTGGGGACCAGAATTACACGCGTAGCATGGGCCGCGTTAAACTTGGATGGGACCATGAAAGAAATATATATGGCGCTATCTTAATGGTTGACAACATCGAGATGAACGATCGTGGCAATGTTTACTGCAGGGTATCTTATAATTGGTCTGATACTGCAGAAAATCACATGGCAGAGGCGCATACATTCCTCAGGGTCAAAGACAAGCTCGCCGCACTCTGGCCCTTTTTAGGCATTTGCGCGGAGGTTGTTATTTTGTGCGCCATTATTTTAGTTTATGAAAAAAAGCGAAACAAGGCTGAACTCGAGGAGTCCGATACCGATCAAAGCCCCGACACGTATGTATATTTCTTCATTCCTAATTTTCATATAAAAATTATTTTCAGGTTTAAATTTATAAACTATCTGAAATTTAAACTCTATAGAGGACCGAGTAGAAGAGATGATAGATTGGAGTATTATATTCCATTGCACGGGCCTCTCCCACCCTCTGAACTTCCTGTCGATCCCCCTGTTACACCATCAAAACCAGAATTCCCAGGTCACAGGGCCATCCAACAATTGCTCTTTTCCAAAGAATCACGCCGTTCATCTGCACCTGCGCGGTTGAGTCTGTCCCGCTATTGCTTTAAATCTTTCCCTCTGAAGTCGTGCCGTCGCTTTCAGCTATATTGGCGCTTATCCAAAAGAGAATACTGTGAAAGTAAAGAAATACGAACTTAAAGTTTTATTTTTGAAGAATAAAAAGTATACGATTCGATTGCCATTTCAAATTATATGCAAATCATTTCATAAATAGGTGGTTAAATATTTAGGTTAGGTTTAGAATCGCGGAATTGCTTTTATAAATAATACTTTCAATATAAATAATCTAATTATACATTTCTTTGTAGATCATTATTATTACAATTAATTTGATAATTCGGATAATATTCAATGATATAGATCTCTGAAGACACATGACAAAAAAATTTTTATTACTTTAGTTTATTAGATATATAATATTATGTATCAAATGTTCATCATATATAATTGTATCATATTACAAAAATTAAGATGAAGTTATGAATTTTTCGAATTTTTTTTATCATGCCACCTATATTTGAAACATCTTGTATATATAATAACACCATTTATTGATTACTACACTGTGTCTGACTGTGCGTGACTCATTCTCGTAACCAGTCACCTTCGAACAGTATTGATCTTATTTAATAATTGTTTTTATTTCATTCCGCAGCAAGCCAACACCAAACAAAGACTCCGACGTTAGACAAAGAAAGTGAAGAAGTGGATAATAAGCAGCGAATGAATGAGAGCGATGCAGGATAGCTGAATCAATGTGGGGAAATAATCGTGTGGCATCTGCCGAAGTGACAATATAGATAACTGTTACAAGAAAGAGAAATAGCGAAATAGAACAAAAACAATAAAGAAACAAACAATTCCGAAACGAGAGAAAGACATCGAAGCGGAAACATGAATATAACAGTAAGAAAAAGTAGTAGGAAAAGAAACGATATGTTCTAAGTGAATAGGCTAAGCTCAGGAAGTGAGATCCCCGGCCCTCGTCATTCGAGTGCATACCTGAATGGAAACAAAAAGGCTTGTCTATGCACAGAAAATGTTAGCGTGCGCGGAATTATAATTTACTAACAGATTTAAATTAAGCCTTACTATCGTGTTCACTCCATTTATCAAATGTTCGTCTGTCCGTACTCTCTTACTACACTGCTTTGATCGATGAAGAAGCTAAAAAAAAAAAAGATAAAAAAAAGATAAAAAAAAAGTCAGAGAAAGAAAAAACAAATGTGCTATTGATCTTACGCGTTGTATGTATCTATAAAAAAAAATGAGTGTGCACGAGAGCGTAAAAAAGTTGGAATGTAGAAAAAGAAAAAAAAAAGAAAGATTAGAAAAAAGAAAAGAGAGACAGAGAGAAGATAAAAAGGGCGTGGAAGATAAGCTTTAAGTGTGTATGCGTGTATCTGAGCGTGCTTGCATACGCTTGAATGAAAGAATGCGATAGTGACGAAAAAAAACTAGTCGGAACTGTACATACTCGCCAAAAGTATAAGTGCATGAAGAAGAAACAAAAATTTGTTTTTGTTATATTTCCTGTTTGTAAACACGCAATCCATATATATATTATATATAATGCGCATTTATTCGTAAGATTTATTCTAAGGAAGTATTTTTTTTTCTCAACTTTTCAGGGGTAAAATATAAATTTATTATTTTATTTACGCTTTCTGGCGGGTATGTCCAGTACGTGATTCAGAGCATGTAGATTCTTGTTTCTCATACTTCGCATCACTATGTGACGGAAGAAAAGAAAAAGAATTTTACAGTAGGACCGAAAATATGTGCTCGATACTAGTTATATAATAATAGGATCAAGGAAGGCAATGCGTGCTATAATTGGCTTCCGAATACACGACTTTCAAAGGTATATTAAAAAAGCTTACCTGGTGGCGTCGCCTTATTATTATTATTATTATTATTATTATTAATTATATTATTACTATTATTATTACTATTGTTATTATTATTATTACTATTATTATTACTATTATTATTACTATTATTATTATTATTAATTATATTGATCTTGAATATTCCATCGCTCATGAAGAATAAATCGGAAGTCACTGCGCGCGACGCCGTTGTTAATGACGTTAATGTAATATTAATACTGTAATATTATTGCCATCGTTATTACTGCTGCTACTATCGTTATTATGATTATTACAAGTATTATTGTTAATTTTATCACTATTGTAATAATTTATGATCCGTACCAACACGATTGTCTTATTGACAGTATCGTCATTGTAAGTATTACAGTTTCTAATAATCCATTTAAGGAATAGCAAAATGAGATTCAGATACACAATGAAAATTCTTTTTAGCAGATACTATTTGCATCTTGTTTACTTATTTCTAATGTCATTATTATAATTATCAACACTATTGTTGATATTATATAGTCATAGATTGATATCTTCGAATTATTTTACTTCATTCACTTATTCCATATTTTGTTATTTATGAATGAAATATGCATGATTTATCATCGATGAGATACGCAAAACCTAAATCAAAAGATATATTTGGAATATTTCACCTTAACATTTTATAGATAATATTAAACATATATATTTGTGTCGCTTTTATGCAAAAACATGTGATTGCATTTAAAAAAAGAAATTTCTTTAAAAAGACAGTTTAAACTTCAATCTCAATTCTATTTTACAAACTAACTAAACAGTACATGATAAAAAAAGTCACTTTAAACATAACTAACATTAATAGTAATACGAAACAGAAACAAAATCCTCCTTTCAACAGGTTATTTTGATGAAATTTGTTTATCCTTGAGAAAAAAAGCATGCATTCAATTAGAAAAATGTACAAACGTTTTATTGCTCAAACATCCATGCTTGCTCGTAAATACATGTAAAATATTGCTGTAATGACGCACGAATTTGGATACATTCCACACGTATCGGGATACGCATCGAGAATTACAGTGATATTGTGTTGTGTGTTTCTTCACGCGCTTTTGTACAGAACCGCGCACCGAGTGCGCCTTATCGATAACTCTTTGGTCGTAAGCGCCACTTCTACGTAATTCCTTTAAACGAAACCGTGCGTGTTGCCCCCGTTCGACGCTCGTATGTAATCGAGCAAATACGACAACGGGAAAAAGTAATAGAACAACGATCCGTCAAATAAAAAAAAAAAAAAAAAAAAGGAAAAAAAATATTTAAAGAAGCACCGGAGGAAAGGGCTCGTTTCGAAGTCTCGTTTTCTCCAGGTCCACTAAACACGTTTTATGTACAATGTCGCTTCACTGAAGCGAGATATATTAATCGTCCGCTTTGGATTTATGAACGAGGAAAGGCTGAAAAGAGGGCAGCACTGTCACTGATGCATTTTCTTATCGTTCGTTTTTTTAAATTCTAATATGCTTTCTTCAATTATTTCGGCGCCTGACTTCCATAATCCACATACACGCGCACAACTTCACCACTGTATTTACGTTGACTGGGCATGAAATAAAAATCAGGCTGATTCGGTTGAGTGGATACACCACCGCCTGTTAAATTGTGCATATTATTCTTCGATCGTTGATAATGATCCCTGCGATCTTGTGTATAATAACCAGGTTGAATGGGTGCTGTGTGCCTCGAACCCGGTGCACGTGGCAAACTATACGTCGCTCGTGGCCCTATTATCCTATTAGGGCCTTCTACAGTATCCGTGCCGATTCCGTTTCCAGTCATTTCTCTATGACGAGGTAAACTGGAAACTGGCGGTGGTGGAGCTTTTTCTTCTGTCTCGAACGCCTCGAAAGCAAAATTTGTGTTCGCACCTGAAGCGTAGTCCTTCCAAGCGTTATTGGCGATCAAACGATCCTGAAATAATTATTAACATTATGACTATCGCATCATCATTGCAAGTAACATTTACTATTTATATAAATTTGAACATATATTTAAGCTTATACAAATTTATTTATGAAGCAAAAGGATGAAACTTAAAAGTGATATGTTCATTTCTAATATAGTTTTTGTGAATTTCTTATTTCTACTATTTACATTTACACTTTTTTGGTAAGCATAGTAAAAGAATTAGAAAAGAAAAAAAACAATAAAAAGCGAAAGCAAAAAAAGAAAAGAGAAATGGAGAAAGATAGAAAAGATTGCCAGTGTAAGAAATACCTGGATTAGTGGGCAAACAAGCGTACGACGAATAATAATTAGCGCGTCAATCGTGTACAAAGTGTGAAGTTCTACCAGCTGGGATTAGGACGATGCATTTCATATGGAGCGTGTTGATGATGATGCCGAAGATGATGATGGTGATGATGATGATGATCGCCGTTTTTTCGATGATACCGCGTCGCGTTCGTACGATGAATCGGGTTGGGCGCGTCACAAGAAGCCAGAGGCAGCGAGTACACCCTCTTTACACCATGATGGTTGAGAAGAGAGCGGATCATGCAACACAAGCGAAGCAGAAAATCGTTTCGAATTCATAAGAGTAGAGTAATAGTGAAAGTTCAATCTAAAGTGACGTTAATTCTTCTAATTCTTCTAGTATTTCAACTATGATGAGAAGAAAAAAAAAAGATTTTTTTTAAATCGAGATTTCTACTATATATTTCTACATACTTAAAAAAAAATATCTAAATTATATTTAGGAATGCACATAAATTTAAAAAGTTACAAAGATTAAAAGTTACAAAAGTTACAAAAATTATATTATATCTATTTCACATATTGGATGTAATAATATTTTTGAAAAATACGTCTATTTCTGAACTAATTAACAGAATTCTAAGAAATAAGTAATTTTTACCGGGAATACAATTCTGGAAAATTCTACTAATAAATCTAAAAATTAAAGTAGTAAGCGGGTTTACTTTTAATAGACACAGCTTGAAAACTAGCATTGCTCTAAACCATACCACAGCGCTAATACGCTTACAAAAAGAGTTAGATGCACACACAATACAAAGAGAAAGAGGTAATTAGAGGTAACATAAACAGAAAATAGAGAAACGAAGAATATATAAAAAAAGAGGAAAAAAACGTTTAAATATATAAAGTGATAAATAATATATAATACCTTCGTTGCTCGTCTCCTCGAAGACCTATAAAGAGTACAGCTTGCTTGCAATAGAACAAGAGCAAGCAAGGCAGCAACACATCCAACAACGATATATAGTTTTGTCGAATCAAGAAATAGATTCGATGTGATTGATGATTCTTCATTTGCATCTCCTCCACCTACATCATTTACTAGCAACCAAACAAAAAATATTCAATTGTATTGATTATATATAATATAATATTTACACTTATTACTATGATTATTCATATTATGTCGGATTAGAAATATATATGAATTGTTAGCTTATTACTAATGAAAATATTTTAATTTTATTATGAGAAATTTTATAATTTCGTTAATTATTGAGATGAAAAAATATTAAATTAAATGCAATATTATTTAAAAACTTAATCAATGTAACTTATTGCTTAAGATGAAAGATTAAAATTTAGATGCTATTAAAATATAATTTAATTATTATAAAATGTAATTTAACTATTTAAATATAATTTTAATTGTAATTTGTCAATGATTGCTATAAGTCTTAAAAATGAAAAACTAAATATTTATATTTTGAAAATTAAAAATATTAAAAAGTTTCATTTACCTCGAGGAGCTCTAATAAACAAATATTGTGGATCTACATTTAATGCACCGACTTTTCCAGTAATGAGAGCTTCTTTTAGTGCTTTTTCTGCAGCTGCGCTGGTATCTATAGGTTTCAACGATCTACCTTTGATTTCATTTTTATCTAAGATCAGATCCATGCGTGCAATAACACCATTTTGCTCATCATCCCTAGACATTATAAATAAAACATTAAATAATATATTCAGAATTAAACTATATATATTGTTTGATAACGCACTTTTGTAACTCAACGAGACGAATTTGATAATAGCCTGGTAATTTGTTAAAAACTGGACCAAAACTATCGGATATCGTATTTGAAATAACTTCAAAATCTGAACTACCCGGAATAGGCGCTATAAAACCATCACCCAAATTTATGAGTTTTACTTCCACATCATAATATAGCCTTGGAGGTGTTGGTGTCGTAAGATCTTCAAATTCTGTTAAAATGAAAAATTTTTAATAATATAACTATAATTTATATCTTTTCTATTTTCATTTTTAAAAACTCTAAGATATTTCAATTTACTAAATTAATTAAAATAGTTCATTTGGAATTATTTTATATGTAAAGTAATAAATTAATAAACATATAAACTCTAAAATAATAAAAAAATAAACTTTCCAAGAATATCATAAAATTGTATCTAAGATTGTATATACATTCTGTTTATAGTATAGTATAAAAAAAAAACCTTCAAGACCACAAGATTTTATGCATATTCTTTCAGCAGAGACAATAGGTACGGCATCGTGTTTACGTATCTTCTTGCTGACAGCATTGAAAATACCACCCTTGACTGGATACATCATATATAAGCAGTGATCATCTGTGAAAGAAAGATCTCTATTGTCCTTTGTTATTCGTTTCCTTGAGAATTTGAGTGTCGTTACACCATCCACTTTACTACCGCCCGTATTATAAATATCTTGAGATGGATCGAGCAACGGAGCATTATATCCACTGATCCAAGTGTCCATGAGAAAAGCTCGACCCGACTTTTCATCAACCCAACCCAATATTGCATCTGTTTGTGACTAATAAAAAAAAAAAAAACTACCGATTAAAAAATAATTGAATTTCACAAGCAAAATTTATTTTTATTATAAAATAGAAGAAATTAGAATGTAATGGAAATTCATTAAAATTAAATGGTCAATTAAAATTTGAATTATATTTATAATTTATAAATATATATTTATAATTTGATTAATACATACCATTTTATCATCATCAGAGAATCCAACACCAGTCCAAACGTTTGTATTAGTTGTGGAAATAACAAATGATAATTGATCCTATGAAAACATATTTAATAATTATTGACATATAAGAATGTTTCAAAAATATTAGAACATTAATAAATTAATTTTTGAAATAAATAGCATTTTCTTTTGCAAGAATTTTTATTATGTCTTTGTTAAGCAATATATCTAAAAGAAAATATGTTAAATGTTATATTTATATATTCGTTGTTCGTAAATCGATATAATTTTTTATTAATAAAAAATTATTTATTACATTCAATACATTTTCTTTGACATATATTTAGTTTAAACTTATTTCGATTAGTTCGATTGGCAGTATGTACTGTCGTGACTCAAGATTGTAGATTACGCGCTTCATGATTGACCAGTATTTTTTATTAATAACTCATTAACAAAACCGTAACAAAAGTTTTTGCAAAGGAAAATTTTGAAATTATTTCAAGAATTTTCAGTTTATAGATAATCCAACATCTTATATATAAAGATCTATTTCTTGTATAAAATATTACCTTTCGTCCTTTATATGTCCATTGAATAGAATATTCACATGTACCATTTATAGGTGAACAATGTTTCGGATAATGCCATTCACCGCTACAATTTGAAATTGGCATTGATACACCATCTTCACTTATCATTTCTTGTTTCTTCTTTTCATCTGAAAATATTAATAATACCATTAATTAATATGAAATGTAGTTTAAGATAATTATGGTGTGAATTCATTAACAACAATTTAAATCAATTCATTAATTAAAAAATAAATATATATTTTTATTCACCTACCAAAGAAATTAAGCGTCACTGTTCCTCTTTGTTCTCCATGTCCATGATATTTAAGTTCATCAGCCTTGTAAAAGTCTTTTACACTAACTTTGGCTTTTTCAATGCCACTTGGTGGATGATGAATATATTTTCCAGATTCTTGTCCTTTAGCCCATATCACTTGCATATTACCATCAATAATTTCATAATCAGTTGGTTCATTTGTTGCCAATTTTCTTCTAAAAAGTATCGTTGTAACACCATTGCGTTCAAAGCCCATTGCAGCAGTTAATGTATCTCTTCCACCCCAATATTCGTCTTTTCTTGGTGTAGATCTATCTCTAGTATAATAGTCACCAATTCTGTGACTATTACCTCGTGCTGATCCTATTATAATGTCTGTGCAGTCCATAGGGTTGAAATCGTGTTTTGGCGTATACTTGTGCGTTTCAGGTAGGATAGCTTTGATTGAAATATCATATTAGATCAAAACGACTTACAGATTTCAATAGTTTCTAATATATATATAATAAAATGAAATAATAAATGATAATTTATGATTATGATGATGAAAAAAAGTTTTCTATTGCAATATTTTTAAATTTACATCACAAAATATTTAGCATTAGTAAAAGTTTACTTTATACTATTTTTTAAAGTATTTTAAAAGTATTTATTATACCAAGTAATTGAAACATTATATGAAAGCTTATATAAAATAAATATAAATCAATATAAATATTATTATCTCATATAGTTTAGATTATGTATATAATGTATTAGTATCAATGCTACTGAATGTGTAAATGTTATTAATTTAAATTATTTATTTATAGTACAGAAACTATTATTGATTAAATATTTTTTATCTATAGTTTATTATTTAGCATTTCTAATTTTTATCAATTAAGTTGACGAAAAATTTATATGTATCCAGAAATATTCAAACTAACTTGACTTTCTTAATCTAATTATTTTTATTATATATTAAATAGAACACGAATTGCAAATTATCAAAAGAAAAAATTTTTAAGTTGAATTTGAATTTCAACAACAATATGACATCAAAAAGTTTTTTGTAATATGAATTAAACGTCAACTTATAAAACATAAAGCTCGTGCAGTATAAAAAGAGACAAGCGATTGAATTATCTTGCTCTCTTAGCTTGTTTTTACCTTTCGTTGCGCTCGATTTGAGACTCGAAATTGGTTCTGGTTCCGAAGTCGGTTCAGAACTTGGTTCCGGTTCTGACTTAGGTTCCTGTTCAGACTTTGGCTCTGGTTCGGAACTGGGTTCCGGTTCGGACTTTGGTTCTGGTTCAGATTTCGGCTCCGGTTCTGGTTCGGATTTGGGTTCGGGTTCAGAGCTAGGTTCTGGTTCGGATTTAGGTTCGGGCTCAGAAGTAGGTTTAGATTTGAATTCTTGTTCAAATATTGATTCAGACACTGAAGTTGATTTCAGTTTAAATTTCGGCTCTAATTCTGGACTAGGTTCAGGCTCGGATTTAGGTTCTGGTTCTGATATAGGTTCAGACGTAATGTTCGTGTTGTCAACAGTGCTCGGCTCGGCGATGAATTCCCCTGTGCAAGAAAGCATCGATCGTCGTGCCAACTAACTACTGCTTATTGTTTACGGACCACCACCTTGTGCGTAGTGTTTCAAATAAAAAAAAGGAATACCAAATATTCTACTATTTTTTCTGGGAAGCATTCTACAGATTACTACAATGAACATATGAATAGCAAGAATATCTTGATCTATCTATAATAGTATCAGTACATACCGTTTGCAGAAACTCCTGTGGATTCTGGTGATCTTTTCTTGCGTCCTATATATGACGCATGAATATTATTTAATGTCACGAAAATGATTATATAATCTAATTAACTTAATGTTCACCTTGTTTTGTACTGACACGATATGTCACACTGGTTTGCACTGTGACATCAGTATCAGGTTGGAAAGTTGAAGTCAAAGAAACAATATCATGAACTTTAGCTGATCTTCTTCTGGTACCAGATCTTTCAGTTCCAGATTCAGGTTCAGGTTCAGGTTCAGGTTCTGGTTCTGGTTCTGGTTCAGGTTCAGGTTCGGGTTCGGGTTCAGATTTAGGTTCAGGCTCAGGTTCAGATTTAGATTCTGGTTCAGATTCTGGTTTAGGTTCAGTTTTCGGTTCTGGTTCTGCTTTTGGTTCTGGCCGTGGAAGAGGTTCACCTTTTGGATGTTCTTGAATATTAGGGAAAGAACGACAAATTGGCATCAAATTACTTGGTCGCCATCCAATACCGACCCAATTTGTACCATTTACTACCATAATACCCTCGAGTTCTTTACTTTCTTTTAATATACGCCAATAAAAAGTAAAATTGTCAGAAAACTTCTTCATAGTATAAATATCCAATTCTACATCTATGGTTTTAATTGGAGATCCTAAAAAAATACTTATTATTAATAATAATAGAGATATTAATGTCATTTTTTTATTTATTTTATAAATTTATTTATCTTGGTGATTTTAAGAATTGAATAGCGTTTTGTTTTTTAACAAAATGATGTAAATAATTTAAAAAATATAATATAAATAATATTAAAAATATAATATAATACTTTAATATATATATAATATTATATATAAATGTATATAACTTTATAAATATATAATTTTATATATATAACTTTTTAAAGTATTTATATATATATAATTGTTGTTAAAACATTAAAAAAAACTCTTACTTTTTGCACAACCCGGTCCGAACCAACCAATGTTGCAGTAGCAATGCTTGGTGGGTGCGGTTGTGCCGCCATTGTTAATGCACGTGCCCTGAATACCACAGTCTGAATCGTCCAGACATTCCTCCTTAAATTCACACCTTATACCATGATATAGCCGATCACATCTACAACGACCTAATAGATATCGACCATGACCGCTGCAATCTTCTCTATATGTCTTTCTATCAATGATCTAACGGAATTAATATTTCAAAATGAATACATTATAATGAAAAAATTATTTTATGTTTATATAAAATTATATTATATATTTTATATTTTGATAATTTTTTTTGGCTTTTATTGAATTCTTACATCAATATCTGCACAAGACCAAAATCTATAACTTGAACCCCATTCCTCAGCTTCTCGAAGAAGCCGAATTGTGCAATCTGTACAAGTGAAATTTTGAGGTAATTGCACGGCATAATTCTGTGCCCTAAAAATCAATGATTCATTTTTAAATATAAAAATTAAAGAGAAATAGAAAAAGAAAAAGATATAGAAGTAAATATAAAAAAAGAATAGCACTCACGTAGCATCATCTTCAACGAATTCACTATTTTTCGTCACAGGAGTTAAATCAATTAATGGTCTATCAAGAGCATCCAAGATTTGCAGCCGAAATCCACCCTAAAAAGGTAATTATTGTAATTATTAAATCATGAATTTTTAAATATCTAATAAGTAAATATATTCAAAACTAGATATTTTAGAATTGATTATAAAATTTTTTTGTGATAAATAGATAAAATTTAATAAAAAATTTATATTATACATTATATGTACATTCAATAACATTAAATTTAATTTGTTTATTTTACATTTGAAAATTTAAATAAATTAAATAAATTTTAATAAATTAATATCATTTTAGTTTCAATGAATGAATTTCTTTTGCTATGCTTGCATTGAAAGTAAGAAATAATTAAGAAGGCATTAAGACATCAATTAATTATCAAATACACAGTTTATTCATAACATAAAAACTGAATTTCTATTAGATTGATTAAAAAAAAAAAGGAAGATTGTACATAGTTACATGCCGTTACGAAAATATTAGTTTACGAAATTTCAAATGAGAAATAGAGAGAAATGTCATTACACAAGATCAATAATAGACAACAACATAATGAAATAAGCGTTAATTTAATGATTACTGATGTCAATCTGACACTTGTATAAAGATTTGAGGTAAAGAACCGTTACTAGTTAACCCTTGCTCAAGAGCAACATTGAGTTTTCTACTACGTGCCATGTTTTCTAATTATTAACCGCATTCTTTAGATCGTCATAACCTAAAAACTCTATCGATAATATTTTACCAATATTATTTAATAATATTTTAATAATGTTTTATATAAATTTGTAAAATTATTATTTGTTTATTTTTTTATTTATATTACACTTCGAATTTTAATAATTAATATCAAAAATATTTATTGATATTAATTATTTTTGAGATATTCTTTAAAATATAATGTTTAAAATATATATTTATTCACTAATAAATCAAAAATATTTGTTATTTTCTATAAAAATTCCTTTTTAATTCATACAAAGGAATTTGTATGTGTATATGTATAAATTTGAAATATAATTCATACAAAAATGTTTTTTTAATAGTATATCTTAATATAATTTTTACAATCAAATAAAAATATGTAAAATACATAAAATACATAAAATTTTTTTCTATAAATTTCTTATTATTTTTTGATATCATATATTTTTCTTATAATAGTATTCAATTTATTTCTGTATACAGCTCGATCGTTTCAGTAATGGATTCTAAAACTTTGGCTTTGATTCGAGTCATTAACGATAGTCGAGTTACGAGTTACGGTACCCGACATACCGATGAATTCGATTCAAATAAGCTTCTCTCTCGCGTACGCGTTCATATGCAAAGCAACTTATATCTCTTACTACCTTTCCGACCTACCTATCTACAAAAGGTATACACGAAGCATTTTGAACGTATACTCAGCTTGTGAATTATTCAACAAACATCACCTTGAGCAACGACGTGCAAGCATAGGCCGCCCTCAACCAGTCTCTTCTTTCCCTTTCATATAGACCACGTGCGGACAAATTCGTGATGTCTTTTACGATGACTTAGGCGTTCGTTAAACGCGTCGCGAAGAATACGAATGTCTAATTGCGCCACTCGATCATTACGTTCAGCTTATGAACTAAGCTTTTTCTGTTACTGTGTTTTTATTTACTGTAATTTTTCTTAATCAAAATCTGAAAAAGTTGGACATATGAATTTATCTTTAGAGTTTAAATTTATCTACATAAGAAGATACCTATACGATAAATAAAAAGATTTCGTATTAAGAATAATAACAAGATAAAAATCTGAATGGTTGGTTGATTAATAATGTCGTCAATTATGATGATACACAAAAATGAGTGATCGATTTTGTTACGAAATTTTTGTCTTATTATGCGAATTTAATTATTTTATATATTTATTCCATGTAATTTATAATGATATCATTAATCTTTCAGTATCTCATATAGCTTTTGGATCTTCAAAATACAATAAGAAAAATCGTTATGAAATGTTTCATAATTGTTCCCATGTAGTTTCCAGGTATAAGTCATGATCACATTTTAAAAATTATATTAATTAAATAACTATAAACTTTATTGAGTGCTAATTGTAGATATAATTGATGATCATGTTCTAGTTATATAAAAAACAATTAACAAATCGATTACGTATGTGCCAAATTCTTTGGTCACGATACGCAAATCATTAATTATAAGAAATACAATCAGTTGAAAGACGAATACAGAAAGTTTCATATTAGAGAAAGTTGGAATAATGTGAAATATAATGAAATTCGATATAATATCTAACTCTCACGTAACTGTTCATATATTTCTTTTTTCTTTCTTTTTTAAACAACCGTACGTGTTTAGATTTCTTATGCGCTATAACGCATGCGCAGTATACATCTTAAGATATTAAGCGCGTATTTGATTATGTACAGAAAACTATGTACAGAAATTATTTAATTATTTGCCTTAAATAACTATCTTACAGTTTTCTTTTCGTGATTCTTATTCTTTTTTGTGATTATTAAAATTCAATAAAATTCAAATATCATTTAAAATTCATAAATTAATTAAAAAATTAATTAAATAAAAATTATATATCAATAGTATTTTTGTTGTGTATTTAGTTAATTAAAATAAATTAAAATGCAAAGAAAAATGAAACTCACTCGATGAGGATAAGCTAGATGCCATGTGACGTTGAAATTACTTCCAGATAATAAAGTAGTTTTAATATCACCTGCAACAAAAAATAAATCTATTATGCAATACTGCAATTATTCTATATAATTTTCATTGTTCAAAACATTGAATTATGTCGAGAAACGGAAGCTTGTAATTTCTCAAACTTATCAAGATTTAGCTTAGGTGCTAAATATAAAAAATATTAATATTTATTATAACGAAACATAATAATTTATATACATATAATATAATAATATGTAAATTCTTATGATATAATTTCTTTCATGAAATCAATCACAAGAAATCAAAGAAAAATTACAAAAAATTTAATATAAATGAAAACCAATTATAATTATATATGTCAGAATCATTTTAAACATTATGAAAAACATTTTAATGTAATTCATGATGTTCATCACATTTTCAATTCAACTGAAACTAAAATAATGATCTATGATATTATCTTATCAAGAGTGGATTTCCGGAAATAATCGAAAGTAATACCGGAAATAATCGAAATGTACAATTAATTTCCGGAAGCGGATGGACAAACTCGCGTTCCACAATCAATCTTGCCTTTTACAGAGTACTATCTTTTCCCTCATCTTTTTAAAAAAGAAAGCTTTTACACAAAACAAATCAATTCGTATTTATTAAATCATGATAAAAATATAAACATGATATAATACTAATTTTAAAAAATATAAAAGAACTTAAAATGCATTATAACATACGAAATTATATTTTTGATTTGAAATGATAAAAATGAATATTTGGACAAGTTTTATTTCCTATACCAAACTTTCCTATTAAGAATAATATATCAAAATCATTAAAATCGATATTTTCAATTTTTTTGTAATATTCATATTATATAGGATAATCGAATTATAGAAAGTTTAATTAAATAAAAAAAATTCTTATTTGAAAGAATTACTTTCTTTCTCACTTCCTTTTTATTTTATTTGAAAGTCTTGCATAATTTAAATTAATTTAAATTACAAAATGATTTATCACAAGAATTTTTTATATATGTGTAATACTATTTTAATTATAATTAATTTTATTATAATTAACATTAATATTAGCAACTTTCTATATTTGTAATTTCATGAATATAAAAAACTGAATAGTAATTTTCTCAAGTTACAATATATATTTTTTTATAATATATATTTATTAAACAAAGTGTCATTTTATTATGGTAACGATGATTCACACCTAAAGTTCATATATTTGCTATGAATATGAGAATTCGCAAAAAGGGTATATAATATATAAGTACAGTGTTGAGGCAAGACATGGAAGGTAATAGCTGAGTAGCCAAGGTTCGAGTTTCCTTCATGCGAGTCGGTGAAAGTTACTTCGAATCGGACTAGCGAACTATTCCCAATGGGACGTATCTTCGTGTTAATGTCGTTTTCCCATAGAACACCCTTTCTACTCATCCCCCATAACTACAATCACGAAAATTTCGCGTATAATTTTCGATTTTTAAATCATGTATTATACGTAATATATATAATTTTATTTTGTCATCAATTTTCTCTAGATTGTTCTATTATTATTATTATTCAATTATTATTTGAGTATCGTATACTTTGAATGCTGACAATTATAAAAAATTTGACATCAATAATTAAAATATTATATTAAAATTGAATATGAAAATGAAATATAAAAAAAATTAGCTAAAAAATTTTTTATTTAAAAATTATTTAAAACAAAAAAGTATTAACTTATATAAAAATATTCTGTACACTTATAACAATAATTATTATTATTTGTATTTCTTTATATAATACATCATTTCAAATTTTATTAATTCGTTTTATATATTATAAATTCAAGGATATATTATGTTTCTTTTTGGTTTGTTTTATTAAAATAAATAAATTTAATTTGGAAAAAAACATTGAATGATTTCGTTGTTATTTTATGATTATTTTTTTATATTTATCTAACATTTCAATTTCAAAGAAAGATATAAATTTCCTAATTAAATAAAAATTCATGCAGTAATTATATTATAAACTAATAATTATATCATTGATGTAACGATTTTTTTATGTATGATATATCATGAAGAAGATTCTTCCTTAAATGTGTGTGTATGTGTGTGTTAAATGCACATTATATATTATAAAAATGTGATTCATTTTGTAACAATCTTAGCTTTTAATGCAAAAAAGGAATAGTAGATAAATTTTATTGTGAAAAAAGAATATTTTTCAACTATTTGAAGAGTGAAGAATATTGGCTAATTAATTTTAAAATCTTAATAAATTAGTACCAATCTACATCATACTATACATATTGTTTTAATAATATTTTAATAATATTATTTTAATAATATATTAATTTACAATATTAATCTCAAGAGGATTAAAATTTATCATAATATTATTATTTCAAAAACAAACAAACTTTATACTATTACTTTATATTATTTTTTTCTAGATTATCATTACAAATTGTATCCTGTAACTTTTATCATCCATTTTTAAATAAATATACTCAGGAAATTTAAAATAAAGATTAATAAAAGATAATACTTACCACGAGGCATTCCGCATGGGCCAGGTGTTCTAGCATTGTCCAAAAAATCCAAGTCATACTTCCTCGCTCTTGGAAAAGTCAAGGCAACGTGTCCTTGCACTTCCTTGAACGATACTATTGCTAATACCAATAGAATCAGTCCTGACATTATCATGGTACATGTACTTGATGACATTTTCAAACACGAACGTGTCACTTTTACAGCCTCGACTATATAATAACTTTCGTTGTATTCCACACAACTGGTCCCTCTGAGAATTTTCTTCTCGCACTCCTAAGATCATCCAGTTGATTTTTCTTAACACTCGGCATGGACACCCCTCATTAATTAATTTCTCCCTTCTTAGAAGCTAATAATCTGGAAGAAAGAAAAAAAAAAAGAAATTTCTTAGCTCGTTTTACAAGTAACGTTTCACTTTTACCAATAAGTAAGAACATTCCAATGAATTTTTTTATCGATTGTTTTTCTTTGCAACACTAGACAACGCTGAAAGTTAGATCCTCTTATGGTAACAACCATGTGCAACTACATACGTAAGAAGCCGAAGCCAGTTTTTGAATACAAACTCGTTCTTCGGCAATTTAATTGGTCAATATCGAATTATTATACAAATAATTATTATACGAATATATAAAATAAAATTTTATACAAATCAATCATAAATGTGTCGCTAAAAATTTATTAGAGAAGATATTAAAATATATATTCTGAATATATGTTTTTTAAATATGGCAAACTTATCAATATTTTTAATTAATAATTAACATTTTTGATAAAATTTTCCAATTTACAAACATCAAATGTCAAAATATCAAAATGTTTTAGGAATTCAATAAGCTAAATAAAATATTAAAACAAATAATTTTACAGAAGTATATAAAAATTTGCTAATATCAATTACATTATTATAAATGGAGAACATAAATTTCGATTGTTAATTAACTTCGAAGTAGAATTTTCTTTCATATCATTCATCATCATACAAAAATGTATTAACTTCATTTAGAATAGTATAATAATAAAAATTAACAATCAACTGCGAGGTTAAATTGATCAATCGAATGTTATTTTCTTTGTTAAGACTTTTTTTTAAATCGTGATTTGCAGAATCGTAAATGTAACTATTAATAGAAAAAAACAATGACTTTTTAATCAAATTTATATGATATATAACTCTATCTCTTTTTTTCCACTTGGAAAGAATGCATATAAAATAAACAAAGATAAATGATAAAAACAAAATAAGTGTGTCGCTAAAAATTGTAAGAAATTATATATAATATATATAAATATGAAGTGTAAATAGCAATTCATAAAAAATGAAGCGATAGAAACGAGGAATGTAAACATCGAGATAAATGATAAAAATTAATTAATTACAGTGATCCATCGAGTACAAATGCACGAAACTAAAATAACTAACACTAAAATAACTTTCCTTTAATATTATTATTATATTATTATATATTTAATTAAACTATAAAATTAAACTATAAAATAAAAACAAGAAACAATTAAAAAAAAATAAAAGTAATATACTATGAAAATGCTTTCAACTTATAGAAAGTAAAAAAAAATTACTGTTATCAAAAAGTATTTAATAATAACTTTTTGTTTATTTCCCTTCGAATAATAAATTATTTTAATAAAATTAGATAAAATAATTTATATATTTATAATCCATTGAATTATCATCAAAGAGAATAATATTAATATAATATTAAAAGTTAAATAATTGAGTTATTTATATTGATCATATGCAAAATAACGAAATAGATAAAACTATTGAGCACGTGTAAACCAATGAAAATTAATATATTCGTGAATGATTGCGACAACAGTCTTTCTATGCACCGCATATTGCAACACTTGGGAGCGGATCTCCTTCTGAGGAATCTCAATATGGCCTCAACGCGGTCTCAGAATGACCTCAGTATAGCCTCATCGATATACGCAGCCCTATCTAAAATGTACAATTCACTCACACAGATGAATATTGGATAGTACTGGAAAGAATACGATGTTTAAGAAAAAAAAGATGAAAGAAAGCTCAAAGAAAGTGGAAAGATATATATAAATAATTACTTGTGTATAGGATATTTTTTCTCATCTTGTAGAAACTTGACATTCTCCAGAATCTTGAACTATAAGCCACTTTCCAACATGAAACGCTCTTCGACTTGTTTTTAAACAACTCACGGTCATTACGAAATCACATTGCATTGGGTATACGCGTCCCGTTGTTTGATGAATCCAATTTTCATTTTTTATATTTCAGATCCGGTATCTACGAATTTCAATGTTTATAAAAATAGAAGTTATTTCATCGACAGATTTTTTTAAAATTTTTTCAGTAATTCCAAAAAGTCAAAAGTTTCTGCGATCTTTGAGATATGCTAATCGCATTCGTGCACACAACTTGCGCATTCTAACATTCCATTCGTTTTTTTTTGTAAATATGGATGCCGTTTTATAGTGTTGTATAGTTTTATAGTATTTGCGCATGAACTATACATTACTAAAAAATCTTGGAATTTATTATTCACTTATTATCACGTGATGTTTACAATCTTATTTGTAAATGTAAACTTTTTAATTGCTAATATGCATAGCTAGTAAAAATATATTCAAATACCATATTTTTTTAAAAAGATTTTCAACATATATTAATATAATATATATTAAATTATAATAAATTTAATTATAATTATGTGTATATATTGAATAATATATTTGACATTTTGAACATTGAATGACAATAAAATCAAATATGAATCTGACAAGTTACTAGAAAAATAATACATGTCATAATGAAAGAAAAATTAATTAACGATAAAATGATTTCAATTGGTATGAATGATTCATTTTGTGTCAATTTGGACTTGTGTAGAAAATCAAATAAAAAATAAAAATTGAACCATATAAATTAAAAATAAGAAAAGAGACAAAATATGAAAAATGTCTTCATAGAAAATATTTCCATGATTAAAAATTTCAATACTAAACTTGAAATACTAGTAAATAATACTGATTATCCTTAAGAATAAAAGCTGTTCGTTTAGTTATTTGTCCTCTAAATGCCATCAGTCGATATGTAACTTGAGAAAACATTTCTACTGTTTTTTTATTTTCACGAAACTTGAAAAAGAAACAAAAGAAAAGATATTAATTGAAAATCAGTAATCATATCGGATATAGATTAAAACAGTATTTTTAAGTTTATACAAATTTAAATATATGTATTTATACCAATATATAAACTAAATATTAAAAATAATGATTATGATATTTCAAATTTTAAAATATGAAAAATTTAAAATTACAAATTTGGAATTTGAATTACATTTTTGTTAAAAATCATAATAAACATCGTACTTTTCTAACTAGATAACTACGCAGTTAATAAGTTGCACAGCTAAACTTTCTCGGATTCTTCTGTTTACATTTTATGTTTCTACATAATCTTGCTATTTCACTATGTTCTTTCTAAGATAATAAAAACATTTAAAAAAAATATGTATAAAAAATTATAAATAATATAAATATTTTAACATTAATTTACACTTGTTTGTAAGTAAACCATCAATTATTTGTTCAAAATAATATGTCAAGATAAACTAATGTCATCATCTCTGTCAGTATAGTACACGCAAATAAAGAAAAAAAAACAATGAAAAAATCAAAAGAATATTCAAACTTATGTCTTCAACATAAAGCAAAACAATAGAGTATAGGAGGACTATTTCTTGAATTATGAAAATGATAATGTTTCTAAGTATTATTAACTGATCGTTCTCATTGAGAAATTTCTCTCTGAATAGCAAAGAAAGAAAATTCGCGGTGCAATCATACAAATAGGCGAAACTATGGAATTATATATAGGCAATGTCGTTATTCTCTTTGATATGTCGTAGAAAACAAACCACAATTTCAGCAGACATTCATTTCATTCAGTTTTCGTTTTGTTCTCACTGTTTAATCGCGTTTTCACTTGGGAGCATATTACGCGATCCAACGCACGATAAAAGTGGCGCGATAGAACGGAACAACAAATTTCAAGAAAGAAATGCAATGAAAAAAAAATTTCATCTAGTATTAAAAGAATATTAAAATTCCATTAAGAAATACACACATAAATAATAATAAAGAGATTAGAATAAGATGAATATGCATAATCAAGGTGTAGGAGGATGAACGAATGAGCTTACAATGCAGAATTATGCAGATATGAAAGATGCAATTTCTTCAAAGATAATTAAGAAAAACGAAGAGGCGAGGAACGCCAATGACGTTGATGCCATTAAACTTCCTCTCACCAACATTCTACGTATAATGAGCTGTTACGCCATACCGCGATATTACCTGAGGATATGCAGAGAATATAAATAGGATGATACAGGAAGCGCGCATCGATAAAAAAAAAAGGGAAGAAAACAAAACATTCTTTGCAGTGAATCGATCGAACGGTTATCGATAACTTTTTAAACCAACCATTACTAGTCGATCGAATTGTCTTGGGATCATCTTTCGTATAACATTAGTTCTCTTCGAATTGTTTTAATTTTCATCTTATATAATTGTCAAGAAGCATACTTCATTTTCAACTTCTTTCAACGATCATACACATCAATAAACTCTATAACCTCTTCCTTTGATCACTATTAGCTTTACTGAATATACTGTATAAGGATCCAAAGATTTACGTAAAAACATTTTTGCGTAAAATAGTTTGGTAAACGAACCGCGATTATTTCACTACATCAAGAAAGATTCAATAATATTATCTTCCTACCTCTTGAATATTTTCTGCTAAACTTCCAGTTGATCTTTCAGTAGTGTATACACAAAATCATTGCACCAAGATTATAGATTTTAAACTAGCACTTCTGAAATGATATCGTTAACCAAGAAAAAAACAAAATTATACAAGTGATTCCATTTTTGGTAATGAGACACAACAAAAGAAAACGTGTTTCCGCGCAATCGATGAATCACGATGTTTCACTAGATAATTAAAATATGTGACTTCAAAACGTAGTCATTTCAATATATCGAGCTACTGAATTACGACGATGCATGGTAAGATCGTTCGATTTCAACAGGTGGTAGCTGCGCACAAGGATACCGTAACAAACGAAAAGGATGCGATGGGGCCACGTCTCAGACTGATTCCAAGAGGTTCGGCTCGGCTCTACTCGACTCGACTCGACTCACCTCGACTGCCTGGCATTGCAAAGCAGCCGTGAGCGAAAACTTACTTTACGCTCCCGCACGGCCTCTTACGTTTGTCCCCCGCCATATTACCAACTGCCTGTTTTTTTAAAGCTGCTTGCTCGCTCGCCTGAATACCTGCTCTATGTTCCTTCACCTCGTTCACCGCGCAATCGTGCCTCATAGCAGTTTGACATCTCATATTTAAAATGATTATACATTCCAAATTTTTTGATTAAAAAATAATTCTATTTATTTTAATTTTAGTTATCCGAAATTATAAAAGATATTACATGATACGTATTTCATTAAAAATATGTTTATCTTTAATTTTTATTTTCTTACTTTTATAATTAAAATCAAAATAGTATAATATTTTTCACAGAATAAAAATAATTTTTTACTTAATATTGTAATGTATTTATATCATTTATATAATTTTTTAAGAAATATTTGAAATTTGTATGAAAGATTTTTTATTATGCTTTAAAAAATAATAAACAATAAATAAATTTAATGCTATATGTAAATTTAATGCTACTTATTATATTTATTACTTATTATACTTATACTTATTATACTTATTATATTAGTTAAAAGAAAATTTTCAAACTTCTTGTGTATGACTTCCTCTTTTTCTCAATTAATTATTCTAAATTTAAAGTTAAAATTAAGAAATATAGTCATTGCTCATATTGCGGGTTTATAACGAGCATTATATCACTTTATTGATTTGTCTCAAATTTTTTACGATGAAAGTGATTCAAAATAAGTTTAATTTTTAATTAATATTTTATTATTCATCAGATTTAATTTGAATAAATATATGTGTCTAGTATTAAATATAATTGATATCTAAGTAATTATCATTTCTGTTAATTGATATTTATAATTCATTTCATATTCATATTTCATAATATGTAATATAAATATAATAAATATAAAATAATTTTGATAAAATAATTCTGAATATATTGTGTGATTTTGAATATATATGTTCAAATTTGGAAATTTTAAATGCTATCACAAATTAAAAATATAACTAGCAAATTATTAAAACTTATTTGTCTGCTTTCTAATTCTTGTTAACAAAAATTAACAATATTACATGTAATATATCACTCATAACATGTTTATCTATATGATATAAATCTTAAAAATAATCTATTCATTCATTATCAGCGTAAAGAGTGTTATAAAACAAAATAATTACGAAAATTATAAAATAAAAACGTAATTTCGTTTAAAGAAAGAAAAAGAAAAAACATATTTCTCAACTTCAACCACGAAATTCTACAAGTTTATGTTTCTGATTATGAAAAATTTATGCAATTTAACCTTCATAGGAATCAATAGTATTTCGATATCGTAGATCTATGGGTATCTTTCAAACGGAAATTAATTTCATTCAGATGGTTTTACTCGCGTAGTAAGCGTGCCCGACAAGCACGACTTAGCTAGTGTTTATATCTGTGCCTGTACATTTTAACTTGTAGCAAGAGCAAAACCTCTCGATCGGAATGGAAAGCGAGCAGCTCCGGCACGCGGTAGCCTACAGCTCGATCGAGTGGTGTTCATTCGCGCCTTAGGCTGCATACAGACTGGCAAACAGGTCTTACATTCTGTGCTTGGTAAAAGTTTGTTACCAAACGATATCGACATTTTGAAGAGTTGTAAATTCTTTTAGGGAAATTGCAATTGAAGAAATTCTTAGATATACAAATATAGTAAAAAAATATTTTTTTATACTATATAATACTACATAAAGACATTTAAAAATTTCAAGATTTTTATCGAGAACTTTAAAAATCAAATTTTTTTAATATGAAAAAATAAAAAAAAGACAAAATATAAAGAAATATAAAAGACATTAATGGTATATATTAAAGATATGAGTATATTAAAATATATTAAAGACAATTTATGGAATATGAAATATTTAAAGTTTAAAATTTAAATAAAAATAGAATTCATAGATTCAAGATCTTAAAGAAAATATAAAATTTAAGATTTCAGTTACTTAAAATCTAAGAACTTCAAATTCTAATAGTCAAATGATTTGGAAATTCACAAATTAAATTTTAAAAAATTTAGGGATTTGAAAATTTAGGAATTTAATCTGATGTTAAAAGATCAACAAAATATTAATAATTAGGACATAAAAACAAATTCATAAATTTAAAAATTAATTAAAGAATAATATTAAATAAAAAGAATTTTTAAAGATTTAAAAAAAATTAAGAAAATTCAAGATATCTAAAATAATTTTACAATTAAAGATTTAAAATAATGTTAAAATTCAAAAATTCAGGAATCTGTAACATTTCACTATTTAATCATTATTTAACCATATAATTGAATTATTATTATTATATTATATTATATCGCATTTGTGTATATATATATATAAAATATTCAAATTATTTAAATATTTAGATTAATTAAGTCATCAGCAAAATAATATTTCTATATCTTAAATTACCAAATTTTATTTTATTTATTACTTCAACAATATTTTTAAAAGATATATGATTTATATGACTACTCAAAATCATGTTTTATAGATGTAGATATAAATTTCAAATGTTCAATAAATTATAAAAATTTCTTTTTTTTATAGATTTTTTAGTACTGATTTTTATAAAAATACAATATACTTATTAATAGATCAACATTATATATTAATAGAGAAATATCAGAAACATCAATTTTTTCCTGAGATATTGATAATGACTTCACATCTTTTTATAATATATATATATTTATAAAATCTTGTATCAATAATATTTGCAATCTCTTAACATCGACTTACATTGTATTATTGACAGATAAAATATGAACATGGATATTGCCAATTGACTTTTCGAAGCCAATGGAAATTGATTTTCCGGCATTTAGTTATTACGAAGGAATTAAAATCAGTAAAGAGCAGATCTGGAGGCCGACATATGTATCTCCTTGCTTGTTCTTGAAGCGAATCAGAGAGCTGGTCAGAGGGAGAGGCCGCATTCCAATCCTTGGAGAAAGCCTCTCGCGCATTTAACTTCGGGATGACCGCTCAGAGGTCACGTAAACGAGCTTCATGGACCCGTTAGTTCGATTCTTATGCGTATCTAATCCAAAATTATTCTATATAATTTTTTTCTCTATTTTATTTTGTTACATATTGCAAGTTCAAATATTCATCTGAAATATTTAGAACAGCTGCTGTTATTTTCATGTTCTATTAGATGATTAGAATTTAGAGTATTGTACGTTAATCATATTTTTTTTACCTTTTTTTTTTATCTTTATTATTATTATTTTCACTGTTAATTATAATAAAAGAAAAATGATTAATATTTACATATTATTAAAATGTAAAATAATATAAAATATAGATAATATAGAATATTTATCCGTTCAAGGTCACTATTCCTACTTATTCCTATTTATTGTTCATATTGAAAGTTATATTATATATATCAATTTCTATCACACGTTATCTATTAATATAAATAAAGTTTAATAGTTTTATGATTAATTTCATAAATACATGACGTGATAATATAAATATATTTTTTAAATTTAAATATTTTTGATGGAAAAAAAATAAAAAATATAATAATTACAATAAAAGTATTCTTAATATTATTATTAATTTTAAATGATAAATAATTTTAGAAAATTATGAGATTAATCTTTTCTTCTTATTTCTCAATTATTTAATTAAAAAATATAATCAAAGAATTTCATGTATTGAAATATTAACAATTTTTAAATTATAAATGTTAATCAAAGTATGAGTATTAAATCAAATATTTCAGCTCTTTTATGATACAAGGGAAAAAGATCAAAATCAAAATGATTAATTTGAGATCTTGTTGGTTGCTATCACGACAGAGACACATTTGAATTCAAATTGGGGAAAGTATGAAGTTGAAACCTTTGAGGACGTACACCTGCTACAAGGTGACTGCATTCCACAGTAAGGTGAAACGTAAGTAGCCGAGATCCGTATTGGAATGTATGTCGGATTTGTTGGAATATTTCACGAGTTACTAACAATATGCTGACCAATTATACATGGTATATCGTATCGTCGCACAGATCGTTTGTTTTTGCAAAAGTCAGCCTACTTGCATCATGTATGATTAACTCGTACAATTTAGTGTCTCATATGCTCTTGTTATAAAGAAATTAACCATTGACAATCAGGTGAAATTTTCGATATATCTTTTCAAAACGAACAGTTTTATATTGTACTATTGTTTCTCTTTTTTTGCTTTTTTAACTTGTGTTTTCTTCTATTCTCAATGTAAAAATAAATTAGATCCTTCTTTTTTTAAGTTTAATCTTGAGTTTTATTAATATTATATTATTTTATTTATTGAATATTGATATTATATTTTTTGTTATTTTCTTTTATATAGTTAGTTTAAATCATGCTTTATTTTAATTTTTTTGTTTAATCTTTATATTTTTTTTTAGCAATTTTTTTAATACTTTTTATCATTGTTGCATTGAATTGTGAGTTATAGTGCATTCTTGAATGTTTTCTTCTATTTTCTAATTATAATGTCAAATTCATGTATTATATAATGTCATATTCTCATGCATTATATAGAAAGATAATTTAAATAATTCTAAAATCAGCATAATTATAATATATAATATTATAATTTTTAATTAAAAAAGAAAATTATTTTATTTTCAAATATATTTATTTTCAGAATAACAATTTCTGGCTATTTTCTTATATATTCAGCATAAAATTTCATCAAGAATACTATTGAATAGAATAAAAATACTTCACATTATCACATCACAAAATAACTAATAATATTACATAATTGCGGATACTTAATGATCACTAATCAACTTATTCCGCAAAAATTTCTTTACAAAAATTATATTTAATATCAAGCACAACTGAATGACGTGAAGTGCGAACTCTTGTATATGTGTTTCTCGCGGTTAATCGAATTTCTTGACATCGATATTGACTAGTGATTCTCGCTGGAATGTTTTTGGGCGTATTCACAAAGCGTGTCAACATTTAGTGGAATGGCTATGAATAGAGGTAACTAGATAAGAATATCATTTTCTTTCTGCGTCGATCAGTTTAGCGAAATTCGCGCATGAATGACTTTTTGTAATGGGAAATCAAAATTTCATTCAATTCCATAATAGTGATTTAAATAAGATGAAATAAAAAAAAGATGAAGTAAAAATAGAATTTAATTTGAATATAATTTATAACAAAGATTAAGCCACAATTTGAAGATAATTCAAATTTTTTTCATTGCTATTTCTATTTGCTTATATTTATAAATTCTTTTCTTAGTTGTTATTATTTTTTTAATTATTTAAAATAAAAGAATTTAAATTCTTAATTAATAAAATTTCTGAACTTTTAAACATTTGTAAATAATCTATAATTTTGATTTAACTTATAAGTTATGATCCTGATAACAATTTCATCGAAACTTAACCTCGAAATTTTTATGCAATATTTCAGTTTTTTTCTTATATTTTTTCATAAAATAGATAAATTTGTAATCACCACAACCCACAATCTACTTATTTGAAATAAAAATATTAGATAGATAATTCTTAATATTATATAAATTAGTATGGTAATGTATAATGTGGTATTATAGAAAGTTGGAAAGAATATCCGCAGGAAATATCGTAATTCCGCCTACAGAATACATTTTCATACTGTGTTGTCATTAGACATCGACGAAGATGTTAAATATATATGGAATCGCAAGCATGGAATTGTATGTGCATAGGTAAATTTATGGTTACTAGGTCTGTCATTCCTTTCACAGCCAATCTTTTTCATTACATTCCATGGTTTATAAATATTTTGTATGTGTATTTGTTGTACCTTTTTTGGCAGGTTTAGGTTAGGAAATAAGTAAAATGGAGAAGTTGTATATAATATATGTGATCATTTAAGTTTATTGTTCCTGTGCTGTAGGATATAAATAAAACATAAATAGAGAGTTTCAGAATTTGTTGGGAAATGTCAAAGAATTTTAATAATAGAAGTATAGAAGTATAGACATAGAAGAATATAACAATAATGATTTTTAATAATGAATGTTTTCTTAATAAAAGAAATTATTAGATTCTTATTTTTTTATTATTAAAATATATTATCTATAGTTTAAAAAAAAATAATAAGCTATTAAAAAGGTAATATAATTTTTTAATTTATTCGATAATTTAACAAATCGATAATAATCGAAAGCAACATTTCACACTTCTTTATTTTCATTTATTTCTCGAATATATGAATTAATCGATTTATATGTGCAAACTATTATAGTAAAAGTTTCTTGACAGTATGAAGAATTGATTATTTGAATCAATTGTTTTATTATCTTGTATATTACCATACTATATTTTAAATATAAATATTTTAAATATAAAATGTGTAATAAAATCACCGATTTATTCATTCTTAACATTTGATTTTATCAATAATCAGAATAGTTTTATCATGTATAATGTGAAATATAATGAATTTAGTATAAAATCATTCAATATCTCAAAAAATATGATTATGATACGATATATATGAATATGATATATTTAAAAAAATTGATGTAAAATTCATTTTTTTATCGTTTTTTATCATATATACGAAAAAATATTTTCAAATGGAATTCGATTTGTTATATGGAATACAAAATTAGATTTTTATAAAGATAAAAAGAATTAGCATTACAAAAAAAAATAATAATTAGCAAAAATAAACATATATATATTTGTGAAAATTGAATTTTCAATACAGAATCGCGTTTTTATTTCGAATTTAATAAAATAATTGAATTAGTCAAAAAATTATAACGTCTGAATTAGCTTTAAAGATTGTTTTTTATATTAATCTCTGTTACTGTAATCACAGGTGAATGTGCTAGAAGAAACTAGTACATCGCAAATGAATCTATGGAAACAATACAAAACTATAATACAATACAATGCTTGAAAAGAATTGAAAAAAGAATATCTACACGAGAATGCATTCTCTTTTAAATATATACAAGTACTACGAATTATTTATAATTACACAATCTTAATCTAGTTTGTACTTTATATAACATTAATCTTCAAAATGAAATTTATATAGAAATAATTTAATGAATACAGATTAAGTATAATATATTCCATTTATATAAATTAATATTATATATATTTTTTTTTATGAAAACTTTTTTTATTTTATTTTTGCTTTATTTACTTACCATATTATGCATTAAATATTACATCAAATGTAAAAATATGATCATTAGGACTTAATTAATTTTCTCAAAGTTTGTCATATTTAAATTAATTATTTATAATTTTAATTAAATAATTGGTTTTCATTCTAAATGAGTAATAATTATGCAGATTTATATTTTTTTATATTTAATAATATTAACGATATTATTAAAGTACACGATGAACAAGAAAAATGTTTCTTGAGAAACATCTATATATTGATTTACATAATTATTGATCCATAAAAACTATTTCAAATATGCGATTTACGACGAGATTTTTCATTTCAGACTATTTTAACCTTTTTTAAAGCATATGTTAATGATATATAAAACAAAAGAAAAATATTTTCCAAAATTTTTATAGTTTTTTATATTTTGTTGGAGTAAATCATTAAAAACGAGAAAAAAGACAAAATTATATACAACTTAAAATAATTCTTTTAATTTACAAAATTAAAATTAAACTTTTTTTACTACTTTTCTTTCCAAATACCATAAAATTTCATCTCTTTCAACATTATTCCAAATTAATCAATTTTCATAAAATTTAAACTATATAACCTCTTTGCAAATCATGAGAGTTCCCTAGAGCAATTATATAATTCTATGTTCTCTTGGATTATGATGCAATCATGTAATTTCATTCAAACATTTGTTTAATATTCGTAAAATATTCAATAATGAATATGCGAAATATGAATTGTAAATATATACTAATGTAGCATTTCTTTCGTAACATGGCACGATTCTTGATTAGAAACATTCGTAAATAATAAGTCGATGTAGCTTATTCTTCTGGCTCTTTTGGCGGTCAGTCATAAACCAGAGATCTCTCTCGCGTGAAATAAGAGAAAGTTAGACAGAAGGAGAAAGAGAGAGAGAGATTTTATGAGTATAACAAGTAGACGAGATAGTGGCATAACAACAGGCGTCTCATGCTGAGAGAAACCACTTTCGCTCTTTTCGCTACTCGACCGTGCGTTTTCATTTTTCTGTTCTTTCTAATCAGACGACAGACATCGCGTAGTTCGTCTACTGTTAGATCTTGCAGTTGTTAACATAGTACAGCATACTGATTTCTATCCGCAATTTCGATTGTAGGTTACGTACATTTTGTAGAACGATTGTTGAACAAGATTTTACGAGTTTTCCAAACATTATTTTATAATTGATCTTACCTTAGATTTAAATAAGAAGCAAATTTTTATATAGAAAAATATTGAATTAATTTGGTTGATTGTTTTTTGAATAAATATTAATGAAATAGGATAAAAAGAAAATTAAATTAAGAATTTTATTTTTAATTTTAAGAAAATTAATTTTGAAATAAATCTATAAATTTGATAAGAAAATTATAAGAAGATGATTTTACTTTGATTTCTAACTTATGATGTAATGTTAAAGATTTTTGAACAATATAATATTTCTAAAAATATTAACAAGAAAATAACCCCTCCTTCGATCACATAATCTATTTAGAATATATATATATTAAATATTATAATTATATAATATATAATATATAATTATATAATGTATAATATATAATTAATATATATAATATTTAATTAAATATATAATTATATATTAGTTTATATAAAAATATATGGAAGAAAAGGTGATTAATATCAATATCACGACACAATCACTTCCATAGACTTCGTTTCAATTTATTTTGCGAATACTTTTCAGATTGTCTACATCTCGGTCCGAACGCTCTTCATTTGTACTTATAGCATAACGTCATGCAGTTGCATCACGGTTAAATACTTGTAATTGCTTCATGTGGAGTAGAATCTTTGTGACCAATGCTCTTATTACAGATCGTTGTCTGAAAAAGTTACAGAACAATCGAATCTCGTAGAAGAACACGGCACTTGTTAAAAATATTATTTATTGGGAATGGCAATGGTATTAAAATATAATATTATCGTCATCATAATTATAAAATACATTCAACGGTAATAAAAATAGAAGGAGAAGCGCGATCTTCGCGATTGTTTGGTATTCACGAGTGATCGTATCGGAAGTACGTTTTAACTATATACACGAGGAATATATTAAAAATCCTCTCTGGAATTTAGTTCGCACTCAAAGTCGAGTCTCGACCGTGGAAAATTTCGCAAACCTCGGTTACATCGATTTTAGGAACTTATTTTTATTTGTGTTCGTCCATGTTTCGCATTGTTCGTCGATTCGAGACTTGCACGAACCTATTCCTCACGTCACATAATCGCGAAACAAAAATTTCTCTCGAGATAATACATTGATATAAAAACAATTCTACACTCTCGAGGATATCATCAGGACACGATGCATTTATCCGTATCTCTCTGCGTTTGATTCGACGTCGAAGATGTCGGTGTACGTTTTCTTGCACATGCCACTGCATCATTGGGTACGTAAGAAATTCTAACACCGCCATATGCTCTTCTTGGAGGTAAAGCATAAGCTGCAGCTTCGTCAGAACTGCTTGACGAGCTACAGGTAGAACAACAGGATTCAATGTCTTCTTCATCGCCATCTATCCTCGATTTTGAGTTTCCAGCAATACCTGTAATAAATTATAGAATTACAATAAATATAATAATCACAATGTAATAATTATACATTTTTTTAAAAATCTATTCATTAAATCTATCAATATCTTATTGTAAATATAATATATATAATAAAAAAATCGTACAATTTTAATATATTGAATAAGATGCTATAGAATCATAAATACTATAATTTAATTAAACTAAAAAAAATTAATTAAACAGTAAAAAAATAAATCAATAGATAAAATAATATAGTATATATAACAATAAACTTATATCAATTTCAATAATAACAATATATAAATAATGCATAACAATTACATATATAAAAATAGATAATAAATATAACATATATAATTCTTGTACTATTCAATAGAATAAAAATTAAAAAACTATCCAAGAATCTTTTTTTTTCAATTGATTTATCAATCTTTTTAAAAGTTTAATTAGATTTAACATTTTTTATCTCAGTATAAAATAATTGATTCTTCTTTAAAATTGTTGTGTTACGCAAAACGAGAAAATTTACACACCCCAAACGGATGTGTCAGCTACTTCCTCCGATTGTAGGCTTCTCGATCGAGACACGTTTGTTCTCGATAACGATGTAAGCGGAGGAGAAGGCGAAGATGACGAATTCCTATCATTATCAGGCGACAGGGGGATACGGGAGGAACCCGCTGCGTGATCGTTCATGTCCAAATCACCCTGAAACCGCACGCGCCGGGATGTTGGTGTCGGAGGGTCGGTTTGACCGACAATGAGGGTCGTAGGCGATGTCGCCGATTCTAGCACAACCCCGGATATCGTTGTCGCGACAACACCGGTCGATGTAGACGTTGATGCCGATGCTGATGCTCCGGATGATGGTCGGGGAGGTGGTGGTAACTCTGGCATGCTTGACGCGTGGGAAGGAGCACAATTCTGAATGCATCTTAATGGCTCACGATCTCTCGCTTGCATCAACCTATGAAAAAAAGATTTATAATGGTTAATTTATGTGATTGTTTGATTTTGTTTTGTAAATAGTATTGCGGTAATTATATTGTAATTATAAATAGAGTTGATTAGTTATTATGTATAATTTGCATTGTATTTGTGAAGATGAGAATGATACATGATGATGGATTTGTGTGAGATGCATAATTTAAAGAAATTGAAGAGAGAAGGCGATTTACAATACATATCTATTAAAAGTATATTTTTGCTCCAATTATCTTTTAGATATTTTAATAGATATTTTAATTTTAATATAATTTATTAACTGAATTTTAAAAATGTATAAAAAATAATAATGTCTTATTGTTGCAGATTATCAGACTTTGTAATTGGCATTTCATTTAAGAGGATATCCGTCTTGAAATCCATTACACATCCAATTCAATATATTGAGTTTGTTTACTGACATTTAACTATAATTAATTAAAAGAAAATTTAACTTTTTTTATAAAAATTTTCATAATATTTTTAAGATTTCACTAATAAAAATAATTGCCTCTATAATTAAAAATCTTATATGATTGATATTAATTGATCTTGAATTACTGCTTTGCACATTCTACATAGGAATATATTTTAAAGTTAAGAAACAATGTTAAATCTTTATTTTAATTTGTCGAAAAAACTAACTTGTTGACAAATTAATTTACCTTCCCAACTCATTACGATTTTCTTCTGGATGAGAATTACGTTCCTGAAGAAGTCTTTCAAGATTCCTCTCGAGTAATACACGATCAAGACCATTTGATCTGGAACTGCTCGAAGGAAATGTTTCAACCGGAAATTCAGGGCTTAAAGTACTTTGCGTAGGTGTTGTCGCTAGAGAAGCAGATGTCTGATGATGCTTTCTATTCATCCGAGGTGAATTACGTGGTGAACAGAGAGTATGTCTGGATCCAGGTGGTGGTGGAGGTGGTGGTGGTGGCGGTGGACTTGAGGAACCTTCGCTTGGGGGTGGAGGTCTCCTGCCAGTTCTATAAATTGAATAATAATAAAATAAATTCTTAATCAAAATTATTTAAAGATCATTAAAATGAATCTAAACAATGACTCTTTGCTTTATCAGAATAATTAATTTTCAATAAAAAGACAGAAAAATTGAAAAGTAAATAATTAAATGAAACTAGTATAATACTGTATATAAAAAATTTTATAATAATAAAAATTCTCAACCAACAAATTAAATATGACGACTAAATTAAACTTAATTGCACTTTTTAAACAAATTTTCAATTATATAAAAGTTTGAACAATGGCTACCTAAGGAAGGAAGGTGGTGGTGGTGGTGGTCCAGCAGAAGAGTCACTTGGCGTCGTTGGTAGTTCCCCTTTGCTACAGGCAATACTGCAATAAATGGCACCTCTCCGTGGAAGAAATGGTCGTCCAAGAAGGGACGCGCGACAAGTGGCGCAACAGAAGCAAGCCTCGGTTGCGTGCCAATGTTGACCCTCGTGCGACATTTGCCCTTGATCGACACCAATTGGTTCCCCACAACTGTCGCAATACTCGGCGAACGAGGCATCAAAACATCGGAGACAGTAAGGTCTGCCTTCTCTCATCACGTACCTTTGACCCCCAAGCTGAAATTATTTAATGAATTATTAAAAAATATTATTGCATAATAATACTCGAGACATTTCCTTTAAATTGTCGATTTCGAATAATACATACAAGTATTTTTAATATTGATGGTCAGGATTAAAAACATTTATCCTATTAGGAAAATAAAAAGGTAGTAAGATATTATATTAGAATAAATAATTAATACAATAAATCCGTTTCTTTATTTAAAATTATATTATTATCTAATTATTTAAAATTTTTTAGAATAAATACCAGAGAATAGTTTTACTTCATTTTATAATAATTTTAAGCAATGCAAAAATTTTGATTTAATTATATAATTATTATTCAATATGCAAAATTGAATCTACCAATATCACATATAGAGATATATAGATCAAATTCCATTCGTTTTATTAGTCCATTATACTGGATAATTGGAGATCTGCAGAAATGGCAACATACAATTTGGATCATAATTCTAATTCCATTGTTCATTATCGACCGATAAGAAGTTTCCTGTAGTCAACTGTACGACCGTGACATTTATCGATACCTTGATTCAATGAGTTATCGTGTCGCATGTCCTGGACGGGCATCAAGGGAATATAAAGGGGGTAGTTCTGAAGCTGACAGTTAAATCGTCCCACCGTTCCATCCCAAATAACTCTCAGAGGATATCTCCTCTGATGTAAATAATTGTTATGTCGCAAAAAACGCCAACAAATGGAATCTGTATCATTCAATATGATTACTAGACGAGAATAGTATCTGCTTTTTTTTAAACTTTTTTTTATTCAAATATATTTAATAAAATATATTGCGACATAGATATAGATTCTTGTGCGGTTAATGCATTTCAAGTGATAAAGTTACAGTATGTACTGGCGTGTGATTTAATCTGATAGTGAGAAATTAGTAGAAGTAAGCGTATCTGTTTAAGTCGACAGGGAGCTTTGATTAGTCATCACGATAAGTAAGAAAAGATAATCCCCATTAATCAGAAGTCATAAATTGTGAATCCAAGCGAGATATTTGTTTTTTCTATTTTCTATCTAGTAGTACTTTTTAAGCTCTTGTCTTGAGTTCATCGATTCACATTTAATGAGAAACAATTTACTTTTATTACTTGTTAAATTATAATAGAAAGAACGATTTATAAAATAGAAATGAATTCGAGCATCTTAAACATATGTTAGCACTGTTGAACTACCAATATTGAGATGCAGATATTCGTTTTACTTATAAATGCAATACATAATTCATGAATTTTACTCGCTTAATATTCATGGACAGTTAGTAACATCATTTTTAACTGTATTTGAAAGGGACGAAACAAAATTAAATAATTGACTTCAAACAACAACAAGAAATATTCAACGAAATTTAACCTACTGATCCATTCTAACAATCGATGTATCCCAATAACTTGATCTAATCTATACTATCATTTCAATCAGGTTAACCACAAAAAATGAGGGAAAGAGAGAAAACATAACTACCCTATTTCTTCTAATAACAATTTCTCATAAATTTTTCATTAATTTCACCGTAATAATAATACTAAGAGTCAAAAGATAATCATAAAATTCACAAAATAGCCAACAACTGAGAAAACAAGTTGATCAAGCAAATTTAAAAATCATAGAAAAATATTCGTGAACTTTTCAGATTCATGACTGATCCGATTAGATCCAATCAGTGCCATATGCGACCTAAAGTTTCGATTTTCGCATTTATACAATTTTTACCTGCCGATCGCACTCAAGGCACGCGAAGTGCCTCATATGCCACGCCCTCCCTTCCGCCTCTGTGCATTCGTCGGCAAGTATGATCTCGTCGCAAGCACAGCATCTCGGCTTCAACGTTTCCGCGTGGTGCCTGCCACAGTACAGCTTGCCATCCTTCCAGAAGTATATCAGGTCGACGAGCAGCTGCCTGCATACGCAACAGACGAAGCAGGCCGGATGCCAGAGGGCGGATGGACCGGCGCGGCTCGCAGCCACTGCCATCTCACCGGCCGCAATCGGCCTGCTACATTCGCGGCATCCGGCGCCGTGGGGCCTGTCCAGCTGGCTCGCGTGTCCTCGTCCAAGCGCTTCGCGTTTCCGCTGCGCGGCGAACACCCTAAGCTCCCTCTTCTCCTCCTCGGTCAGCCCGCTGCAGTACCGTGCCTCGTTGTCGTGCGGTGGGAGTTGTTGCAGCAGTTGCTTCACCCGTTCCCGCTCGCCGGCGCTGCCCGCGTACGGGATCTTGTCTTCCGGTAGTGCACTGAAGTACAGGTGTACCTGTGACACATGGCGCGAGAAAATGGTAATTAAGAGCAATACACGCTGTGGAGTATTAGGAGATTTTTTTTGGGGGGATCTTGGAATATGAGAATGGGGGAAGATAAATTTAAGTTGATGTAATAAGTGAGTAGTTAATACTCTTGTTTTTAAAAAATTCTTAGAAATTATAGATTTGAAAATTTATAGATATTTTGCAGATATTATTGTATATTTTAGAAAGCGAATTGGAAGAGGAAATACTTTTGATAGATATTGAACTTTTATAGGTTTCTTTCTTTTTAAGAAATGAAATTTTATATCATAAAATTTTTGTAAAATAAATTCTTGTTTTTGTATTTGAATTATGCAATAAATCAGATGTTTTGTTACATAATATATAATACTACGTATAATAATAATGTGAGAATAGTAGAAAAATATAATTAGGTTGAAATTCTTTTAGAAAATTCTCAATTGTATAATAATAAAAATTTCGATAAAAATGAAAAAAATAATATCAAATTAGTATACTTGTGTTTATAAATATATGTATATTTTGATACAGGTTTGAAACTGCTACATGAGATTTAATTTATATGTGTTTAATCTGTGTTTTCATCACGATAAAAGGAAATAAATAGAATTTAACCATAAAATTTTCCATATTAATTGTGAAAAAAGAAATAATAAAAATAAGAATAATTTAATCATTTTTTAATAATAATCATAATAAGTTTTACGAGGTTAGTTGAAAAGCTTTAGATATATATCATGATGCTCGATATTCATCATTCATGAATAATTCAGAAATGAAATGCTTACAGTTACACGAGACACGTGACCGTCTCCTCCCTTGAACAAAACATTAATAATAGTCTGTAATAATGTTTTATTTCGAGTTATTATATAACTCGAATCATTTTTGACTTATATTCTCTTAACATCTTTTGATGTTTTTATTTAATAAAAAAATAAATAAAGACGAAACAAAAGAGAAGAATAATGAATCTATAATTCATATAGTATATACATAGTGGTATAGTGAAAAATCAAGGTTTAATTTTATGATTATTTGATAACGAATAATCTCATAAATTTAAATTTGACATTTTAGAAATAGAATTATATAATTTTATCATTCGTTATTGCATGAAATAAAAAATCTTTTATGAATATCATAACAATAATTTATTGGTATTAAGAATTATTTTAGAAAATGAATAGATAGAATGCCCAAATTTTGTTTAAAGAAATAAGAAGAAAGATTATTTTAATGAAGTAAAAATTTACTTTTAATTTATATTCATCTAAATATGTTTCTTTTTTTAATATCAATAATATTATTTCTTAATTTATACACATACAATTTACAATATATGAGTAAATTTTAAACATCTATCATATCTAATAAAATCATGAACAGCAATGCAAAAATCTAGTATTAATTTAACTTTCTTGATTTAAAAAAAAGAAAGAAAGAAAATGAAGATATTTCAAATTAAAAATAAACGAAGTAAGTTTTTAAAAGCGAAGAGATAAAATCGATTACACGAAGGGAACATCAATGTGTCAGTATTCTAAGCGTGTCAGATAACTTATTTTCTTACTTGATCTGGCCTGAGACCTGGCGGGACCCACGTGTACTCTTCGAGGGCGCATCCGCTGTCATCGTCGCTCTGAGAATGCCTCTGATGATGCATCAGGGCCTCCTGAAGGGCGAGGCCCGGCGGAGCCGGTTGCACGGGACTTTTGAAGGGTTCCTGATGAGAAGAACCGGCGGCCCCACTTTGGAAAGCCATGGCCATGGCCATCGGCGGACCAGGACCGAGGCCGAGTCCCGAGGGACCACCCGCCTCCGTCGAAGTCCGCTGATGTTCCTCCCTGGGACACCTGCAGCTTCTGCACACCTTTCTGAAAACAGAATTCTGAATTAAAGTGAAGCGGTCTAAAAATGACGAGAACGCATTAAAAATAAGTCGATGTTTTATCTTGTAAAAAATTAAATTTTTATAGTTTATTTTTTATCCATGGATTAGAAATTATAAAATTAATTTGAAATCTGAAAAATTTAAATGTGTATTTTTTTTTAAATTATATTATTTTTATGAAATAATTTAAGAGTAATAATTGTTAATGAATAATAATTAGAATGTTATAATTATTAAAACATGATAATTCATATCAATATATTTTTATTTTAGCGTTGCTCAAGTTATTCTTAATAAATTTGCCAAATCTATACATTGTAATAAGATAACTTTATCATTATGAAGATTATAATAAATTTAATTTATTTTTACATAAAATTCCAAATTTTTATATTTTATTATAATATTATAATATTTTATTGTAATTATATATTATATATATTTTATACTATACTAAATTTATTACATTTAAGATTTCATTTAACATTAATTTTATAGCAGGTAAATTATTTCAATTATGAAATATTTAAATTTTATATTGATAGATATTATTATTTGATTATTATATAAGTTATTTTATTAAAAGTTTGCATTATTATTACTTTTTTAATAAGAAGGATTATAATAAAATTTTTTAAAGTGTTCTAAAATAAAATGATAACGCAGAAAATCAAAATTAAGATATTAATCAATATAAAATAATTAATTATGATCATTAGTATAATTTATAAAATAAATTATCATATGTATCATGTATAATTTATTAATATAATGTATGATATATAGATTTGCCTATACAAATAAACTGAATCCAAGAAAGAATTTCAATTAAATCCATTTAATTGAATTTACTAAATGATGAATTTATACTAAAAATAAGATGTATATTACTATGGAAAAAAATAATAATAAAAATGAATATTGAAAAAATTTTAATTGATTTTAAACTAATATATAAAGTATTAAAATTTTTTTATATAGTATGCAATAACGAACTTATGTAGTAAAGCACGAGTTGCATATTAATGTAGTAACAAGTTCCAAGAACACATTCTTTTTCCAGAGGAAGCGATAAATTCGTTTCTCATCAATTCGAAGAAACGAAAAGATCTTGACTATATGTATACTCTTCAATTTTGATAAAAATTTTGAAAAAAATTTATAATGGCATAAAATTAATGTATCCTTTAATTTTAACTGAAAAATAAGAGAATTAAATATAATCAAAAATAAAATTAATGGACACATTAATGAAATATTAAAATTCCTTAATTTTAGTTAAAAAAAATAGAAAGAAAAAAATAAATGTAAACAAAATTTAAATATTATCTTCCAACCAAAAATTAAAACCAATTATTTTCATATTATCACATCTAGTAATTTCAGATCAATATAAAATAATATTGATTCAATCAAAAAAACATGAGCATGTATGTACACATATAGATAGAAAATTTATTTAATCCGTAAAAAAAGAAGAGAAAGAAAAAAAAAGAACAACGCGTTAATTCACTTTCAAGTCGAAAAATACGCATGTACAATTTAGGAGGTAGTTTATCATTAAGATGCATGATACGAGAGAAAGAGAAAGATTGCGAGAGATACCGTGACAAGAAAACCTATTTGCATGAAAGACGATGAATTGGCGGCGAGTGGTAAGCCTGATTATACAGTAACCAGCGGCAAAACATTTGTTCCCATCGAAATCCCATATAACTACTAGACAGCAAGATCTGAACAAGTTTGTATAAAAATTAACAAAAATCTTAATTTAAAAACTAATTCATTTTAAGGACAAATGATAGAATAAAGGGACTCAATTTTCAATGTGAGAAAATGTGAATTTTCTTTGATAGTTAATTGTTTTTACTATATATAAATTAGGTATTAAAACAGTACTTTGTTGTTATTTAGATATCACATTCTTTAGTAGTGATTTAATATTAAAAATCAGATTTTAAGTTTAATCCTAATCTTCATTGTTTTTATTTTATTTTTTTTATTAATTGTTACAATTTTATTTTAAATTAACAATGAATCAAATTTTAATTTTAATCTTAATCGAAATTAATCTCAAATTTTAATTTCAATTTTATTTTTACCTGGCAATAAAATCTCTATAAATATTATGATCTATGAACTTGTTTTGTTATTTGAAAAATTCATTTTTTCCATTCTGTCCAATTTTAAGATCAAATGGAATAAACTTTTCTTTCTTTCTAATATAATGATTACAATATTAAAATTAAATGATAGCAAATATATGTACATTGATTATATATATTGATATTTTATTATATTACTATTATTTAATTTTAATGTAACAAATTTTAATAACGAATAATTTAAGTTTATATATATTCTATAAGAAATATTATAATCATTAATTTGTCATTAATTTACATATTTTAACATATTTATGAAGTTTAAAACGTTTATGAAATGCTATTATACTTGTAGATATAAATAGATAACTTCACAATTATAACATACACTTTAATGTACCATGAATAAATATCCAAAAGTATTTATGAAGTACCATTAAAAATCAAGAAATCTTTAAGATAAATCTCCAAAACATTTATGAAGTGTTACTATACATCTAATATAATCTAAATATAATGTATATATGTATAAATAGATCACAGAAAATATTTATGAGCAGTTCTACAAGCTAATAACCATACAACTTTAAAGTAATATAAGTAATCAATAAATCATCCAAGTATTTATTAAGTATCATCAAGAAAATTCTCTTCCTAAACTTTTAAATCCTTCGCAATTGATTTAACAAAATCTCAAATATCAAATCATTAAAATCGATAATGATACACAAAACATTTTGCAATCACATTCTCTACACTCTTTCAAAGGATTTAACCACGTTGCCGAAAAACAACATTACTAAACATTACTAAAGCAATATTCTTATCAAGTAGGCCACCGAACGAAAAACTTTCCCTCGAATAGGTCGAAACGAGATTAACTCACTCTGCAGAAACAGCGACATCGTAACCCGAATGCATAGAACCGCAATCGGCTACCACTGGCTCTCCCGTAATTCTGCGTTCGTTTTCAAACGCCGCGACGTCATGAGCATTGTTCAAATATTCCACGCACTTCTCCGTGGGACTAGTTCTAGCTGCGGCCAAAGCTGGACAACCGACGACAACTCCAACCACATCATCTTCCTCGTTTCCATCTTCACGATTTCTCAAAAAGGCATCGAGATAATGTTCGTCGGTAGAGGGCAACTCATACACAGCGCCAGACATCCAATTGGTGGATAAGTCCCTTCGAATGGCGGATTCATCGTCTATTTTGTTAACTTGATCGTTCTTCCTGGCGTAAAGTTTACGGAGATAAGCTTCCTGGTGGCTCCTGGTCGCCCAGCAGCCACCCTGCCACCATCTTTTCGATCCCAGAACCGAGGTCTTCCGTCTTCTCGCTAAACTCGACATTACTTTCTATTATATCTTTCTATATACGAGGTAGAAGTTGATCTATATAAATGTGTCATCTGAATGATACAATATTTGTAAAGGGCATTATCTATGGTTCATTGTATAATTCGATTATAATTAATTAACGGATTTAATTTTATTTTTTTTTTTTGTATCTTTAGTTCAATTTATAAGATATCATCTTTTGATATCAAACATTTTGTATTCCCATGTTAATGATGTCGCAGTTAGTACGCAATCGGTCTTTTCGTCAATAAAAGATAAATCTTTTTTCATTCATGTTCTGTCTTAAAAGTTGACAGGATCGTGTTCGGAATCCGAAAAGGTGAAACTCGGTGATTCCGTGCATGTCATCGTCGGCCCAATACTCCATCAAGGTCAAAAGATATCCTTATTTCTCTATGTTTTATTCCATATAATTTTACAGTTTCACGGAAGACAAAGACAGAAAGATAACATTGGCATTCATATGACGGGATATCATCTTTTTGGTTTCTCCGGTTGGCACGCGCTCTTGGAGAACACCAAGAGGACTCTCCAAGACAAGGACAAGTCAGAGAGATAAAGAAAGCGAGTACTGCGAGGAAGGAAGGAGAAAAGAAAGGTAGTAGCTAGTGGAGAGCAAGGGAAGAGACAAAGACGAAGCGAGGAAGGAGCAACAGAGAGGAATGAAGCGAAGAGAGAGAGGATAGACCGTGCAGAATCGAAAGGGAGACGAAGAAGAGCGAGGGAGAGGCAATCTGTAAGAGTACGTATAACCGGTAGTACAGCCGGAGATTAACGTTTTAATACGCGGCAGTGTGGCCGAATGTACAAAGGGAATTGAACGAACGATAACATTTCACGCTGATTCTCGAATCGATCTATCGGTTTTCCTTCCTTCGTCGCTTGGGATTCACGTAGTTATCTCTCTTAAGCGTCAATTTCCGATCACCTCTGCTCTCACTGCGATCATCCTCTCTAGTGGATCGTATTTGTTTCACGTCCAAGCTTTGACACGCGACGTGTCAGTCTATAGAGACCAGCCTGATAAATCGAAATCTCAAATATCTTTAGCCCAATCAATCACTGATCCATATGGTCCAAAGTTGCTAACAATTTTTCATAAAACAATGATTTTAATCCTGTTACAAAACGGTATCACAAAAGTGGAATATTAACTGTCAAACACAATCATCAAGAATCTTCTCGTTGGATACACTTAATTTTAATTGATCTTCAGGCTGAAATACACACAAAACTTGCGAATGTATGAAAGAAAAAGGTGATTAAAGGTCCACGCGGTTAATTGGCAATAGTACAGTGATCGCATTAAAAAGCTTCTAGAAGCGACGTTCTCGTCCTTCCCACTCGGGCGTGCTGAGGCCGGGCGGACACTGAGCATGCTATGGGACCGCCAGGAGCAGGAGAGGTGCGGGGCAAGGGCGGCTGCCGGCTGCTAGAAAGCCGCCTCAAGGGAGGGAGAACGAAGGCCCGTTCTCGAACTCAGGTTGTTACGCCGCTGCACTGTGTGTAACTTCCACGCCACCAATACGCGCTCGCCTATCCCCACTATCGCACCGCGATGCCTGCTGAGTCTCTCGATATATTTATATTCGTTTCTAATATGTGTGGCGTGTCAGGGCCCGACGCCTCGCCAAGAGGCCCCTTTTGAGTACGCGCGCGCACTCCAGTCATGTCGGTCCGGCATCATTCCACGAGGGCCTGTGCGTGCTGCGACCACAACCGCACCCCGAGGCCACAATCTGCTGCAACGCTATCGCCTCGCATCGATAGTCTCGCGTGAACGTTCTTAAGGAACACGGAGACATTAGTTGAGGAAAATTGAGTGCGGTTTAAGTGGTTTACTTGAAACATTGAAGATTACTTGATTTTCTTTGATTTCAGCGCTGTTCAATTTTTTTCTTTTTCTTAAGTGATGATGCATTTTTTCCGGGGGATTTTAACGTTTAATAATGTGAAAATTAGAAGTATTGCTTTAATTAATTAAATTTTCATAAACTTTGATTTTGTAGTATATACAACATTGTATGTAATGTAGTATTTTATGTAGTATTGTAATTAATATTTGATTTTAGTAATGGAAATTAGTTTAAACTAATTTCTTAAATAAAAAATATTTCTTTAAGTTGCTATATGTTAAATATTCATTCATTCTACTAATTCATCTAGTAAATTTTATTATAAACTGTTCAAATTTGATCTCTTGTAACAGAAAAATGATAAAATTTATCCATAACAATTTCACCGTATAACGACACGCAAACTGTACTATAGAAGTAAACTGTCCGTTGTTGGCGATGTCCCGCAGGCTCACTGTAAGTGGTTGCAAATGTTCATCGTAATGACGCTGCCGTTTTTCTGGAGTATATCCTCTTGATGCCCTCGTCTTACCTAAGAAACACGATAATGGTTCTTGCCTGATCGTTAACTGACTGGTTCACTTGAAAATGCGATGTTAATTGGTTATTAATCGACCATTAAACAGATAGCTTCGATAAAACCGGAACATTTTACTTCGTGCATTGATGATTGTTTTATTGTATCTTTTATTGCATTCGAACAAACGCATGAGTACGAATTCATTAACGTGTAAAATTATTGTATTGTTTGAATTATTGTAATTTAATCAATCAATGAGAAGTCAAGTTATAAAGATTCATTTATTTTCATATTTTATAGGAATCTATGTTTCGATTTATATTTTACATACGTAAGTTAATTATTTAAATAATTATTTTAGGTATGGTTTTTTTTCAACAATCAATCATAAATAATAAAATAGTTTCAGAATATTTTTTAATTAATAATAATCGTTTAATAAATTCACATTCGATTATCAAATTTCAAACTTAATTGATAATACAATTATTCTCAACAGACTTGCAAAAAAACTTAATGGTAATTCATTATCTATGATATGAGTATTTTAAATATCTGACCAAAAAATATAAGCTTAATTATCTGACAATTAATTAACCAATTTGGTATAATCAATTCTAGTAGATTTTCAATTTATCATATATCATTATACAATAGAAATTTTATATTCAGGTGAATTACTTTAAATTGTTTCCAATTAAAAGTTATTAATCAATTATTGATTATATATACATATATATATATATAATTCTTTTTTCAAACGAAGAGAAAAATACATTGGAATTTTGAACCATTTTTGAACACCTCATTGTTCAATGATTTGGAATAGAAATTCTTATGTAATCCAAGTGGAACGAGTCTTTTTCCGGAATCGATTTCAGGATCGTAATGATACGGACTACTTGCTATCAATAAGAGTCAAGCCGCTTAGTCATCGTTATCATATTCTTCAACATACCACAATTTTCTACTCTACTCAATCACAAGTTATGAATTAGCAAAAATCTCTCTAGTCTCCTTTCTCCTTATTTTATCTGGATAATTTTTCAAAGTAATTCCAGAAATATAGGTTTGTAATAATAATACTAAAGAAATCATATTTATTTTTTTGATAAATGTGTTTTGTGTATCATGAATTATAGAGAAAAGTAAAAAACAAATTTATAATCATTGAGAAAGTAGAATTTTTATGATAAAAAAAGATGTTGAAGATTTTTTAAAAGTTAAAACAGAACTAATTTCAAATGTTTTTGAATATTCACCTGGCTTCTCTGTTTCCATTGCTACCATAAAATTGATCTGAGTTTCTGGCCAATAGAGATTATCCTTCTTATTTCTAGATAATATGTTATAGAATGTACTAAATGAAGTATGTTAAAAGTTTTAAAATTTATTTCTAATAACAATAAAATTTATAATATATTTTGAATATCTTAGATATATAAGATTTCTGCTATACACATAAACTATTTATATAATAACTATTTATTTTTACTTTTTTATTTTTATTAATAAGTTTATTGTTTATAATTAATAATTAATTAATTTTTATTTGAAATTTCCCGCTTTCCGTTATTAAGTCAAGTTTTCAAATGAACCGAGAAAAAAAATTTTTGTATATTGCTTAATAATTAAATAAATCAGATCCATTTCTTGATCTGCAACTGAAATCTTTATTTATCAAGTTGATAAGAATTATTACATACCATATTAATATTACATATCATATTCAAGAATTTAAATCGTGTCTACATTAAGTTAATCTAGATCTTTATAATCTCACTGAACTGCTATTGTACTTTGTAAATTTCATTTTCTGTTTGCTTTTCACATTATTATAAAAATCGACTGCGATTTATCGAGATTCTTCTATAAAGATATGTACTTCGAATAATCTTTATTGGACAGAAGATCATGGCTATTTTAAAAGAAACATCGATAGAGATTAGGTTCATAAACGATCGAGGACACGATAAGTTCCTGTAAAGATATTGGCTCAATTCTGGTTCGTCGATTAAAAGGATACTTGATAGAAATTGGTGGCTTAATTTAACTCAAAAAGTAACTATATATCTCTTTCGGTTCAATTAGGATATTTGCTTCCAAGAATTTCATGGAAAAATATCTTTATTGGGTAGCTTAGTGGCAACTACCGCATAGTTTTTGCTCTTATTGAAAATTTTTTATCAAGTTTAAAAAATTTATAAATGCTTTTAATTTGAAACAATTCAAACAAGATAAAGATTCGATTTATATTTTTTAACTTTAAAATCATTATTTTAAAGTTTATAAAATAAATTTAAGTTAATCATCGTATTCAATAATTGTAAAATAATATTGAAATATTGTAAATTGATAGTTATAATGTTTTTTTATATCATTTGATATCATTTATTTTATTTCAAGAAAATGAGCAAAAACAATTGCCTCACCATCAGGATTTCAATCAAATGTTCGCTTCATCTTCCTTCCAGATATTTTCTTCATTTGAAAAGGATAAAGGTTTCCTCAATCAATTTTTTGCTATTGTAAATTACTTCTATCAATTCAAAAGTCCATTATTCAATGAAACTTCTATGAGAACTTTAAAAAAATTTTTCTAAAATTTTAGAAAAAAATTTAAATATAATACATCTTATAATAATATCTTATAATAATTTTTTATGTGTTTTAGAATCGTAGTAAAATTCATAATTTTATAGCAACATTTTTTAATTTATACCTGAATCTCCAAATCTTCAATCTATAAAAAATTAATAATTATTTTATTTACCTAAGATTTAAACATAACCTACAAATATGTAGTCCATATTGTGTCAGATCCAAAAAAAAATTTATTTTCGATAAAAAAAAAATCTTTTTTCTTCATATTAAACAAAATGGTAACTTCTTAATTATTTTAACTATCAGAAATGTACAAAATAACAGAATTATTCATCAGATTTTAGCAAACAGGTGGCTTGCGATTATCCGCCACAATCTCGGTTCAATATGCGCATGCGCGCGCACGCGGTAACATCGTGTAGTAACCGGTACAAGGCACATCGTGTACCGGAATCATTAACTGTTATGCAGATGAATCTCTTATGCTTCTTTCACGCATAGCAAAGAGAACTCAAACTTTTCAGCCTCGATGCCGAAGGCGTTCACTCTATCTATCTGAGATTCTCCATCATCGACAACGTTGATCAGAGTACCGCTTCATGCTTTATACGGTAGCCAAGAGTGGCTCACCGTGTTAACGAGCTGTGAATGTTCGTTGTGTGTGTTATGAGTTGGAAGGAGAGCAATTGTAATTCTTTATGTTTTTATTTCTATTTTTCTGTGAATCTGAACTACAAAGAAATATCTTATGATCTCTTTAGAAGACAGGAATGATTTTTTAATAAATGATTTTTAATACATTAAACTAAATTTTTATTAATTTAAGTTAAAAATTTAAAAATTTTTCAATTTTTTGAAAAAGATTTGAAATTATGAAAATTAATTGGAAGAATTATTATTGTTTTAAGTTGGTTTACAATAATAAATTATAACGTTTAATTTTGTCAGGGAAATGAAATTAATACTATTTTTTTAAATATGTTTATGATGATTAATTTTAAATTTCTAGACTATTACTATAAATAATTTTTTGAATTTTTTATAAACTTTTAAATGTATTAAATTTATAATATAAATTTATCATTATATTTATAAATATACAAATTTGATTATTAAGATAAGTATTGTAAATAACATATTCAAGTTTTACTGATTCATAAATCATAGATTAAATATCATTTTCACTATTGTCACTCAATTTGAAATTATAAATATGCATAAATCCTCAATTTTAATTTAATTCACGAATTATATACAACTTTATTAGAAAATCTTTTTATTACAAAATAAAAAATTAATTAAAACATTCTACAAATTCTTCAGTTCATTTTTAAATAAATAGTGGATCCTTTATAAATGATTAAATGATTGAACTAATATCACAAATCATAAATATAATTTATCAATTGCCAAATATGACTTAAAATTAAAAAAATTTTTTTTTAATAAAAACATGGAATTCATATTATGCAAATAAATTCAAAGTTGTAAAAAAAAAAAAGAATTCTTCTGACAATTAAAATCGTATATGTGTTCAATTATAAATTGACTAATTTTTACCTAGACACCTGTCGGCCAAGAAACAGCTGTACACTAAATATTCACAGGTGCATCACCGAACTTCACAGCTACGTTTTCCTCCTTTTCCCGTTTATATTTAGCACGGTCAGCACCAGTTTACGACACGCGTGGAATTTTTCGCCCTGAGGAACTGGTTTCTTTCCATGGACTTAACAGACATTGCATATCCAGAGTGATTTTTTTAATTTCGTTACTTCATTATACTTTGATTAATGATTACAATCAAAGTTAGGTTAGATTATAGGTTATCACTTGAAATAAGATGGTGCGATTGTCTCAACATGAGTCGAGTAGATTAAATGAAATTTAGTCTGTTGAATAAGATTAAAAATCAATATAAAACTGATGTTATATTTAGTACTAAAAAAGTAATAGTAGTAATAAAAAATTAGAAAAATTGAATTTTGAAATTCTTAATATCATATCAGTTAAGATTCTTCAACAATTATGTTAAATTGATAAAAAAAATGTTAAATAATATAAACTGGTTTGGTAAAAAAAACAGTTCTTGTATTGAAAAAACTTTTATGCCAAGTCTTTGAAATTCTAAATGAACAATATGATAAAAAGTTGATAGTAATATTTAGTTTAATGAGATATAAAAGAATTTAAAAAATAGAAATAAAAGTAATAGAGATAATTAATTAAGATAAATTTACAGATAAGCTCATAAAAAATATTGAAAGAATATTTGGTAATTCAATAATGATGAAGTATTGAAAATATATTGAAACTATAAAACAAAATGAATAGAATTTTGTATAATTAAAGAATTAATAATAACGAGTATCAATTTAATATTATAGCTTTAAAAATACTATAGCTAAAAAGAAGTATACAAAATGTTTCTTATAATTTTTTTTTATAATTTATAAAATTCTAAATACTTTTTATCAAAGAATTGTAAATACTTTTTATCAAAAGTTTTAAGTTTTGTAGTTCTTAAAGTTTATTATAGACACGAAGAGCTATTCGATGCAGCTGTTTTTTATTCTAGAGAGATCTAAGATACTGATCGACTATTATTAGAGAACAGAATTTTCTGAAGAATTATTGCAGCCCTGTTCGTGCAACGGAAATGCGCTATTAACAAATCGTTTGAGTCTGTTTACAGAAAGAAGAAGTCTGTGGAAGATGATTTTTATACTATTTCAAGATTATTTTCTGTTCGAACATCCGGTTTTTAATATCGTGCAATATCGAACTCGAGAAAATTGATGATATAGAACAATCTAGAATTAATCTCCTTCGAAATTATAATTTTTCTGCTCAATTGTTTCACTGTTACTATTCCCTAGCATACGAATGCACGTATTCAATATGTTACATTATTATTAAGATTTTTTTTAATAATTACGCTTGAAAAACTCATAAATTTGTTTTTAGAATTTCAAATTCTAATTCATAAGTTAAATTACATTTGTACACGAAAAGTATATTTATATAAAAGCATTCATAATGTATTTCAAATATTTTGTTATTATCTATAATATTAATAAATCATGATAAGTGATTTCAATCATATCGAAAGATTTTAAAAGAATTAAAAATAATAAAATAATATATTCTAACTTTATAATCATGAAAATGGAATTAGTTTCTGGCGTCATTGGCGGAGTATATCATCATATATAATTAGATTTTTTTTCAAATAATTTTCAAATAATTAATTTCAATATGCATTACTAATATTTAACCTTTAAATTCCTTTATATTTAAAGAAATTTTCATAGCTGAAAAATATATCAAAATTAATTTATTATTCATCAAATTATTTATTTATTTTGCAAATAAAAGAAAAAAATTCACTTACTGAACTTATTTAATCTTAAGCATCCACATTCAACTTTCATCCATTATTTTAATCTCCATCTATTAACGCTGAGACAGTTCCAGAGCATATGCATATAATTCTTCCGTGACATTAACACATGAATTTTGCGAGCGCGTCCACAATCATGTGACCGCGCGCGTGCGCTTTCTTTCCCGCGCTTATGCGATCGGCTCTCTCTCGTTTCCCACGAGCATTCTCCTGCTCATTACGACTTCCCGAGCCAGAGGTGCACACGGAACCACATCGGTTTCTCGAAAGGAACACCGACAACAACTCGACTCTCTACTACATTCCGTCAATAATAGTTGCTCGAATGCGGCCTGTTTCAATATTTGTAAATCCCGCCCCTCTCCTTTGCCTCTCTTATGTCGACACTCGACAGTTCTCGGCATGTCAAGATACAAACAAGGAGACTTCTTAACTGGGAAAACTTGTTTAAAAAGAATGGAAAGTTAATCTGTTTCTTATGAAATTTCATTTTGAATTTTATTGCTTTGAGAATGGAATAAGCTGAAATAGTATAACTAATAAAAACTTCTGATTTATAATATCATCATGTAAAATTTTATAAAGTATATTATAATTCTTTCAATTATTTTTATGTAATCATCTATATATATTTTGTTATTCAAATATCACTTATGAACACTGCAAAAATCATCAAAAATAAACTTCATACCATATAAATAATATAATTTTATTACATTCAATAAGCCATTATTTCCATTTAAAGTATTGAATATTCCAATTGAAATCATACCATGTTCTAACCTCTATTTCAAGATTAGCCGTAACTCGAACTATACACGGGCGCTATAAACAATTCGCACGTGAATAAAACTCGCACAAACTTCCAGATCTCGACGCGATCGAGAAGAACGAAAAAAGGAATTGTTAATGGAAGTCGAGTTCCATCGGACGCAAGCGAATCGGCCAGGAGGATAAGGAAATCCAGCCGAGGAAATTATGCAGATTGTAGGTTAGAATCCATCTGTTGATGGCTCGAACGGGGCATACTCGAAACTACGTGAGTTCATCCATGGCGCAGGACCAACTACCAATCAGTTCTGCCTGTCTGTTGCCTCCATTGGCGGAACGTTCGTCTTTCTGAGCTTTCGATATCTTTGTCCTTGTCTTATGCATATATACGAAATGGAATAAGAGAATCGAGACGTGAAAGAAGCTTGATCATTTCCGTGAAATTACGATCCTGTGAATGGTACGAAGTTATCTGAGAAGAAGAGTTAAATTAATGAAATCGCGACGCGCGAGTTGCGGTACGTGGCTATTAGACTGGAATTTTCAAATTGTTTTTTATGACCCAGGTTTTATAATCCAACTTTGAACTAATCTTTTGCGTTAGAAAAGACATCGTTAAAATTTCGTTAAAATTATCGATAGTTAGAGAACTCAGTTGAATTCTTTTGATTAGTTATGCAAAGAATGTTCGATAAAATTCCCTAGATAATTTGATATTTAATCAACTACGTTATTCAAGGAAGTAGTAGAATATGTGATACAATTATATAATATTATAGTTGGTTATATGTTATAAATGAATTTCATATATGAAATAAAATATAAAAGTTCATATATATATTTAAATTTTTGTATTTAAAAAATTTTTTGAACATATTGCAATTGAATATATTTCTAGAAAAAAAATTGTAAATATTTTATAAAAAAGATTTTTAAAAATATTTTTTTTAAATTTAATATATTCATATGAATATAATTATTTTAAAACTATTTATGATAGATTATTTCTACATTATTTTCCATAAATAATGATTTGATTAAACTTATTATTACAATAAATATTATTATTATTATTATTTTATCATTAATTACAGATTTATTCTAACTCTTTTTGAAAATGAATATTATTGATTCAAATATTATCGATTAAATTATTCGTATATAGATTTGAGAAAATCAATATAATATTGCAATGTATCGCGTTCAACGTGACAAAATGAGAAAGCGGGATAAAAAAAAACTCAGAAAAGAGAGTAAGATTTCTGTATAGCGGCAGGATGATGAAAATTTGTACCCAATGGACCTTGTCTTGGAACGTTGGATTATTTCTCTATTTTCATTCTTTGAAGACAGCTCTGAACCGCTCGCAATCCGGTTTACTTATCTTGTCTAATAAATATCGGGACATCTTATGAAAACTCCTGTCCAACCACACTGAAATCGTGAACCTCACAGATTTCGCTAGCTCAATTGCTTTTCATACTTTTACATAATGAATAGCTGTCACCAATCCGTTAAGAACTTCATGTTTAAGAGATTGTTATTTCTACTGACAAGTATTGATGATTAGCACGGCATAATTAAATAGCTTGAAGCATATACATATTCTAATGAAGAACCCTTCACTCATTTAAATGGAATTTAACCTACATTTACAAATTCCACTTCATTCTTAATAAAAATTTTAAAACTGTATACATATAAATCAAACATAATAAATTAATAGTTAAATATCAAGAAAATAAAACAAATAAATTTTATTAGGTTAGGTTTCTAGGATGAATAAAAAATTATAATCTCAAACATTTTCGAGTCAATCATGAATTAAAAATTACTATTCAGAGAATTCCACTGAATTATAATATATTTTTACTTGCCATTGATAGTTCTGCTGCTGAATTAAGAGGATTGGGTCACATATAACAAGAAGTTCGACAATAACAGCACCAACTGTACGTCTTTTGACATATTTGAGAAATCGCGAGCGCGAGCATGCGCATCAGAGAAATCGGGAATTCAGGTAGTGGTCGGACGAGAAAAGGTAAGTGTGGTTTGGTTGCTCGCAGGAAAGGCTTAACAGGGAACGAACGAGTCGAGCAGAGCTGTAATTTAGAGAAAAACGTTCCCCAGGGCTGCGGGGCCCTACTTTTCGTGCTCACCGACCCGCCTACCTGGCCTCTATTACTGCGTTCGCTTCGGATAGCGAAGTGCAACACGAATTCGAATTGTTTTCGGTATAATACATTTCACTTCGACAGTTGTTTTTAAATAAAATGTTGAAAATCTTAATTTTTAATTTCTCTAAATATTAATCTTCATAGAAAATCAAATCTTCCATTTCGTATCCAAATAATTTTTTATTTAAATACAGAGTCTTTTATTTAATTAAATTTTTCTAACTGCAAAAAAATTTAGTGAAATAAAATAAAATATACATATTTCAATTTGTTTTTTACTTGCACTCAATAAAAAAAAGAAATTTTTAATATTATTTAGAAATATCCCTTTGGAATATAATATTAATTCACGATCAATTAAACATTCTACTTCTTAGTATAATGATGAATTTCATTTTAGTATTTTATATTAAAATCCAATAAGTATGTAAATAAAATATGCTTTTTATACATATAATGTGTAATTTTAAATTAAATTGGGATTACAAGAGAGAAATAAAAAATCCATCACTAGATCACCAACAACCTGCACATCAGTGGAATTACCTATATACATATATGTTTCTTGCTTCCTCCCGATGCAACCTTTCTCCCCTTCACCCTTCTACCGCTCTATGTTCCACTGCTACACGTCATTTCTTTGGGTACGCACTTAAAGGCTCACATTCAAACTGCCTTTTGCTCGGAGATTCATCGCGGTAGCCTCGAATCGCGTTTGCGACTGTCCTTGAAACTTTCTTCTTAGAAAAATCTTTATTCGTGAGCACGATTGCAACCACTACTTTGGAATAACTGGCAATCAGTTGGTCCGACTTCAAGGAATTGTTTTTCGGATGAATATGAAAACTAAAGACAAAGAAAAATTCGATATTTTATACCTCTTTGTGATTTTACATGTTGCTATCTTAGATATCACTTTTTTTATATGATTAGATATTTTTTATATGATTTAGGTTTTACAACATACAATCAATTATATATTAATTATTTTGCGTAATATCAATTTTTTATTATTAAGAATAAAATTTTTAACATCAGATAGCGGATATTTAGATTAAAAATTAATATAATGATTAAATTTATTAATAAGAAAGATAATGAATTGTTAACATAGATGGATATAATATTGTATTAATTTTTAATATGATTTAAAATAATTTTTATAATCAAAAATATTAGCACGAATGAATTTATTAAATAATGATTTATAACAAGAATTTTGCTTATGTTTCATCAATACATGCTACTCACTAACTCGAACGAATGGATCAAGACGATAACCTCGAGACGTGTTTACGCCTGTCCTTGAGGGAATACTCTCTTCTCGTTTTCGTTTTTTTTCGGATGAAAATAAAAAACAGCCGAGCTATTCACGCACAGTATGATTGCATGTGTATAATTGAAATTACAGTGGGCAGGCTGATCGAGAAGATCTATTTCAGAAACTGTCTCTTCAAATGGAAAATTAATAAATGATTCTTGATCATATGTAAAAAGTTATGGTTATTCTGATAATCATAATCTCCATATTTCGCGCGCATTTTTCAAAAAATTTCAATTTCTTAGTCTAAGGATTTTTTAAAGATTATTTTTAGTTTTAAATATAAGTCAAGAAAAAAAGCTCGATATTATATAAAACAAGATATCAGATATTGTATAGATGGTTGCAAAATATTGACAATATTATTCATTATTAATTTTAATAAAAGATTCTGTCAAAAATAAAATTAAATGATGAAAAATATGGGAAAAAATTATAAAATTTATTATTACATATAAATTAGAAAAGTTAAAATTAATATTGTAACATAAATTATCTAATTATCCAATTATTAAAAAAGTATCAATACAATTTATATATAACAGAAAATATTTCAAATAAATATTAGTATGCATATTTTATGAATTATTATAATTATTTATAAAAACGAGAATTAAATAAAACTTTATAACATACATACTAAACAGGCTGAATTTGCAAATCTGTCCAATTGGATAAATATAAATCTATTCTTGATAAAAAAAAAATGCAAAAGAAATAGGATGATGACATTAAATCCTGTTTGCACTGCGTAACACACTTGTCATCCGTATTGTCACCCACGCTATCCTTTTGAGATTACTATCAGAATGTGATTGATATGTTTAGATCCAAGTTTTTGAATGCTAATGATTAGTTAACGCGCCATTTAAATAATTATTTATTTCCATGGCGGTAAAAAAAAAAAAAGAATCATCAAAGGAGATAATTTTGTCTTTTCATTTAATTTTATTTAATTGTTTTTTATAATTGTTACATGAAAATTATTATTTTTTTGTGAATCGTTGGAAACTTGATATAATAAATAAACATTTTTCAATTATATTATATAATTTTTGTCTCATTTTATTTCAATTATGAAAAACTGAATGAAATGATGAATATCAAATTAAGTTACATTTTCCATTTTTTACAAATTTATTAAATAACTCCATATCATCAGAAGTTTTTTTATTTCGTTTCAGAATAAAATATGCATATTTAACTTTTAAACATTTTAAAAATATTTATTATCATGAGATTAATTATACCATTTCTCGATTCTTTAAATAATAATAAAATTGAATTGAATTATTTATTTCAGAAAAAAAGAAAGAAAAAAAAGAGAATTATAAATTATAGAAAGAAAAATATAATATTTATATAAGAAAAAATCGAATAAGATAATTTCCAATATTATGAAATATTACTATTCTCAAGTCCATCTTTCCTATCTCAACTTAATAACAAAAATTCCACGAATTGTTTCATCATTCAACCGTTCCTCCTTCTCCTACCATCACATTCTAAATCACAATCCGTATTCTAGAACCACTTTGAATAAAAAAACATATCATAATCTTAAAATATATCTCGCTTGACACATACGTTTCTCGTGAAACTTACCTATGAGTCGTTTCGACACTCCATAGGGAAATGTCACAGGTGAAAAATACGAAAAAGAAAAAAGGCAGCGCGCAGAGATGTAACCGTGAAGGCCTAAATTCGTCATAGAGACTATGACAGATTCGGTCCTTGTTCGGTCGGCAGTTGGATAAAAAAAAAGCGGGAACCGTCGAGGACGTTAGCAGTCGACGATGGCAGAGACGTGGAGAAGACGCGAGAATGGGGTGCGAAAATGTCGAGACATCTGCTACCTCCCTGCCAGTGGAAATTATTAATCCCGTCAAAAGTACTAAATCATATTCCCCGCTGTTGCATGCCCGGTTGTCTAGGGAGGGAGAGGGATAGAGAAGGTGAAAGTGAAGAGTAGCTGCGACGGTGTACGTCGCCGATGACCTTGATTTAGGGTCGCAGAAACCCTTCCACAAAGATCGCGCCAGGTATTTATGACTCTCAGGAACTGGTTACCGTCGTGAACTCTGGTAGCATCTGCGGCTGAAAGGATTCTCCCTCGGGGGTGCGGGAAGAAATCGAAAATATTCATATTTCAACATGTCTAACGCTTCGCTGCTTGGGTTCTTATTCTTTCTTTGGATTTAAACCAAGTTGGGATTATTGTGATTAAAACATTGAAACATGATTAAATCTAGGAGAAAGAATATTGGTTTAATTTGGATTTATGAAATAATATTACAGATAGAATAGAATTAGTAAAAGATACAATATAGATATAATATAAACGGAATTTTAAACAAAAAAGTAAATAACGTAATTAAAATGAAATGAAAATGATGTATTTCATAACTTGTCGCAATTAAAATTCAAATTTATAGTTACGCCCACTAATGAACCCACTTCTGAGGCATAGAATCCAATATTCTAAGTCTTATTATAGATTGAGATTAAAAGAAGAGGCTATTTATCAAATTTCTCCTTACTTTTTCATTTCATTTCATAATATTTATTTTTTACCCATTGTCCCTTCTCTATTCGTCTATTTAAAGGTAACCTATAAAATTCAGAAAATAATAGACATTAAAGAAAATTTCTTCGTTTATCTTATTCATCTTTTGTTTAAAAAAATATGATATATAAAAGAAGTTTCTTCTTTATTTTAGATAAAGACATGCAGAGAAAATATATATATATTTCTTAATAAATTTCTACAAATTTGCACAAATTTCATCTCATTCTGTAATGGAATTTCACCCATTATTTTGCATAACAAAAATTTTTTAACCAAAATATATCTTTATGCATATTTTTCATTTTTCAATCTTCCAACGTGTGCTTTGAAATTATTATACACGTATTCGTATCACATTACATTTTTACGGTTGTTAATTGTGGCGGCATCTGTGTGATCGCAGCGCAAGTAAATAAAGTAAACTTGGCAAATTTAATTAAATGAAAAAACACGTAAAAATGTTGACTAAAAAAAAATCTACGAGTCAAGAAGTTAGATTGAATTCCGGATACCTGAATGAATTTTAAATTAAATGAATACAGTGAATATATATCCATCGTATTATTCTTAATTCTTATTCGGTTTAAACAGCTGTAATTACAGGTATTTGATAGAGGTGAGCAGAAGATTTATTAAGTTACCAAAGGAAGTCAAGTTTTCAGTAACTACATATTATCCTGGCAATAAACACGGATAAACTAAGTATCACGTTGCACATTCATTCGTGTTTATAATCGATTTAATTGAATTGACAATTAAACGATATATCAAGTGAAAAGTCAAATATAGAAGAAAAATGCTATTAAAATATGCTTTTTTTTTACTTTATAAAATTCTTTGCAAAAAATATATATATAAAATGTTAATTGAAAATGTTAATTTTTTGACTCATAGCAAGATTTATAAATTCCTTTTTTTTATCATAATATATATTTAAAAATCTACGTTTGAATGAAATATCTTGAACAGTACAATTTCTTCTACGAAAACAAATCATAAATATATGATCATAATTAATCTATGAACGAGAAAAATGCAAAAAAAAAAATTAAAAAATTAATTTCTATCAATTTCAAATTGGATTTACCGGTTACAATTGGATAAACCGGTCACGAACGAATTGTGAAGACTTTGCATCCCAAAAGATGGCAGAAACGGTCCATTTATGATTGGTATGATTCCCAGGATAGTCGTTTAACGAACGGACTAACGGGTAAATCCCCACTACTTGTGCGTATACACGATCTGGATGGATACCGAAGCATGGGCCGGGAGGCACGTCTCGCTTAGCGAGCTTAATTCGTACGGTGAGATATATTAATTAACGATGGCTCGACTTGCAACCCAATTTAGAAACAAGCACCTTGTTTGCATACAAAGGAGCGTCATAGAGCGAGTTCGCACCCTCGATTCGACACCGATATAAATGGCGTTTGTTGGAAAGGACCACTATGTGAATGGCAAAAGCATGGTAGAATGGGGGAAACGAGCAGAATAGAGAAGAGTTTGTATATATATATATGTATACTCAGGAGAAATACCTGAAAGAGGAATAGAGATGAAATAAAAAGGAATAATTTGAAAGTAAAAAAGAAAAAAAGAAAAAAAAGAAAGAATATAGAGATAATAGTAAAAAATAATAAGATAAAAGAAATTACGAAAATGAATGAAAAAAGAAAAGAGAGAAGTAAAAATTTCAACGAGAGAAATAATAAAGATAAGAAAGCAAAAGAAAAAAGGAAATCAAAGATAAAGGAAAAGATAGAGGACGTAAATATGGAAAGAGGAATACGTTGAATGGGACTCGTTAAAACGCGTACCGAGTGTTTAAGAAAGACTCTGACTGTTGACTGCATACTTGAAGTGCACTTATCTACAGTTCTTGAGAGAGCATGCATGTGCAGAGTGCACTTCTTTGTTGCTGAGTCTGCATTTTCGTGCTCACAAATATCTTCACTTCCTAGTATCAGCAGACTTTCTGAATTTAATTAACAGTTTCAACAGATTATGTCATGCTAATACTTTCCATATTATTTAATTTTCCAAGTTATTTAATTTCTCACTAAAAATTTTTAACAAACTTATTTAAAATAATTACTTAAAATAAAAAAAATGTTAAAATTTTATGAATTATCAATGAAATTAAAAATGTATTAAAAACATATAATATATTAATTAACATATAAAACATTAAATTTGACTTTTTTTTTTTTTGATATTATTTAAATATCTTCGATATTTCGATCGATAAATGTGCGAGAAAGCGAATCAAGACTCGGTCGATAAGATTGTACACTTGGAAATCGATAAATCGTAATCTCATGATAAATTTCCAATTATTTTGGAAAAAAATATGTTATGAAAATCAGATGAATATATAACATAAAAATCTTTATTACAACCCCTTTCCATAGAAATTATGCATAATTCACATAATTTTTATTTAATATTCAAAAATGAATATTAGCTACATCTATATCGTTACTTATGCATACACAGTATGGTACAATGAAGACTTTGTTGCTATAAAAAAAAATATATACATTTCTAAAAAACATGCTTAATTTTTAAAAATTGATTTTTTTTGGATTATTGAAAATTGTAATTGAAAAAATGCTACTAAAAAATTAGTCATAAATTAAGAATGAAATAATTAAAAGAATATTAAAAATTAATAAATTATTATCATTCAGTAAAAATATAATCTTTCTAATCAAAAATGAAAATATCATAATCGAATTGAAATTGAAAAGAAAACACATTTAAATTTTCTTGTCAAACAAGTTGCATGTTAAAAGGAGTTACTTATCAACCGATCTGTTTCCTCTCGTTCAACTACAGAGGGGGTCTTATGTAGGGGGTCTTAGTATGAATTTACCATCTCACGAGATCATTACAAATTGAAATAAAATTTTCAAAAAAGATTTAATATTAGAATATCATAATAAATTTAATAATGATATTCAATACGCAAAATCAATGAATTTCGTGAATATAAAAAATTTTTTTTTTTGCATATAACATATATTAAACTTGGATAATTACTAATTAAAATAATTAAAATAGAATTACGTATATATAAATAAATATAAATAAAAAATATATATAAATAATATTATATATTTAATATAATATTATAAATAAAAAAACCTTTTGATTAGTCTATTAAATAGTAAATTCAAAGTATATTGCTGCGTGTCATAAGTAAGTACATAGTACATCAATTTAGTTTCCTATACCGAGATCGTACACGCGTCGGATTCCCGCGCAAAGGGGCGTGTTTAACTCAATTTTCACGTCGAAGGGGCACGCTTCGATTCAAACGCGACCTTCTTCAATTTATGGCTCGTTGTAGTCTCCCACAGGGCAAGGGGAATTTCCGCCATGGCCTTGGCTCAATTTCCGCTGAAGCTGCACCCTAAATTTCAGATAACACCACAACTTGTCCCCCGCGAATCCTGTCCACCATAGAATTCACACGAGTTTCTTTTTTTTTTTTTACATAAGGTATGTACATACTTCTTAAAATTAAAAAATAAAGAAGATAAATTTTCAATTTTAAATAACAGCCATCGTATAACAAAATCATATAAATTGGATTTATATTTTAATAAAAATTTATTTTTCCACAGATAGTTTTCCAAAATTATATTACAACGCTTAAAAATCAAATTTCTGTTTTCATTTCTATATTCTCTTTTTCTCATATAATATCCATTTATTTATTAGATTGTCACGTGACAATTATAGATATTAATTATACAAGAAATACGTACTATGATATTATCCATCACAATCGATACGTCTAATTTTATGAAAGTAAAAATTAAAGCCGCGGTATTCTTGGATGTCTCACCGTTATAATATTCGTTTGCGCTCTCGGCGATTTCGAGTCTATCTAACCTATAATAGGGACGACGCCGCGCATTTAACTTATCGCTTCTCCTATCTACCGGTGGCATACGCCTCGGTTAGAGCTTTTCGCCCCTCCAGACAAGCCTATATGCGTGCACCCGAAACGTAGAGATGGCAAAGACCCTTAAATCAGCCGGTGGCCTGCCTCCGGCAATAGAATTTAGGCTGAAGTGTTATCGCGTAGAGGTGAGACTGGACCGAAGATAAGCCGAACGCTCGTACACGACGAATTAACGGCGTGTAGAAGTGGGGGAATCCACGTGGATAAATTGGTGGAGTGCGGGTATGAGGTAATGGGAAGAGGGATTTTTGAGAGGAATTTAAGAAAGAAGTTAAAATTCAGAAGATATTGGTGGTTTTAAAAATTTATATTAGTTATTTTATAGCAGCGGGGTGTAACGAAGAAGATTTTTTTCGAACGAGAGTAAAATTACGAATATTTGAGTTAAAAGATGGAGTACTTTTAATAAGCAGGATAATATAAAGCATCAAACTTATTAAAGGGGGAATAAAACTGGTCTTTAATTATTTCTGAGATAATGTTTATTATATTCTAAAGCTTGCAATGAAACGATTAACATATACTTAAGAAAATAAGGATTATAAAGTAAAATAATGAAAAATGATTATATGATTATGATATTGCATTGGGATTAAAATTCCAAATAAATTTTTCTATGAAAAATATTATAATATTATATAGTTTAAAGTGATATGTTCTTATAAAGCACTTAAAATTTTTCTAAATAATAAAAGATTAAACAAAAATGCATATGAAAATTAAATTATTCTAAATTTTCCATTAATTCATATAATATCTTTCTCCATTGTCAGCTGTACAGCAATTTCATTTTTTAATACAAACTCCATTAACTTTATAAGTCTTTTTACATTTTAATATATGTCAAATGATACAATATCTTTAATTAGAATAAAATACCGAGATACGATCGGTAATGAATCTACTCACGATTAATTGACCTTTTATCTACAGACTGTATCCTAATATAAAATTCATCCCTGATGTGCGAAAAATTGTGACCAGCTTGTTTCATTGTCTTTCCCTTTTCGACCATTGAAAAACAGCTGCTTACGAGAGGATATCTAAAACACGAGCCTTATATATAACGGAAGTGGTTCGACGACTCGATCGATCAATGTAGGAAAAAAGGAAAGAGAAAAATAGATATATGTATAGCTAGTTTTATGGCACGGCGTGCAGATGGAGCCTTGGAATCTGCGAACCATAAAGACGACGGCTAACTTCAATTTACGATGAGAAAAGGGATACAGCCGACGCGGATCGTAAATCATTCGCTTCTCGATACTGCGGCCCGTTCACGAATCTGTAATCTTCTTTCGATTGATACAATGATCTTAAATTAAAGGGTTTGCAAAGCAGAGAAATTTAAGAAAAATGAATCATAATGATTTTTCCTCCACTGAACCTTCTTTTTTTCATAAAACTAATTTGTAAACGCAGCAGTTTTGTTTATATAAATTGTTCATATTTCTCATTATGCATAATTGTAAATATATTATTTTTCATAAATTTCATAAAGTTAATCAATTCTTATATTTGATCGAAGATTTTGCTGAAAATTATTGATAGAATATGTAACGAAAAATAATAAATGATATGATTAACAGTTTATATAATTTTCTGAATCTTTAGAATTAAAAAAGAAGCATGAATTTAGAGTTTGACTCGTCAATATGTTCCATTATATCACGATCCGTCGTTATTAAAATCTACAAGATGAAAAGGAAGATCTGCGAAACAAAAGTTTGCAAAGAACAGAGGAAAGATGACAATAAATCCAGATTTAATAGAGAGTACTCGTGTGAACTTCCTTCTATATATATATATATATACATATATATTGTTCATAGTCCGGCAACTCCAAGACCTGACGTCGGCATATTGCATTATCGCTCAACTTATGGGATCCCATATTCAATATGATATTGCAAGGGCCGAGAAAGAGACCAGAGGGATCGCGCGAGAAGCATATTTCAAAAATAAGGAGAGTTTGGCTGATCTAAATTCGTATTTTACGCGAAATGATATGGAATAAAAAGTAAAAGAAGATTAAAATGTGCAAAGAATGCTTTGAGAAAGAAATAAATTATATCATTGTATTTGAAATAATGATAAAATTTAAAATATGCTAGAGAAAGCTTAAAAATTTCTAAATAATTTAAAAATAAGATAATGTAAGATGATATAATCTATACAAGAACTTATTATTTATTTAAATAATATTTTTATGTATTTTTATTTTTCTAAAGTAAATTATTAAATTTAATATTTTTAATATTTTAGATTATTACTTTTTACAAAAAGTTAAATAAGATTCTCTGAATGATTTAACAATTGATTTACGCAATTATTAGAAATTCATAAATATTATTAATTATTATTGAATATTATTCCATAAAAATACTAATATTTATCTCTCAATATCCCATCATGTCTATTTTATACGTTCCCCATGGAAAATACAAATCCCAGAAAATCTGTCAAATTAGTTCACTTTCAAAATCACCCTCATCGTTTTTTATTACCCGAATACATATCACGTCCATTCCATTTTCCAGTGGACAAAGCAATTAACAATATCCCCATAACCATTTATCTAAGCGAAGAATATCTTTAAATCCAGTTTCACAAATATGATTATTATTCTTATATTTTCATTTTTATGTAAAGATCATATGATTATTTATAATTTTTAAAAATAAAATTTTTTTAATTAGAATTTCAATTTAAAAAGTAATTAAAAACTGAATTAAAAAAATTAAATTATTAAATTATTAAATATATGTGCACATAATACATATTATATTTATATACATATAATATAATATATCAAATATTAATATTAATATTTTCTTTTTTACTTGAACCAGCCATCACAAATTTCCCCTACAATTTCACAACTCACCACCACCTTTCCCCAATCACAAATCAGGCCCCCAAACAATACAATACAATACCCTAACCATCTCTCATTCCTCTTCATCCATGAAACATCTGAAACCCTCAACAAGAAGAAACCAATAGCAGAGTTTTTCCACGTTCTATCATTACCCAAAGTGTTCATTCCACAAAGACATCCACTTCCCCTTCTCAAAGACACGAGGGACTAAGGGGTATGCGGTTTACGGGGGGTCCTCTCGCGCTTATGGTCAACGCGCTTGCTATAATAAAACTATTCCTTGCTGCAACTCGCAAGGCGCAGAGGCAAGTGTGCTAGAAGGAATGGAAGCAGAGGAGGCGGATCCCACGGGATATAAATGCCGGCAGGGTGTTTCTTTGGACCGTGGCCGGCTTCGTAGATTCAATCACGACCCTTCCTATACCGACCGACCTCACACGGCTCGAATACCAAACAGACCTTTCGTCTATGGTATTAGAGCGTCCCGGCGTCTTTGATCGTGACACGAATTCTCTTCAGAATTCACCTTTCTTCGGTTCTACGCTCCCTACGTACCGGTAACACGCCTGCCTCTAACCTATATAGTCTACTGGAGAGGAGTGGGGATAGCGTTTCAAGCAAAACTTGATGAAGGACGCCATTATGGTCGACAACTAGCAGCAAGAAACGATAACGCAATAATCGTAAAGAGATAGTAAGAATGGGAGAGTGTATTGAAGATATAAAATTAAGTTACGGCCAGCTATTGAGAATTAACGATTTCGCCGCAATCTTTATTCGATGGTATTTTAAGATTGTTTATCCTGAACCTCGTTCCCGCGTTTTTCGTTTAATGTTTGATCTCTTGCCGCGGCGACAGAGGGAGCCATATGGATCTTCGACAAATCAGAGAGGATATTAACTATAAAAACGTAGCTTTAAACTGTTCCGAAAATAAATTTAAAACTGCCTGATTAACAATTACTGATTAAATGATTAACATTAGTCTTAATTCTTATGAAAAAAACCAATATCTATTTCCGTTATAATTTTTTGTTTCAGTTCCATGATAATATTTTTTCGATTCTATATCGATTCTGAATTGATTTTTCTGCAATTAATATCATTAAGTAGAACAAATGTGTGTGTACATATTTTTTATAAAATCATTAAAAAAAAAAAGAAAAAAAAACATATACTCTTATATATATTCTTTTTTATAAATATTTCGAAAATTAAAATTGATTATATATGATTATAACAAAAAATTATTCAAAATGTTGATTTCTATAATATATTTCAAAATCACTGAAATAATTTTTTTGCAATTTTTTCAAAATTATTATAAAAAAAATGTGAAATAATAAAGATATAAATTTAAACAAATGCATCTTAATCAAACCTAATAAATCATTTATCATTTTCAATATATAATCTATATTCTTTGAAATTGAAAACATCAATAGAAATTAATCTTACTGTTTCGTTAAATGCATCCCTATTCTTCATCATAATATAAGTTCTCCCTTTCTTTGTTCTATCAAGTCTCGTGGTAACTATCATCTTGAAATCAAGCTTTCATTCCTGAATCGAGCTTTATCGTGGTCGACATCGTTTCCATCAGACAAATATCTCAGACAAATAGAAAGCGGATCTTTGTTCTCGGAAGCCTAGAAAGCCAACTACTCGCGTACAATCTGCACCTGTAGCCCGGCAACCCAACGTACATGGTTGTCGACTGGTACGATTGGTTGCTGACATTAAGCTGCGCCGAGAAATGGGAGTACATATACAGCAAGCTAGTATCGCAATGTACAAGATGATTCAAAATATATATTTACTTGAGAAATTATTAATTTTAAAAATTTATATTCATTTATATATTTTACTAATTATTAATTTTTATATCATTTTTTAGATTGATTCAATTTTTTATTATTTTGTGATAAACTCAATTGTTTTCAAGATAAAATTAGTGAAATAAATTAATGAAAAAAGTGCATTAATAAAATTATAAACGATAAAATAAAATATTCATAATTTCATTCAATTATAATTTTAGAAAATTCAAAAATCCCTAAAAGTAATTATTCTTATATATGATTTAAATAATTCCTTATATCATGATTTAAGATAAATCACGATGCCACACAGATTTTTTGGAAACTATTTTCCCTTTTAAATGATTCAAACTTTTCCATCAAAATTCCATCGTCTACCTATAAAAACCCAATATAACTGAAGACTACGAAAAGTCACTAAGCCTAACGGTGAACCAAGTCGTCCCTGTAGAATCGTTTTATTGCCGAATCGCGACGTGTTTCCTGGCTTGGATCGTCTCGTCCGATCATTTTTCTCAAGTAGACGTCCCCTTGGAAGCATCGTCCACGATCATCCCCTTGTCCCCTTGGCCAAGTACTTGGTATTCAGACGACGACATACCATCGAAACTCGAGCAGTCTCTGCAAGAGCGAATCTTCGACATGGCTTCGGGAAAATTGTTCATCTTGTTTGGTTTGCAGCTTCTCTTTCTCATTCTCAAACATTGAAAGAAAATAAGTGAGAAGAAAAAGAAAGAAAGTATATCGATTATTTATTATGCCGTTAGTTTTTTTACATTTTTCTTTTTTTCTTTTTTTTCTCTTATGTTGATAGTGGAAATATATTTCCAAGTATAATTTTCTTGATGTTAAGAAATTTTATGAAGAGTAAAAGTTTGAAGTTAGTTTCATGTTCTTGAAATTATTTTGTATAATAGAATGGAAATTTTAATGAAAACTTTAATATAAAAATATCAATTGTTAAAAGATTATATGAATTAATACAAAAATTTTCTAAAAAAAATCTACATCAAAGATCAATTATTTTCATATTCATTTAATAAACATGAATGTCAGAATCGACTTTTATTCTAAATGTAATCATATAATTCATATTACTCATTTTTTTCAATTCTTATATATATATCTAAAATCCTCATAAATTCTATTATATCCTATTTTAAAATATTATACAAAATAAAATATCTTCAAATTCATATTAATTCATTATGAGAATTACCATATTCCCTTTGTTTCTTCGTTTCGTCCTGAAAATAGCCTCTTAATTTAAGACAAAATTAATATTAAGCGCAACTGCGAGAGTAGGATGACTCTTAGGAGAGTAAAACACATTATATCAAACCGGAGCAAAATACGTCCAATGTGCGCGAATGAAACATTAATTTGCCATACGAAGGATTATGGCTACGCTTTATCTTCCAGTTAATCCTGATTTAGAGATTCTGCTACGTACGCCACCTAACCTATTCGTCGGGAATTAAGATGCTGGAAATACGAGTTGTTTTGCCGTTTTGATATAGCTTACGTCAAACTTGAAGATTAATTTTTGACATTTCTTTTTTGTGTTTCCTATCCACTTAGTGATTAATGATGAAAAAAACAAGTAAAATAGACATTATGTATTACATTAAATATAATAAAGCTTCGAATATGAAAAATTTCTGTATGATTGAAATTTTTTTTAGTAAAAGTTATGATAGTTATATAGGTTATGTAAATAGTATGTAGTATGTTGTAGATAATTTTATTCTAATTTTTCTTTTTAGATTTAAAATTGATATGATTTGATGAGCAATATAACTACACATATTATATATTATTAAAAATATAAACAAATAAGTATAGAATAATAAGAATATCAAAATGTTTTAAAAGTAATGAAAAATAGGTTATACGTAAGATATGAAAAGAATTTTAATATTTATAAATATAATTTTCTTCATTAAGATTGAAGTTAATGTATAAAATGTATTTCTAAAATAGATTTTAAATCTGATTTGTAATTATTGTTCTTTTTTCTTAAAGTCACAAATTTTCAAATTACAACTAGATTTAAAATTAAATTTACACTTCTCAGTTATTTATAAATAACAAACACCTTTAATTTATTTCATTTCACTTCAAATCCAATTTCTCAATTTTATTATTTTTCTCTTCTGTAGCAAGCTGATACAAATTTATAGGAGCTTTTGTTATAGCTTCCTGAGTCATAGATGCATTTCGTACGGCGGGAATGTTGACACAAACTGATAGAAAGGATGTTTGCTAGACTCGTGAAGGGTTAACCAAGTTGATAAGGGTAAAGTAATTGATACTGACGCTAAAACGTCTGACCGTGAAGTAAGTACAAACGGAACATCCGGCGGAATTATAGGATTATATTAATACGCTCGTTTCGCAGAACCATGGTTGCTATTTGCAGTTACCACGCGCTTCTTCGATACCCTGCGTGTAAATTCATTCATTAGGGATTTGCAGATCTTCGAAGACTATTAAAGGGTGGCCAATCTAAATTGGCTAAACTATAAAATGAATTTTAATTAAATTGTTAATACAATTAGTAATCCAAGTAAGTTAATTTTGAATGGAATTGTCTTTTCATTTGATTAATATAAATTAATCAAAATACTATTTTTAATTTTATTACAATTTAAAATGTATTTGGATAATATTTATAATTTTTTAATTATTCTAAATAAAAATTTTCTATCTTCTAAATAAAAATACTTTATAATATTTTAAAAATTTTAATTATAATTGCTCAATGTTTTTAGGAAAATGTAAATGTAATTATTTTTTAGGAATTCAGAAGGGTGTCACTATGTCTAACAAGTGTAAATGACGGCTGAATACGACCGTGTGCACGCGAACAAAAGAGTGAATTCTTAAGGGTGAACAAAGCATTTAAAGTGAGCATATTTAACGAGACTGAAGAAATTATTCATTATATAATTATTTTAAGAATCATTACAAAAAATATTTAAAAATACATTACATATATTTCTATCAAATCGATCAATTATTCTAATTTATGATTAGATTTTAAAAAATTTTAAATTTTAAAATAAAATTTAAAGAATATAATATAAATAAACAGATTTTTTATTAGATTTCCAAGATATATAACATCATAAAAAATTTAAATTAAACTTTATTACATATATATCAGATTTTAAAAAATAAAAATTGAATCATTAAGTTGAAATTAATATAAAAAAAAAGTCTCAAGTTTAAAGTCTCAAATTTTCATCACTATTCTTATTACATACAAACAAGTACTAATCATGCATTAAACTTTTTTTTAGGAAACTTCAACTCCATAACCAAAATTACTTTTAAAGGAATATGTGATATCAAAGAATCTCCCATCATGAGAATCTATACATCCAGAATGGAAAAAAAATTACCTGATATTCGCGAATCCTATTCGAGAGTGCTGTACATTGATCATGTGCCATCTGACGCGTTCGCCAGTATAAAATTGCGTGTGAGATAAACGTCTCATTCTTCCACGATCCACGATACTTAAAACGTTTAAAATATTTGAACTTTATTCCATACAATGGGATAGTAGAAAACACTATACAAGTAAACGATTCCATGATCGCCGCTACGCGGCGAATTATCGTTTACATCCTTTCCCCGAGACGTAAATCCTAATATCGAATCGAGGCAGGTTGTTTGCCATTTTCTCTTCTTGTTTAACTTTTTTACTAATTTTATTCTTTTTATCGATAAGTGTTTAGATTTGAAACGAGGTTGAAATGATATTTTCTTGTAGAAGAATATAATTTTTTTAAAAAATGTCCACAAAATATTGCATTATGCTTTTAATTCGTAATTTATTTTTTGATAATATTTATATCAAAAATATATATTTATATGTAATTAATATTTGAAAAATGAAAATAAAAAAACAAGAATTATCAGCAGAAACAAATAAGAAAATTTTAAAATTAATAAAAACAAGTTAAACTTTTAATGAAAAGATTCTGAGAATATTGTTATTCCTATTTTTAATAATTAAACATAATTTCTCTCATATCATGCATATAATTATTTCTTTAGATAAATAAATTTTCAAATTATTCATTGTTCAGATCATTCAAATGTTCGATTTTGTTTTGCTCATGCACTCAAATCTACGTATCCATAAACACTTATTTTCCTATTTATCGAAATAACATAATTTCAATTAATTGCATCAATCCTTCTCCAAAAATTAAAATTCAAAAGATATAGGAATCATCCTTGGCCACGTTTCAACAACAATTCAAATTCTTCCTCCACTGCAATATTTTCTCGTATACTCGAAATTCGTTCATTGAGAAATTCAACAGACGAAATCTCCGAAACATCCTCGTCCACCGTATATCATTCATGAACACCTCCTTCATCCTTGAACGCGAAAACCATAAGCACGATTAAAGCAAAAATGGCAAACAACACGAAGGATGTTCGAATTATTTCGTTAGCACGAGGCACGAGGATCAGGCGAACGGGTGAGCGTCGTGCGAAACACTAGCTAAGGACACTGTATAGCGGGGTGCCTGAGTATGGGGGCGCGCCCCTTCGCGCACAGGGCCCCCTCAAGCGGCGTGCATCAGACTACATTCGATACGTTGTCCACGAGGGGTTCCCCCGTCGACCCATCGTGGCCCTATGACTAATAAGAAGCCTGGCAGACACTGTCACACGAATCCACGTATCCCGTGTTAAACGATGCAAAACTTTGTGGCTTCGGGAGGTTGATCGAGGACGTGTAAGGGTGAATCGATAAATAAGTTAGTAGACCCTATTCTAATTTTTGTAACAGCATATCATCTTGTTCTTTTTGGTAATTATTTAGAGAAGTTTTCTGCGATTTGTTTTCTTGATTTTAAAATATATCAAAAATATATTATCAAGATCAATATTTTGAATAATTTTTTTTCTACAGATATATAAAATCGGTCGCAAAGAATTCGTATCTTACGAAGAGATTCATCTTAAATTTTGATTTTTCAGAAATTCCAATTTAAATATTTTCATAAATTTTCACAATTTTTCATTACATGTAATTCATTAAAAATAAAGAAATTAAAATCTTTTTTATTTTTAATGAAGCTCCGTTCCATATGTTATCTTATCAATATTTATCAATGATATAGTTATAATTCTCGAACATGTATCAATTATATTATTTTTATTTTTTAAGAATAAACTAAAACTGAAAATAGAAAAAAAAAAAATAAAAAAATATTCTCAACTCGACGAATATCGTATCAAAATATTTTTTTTTCTTCAACCCCTAATATTCCCCGATCGTTTTTCATCGATGCGGAATCTCAGTCTATAACCTTCATCCACGGCACTCACCCCTATCGTTTCAGAGACAATCTCTCTCGTCTGAATCGAACCGCGAGCATCTATCGTTCGATGTCGTTTTCTCCTGAGTGTCGTTACCTAAACCGAATACGCAACGCGAATTTCGATTACCGTTTTGCATATACCGGATCGCGACACATGGGACACTTTCTTCTTCAGGAGAAAATTTGATGTACGCGTTCCAGCCCCTTGTTCGGTGGTTTCGGGTGAAGATGATGTACATCTCGCATCTGGCGTGCATTTTTGATAAAAATGTGATCGTACCTTATATACAGAATGTTAATACACACGTGAAATATATTATCTTTTGAAGGGTCGATTCTAGGGACCAAAAAGAAAAATTTTCTATGTATAATAAATAAGTTTTGTCCATTTATTATATCATTTATTTATGTTATGTTATTTTTTATGTATTAACTTTTGTTTTTGTTCTAGCTTCAAGAATCTTAGAAAAATATTTCACGAATATATTAATATATATATATTGGGAAGAAACTTATTTAATAATACAATTAAAGTATAATTGATTAATTAGATCAAAGTATTAGAAAAATTAATTTTTTTTATTTATTAAATATATTTAATATATATATTTTTTCGTTTTCATTATTAATAATGAATTTATGCTAAAATTTCAATGTAATAATTTTATTAGGTTTTTTATCTTTTTTTTTTTCATTTGAAAAATTAAAAAAGAGATCGAGAAAGGCGAGAAATTCTTGATTAAGCAAATGCTTAGATAAATCAATAACCGACTTTTTTTTCGAGATCTGAACCCACAAAAATTGCCCCCGTAATTCTGCCCACCAATGTCGAAAAGCGATGTTATCGAGGAGAACTGACGAGCGTTTTACCGGTGGTGATCAGATAACACTTGCAAACAATGAGAGAAAAAAAATCGTGCTAAATCAGCAATTTCCTGCTTTCATTCGTGTTAAAAGCTTTCATTATATTTTATGCATTTTATGCAAAGCTTGTATAATTAATAATAATTTCAATTAGACATAAAAAAATGATTAATTAAATATAATTTTACAATAATTTAATTTTGCAAAACAAAAAAATAATGAATGTTATATTTTTCTTTTGACCTTATACAAAATTTATTAAATGATCAATATTATATATAACAAATATTACGAAATATGAATTATTGTTTATAAATAAAAATAATCTAAATTATATATAAGTTATTCGTTTCTTTAATTTTTTTTCAAAGAATAGACTATCATTGAATAAATTAAACCAAATCATATAAATCATTTCACACAACTAAAAATCTATTAAATAATTTCATGATAATTAAAAGCAATATAATAATTAAAAGCTATAATAAAAAGAAAGATTGAAAATTACCTGGGTTCTTTTTATCGAAACGAAAACTAAAATCGTAAAACTTTTCTTTTTTATTTTTCTTTCTTGCCAACGAATGTGTTATCTGTACGCATTAAATGCGAGGATTATTGTTCTTATCATTTGATTGTATGGTAAACGGCAGGGAAGATAAACACACACAGAAGAAATCCGTTCTCACCGTGGTGATACATGTACCATGTGTGCACGCGACATTCCCCCACGCACTTTTACAACCCTTGAAACGGTTAAGGCGGTATTTTCACCGCGTGCACCGCCTGCAACACGAATACGCTTACAATTTAAGATTATGAACATCAAGTTTTGGCAAAGAAGGATGAATAAAAGGAAATGGAAGAGGAGTAAAAAGATATAAAGATTTAAATAAATAATAAATGAAAGAGTGGTTGCTAGATAATAGAATCAGTAAATTAATGAAATCATTAAATCATAATAAAATAAATAAATAAATAGATGAACAAGAAAAATATATCTAAATGGATATATAAATCAATGGTAAATAAATGTAATAACAAATAAGAAAATGAATAATGTGTAAATAAAGCTAAAAATAAATAATTATACAAAATAAAATGACTAAACAAATTAATCTTTGAATAAAAGAATGATTGGATAAATAATGAATGAATATATATGTATATAAATGAATGGCATGCTTAATCAATGAAGAATTATACAAATGAATTGAATAAATCGCCAGTGAACAATGAAAATATAAATATAAATGAGTCAATTATTTATGATATTAAACAGTGTAAAAAAATACAGAGAAAGGAATAGAGAAAAAAAAGAGGAAAAAGAATATAATGAAAAAATTATTTTTTATATATAAAGACAAGAAAAGAATAGAATATTGATTGCAAAAGTTTAACAAACTCAGAAAAGTAATATTAGAAAGAAAAAATACAAAGAAGTAATAAGGATTCGAATCTAATAGTCGCAGATGAACGCGTCACGTTGAAATGGGTAGACAGAAGAAAAATCATATCAAATATTTACTCTGATGTGCAAAGGTGTCGTAGAAGAAAATCGAGAAATCAAGAGAAACTTGGCTCTAGTGACAAGGAAATCTGACAGGGAATCATAATCTTTCGAGTACATGTCCCCTTCTTTTTCTTTATGCCTCGTGGCACATTTTTCTGACAGAAAAATAGCAGCATTTCTGTACAAGTAGGATGGATTTATTATCCGATTCCGTATTATTTTTATATAGAATGTATTTAAATAATAAAAATTTAAAATAATACAATCTATCTCACGATATATCTTTTAACATTTTCTTTTGATGGTTCATAAAAATATTAAATTGTAAAACGTTTTATTACAATTAAGATTCTGGAAACAAAGATTGCATAAAATGTTAAGCGAAGCTAATACTAAAAAAAAGTTTTATAGCTTAATTTTCTTCGTTATAATATTAACTTTAATATTAGTAATAGTAAACTTTAGTAATAGTAAGTTGAGTATTCCCTTCTTTACTTCTTCTTGGTTGAATTCAGTAAACATTCTCGACATCTTCAATACTACGCCATTCACAGTAAAGTTCCTCAATAAATATATAATTTTTCAGTCTTATCGTCTATTAAAATTGCAAGTTTATATGAATCTTTCTCTCTTATTGAATCTTATTTCTCTTTTCAAACTGAAAATATAACCTTAAAAAATCTCTCAAATGAATAAAATTAATTTCTTTGAATTAACTATATATTGAAACTATATATTAATATATTAATTATTATCTTTAATAACAATGATTTATAATTCGTAGTTGTTGTAATCTGCATTATAAAAAATATTAGTTATATAGTTGTTATAATATCACTAAAAAAAAATAAAAATAAAAAGGTTAATCAAATTTTTTCTTCCAAAAAAATAAGTAAGTCTATTAAAGTAACATTTAGTATAAGTACACGTTAAATTTCAAAAATCAATGTTCAATGCAACAACAAATTCTCCTTCTCCACTATGCATCAATTCATCTCAAGGTTTTCTACTCGAGTACGAACAACATTTCACGATTGGTTAGTCTCTTACGAGGATAAGAGAAAGTCTTATATGAGAAGCGACTTGAAAATATGGCAGTTGTCGCGCAAGAAAATTCCAAATGAAAAAGGAACTCCTGTCGAGTTGAAAATCTTTTAAAAATATCCAACGGTGGAGACGAATGGCACAGCATGGTTAGATGACCGAAATAGAAATTCGAACTGGGCGATGTGATGATATTCCTACCATTTTAACTTTCTGGTTGATTCAAGCTAAGACCACAAAGGATATTTTTCGATTGTTTTGAAAACTGAATCTATCGTTATGACAGCCGCATAATTTTAGCCACGTCATAAAAATAGCATCACAGTTTCTTTTTAAACGCTGACATTTGATGGAAATCTTGAGAAACTATTTTAAAATCAACTAACAAATCTGAAAACAGAATTTATGATGTTTAATGTATTTTTAAATACTTTTTTATTCCAATGAAATATCAAATTATTTATTTTAATTATTTATTTATTATTATATTATATTTTGTTAAATAATATTTAGTTCCTCAAGTAAACTTAAATGGTGGTCATTAAAAAATGATTCTTAATAAAATAATGATTTCAAAAAATTAAGTTTATATATTTTTTAATTTAGGAATCTCTGACAAATTTTTTGAAAAACATTTTTCATAATTATAAAACATATTGTTTTATATATTTATAATATAAACATAATTGTTTTATATATTTTTTTATGAATATTTTGATAGTATTCTTCCATAAATTTTTATGTGAATTTTTTTACAATTAATTTATATAACATTAAAATTATTCTACTATTAAAAACATTTAATATAAAAATATGTAATTTCAGAAATCATCACACCTTTTCATTAATAATAATTATTTAATATTTAAAAAAATATGAGCATATGAATCATCAATAAGTATAATTTATCAAATATTTAATCTATCTAACAAATTAGATATTTTATCCATAAATTCTTAATCCTGTATAAACAATACTAAGGGCACGAAATCTCAGTATGAGTCATATAATCCATATGACATCACTATCCATTTGCTTTGTTTAATTTTCTATCATTAGTAATTGGATCTCTCGTATTTGTCAATCGTAAAAGATCTTCAATAACGAATCGTGCAATTTTCGCTACCCTTAATCACTTTATCTTTCCCTTCACTTAATTTTAACGATGTTCTAGTTAAATATTTGATACCATATATCTAAGATGACTTTAACGCCATTTCGAATTATCGTCCTTTGTTTCGAATTTTTTCACACATGACTTGTATTTGTTCAGTTATTCAATTATTCTGTTTCAAATAATATCTCGAAAAATAAAGCTGAACAATATCTATGTAGAAAAAAATTTTTAAAAATGTTGATTTTTAACATATTCAAAACTCATTGAAGATGATATTCATTTTCCAAGTAATTATCATATATTTTTCTGAAAAAAAAATTTTTTCATTTTTCATAATCCATAAAAAAACCATTAGCATCAGAATATAATTGATAATTATTTAATTAAACAAAATTATCTAAAATCTTATGAATTTTTTATCTAACCTTATGAAAGTTTTTTTTCCCTTTCTCATTCTTCATTATAAGTAAGAAAGAAATAAATAAATCTAATGATTATACATATTTATAGATCAAATCAAAAATTCAAATTTCTTCCTCTCAAATTTCAAATTAAAAAAATTATACTCATCACATATATGTATGCATATTTCTTTTTTTCTTTAACTTCACTGTGTTTAATCTAGCCTCTGGGCTTATATCTTTTCTAATTACAAATCTGATGTTTAATCCTACTTTTTCTTTCTTTACCCTTATCGTCTTCTCTTTTCTCAAGGGAATAGAAGAAACTTTTTCCATTCGTTACGTATAAATGCCGTTCGATGCTCATATATTCAAGTTCGAAGAAAATGTAAATTTGTCAGATTTATGGGGCAATTTTAAAAGTAAGAGATTATTTGATGATAGTTTGAGAATTTGGAATATTTGGTGATAGTAAAAAAATGTTTTCACCTAATTTATACATTTGAGTTTATATTTTATATCTAATCCTAATCCATTAAAATTTAAATAATATTCTTATTTTATAAATATTTAATGTCGTGTCATGTTTATCATATTTTAAAAATGATACCATTTCTTAGATTCTCAAAGATAAGACAAAGATTAAAAAAGATCATAATCTCAGTTACAATATATATTAATTTAAAAAATTACATTTACAAAAATTGAAAATTTGATCAAACAAGATCTTAAAATGTGATAAAATTACATGATATATTTGATTAAAAATTTGAAAAATAAAAATATATATAAAAAGATTTTATTATTTAAATGCCAGTTTTAAGATACAATATTGATCATTAAACATGGCAATTAAAAATGCATGAAAAAGATATGGTTAATTTTTATTAATAAATCAATGCATGTCATGACGAATTTTAAACCGTTATATTGAAAATTCGCCAATATCAAACCATCAAATCATAACAATAAAAATTTTCTATAATGATTATTCTAAATTTTTTATGTATACAAATTATACTTAATTTTTTACATTCCTTTAAAGTGCTTTTGATAATAATATTAGATTTTCCATCCAATATTAAATTTTGCGTAATTTGATAATAAATATGAAATGGTACATTAATAAGTAAATTCCATTATCAAAAATAATGAATTGATATTTCAAAATGTTAAAATAATGTTTCGTCATAGAAAGTATTGATAATTGATTCTATTAATATTATTATTAACATACGGTTAATTATATTTCTTTTCAATTCACCAAGAGTATTAAAACTATTCCCTTATGAAGATGAACGTAAAACGAAAGGCAACAATAAAACGATTTACTTAATACGATAAGCAAGCTGGCTATATCCCAGCAAGTAAATTTTCGAGAAGTGCAGAAATCGTCGAAGCGTGATAGCTCAGAATTCAGCTTTAATCGAGGAGTCTCTTATCTTTGTAATACATTGTAAGCAGTCGTGAAAAACGGTCGAAAATGTGATGTCAACGGTACTTTCACTATAACTTTACGATTTCGCGTGAAAATGAACTTACACCGCGTGTTTAACATTCACATCGTTATATACTATGGCTCTAGTATACTAATGTTAAATTAACCTTTATCTCACAATCGAGCGACAAACGATGGTTGCCGAGCAGCACACTGTTTTCCATTTTGTATATTAATCAAAAATATCATTCTTATTCAAATAAATTTCTAAATTGCCGTTTCATTTTTATTACTTACATTTTGATATTAATCATGGTTATAATTTTGTAAATTATCACATTATAAGTGAAGTTCGTCACTTTACATAGAAATATCTGGTCCGTTCCGTTCCATTTCGTTCCTATTTTAACATAATAACGCGTTTTGATTGGTACATGTAAAATATTTTTTAAGAACTATAAAACTATAAAATATTTTATGGGAGAAATAAATAACTATATAAATATATTTTAATTTCATGCAATAATATCATCTAAATTTTTAATATATTTAATAAATAATATATATAATATTATTAGATGTGTATAAAGATATCTAATAAGAATAAATATATCTGTAATATTAATAATTTTCATGATTTCAATTTCTAGAATTTGAATTGTAGATTGGATTTAATCAAATTTGTATTTACCATTTATTGCCATTTTTTCTATGCATAATAATACGAAATATATATGATGAAGCTAACATCGTATTTACTATAAGAGAAAATTAACGAGTCAACAGTAGACAAAGGGCTGTTGCTAATGGGGTCTGACGTTGACGAATCTTCAGGTTACAAAGTCGTCAACTGTACAGAGGGCCCTACCAGCAGGAGGTTGGCATTATAGCTAAGAGCACACTTCACGCTTACTAGCTTATCGGAATAATCTAAAGCATTCATTTCCAACTGATGAGACGGCTATTATTCCCAACATTGTAATAATAGGTAGGGAGAGTATAGTATGAAAGAAAAAAAAGATGTAACTTATAAAAATGATATGACATGAAACAAAAAAATCTATTAAAGAAAAATTAATATATTTATAATTTATAAAAAACTATTATAAAAAATCTGTATTATAAAAAAAATAAAATAAATTATAGAAATAAAACAAAAAATAGGAAATTAACTTTTAAAACACTTTATGATAAAAGAAGAATAAGCGCTATTTTCAGATATCAAGAAACCCCAGGGTAAAAATAAAAATCGAAGAAAAAAGAAAAATCTCTGTCGGGTCTCTGATAAGAGGATCCAGCTCTTGCAGAAAAATCACCGTGGCGGTTTGAACGGTAGCTGAGTTTCGACTATTTGTCCTCGAAAGACAAGATCCTAATGGGAAAGTAATCCCTTTTGGGAAAATGTTAGGAGAGATAAAGAGACGGCGCAAGAGATCCAAGGAGATTCGAATTGCATGCTCTCGGCAACTTGGTTGAAGTTCGTCGAGATCAGGTTCACGATAAGGATCCCTCTTTTCGTAAAGCTCGCTCGGAATTTGTCTTCAACAGAAACTGTTGGACCATCTTTAGAACCTTCCGAACCAGTTCTAACAGGATTAAGAAAACGATTGGTGGAATTGAAGGATATTGTATAGAGTAATATATATGTTTTATAAAATTCATTAAAAAAAACGTAATAATAATTTTATGTTATGTTATGTTATGTTATGTTATGTTAAATGTAATAAAATTTATAGTAATGTATGAGTACTATTAATATTATATTAATAAAAAAAAATAAAATTTTTTTTAATATAACATTTCGTTCATTTCAAAATTGGACAAGTTTTATTTAATTCATGTTTACTTAGATAATTATATATGGATATTATAAGTATCGCAAAATAACATATTATAACTTGAAAAAACTTCTTTTTTAATTTCTTTGACTTTGAACTTTCTATTCTTTTTACACGAAAAAAGGAATATATCATAACCTCAAAATATCCTGTTGCACAAATAACCGTATTTTCCGGCGTAAAAAACACGAAGAAGTTAACTGTGTATATATACTGGAGACATACTGGAGATATACTTTAATCTCTAGTGTCAGCCGTGAGCTAATTAAAAATCATGATATGCATGTGCTGAAAAGGGCTGTACCACTAAGTAACGGTCCTTGGTCCTCATGTTTCGCGCGAACAGACGCGGAAACTTGTTTGCTAATTGGCGCATCTTCAAAGACTGTCAACCTTTCTACCACCATTCCATTCCGCCGCATTTCTTATAGCAATCGTTCTTGCGATAAATCAAATGCGCATCACCGTATATTTCAAAAACGAGATCTCTTGGTAATACGCATAAACAAGTATCAACAGAAAATAACATTTTTTTTTGCCTACCTCTTTATCTGATATGATGTTGCCACCGGTATATTTTCAAACGATTCTTCATCTCGCTTTAGTTGATACTCATGTCACATGAATATTCAAATTTGTTATTCAATCATTAAATTCTTATCTGTCGTATCTGTCACTGATTTGTTATTTGATCACTCAATCACTGTTTCACCAAAACAGTATGACAAATTCTAGACATTTTTATAAATTGCAAAAAGTTTCTATTTAATTTAATAACAACACAAATAATTCAGATAGGTTAAAAAATATAAAATTATATTGATAGTTATCGATAATTTATTAAATAGAATACGATACGATAAAGATAAATGTCAAAGCGACAAAATCGAACAAACTCACACCGACTCGACGGTACGTGGCACGCGCCTACGACTGAAAGCAAAGCATTCCGACACCGAGTTCTAACATGAAATCTCGCGCTCGGTCATGTTCGGAGTTGTTCGCTACTACTCGACTCAAAGCACGTGGTGGCTGCCGCGCGACCACGCTGCCTCTCTGTTTCGTCTACCCCACCACAATAATTGTTTTTCGACTTTTTACCTATCGTATTTATATTTCTGTTTCTAATTTATATAAATGTTTTTGATTCAATTTATTTGGATACTATAGAAAATTATTTTATTTAATTTTAGAATTTAAATTTGTTAAGAGATTTTTGTTTCATTAATACTAGTATTAATACTAGATTTCATTAATACTAGATTATAAAATATATTATTTTAAAATATATATGATATTTATATATTATATTATATATAATTATTATATAATAATAAAAACTTAATGCAAAAACAAGTTATAATTATAGATTTATATCTTTCTATTATTTTATAAAATCAAAAAAGTAACTAATAATTATGATTTTGTAAATTATTTCTATTATGATATATTAAATTTATCTCTCATATAAACACTAATAATAAATTTCACTTGACAATATATATATCAATATAAAAAAATTTTATAAGCTTGGAAATATCAAATATCAACGATTCCATTGATTTATAAAATACCCACAATGAAATTCCACGCATAAAAATACAATCTTATCTTATATTCATATTTTATCCCTACTAATCCCAATTGTATCATACAAATTTCAGAAGAAAATTTCTTTTCCACCAACCATCATTATTATTCGTATCTTCTATTTTCGGATAAGGATCGTAAAAACTGTTTTGACATTAGAATACAACTCGGTAGTTGAACTTATCTTTCTTGGAAAACGAAAAGAATTGTTGTCATGTTTACTTAAACGTGGACGAATTGAGGGGGCAACTTGACTATACCACAAACGAAACCCACTCTCTAAAATCGCATCAGTATTCACGATAGATACTCGTTCCACTGATGAGCTCCGTATCGACTCCTGGAGAAGCGTCGCGACACCGAGGCGTCTTCTGATTAAGGGAAAGACTTTGAAATTTGAATGTTCCATAAAAAAGAATTCTTCTTCTATAAAAACATGATCGTGAAGAAAAAATATTCGTCGATAACGAGATCGTTGGGATGATATGGTCGATGATCTGTCTTGCATAGAAAGTATTCTCGTGATGATGAATGGCGAATGTCTTGCGAATTCCTGCGAGAATAGGACGAGTTTGTCCAAAAGGAAATATTCAGGGGTTTGAATACGAAATTCGTTGATCATGAAGAGTGACAATGAAAAGCAATTTCTCTGCTTGTAATTTTCGAAAGATTTATGATATTATTATATTTATGATAGATTTACGATATCATAATCAATGATGATGAAGAATTTATTAATTGAAATTTAAAAATTTGAATTTTAAATTAAAAGAATTTTTTAATTTAAATTTGTAAAAAGACGAATTAAAAGATAGATTTGTAAATATGAGTTTAGATTTTAATTGATACATTTGAAATATTAAATTTCAATATTTGTATTTTAATTCATATTTGAATTTGAATTAAACAAAGTTTGATATAAAAAAAATATTTTATCTATTAAAAAGCAAGATTAAAATTATTATAATTAATTGATTTGATTAATTTAATTGATTAATATTAATAATTCCTTCATTTATTTTTTAGGATCATTTATCAATTGTCAATTATATTTGTCAGTTGTAATTTCAATGGAAGATTAATACAATTTTTTTTAAAAAATTCTATTAATATTAGTAATTCTTTACACATTATATTGAATTTCAAATCTGTATAAGAAAATACTTGAATTTGATATTAAAATATTCATTACATGTAAATTTATTTCTTTATAATAAAAAATTAATAAAATAATTCATCCAGCTATAAGCTTTCAATTGATATGTAACAAATATTATTTAACAATACATTTAACTCCTTTTCCTGAATGATTTTACAACCATTTAATAAATTAAATCATTAATCATTTAACAGATCAAAATTGATCCATACCATTAAAATCAAACTTATTCAACATGGATTAATAAAATCAATCTCTATAATTTTCTTATCAAAAATGAACTGAATTACACATCAATATTATATGTACAAAAACTCTCCCTAAATGATTCTGAAACCGAACAAAGAAACGAAGAAAAATAAAAAGAAATGGGACAGGGGAATCGGAGCTCCACCAAACCTCTATTCGTTTCTCGTCATCGACGTTCAACGAAGGACGTCGAATCGGTGAGTTAGCATAAATTTCGGGCCCATTTAAATCCAGACTTTATCCAAGCTAGAGTTTCTCCCCGATGAGCGATTCGCATGTAAACGACATCCGGTATACTGCCCTTTGGCGACCGCTCATAAAACGGAGGGCGAACCACCTGCTACCGGCCTCTTTCTTCCGATTGTTGTGACAATCTCTGTACGTAGGGATGTACACATGGAACTTGGTCGAGGCAAGATGAAATTTCGGGGACTATTCCGACCGGAACTCGTCGAAACGTGGATAGGATTTTCGAGAAATGGACGAAATTTTGCGGAGTGCTTTATTGTGAATTAGTCACAAATGAGATAGAATTTTCAGGAATTTCCTCAAGAAATATCTTGTTTTTAGATGACATATGACACTTGAAAATTGATTTTATTTCGATAATGAAATATAATCATATTGAAGATTTTTATTATTTTTCTAGAACAAAATAAATATAATGTAAGTATAGGTTTAACTTTTTATTAAATAATGTAATTATAGTAAGGTCCGGATACATGATTACGAATTTCGCTTATATATAAGTTATCCTTATTAATTCCTGGAATTAATAGAGATAGACTTCAGTGTTATTTAATGATGTGATCAGTATTAATTTAATATAATTTAATGAATTACGACCGGAATAAACAAATTTTAAACGAATTTATTTTTAAAATTTACTTTTAAAATCAAACTAATTTTTTCACATATAGAATGTATCCATGTATCTGAACAGTATATAATTTAAAAATAAATATTTTAAAGTATACATCAATGAATTTCTTTACAATTTTTTAATATGATGTAAACTTACTATTTATTATATCATAATATATGATATTTATCAAAATAATCTTAAAAAAACTAAAGTAAATTTCATTTCTCAAAATTTACCTGAATATCCACAAAATAAAATTCAAGCCATACGAGATTTGCAATTATAATTCTCTCAAAAAAAACATGGACATTTTCATTGATCTGTTTATCTTCAAACTGTTATTTCCAAAAATATTTCCGATGGTAATCGATGCAGGAGGGAGAGGTGGTTTCCTAGCGGCAGGATTTACGGGTCGGGAATCCATTAGAATCCAGCGACTAGCGCGCAACCAAGGAAATAAGGAAGGTTACAGGATGAAAGCAGTGAGTTGCAACCCCTCGCGGCATACGGTGTGCGTTTTCCATCGGGCCAAATAGAATTTGCGGTCGTCGTCGCCGTTCACCACCGCGGAACCACTCCAAATGTTTCTCTCCCTCTCTGTCTCTTCCTTTTGTAGAAATTTCACCTCTTATTTCTAGAAAGTTTCATCTGCTTCCAATTATATTCTTCTTTTCTTGCGATTTTTTTAATATCTGAATTTAATAAAATAATAATAATTAAATAATGAAAATTATATTATAAATAAATAAAAGATACAATGAAATTTCTATGATTATTGCGTTATAGAATTTACTATGATCGAATGAAATATGAGATAATGGAAAATGATTTGTAATTGTATTTCCCCTAGAAAAATACCATTCAGAGAAAATTATGTACAATTGACACGTGACTCTAATCTAGTAATCCAATAACATACATCGTACGGTTTCTCCATCTGTCTATCTGTCCATCTTTTGGTTAATTTATATTATCAATTTAATACATTTCTCAAATTTATTTTATCGTTTCCTTTGTACAATTATATTTCCATAAAAATTTATTACTTGAAAAAAAAAATTATTTATCATTAAACACTTAATTCATTAATTATTATTTTATATTATCATTCAAATTGACATTTCATGAAAAAAATCAAACGTTTAAATAATCACAAAATAATGTTTCAACGTTTCAACTTTTCTATTTAGATACATCTTAAGGGGTATTCCCAAAGGAACCATTTATCCGCTAAAAATCGAATGGCTGCCAAGAATCCGGAGAGTGTTTGTTGCCGTGATAAACGGGTAAACGAGGAGAGTTAAACTTTCAAGAGCGCATTTCCGCGGCTAAACGTTAAACTGGAGGGAAAAAAAAGGATGTTTCATTTCCCGTTGTTTATCGATCTTCTTTTAAACCGCTGCTCATTATTTTTTATTTTTTTGCCATAATTCCGACCAAATTTCTCATTTTCTGTTCTCAAATTTTAATAAATTCAATAAAAAAAATAATTTCTTATCAGCAAATGATAATGAGATAAGTTTAATGGACAACAAATAAGTTAAAATATAACAAAAATAACTAAAATTAAAATAAGTCACTATAAATATTTATGAGAAAAATCGAATTATCATAGAAAAATCTGAATAAAAAATAATCTCTCTAACTTCACTCTCTAACATTATGAACATAGAATCAATTTAGAAGATATGAAGATATGAAGATATGAAGATATATCATTCACAGGAATTTATTATGCATACTTTTATAATTCAAAAAGAATTATGAATATAATCTCCAAGGAATTATTTATTTATTAATTCTATATAAACTAAGGTATTTTAAAAATGCTATTGTGTGCTTTTTTTCTTTTAATTATAAAAAATTCAGTTACTTGAATAGCAGTGACTTGTATATGCATAAAAGTTAATAATAAATGAATATTGTAAATGAAGAACATGCGTATAATTATGATTAAATGTAAATTGTGTAATATTAACATTGTATAATTCATTGTATTTTAAATGAAAATTATTAAAATCTTTTTTAACATTAAAATATAATCATTAATTAAACCAATACCACATAAAAATATTTTCCATCTTTTGAAATTTTATATTAACATTAAATTAAAATTTTTTATTTAAATTATTTAAATTAATGAAAATAATTTTTATTATATATCTAATCAATTTTTTCTTAAATATTGCATCATAATCAAATATAACCAAATTAAACAAGATATATATATATATATATATATATATATATATATATGTATATAATATTATATTCTTAAAAATTTACATTAAAAATAATAAAAATATATTACGCATAACAACTTCACTTGCTATTATTATTTCTGCGATATTTTTTACGAGAGTTATACAATGTTTTTCAAACCACATTCGTTTTTCTACCCTATTGAAGAAAGACGAAAGTAAAAGGGAGCCGAAGAGGTTAGGAATAGAGAAACAAGTGATCCCCTTCGATATTCCGCGTGACGCATCAGTATTCCGAAATCGCGTCGATCGTTCGTCTTCCGAGACAAGAATTCAAACCATTTTGAACGAATTTTCCTCCGGTACATGGCGAGAAAGTTTACCATCGCCCCTTGTCTTTCAAATACTATCTTTTTTCCTGGTGAAAATTCCTCTCTCAACCGTTTTAGCCTTCTTTTAATTGTCATTGAAACAATAAGAAGTCGTAAAAACTTTTTGGTCTATCTCCAATTTTCTGCTGATGGCGGTTGTTGTTCTTTCTTTTTTATCCTCTGAAGTATTAAGATATTTCCATTCTTAATTCGATCCCATTTCTTTTTATGAATCCGCTTCACTATTCTTAACCTAAACTTGAGAAACTGACTGGAAATAATTACAGAAAAAACTCGGGAAATTAAGAAGTTGAATGTATAAATCACTGTAATATTTTAACGAACTTTATAAACTATGTTTATTTAAATTTAATTTTTAATTTTTCTTTATGCAGCTAAATTATATTTAATTAACTCACTGAAAGTAATTATAAATTTAATTTATAATTTTAACAAATATAATATAAAAACATTGTTGTTATCTTTAACAGCTTCATTTTCATTCTATTAAATCTAAATTTTAATAATATTGTTTCTACGAATTCTAATTGTCGATAATAGTCATCCATGAATGTTATTTAATATCTGCATATATAAGATAATATAATACTTACAAACACAGTGGCAATCCGGTTGATTAGATTAATATATAGTTATTTGAATTTTACATGGAATTAATATCTCGTTAATACTTCAAATTTTATTTAATTAAATACACTGTAATTTTAAACTTCATAATTTCTTCAACGCATATGATATGAGAGCTTTAACAATATTTACGTAATATTCATGTTTTTTTATTCTTTATTCCATAAATTAATTTATTGCGGAGGATATTTAAAATATTCAATAAAATTATTAATAAGAATCAGAATGTATTCAAGAATCAGAATAATATTTACGAAATGAATTATTATTTCATTTTATTACACTAAATAAAGACATTAAACAAGGATAATAAATCTTTTCATCTAATTACGTATTTATTTATCTATCTATTAGTGAACAACTATGTTTTTATCCCGAAATCTAATCCTCCTTTATATTATTTTTAATTGAATTCCTGCGATGAAATTTCATCCAACTGAAGTCTGAAGTCTCGTCTATTTCTCTTCCTCTTTCGCTCTCGTATTTAAAAGACCGTTTTTGCAACCATGTTTTCTCTTTTTACTTTCTACTCTCCTCTCAACACTTATTCACCACACTTCCAATTTCATTTCCCGGAATTTTCTCTGTTATATGCTTGATTTTCAAAGCATTTAATATATGCCGCATATTAAACTGAGCGTTTTTTACGCGCGTCGAAGTAGCACGAAGACGACAGTTATACGAACCATAGTGAAGTGGGAAGAATTTTGAACTTCGATATCTCGAACAGAAACTACTTCATAGTTAAGACGACAGAAATCGTTTGTCTATCGATAATGTACGTTCTATTGCATACATGGAGCGCCATCTGTTATTTGTATTTATTATTGTTAGTAAATAATTCATCAATTATATTTAATTAATGTGATTATAAAGGATCAAAAAATTTATTTAATAAATTTTTATTTTAATTATATTTATTTTAATGATATATTTTTTATATAAGAAAATATTAAAAGCAAAAAATTCAATAATATTTAAATTAATAATTTCTCTCGTATGTTTCTTATAGGAATAATAAAAACCATTTAGAACAGGTTATGCGACAAGAAACTACACAGTTAAAACGATACTGGATGATTGGAACGACAGGTGCGATTAATGAGCATTTGACTGAACCTTGGGTCTACGCCGACCACTAATTAAATTAATTTCAAGATACGCTCCGTTCTGTTGCTGTCGCCCACATCTAAACTGCCAGTCACGAATCCAGTAACGATCAGTAGGTGGGGAGAAAAGACGGTCGAAGAATGACTAGGGGAATTCGACCTCGAATAGCAGCATTAATATGATTATTTAATTAATTCTTTCAAGGATTCTTCGAGCAAATAATTACAAGATACAAGATTGTGACCAATCAAGAAGGCGTTACCAGTAGCTCTTTTACAACAAATATTCTTATTTAATTTGATGACGAAAAAAAATTGAAAATTTAATGTCAAAAGAAAAAATTATAAGATTTTTTTTTTAATTCTATTTTATTCAAAAAACATTTCTAATTTATCTAATAAACTACACAAAAAATTCTAGCCATAAATGAATTTCTCAATGAAACATATCTAGAGAAATCAGTATAAGAAAGCTCTTTTGCAGCTCGAATCAGAAAATTGGTGCTGAAAGTTCTTCTTATATAGAAACGAAGAAATCTTATTGAGTCGTGCATTACCTTCTTTCAATTAACGCCTTTCCCGTATTCGAGATACGCCTCTCCCCTTTTCTTTGTTCCCGACAAGGATAAAGAACGGCTTCGTAATAGCGAGAACGAGACAGATTAATCTAGTTGTTACCACTGAACAAGGACGATGAATCGAAGGGAGAAGAAACTCACACCGTATAAGCGAAGGAAAAAGCAAGACGTGAACGAAGATGATGAAACGAGAAAGACAGAAATAAAGGAAAGTCTTTATCACGGTGAACGTCTTGGCTTCGAGAACGGTAATGTTGAGGGAGTGGTAAAGAGAGGAAGCAGGTGGAAAGGGGAGGGGGTGAGATAGAGTGAGGAATGGGGTAGAGAGGAGAATCAGCGAGAGGATGGCGTGTTATGGGGTTTTCACGGGTGCTCGGGAATTTGCATACAGAGCATCTGTCACCAGCCCCTTAGCTGGCTTCGGCTATTCTCGACTTGCAATATCTCCCGGTGCGGATCTACGGGATAATGGGGACCATTCTTATGGTAAACCAGGGGGGGGTGCCTGCCTGTGATTCGGTCTTCACTTCTCTTGGTAAAGCTACACCACTTTCTACGTGTCTACGAATCGTTTTGGATATCGTTTTTTTACGTTCTTTATGTATATGCATATATATGCATTGTTGATCATTCGTGAATTGCTTCATATTTGATTTCATAGAAAAAAGAAACTTCTAATATCATTTGTTGATTAGAGAACATGTAATACTTAATTACATCTAATTTATAGTTTTGCATGAAACGAAAATTTAAACATAATAAATTAATATATTTATAAATAAATTATAAATATTATAATTATAAATAAATTTTTACATGATTTCGTACAAAGAAATTTTATATAAAATCAAAGAGAATCTATTTAAATTTATGAAACTTGTTATTATATATCAATCATGTAATAAAAGAATATTTAAATTGTTAAAATTAATTGCAGTTCATATCATATTAATTATCATATAATTGATTTAATAGTGACAAAATGTATCTACAAATATAACAAGCACATTAAATAATTAATTAAATGAGATCATAAACGATTTTCACATACATTATATATAATATCATTAAAGAACAAAGAAGTAACAAAAAATATACAAAGATTATGCTTACATCTTTTTTTATTATTTGCAAAAATTTCAATTTTCTCATCAACATGCACAAATGTAGCTACATTTTCTATATATATTTAAATCAGTTCATGATATATTATATTACTTCTAGATCAAATTTCGCAGATTTTTGCTCCTTTAATTTCACTCGTTTTTTTAAATTTAATTTTTAATTTAATTTTCCCATGATTAATCCTTCTTTGAACGAGTTTTATCATTTCCTTATATACATCCTTCGATCTTCTTTCTTTTTTGTCTCTTCTATATCATTCATTCTTTTCTTTCTCTTCAACCACGTTGAGGAAAATAGTTTTCTGGGCACGAATCACAGAACACATTGAAATTCACTACGTATCTTCGCTTTCCATCTCTATTCTCGTCAGCCAACAACACTACAGCCACGCGCTTAGATCTGACACGAAGAGGCAAACGTAGACACCCCCATGACCACCTATGTAGCGTACACCTATACTACTCGCAGCCTGTTTTGCTCTCGAAGCACATTCGCCTTTGTTCGCGACGCCCTTTAATTTAGCTCAGTCTCTTTCCACATTTTTCCGCCAACTTCCTCTCAACCCCCTTTACCTTCCATCGATGCGATGCTTTCGCTCTTTTGCTTTCCCTTTCGTGTGTTTCCTATTTGCTGACTGTCTAATTTTTACTTGTGTGGTTCTTTCAGTTATACCGATCATTGTTCTTTGTTTGAGAAGTGTTTTTTTCTTTTGATCTATTTTTTTTTATTTTTTTGATAAATTCAATTATTTCTATATCCTTTTTTTAAATAGTTTTTTTTAAATATTTAATAATCTAAAAGTTAAAAAAGAATATTTAAAAAATATTTATGGAATTTTGATATAATTTCATTTATAAAATTTTTTTTAAGTATTTTAAAAATACTTAAAAATACTTTATTATTTATATATATTATATATATAATATTAACATTTGATTATAATCATAACTAAATATAAATTTATATAAATTTAACAAATGATAATAAACACTTACATATTTCATTGAAATTCATAGAAGTCTATATTTAAGTCTATATTTAAAGAACTAGACCAACTCAAATCAATAAACAATCAAATAAAGAATCGTAGTTTTATTAATTCGTGTCCATAACCTCATTCACGTTCATAACCTCAATCACATAATTAAGACTGGAACAATAGTTCTATTTACAATAGAACAATTATACTTTCTTCATTAAACTTCCTCTCTTATTTATTTTAATTTTAATATTTGAATTTTAATTTTAATATTTTGAATATAATAAATTTCTATTTACGTATTTACGTATTTAACTTTAATATTTTTTCATATTTTTATATTTTCATCAAATTGTTCGATTATCGATATGAATCTTATATGAAAAATTTACATATTTATGTAAATGTGATTTTAATATAATTTAATATAATCTTTGGGAAATGTCATTAAGATATATTCGGATAATCTTCACATAATATGCCTACATACATCGATAAATATATTCTTGTACTTAAAAATTTATTTCAATTATTTTCGTATAAATTGTTATATGTGTAGAATATGAAAATATATTGAAATACTAAATGCTAAATTCATTTTAGTTGTGTCAAATACGAAATGGACGAGAAACAAATTTTCCATGCACTATTTTTCTTCTTTCAACAAATTTGAAGATTAAAGACGGTTTTAATAAAAATCATTTGTTTCAGATTTTTCTAATTTAGACAAAATTAATATTTTGTGAAAATTTTAAGAATATTTTTTCAGGGCACATTTTTTCACATGTTCTTAATAGTATTAATATTTAACAAGAAAAAGTTTTATTATTTTAATTAAAATTACTATAAATTTATTATTTTAATAATATTTTCTATTTTTTGAAAACAAAATTTGACACCAAAAATGATCAATTTTTAACATAATTTTTCATGTAATCTATTATTTAAATATTAAAAGAATTCTAACCTAAATCTAATGGTATTTTACTATTATTACGAAATAAATAAAACAATCGATTTTTAACCTATCACCATCTTCACAGAATCACTTTATGATCTTCTTTATCAAAAAATCCATTACGTATCACCACTTCAAATCCTCGATGAATGTTACAGACAACTTTAACGCGAGTTTGAAAGCGAAAGTCGTTTTCACCCTACGAAAAATCAACGATCTTTCCCTTTTCTACTCTCTGTTTCTCCGAATAACACGCTGTTGGAAAAGTGAAAAATTGCTGAAACTTATTAAACGGAAAACTTTGCCGTAGTGGAAAGAAGATGGAACTAAGAGAGGGTGTGATATATGTATGTGCGGCCATCGGGCAAGAAAGTTTTGACGAGCGACCGACTGCTGCCTGCGTTATTATTGCCGATAAATTATCCTGGCTTTGCAGTAACCAGAGGGGCCAACACTGATCTGGGTGTAAAGTTCGCCAATGCGCATGCGCATGCAAGTTGCCTCGAATTACGTCGATCCGCTCGATTTACGAGTTACGTGCCGCTTGGATCTTTTCTCACTCTACCATTATTGCCTGAAAAATTCATCGACGATTATTCCAAGATAATCGTGGGAAAATTAATGGTATGGTTTGAATATAAGTTTTGCTTTTTTCATTGTGAAACAGAAAGAAATTCGTAAAAGAGATTAATTTCGATGAAATTTGTGGTTATATTAATCATCACAGAAAAGCTTGTATAAAATGTAGAATATTTTTATTACTTTTCTTTGAGTGTTAAAATATGAAATATTAATGAATCTACAATTTTTTATTATTGTTTTTATTTTATATATTGAAATGTGAAATGTTAATAAATCTAAAGTTGCAAAAGAATATAACGTAACATAACGTAAATGAAAGTTAGGTTAAGATAAGATTATATATTCGAGATTAATATATTTATATAAATAAACTAAAATATTCAAATTTTAAAAAATATATATATAAATTTTACAATGAAGTTTGAATTCAAAACTCCATTATTTAAAATTAGAATTGTGATTATTGATTATCGATATTTTATCAATATTTTTTGATAGTCTTCAATATATCAATAATATCGTTAAAAAATATTATTAATGAATAAAAGTAACTAAAATTTTTATTTTTTCTTATTAAAAATCATTATTAAGATGTAAAATTTTTCAATTATATTATAATTTATTTAAGTTATTTTTATTCGCGTTAATAAAATTTTTAAAGATATTTTTTGAATATGTGAAAAAATTAATGAAATATACATAATCATTAAACATTTTATATATTTTTAATAATAGATTAATACGAAAAAATAGGAACTTAAATTACTTTCATTTGTTATTGATATCGATATACATCGATATATTATCGATGTATTATCCATATATCGAATTATCAGTGATATATCAATATTCTATTTATCGATAACGATATCGATAAATGTCAATAATCATAACTCTAATATGGAATATTATTTCTGAAATGGTAGTTGTCTAACAAATTCCTAAAATTTCTAACAATTAATTATTGAATAAATAATTTAATTTATAAATATCTATTATCTCTAAAAATAATTCAATTTTAAAAATCTAATTAAAATATTTCAACACAATATCTAAAATATTTAAATACAATTTCCATTCGATTTCATTAAGACGATTTCATCGAATTTTCAAACAAACGACAACCTTCCCTTTCTACCTTCTCCCTCTCATCTACTTTCTTCCTTTTCGTCTCCTCTTCCTGAGCGCGGATAATTCGAAGCGATAAGCCCCTCGTCGATGAGAGGGTTTATCGTCAGAGGGGCCTGTCGTCGTCGACGGTCTCTAGCTGAGATTCAAAGACAAAGAAGGAAAAAGAGGAGTAGAGTAAAAGAGAGAAGTAGAATTCGCATGGTTGCGTAAGTAAAGCAGCAACTCGAAAGAGGAGGATCGTGAGCTTTAAGCCGACTGCTCGTAAATCGCGCTCGTCCGTGTCCTCGACGATTGGCTCGCGCAATCGATCCGAAAACGAGGAGAAGTTTCTGCAGAAGGTTCCTCGAGAATAACACCAGCTGTATGTTGGAAATGCGTGAAGGAAGTTGAAAGGAAGGGGGCGATTAGGATAAATATATCAGAGACGCAATTTGTTATCGCTGACGGATAAAAGTATGAATCCTCTAAATAAGGGTACAATTTGATTTTTGTTCTAGTCTTTTTATTTTAAAAGTTTGAAAATTTCCACATTTTTCATTTTTTATTTTAAAATCTAAATTTTTTACTTTTGATTTTTTTTAAATTTCACATTTCAAGGCAAAAATAATTTTAAAGTTCATTTTTTAATTTCAAAATTGTAAAGCTTTTTAATAGAAATTGAAAATATTTAAATCTTTTTAAAAAAAAGTTCAAGAAAATAATTATAAATAAATGCAGTAATTAAAATTAAGTAAAAAATTATATGCATTTCATTTCAATTTTTAAACATTTTAAAATCAAAATTTTTTTATAATGATTTCTTGTAATGATAATAGTTAAAGAAAGAAATAAAATGTATATGTTATGTATATATATTTGATTAAATTTGATTAAATTTTATTAATATTCTAATAATTATATTTAATTGATTTTCAAAGAAAATTCATATTTAAGAGATAAAATAAAACTTCATATAATTTAAATAATATAATACTCGTTAATGGATTCTTAAACGATTCTTATTCTTATTCTGTTGCAATAAATATTATCTCCACAGTTTCGATTCAGTTCCAAGAATTCTCTTTTGCATAAGATAATTCTTGGATATCAGGGTACATATATATGGTTATAAAACGTAAAAATCAATAGATCATGGACTTTTTTCAGTCTGGAATTATTTGTATTCTTAATAATGTTCAAATTTAAATGTAATGGTATTGATTTGGCTTCTCATAAATAATTTTTGTTTAAATAACATACAATTTTTATTACAGAAATCTTTATAATATAATATAATATAAAAATTTAAATAGCAAGTTTCTGGATTTTTAAGAGAAAAAAATTAATCAATCACTCTATTTTGATATTTTCTATCTTGATATAATCCAGTAAATATATTTATTCTAAAATATGAAAAATTTTATAAAAAAAATTTCATAATCTTTTACAATGTTATTATTATTATATTAAATTAAAAAGAAAGAAATTTCCATCAAATATTTCCAAAAATCAGACAATGAAAACTAAAAAAACTTCAAACTAAAAATTTCAAATTAAAAACTAAAAAAAAGATACCTTTATAAAAGATTATTTATTTTTACATTGAAGAATGAAACATATTAAAAAATCTTCAAAAAATCGATTCAAACAAAAGAAAATCTTTTCGAAGTTATCTTATTAGTTTAAATTAACAAAAAAAAAATTAGAACATTCATGAAACAATTTTCAACCAATTTTTCACATATCCTATCACAATAGCAAGATTCATGGAAAATGATTTTCCAGAGAAACAGTTTCCCGAGAATCAGGAGATTCTCGAGGTCGTTTCTCGATTCGCCAGAAGCAAGTTTCTCTGCATCAAGGTCCATTCATCGTAGCGAACACGTTTTTTGTCTGGCCACCCGTCGTCCCTGCACACTAGCCAGGACACGACGCGTCTGAAACGCGAGTGATTCAAGCTTGAATCCAGCGCGCCGCATCGATCATCATCATCATGCTCGAATAACATTTATGCCTTCCTACGGCGGTAACCGTGCAATACCAATTTGTCGTCGAGTCAATTTAGTTGGAACGGTATTTTTCGAATGGACTGATCGAAGATTTTTTTCTTTCCGTTCTTTTTTTTTCTTTTTTTTTTCTTTTTTATTTCAAGAAAGAGAAGAATTTCTGAGTTGAATGGTCGAAGATAAAAATATATAGGAAATTGATTTGACCAATAGGTTCAAATTGTAGAAAATAAGCATATAGAATATATCACTATGAGGTATTTCCAATAATCTGAAAATTATAAATTGTAATAAAAAGAAAATAAGGTTTTTTCAATAAATCATTTTCATTTTTATCGTAACTTTTTTAATCTCATAATATCTTAGCTGATTTATCGAATCTCTTTTGGAATTTTTGGACTTTCGTCACATTTTTCCAACATCCTTGAAATTTTTCATTGTTCCTGAAATTGCTGATTCTTCCCAGAATTTTGCTAATTTTAAAATTGACTTTCTAAACGTGACCTATATTCCACGTTATAAACAATTCCAATGTTCTCTATCGTATTCTCAACGTTCGATATCCACAGTATCCAATTTCATGAGTCCTGTATTACTAGTATCGAGTTTCACGACTCTGAAGATGTGCGAGTATCGAATTACTTGAGTCCTGAATTGCCAACCTTGAGTATCATAAGCCAAACTGATCTGTATCTTATTCTACAAGTTCAAAATTTTTCTATTATCGACTCTAATGCAGCTTAATTTCTCTCAACATTGACTTTCACAAATCCAAAATCATTACAATTTAAAATAAATAATTCAACTATGCATTAAAAGTTAAAATTACATTTATATCTGAATCTATCATTTCTTATTGCAGGTCAACGATAAAAATTATTACACGTCTGAAATGAATATCCACATAAAATCAAATCCATTAATCGTCAGCGGTGCTAAATCATCATTTGCCAAATAAAAGAAAAAAAGAGAAATACCTATAGGGGTTAAACGGTTCCGTAAATTGTGAAAATTGAACGATCGTCGAAACGTTGGAAATTAGAAGACAGTTGAAGGGGCGGGAAGCCTCTGAAGAGCAAGGTGAAGGTAATACCGAAGGACCCTCCTCGTCCTTCGGGAGTGTCTTGGAGCAGAAGACAGCAGGGCACTCTAACGAACTTATCCCGAAGGCTGAGTGCTGCCTCCGGCGAGCCGAAGATATACGAGAATTCCTCTTCGCTTCACCAATGTCTATACAGGGTGGAGTATAATTATTGTCACAAAATAATCGCCTGTTAGAAAAAAAAAAGGTTAAAAAAAAACAAAAGAGATTGTTCTTACTATTATCATGTTCATTGTTAATGTCATGTCTTTCCATTGTGATTTAATAATATCTATGTGGCATCTCTGTCTGGGGAACATGAACTATATCTTGGCTTCAATTCAGTTTCCATGGTGAAAATGTATTATTATATGTTAACATGCTATTATCTTTAGTTGTCATCAATAAATATTTCATGTTTAAAACTAACTTATGAATTTTATGAAAAAAATTTTAAGAAATGTGATAGAAGATTCAGCTTGATGATCAATTAGCAATTAAAAGACAATCCTACGTTTAAACTCAAATTGTTCTCACGCACTACTTCTAAGAAAATACACTAACAACGAGAAATAAAGGATGAAAATGGAGGAAGTATCTCATCCCTACTTATTCATTCTTTGCGTATTCAAGATGTGCATTCGGTTAGCCTGCATGACTCTATGTAAAATATAACGTGATTTTAAATAAAAGCATACAATGCTTCAAATATTAGATTTCATCTTCATCTATAAAGCAAGATTAAAGTATGCTTTACCTAATTCTATGTAAAATCATGTATTCAAATTTATGAATACACCGATTACCAAAGATGTATTCAACGATGAACTGAATTTTATAATCAGGTTATATCATAAAGATTATATCTGTATATTATAACTGTACATTCTATTATCTACTATGATATGAACTCAGAGGTCTCTTGATAATACGTTGCTCTCTATAATATCATCCTCAATGAGATATCGTTTAGAAGAAAAATATTCTTTCCATCTACACACATCAACACAGATCAACTATCTAGAATAAAATAATAATTATTAATAGACAACGAACTTCAAGTTCCTTATAGACAGATATAAAACAGATATTAAATGACTTTCCTCTCGTTTGTTATATATTGCAGAACCAGTTTATATTTTACTTCTCTCAATCTTTTTTCTTTTCGAAACACATTAAAATAAAACTGAATAGTATCTTTTATAGCACAAGGAAGAATACCTTTCCTTTTTTTTTTCTTTTTAGAATGCACAGAATCTCATTTATATTACACTTGCTCATCTACACAGCATCTTGTTTTCGCATAATAAATATGATATATTGTTGTTCTTATTATTATTACTATTGTTTTCTATTGTTATTATAACTGTCATTATCATTATCATTGCTATCATTAATATTATTAGCATTCTTGAAGAACAATTTTTTTAGTGAAAGTGTGAGTAAAAATATAGATATTACACATAATCAGACCTTACTATCATGCATGAAAAAAATTTTAAACAACCTACTTAACATATAATAGTTGGATATTTAACATTTAGTTCCATAATATTAACAGATTGCTTTCCATTTTTTACATAAATTTACATCTTATTAAACATTCTTTATTTATTTTATATTATCTTTTTTCTTATATATACGTTTTTTTACTATAAAATTTATTTCTTTTTAGAATAAACAAAAGAAGTTTGAAGAATTTTTGTGTCACCCTGTGTATATCATTGTGTAGCATTCACACGAAATAACGCGTGCGCGGAAACGTGGCGGGTAGAAAACGAAGAAAAAGCGGAAGGGTGGTGGAAAACTCACTTTCCACCACGGTCCGTCCAACCCTTCGGCCACGCGTGTCTCTGCCTCCTCCCCTTCTTCCTCTCCCCTTTCAGTTTAGAAGCAGCCAAAACACGGAGAGCTGAACAAAAACCAGGTCCCAAGAGTGAGAATATAGGAAACAAGGTGAATTTCTGAAAATCGATATCGGCTACGAATAATGCAGGAGATAAACACGTGACATCTGTCGATTCGATTTACTTTCATCGAGAAATATTTGTCAAAACCTTCGAATTTTTTCTCTTCTCTTTCTCTTTTTAATTTTTGCTCAACAACACATAACACATCATATAGGAAATTTTAAAAATAGGGAAAATGATTAAATTTTCTAGTTATTATTATTATTGCTGGAAAGAAATGTTACGTTAAATAATTTTTCGACTATTCAGTCGATGAATCGTAATTACGGAAAAGAAATGGACGTTTGCTTTGAAATTATGGGAAGGAAGGAGCGGAAAAGTGATTTTTTCCCTCATAAAACGAATCGATTGGAGAGAATATGGGAGGTGAAGAAATGATAACAACCTTTCAAGACGTATTAAGGTATTTTGCGGTTATGAATCGTTTTCTGACCACAAGAAACGTCGTATCCATCACACAACTAGGATTAATACAGTAAGTTGCATATGTCGACAAGGGGATAATTGCGGTCGACATATTTTTTTACGGCAAACGACTTTCAGCGCTTTTAATCTATTAGTTACCACAGTTACGTAACACGCATATCGTTCCTATTTATTATTAATGTTCATATAACATTAATATATTATTTAATTAATACCAATATATAACAATTAGCTTTGTAATACTTTTAACAAGTTTTATACAAGAAATTATTAATTTAATATAAGATTTATACAGATTATTCTAGATTTATATTATTTAAATAGATCATTCGAATAAAATAGAAGATTAAAGAAGAATAAAAACGAGATGGAAGAATTATAATCATAATTATCCTCCAACTATTTCCACATTTAAATAAAAATGATCAATAATTCTTCCAATCAATGCTTCGAGAATCAGCTTCACAACTCGCCCATTAACCAAATACCCAGTAATCAAATCCAACCCCGCTTATTAACGCGGTACACCTCCCTCCTAATTCAAATATTTGACGAAGAAAAGTTCCCCGTAATCCGCGGCAAGTTAAAAGGCTATACGTCGGGTAGAGGGGCCATTGGAAAAGTTCGAGGATCATTATCTCCAAAAATCGTGCACCGTTCCTAATAGGGTATTCCGTTCGAGTTTCACATCTCGAGGGGTTGGAAAAGAAGAGAAAGGTGTATAGCCGCGGGGGAAGAGATGGGGGCGCGAAAGTGGCACGACACTCGAATCGGTACCCCGATCTTTCTTCCAGAAAACTTCTTACCACCCCTCCCCAACCCGAGTTTTGCCCCGATGGTCACAGTTCGGTCGCCACCCTAAAAATTACTTCGAGTAAAAAACGAGCTTCGAACGGGTGAGGGGCAGCTGCGAGGGTTCTCCTATCGAAACGCGTTCGAGGACCTCGTGACGATTGGAGGGCACGACCTGTTTCTGGAGAGATTTCAAACCGGACCGAGCGATCGTAAAATCTTTCTGCAAATCGCGTGATAACGTTATTTTATTTCATTGAAGAAATTCTTTTATCTTCCTCGATCCTTCAAGGAATATTATATTCTTATAAATAGTTTTTATTTTATTTTACTTCATCCACAGGATATTTTTTTTTATTACTGTATCTATTGAAGTTGAAAAATAATTGAGAAATTGTGATCTCTTATTGTATAAATAAGATAAAGTATGTATAAATAAAGTTTATCTGGTTATCGAGTAGAGAGATGGATAGAGATAGAATCAAAAGATAGATATTCATTTGAGATTGGAAATTTTTCAAAGCATTCCAATTGTTAAAAAATAAATTAATTAAAAAAAAATCATCTTGTTGTATATCACAAATACGATTGAATTATAATTCGATATATTTTATAAATACGTGTAAAAAGTCATTTGTTAAAAAATACTATTATTACAGAATAAAGCTTTCATAAAAATATATATATATGTATATTCAAGAAACGAATGATTCGTTGACCATATGTATTGCAATACTTTCCTCATTTCTGAGATGTTGAATAGGCTGTATATAAGTTTCGTGACATCCATTCGGATCCACCCTGCAATATAATACTACGAGTTTTTCGAGGGCGAAACGTGACCATGTGTTTAGAAATAAGAATCGTAGGAATGCGTTTGTGCGCCAGTGTGACTAAATAGCAATTGTGTGCGCGTGTGTATACGTTTTGTGATAAGAAGGGAGAACGATGAATGATGAGAGGGTAAATTTTCAATTAGCGAGAAAGAGAAGAATTGTTCATTAGATTCTAGGATTCTAGATTCAGATTAATTTTAATAGGCAATTTTTCAAAATTATTTTAAAAATTGCACTCTATTTGTTTTTTAAATTATTTTAAAATATATAAAAATTAAATAAATATAATTAGAGAAAGAAGGACAAAAATATATCTTTAATGTATTTGTTAATTTTATAAAGATAAATATTATATAGATATATATATGTTCAACGATCATTGGAATCATTAAAATTTTCCTTTGAACTGAATCTCGAATAGGATACATAAAGCGACTAGCAAGCACGTATATGGTATGTCACGAGTTCTTGTGTTACATTATATGTACTCACACAGGTACACTTGATCGCCGATGCTACAAGCATAGGAGTCGCTTCATAAAATTATAAAACTTGTAATACTAGTAGTTTTCTAGTGTGATATCTCCTCCAGTTCTATGGAGGAGTTCCTGTTTTCCAGCTGATAATTTTATTTAGAACAACGTGCACAGGGTTACGACCATCTTCATAAACACCATAACGCCTCCAGATAATTTTACATCACTACATTACGTTTTCCTACCACGTTACGCGATAAATTTTATATCATATAATTAATTTTCTTTATTCGATGTAATTTTGAAACAAAAATTTCTTATATTAATTATCACGTCAATATAAACTCGTCATTTGTTTCAATCAAAATTAAACAAAATAAACTTTTTCTTTGTTAAACATAACCTATAAAAACGTTATTCATTAATTTTTATTTGTAATTTAGATTATATTTAAAAAAAAAGTTACATTTTGAGTAAAGATAACGATTCTCTATTGACACGATCATTTATGAGAGATTAAGATCATCCTCTTAATGATGATGAAGGATAATGTAGTCTGCGGGATTTTCTCATTCAACGCGATGTAATTCTGCGCGCCGAAGACCACACCGAGTACTACTCTGTTAATATGCAAGGTGATTAGAGAACAGAGAGAAAGATGTAAGAAACGAGAGAATGAATGACGAGATAACGAATCAAAAATAATGCGATATGAAAGAAATAAAAAACGTAAATGATGGCTGTCTATTTTTCGAGTAAAAACAAACAAAATTATAATTTGAAAAAATCAATATTCTATATCAATATTATATAATTCTAAGTTATCAAATAATATCAATAGAAAATATTCTCTTATAATTATTGTAAATAATTATGTCTATACAATTGTAATTTTTCTGTGATATTTTATAATTTGCAAAAAAATTGTTTAAACTATTCTTTAATCGACTAACCTACAAATCAAATCACACATCTAACAAACTCTCTTATATCTTATTATATCTCAAACATTTATTTTTTTTAAATTATATTTTACTTTCAAATTTTTTTCCAAGTCGATTGCAATATAAAATATCATTTTACCTTCAAAAAACATAATCGTTGAGAATTTTACTTTTAATATATATAATTAATATTGATATATATATATAAAGGTAAAGTGAATGATTGGTCCACATTACGAACCATAAAAATTTTTCGATTGACTTGGCAAATGCGTATACATAATACCACGCATATACGTCGCTCCCGCGAATCCTCCGTGCGTGACCAACGTATAGAGTTACGCGGCTTGCATTCCTAGGAAGGTATATGTATATATATGAAATTCGATAACTTTCGCGTACAGGAGAACGCGTGAAAGGGTAAGCAACCGTGTTTAAGATAAAAAAAAAAAAAACATTCGATCATTATTGCTCTCTTCGGTTGCACATATTATATATCAATGACAACTTGAATTTATTTTTCGATACTTTGTCTTATTTATTTTTATCTCATTTCTAGGTTAGGTTCGATTAAGTTATCATGTAAACAGTTGAGATGTAATAACATGTCCTTGAAAAATTATATATTTAGAGACTGTGTACTTAATATTCATAATATTTATGATGAAAAGAAATATTAAGTCGTATTTCCAAGTGCATAAATTTCAATCAATCAATTGGGAAAATATATATCAAATAGATCTCATTTTTTAGACTAATTTTTTCATATAAATAATTATTTTAACTTACTCGAATATGTGTAAGGAATAAAGATTTATTTATCAGATATTTTTAAACCTTGAAAATCGAGGATCGAAAGAGATTCTTGAGATATTAATCGTCAGAGATTTCTCATGAAATATAAGAAGTTGAGGCGTAGCGAGCACATTTAATGTGAATCGAGCTTAAAGTGAAAGCCGACCTGTTTGCCGTTGGTACACCGATGCATTCAACGATTACTCGTACGACCTGTTGTCCGGTGTACGTCCTGGTTTTACATACCCACGACATCGTTTCCAGATTAAGGATTCCGAAATGAGAACAACAAAAATTTGTTTGAAAGACGGAACAATTTTTCTATTTGTTTGATGTGCGTGTCAAAATCGAAATAATAATATTCAAATAGAAAGCGTTTATTACAGTTAGAATATCTTTTAACGCGTAATGAAAAATTCAATAAAACAAATATGAATTAAAATTATGATTTAAAATATAACTTTAAAATATCTCAGTTTAATTAAGATCATGAAATTGATCGATATAAACTTTTATAAGATCGAATATTGATATATTTTTGCTTTTGACAATCTATGCAATTCTGTGAATTTCAACTTTTTAAAATAACCAAAAATATAAATAACGAACTTCAGTCATTTTGAAACATGAAACTTAGAACAAAAGACTTTGGTGATATTTTATACTACTTATTTTTATAAAGAATAACTGAAATTTTTATCCAATGTGAATAACGGTTAAGTCATAGCGACACCTGAGACTGTGATCAATACCAGGATATATTGAGGATACGTTTCTTGCGTATCTTCGATCCAACAACATGGGCTCGAGAGAGAGCTCTAACCTATAACAAGCGACGATACGTTGATATAATTGGATAAGCTCGCCAAACGTTTCGAGTTTCATCTTTTCCATTCTATAGCACTTTAAAATCGTGGGATTTTAGCGATGGAACCGGCCTAAACCGGAGGGTTCAACTATCAAAAGTCGTTTGGTTAACGCTAATCCTCAATTGCGTTCATCTTAATCACCTTAAGCACTCGACCGCTATATTTCTTCTCTTTACACCGTAGCTTACCGATATTTGCGACTGTTCTACCGATATTGCACCATGTTACACAAGAAATATAGGGATAGAAAAGTTAGGAACACACAGTTATCGATAAATATACACGAATAAAAATTTTAAATTATATATTTGCTAAATTAATGATGATTCAATTATTTAGGATTAAAAATGTTCCATTTATAATTATCGAATTATTCAACCAGACTGCTTCACGGTGACAAAAGAACTTACTATATTTACTTACATCTTATATATATATATATATATCTATTTTACTTTCTTCTCGTTCAAATATATTTTGTCTAACGAAAAAAATTCGGAATCTCTTCGAAATTATTTCGTCAAACTGCAATGTATAATATAACAATATGTAATACCAAATTTCGAACAAAAAAAAAAGAAACTAAAAATGGAGGAGAGAAGAGTAGCTCTGGACGAGTATGATGTACTGCACTAATAACCGAACCCACTGGGTTGGTTGTGGCATATCCTAACGATGCTTTAAGCCATAATTAATTTACTGACCGATCCCTTACCTACTGGAACCAGCCGGTGTACCCTTAAATTCCGATAGCTAGCGTAACAAACGTATTTTTCATCTTTATCCCCCTTTCATACAACGAATCAGATTGCGCGTACGTAAGCGGAACGAAGCACATCGATCGATGATCATATCTCACTTCGTCTCGATTTTGTTAAAGAATTGGTTGTAGAAAAATATCTAAATAACGATCAGTTTCGGCGGGTATTCGAGAGAATGTGGGCGTGATGATGCCTGGCCCCGAGCCTTTTTCTGTTTCGCGTTGCAAAACGCAACTTTTCTCACGAACAAGAGAGGTTGCATCGCGTGCAACATCGTAAGCGGTGGTTTCATCGGTAATTTGAATGACCAAGTATATAATTCGTGAGCTGAAGACGAGTGAATGAATTAGAAGATGCGGCTGAATGGTGTGGAAAATAAATCTTTAGAAAATGAAAGTTTAGTTTCGTCCTATATTTGCTATTACGATATAATTAAGATGGACAATTATGAGTGTAGTTTGTATATGAAAATAAAAATTGAAATATTTCTTAATCGATCAAAATAAAGTACAAAATTTATCTCATTAATATTAAACTCAACTACGTCGATTTTGTCTTGGATAAAAAAAATAATTCATCTTTAGTTGTCAAGTCAATCAAAAATAATTATTCAAATGATTACGAATAATTCATTTAATTAACAAATAAGCTTGCAATTACTTTTACATTTTCGTAATCAATCATTCCACGTTAACGAAAGAAATCTCTCCGATCATCTAAACCAAAAAACAATCTATTCATGTTTAATTACTCTTAAATAAGAAAGAACCATCAATATCAAAGCGATATACTGCACTATACTTATTATACAAGTTGTAGAAGCGTTATCAATTTGTCTGGTCCATTTATTGGTCAATAGAAAGAGAGAGAGAGAGAAAAAGGAAAGAAAGAGATTGGCGACTGGTCAGAAGAGGGGAGGGGAGGAGGTGAATGGGCGCCGAGACGCCAGACGCCGGCGGATGCCGGGCGCCGCATGTCCTAGACTCGCGACGGGACAACGACCGTGATGTTTGTCGAGCGAAATGCCAGAAAAAGGGACACGACGACGCTTCGTGTCCCAACGAAACTGTTTGAAAAAGGAGGACGAAATATGCTCGAGTCGGTAAAATACAGGGAAAGGAGGGAGAAAATACCGCGGTAAGTAATGCGTAGTTGAGAAGAATCAGGCAGAAAGGATGAGGGAGTGAAAAGGAGAGAAAAATAAAAAAGAAAGAAGAACGTTCATGAGAAGCCATAAGGAAGATTAATACGCCACCTTTATTTTAAATTCGAAAGTGCAGATGGCATGGTGCATGCAAATAGATGAATAAAAGGAAGAGCTTTACAGAAAGTTTTCGCTTAGTGCGTACACAGGATGTTGATATATTCGTGGAACATATTTGAAAAATTCTAAAGATTTTGTCGATTCTCTAAGATCAAAGCAAAAATTGATATATAAAATATGGTGGAAATTTATTTATTTTAACTTAAGCGAGGCAAAGATATATAAAACAAGATGATAGTACATTATTTATTGATCAATATGATTTGCTTAATTTGATTGAAAAACATTTTAAATTTGGAATTTATCCAATCAATAACAGATATAGAAACAAATATGTGTGAGCAAATGGTAAGATCATAAATAATAATATAATACTGTTAGGATAAGTTTAGCATACTGATGTGTTGATTAAAACGATACTAATGATATGTAATAGGTTAAGATACTTCAAATGCAGTGAAGCATGACGAGATATTTATTAAGTTAAGTAAGTTAAGTTTAGTAAGATAGTTAATATCTAATATTTATTACAATATAAAATAATATAAAATATAAAATTATAATCTAAATACACATATTTTGTTTCTGCATAAATTTTTCTAAATATATAAACAAATGTTTTTAAAAATATAATAAAAAAAATAATAATAAATTCATTAAATAATTTAAAACTACCGTGATTTTATATGTGTATTCTTTTATTGTGATTTTGTTTATAATTTTTAATTAACTTAAAATTTCAATGCTATGTTATGTAAAAAGCAATTTAAGATTTATTTTGGTTCAAAAAAAGATTTTTATAAGCAAAATAATAATCCAAACTTGATTCTATAAACGATGAGTCCTTTATGATAAAATTTTAATTTAGAATCATCTTAAAACAACGAAGAAAACCAAAATATTCATTAAAAAGGAAAGTTCCAAAACTTTTTAAATGTTAATGAACTTGAAAGATAACATATCTTTGAACTGAATAAATATATATTTATTATTGTTATAAAAATTCCATTAATATAAATTACGATTTAACAGCTTTTGAGTATTTATAAATGTTTATTAGTAATAAGATTTAAAACTGAATGCGTAAATTCAAATATGTAAAACATGAGATAAAGAAGAAGATGATCAAAAATAACAAAAATAATAGTTTTTTGATTCCAGATATCTGTAATTGTATTGCTCTCGATACTCGATCCTGTTCTTGCTGCACATGCTTCTAAAGGATCGAGATAATCTAACAGATCGAGTTTTTACAGAATTTATGATCAACAAATTTTATAAAATTTCAAAATTTAAATCTAAATTTTAGTCTTAAATATTTACAGAATATTGAATATTTTTAAAATTAAATTTTTATCTCAATCAATTTGCTGATTTTAATGAAATATATTTATTTATTAAATATTTATTAAATATGAAGATATTATTTCAAATAATATTTTTATTTATATATAATCAATAATTAACTTTGATTTTCAAATTACTAAGCAAAAAATACTATCAAAAACTAAAGCCTATTGTTAGTCACGTATAAAAGAAAAAATTATTTAAAATGATGCCTTTCTTAAAATATTTCATTAAAATCAATGAGAAGGAATTAACATAGATTTATCTTTATTTTATTCTATACATAAAATTAATAACAAAAAATAAAAATCATCTTACAATTAACAAAAGAAAACAAAAAAATCTTCAAAATTCTTTCCATTCAATGGACTATCAAAAATCTCGAGCAATAAAATCAAAATCAGAAGTAACCAAACTCAACGACTCGACATAATAAATCTGTTCAGTTTAAATATACCGTTCCATCTCTGATTCATCTCGATTTGGTCCAAACTCAAGTGGTTCCAATTTTCGCATCATTCATCGGAACGATCAATCACAAGCTTGAGTCGTTAACGACATCGACAGCCTAGAATCATCTCTTTTTCTATGCTCCAACACTTTAAGATAGCAGTGTTCATTCGAGAAAAAACACAAACTATAAAAGAATATAGGAAAAAAAAAATAGCGGCGGGGAAAGAAAAGATCGGATGGCCAAAAGTCCGATTAAAAGGAAACGTTTACGAGGCCTCGGCTCTGAATTACGATCTCAATACTGCAATAAGTGCTCTTAGCAGGACCATGTTTTTTTTGTCGACGCGAGATGTTTCCCTTCCCCTCCTCGAGCATTTATCGTAGCTTTACGCCGCTACTCCCGTGGGCTTCTCTCTCGAGAAATATTATTTAATTAACGGGAGGAGACCGCCGCAGTCGAGACCTGGATCTTCCATAGCTCGTAAATAAAAACAGTATATTCTTGCCCAGTCGTGCCGGTCATTCCTTCTCTCTCTATCTTCCATCCACGCGCTAGCATTCCATCTTTTTCCAAATATCTTACTCCTACCATCGCTCGATCGTATCCCCACTACTATCCACCGACCATCGGCTATAGTCGTGTTCCTTCGTTTCTTCGGCGGACGCGCACAGTGCCCTCTTTCCACAAGGAGCGCGATATTTTCGGTAATCATGGCACTGCTACGGAGCTCTTTAAGTGCGACATTACTTCCGCTAGAGACGTGCTTTTTACTCGATTAGCCTTGCGGTGAATTTAAGCTCTGCTCGAATCTTGCGCACAGGACACACGACCGTCAGTATAACCTTCTCCCTTCTTTGTGGTCCCCTTTAACCCCCGCCAATCGGAAGCCAAAGAATTTCTTCCTTTAATTGTCCTCCGCCCCACCGACCGAAATATATACCGGGCTAGAGTCGAGTAAGAAACCGACACTAGAACGACTCCGGAAAGTAATCTGCCTAATTACCCAGCAAGAGATTCATTCTCCGGGTACACGGGGAGAGGTTAAGGGTTCGAGAGGTGAGGTTTCTGTCGTTAAACGACCGAAGACTGTTCTCCGTCTTTCTCGGAGCGATTTTCTCGCGACGCACCGGCATCCGAAAATGCGTCCTAACGCTTCAGAGGGCCGAAACGACCGGATTTCTCCTCCCTCCAAACCGTCACTCAGCCAAACTTATTTAACGCCCGCGGCTTCCTCCGCTTTGAAGTGGAAACCCTTTTCGGCGACGCGCGAATCTCGCAAAAGACTTGGAGATCTCGGTTTGTTCGTAATTCCTGGAATTTGAAATAACACGAAATCTCGGGTACCGATTTCCACAAGCAAGGGTTAGGATTTACGGATATTGAAGGTAATAAAAGTATTTTTTGATTCGAGGAACAAATTGCAAAATTATTTAAATGAAAGTTATCAAGATTCCACGCGAATATAAATGGAATTCCAATAATTCGAAATTTTTCTAATAATAGCCATACTGGATGCATTATGATGACAAAATTACCGATAAAAGTTATAATGATTATTTAGAAATTCACTGATCTATGATTGCCGCAAATGTAATTTATTAACAGAATTAAATGGCTTTTCATTTGAACTTTGATGTTATTTCTTTACATATAAATCTTTGTAAATGCGTTTCAATTTTCTATCTCTCTCAATTTATGAGTTCAATTGCACGCGACATGGTCAATTCTAAGCATATGGAATATGCAGCAGCGCCATCAGTGGCATAATAATAACTTCCAAGATACGACATCTAACAAGTATATAGGGTCAACTTGTATATTCACTGGTCGAAAACGCACTGTGCTTTTTTCCTGGTTGGCAAGTCTATCTGCGAGACGAGGAGAAAATATTCATAATGCTGGATTAAGCGTGAGAGTGGTCTGGGATGCTCCGAACAGGGTGGACGAGCAAACTAATCAAGAGTCCGCCCCATTTAATTCCCACCCTCGCCATTTTCTCTTAACCATACGCCGCTATTGCTTTGTGGTCAAGAGTCGACTCTTGGACGAGATACAGCATAAGACCTATCATATTTTTTTCAAACATTTTTGAAAACTAAATTTCTATATGAATAATAACATCAAATTATCGTACAGCATTATAGTATTACAATTATTTTTTATGTTTCTTATGATTACAAAAATAATATAAATTATAAATATTAAAAACATTATTAGTTTTTAACGTCATCATTTCAGAGATTCTCTATGCTTTGTTTCTTCATGTACGTTTACTACCCATTATCAATACCATCCCTACTATTGCTTATGCCAGTTCAATTTGATTGTGCGCATGTATCCACCATGTGAATTTTTTTCGTACAACTTCTTTTTCTACCGCAATCATCGTGTTTGAATCGTGTATTGGATACGTATAGTGATGATGATTGTAGGGAGAGGATTCGCAGTTAGGATAGTGGGTAGCTTGGTAAAGGAGATTATTAGAAAGTTGAGAATTATCGTGCAAGAGGATTATTTTTATAGACAGGATAATATGGAACTGTAATACCATGTAATGAATGGTTCTTATAGAATTTTATATCTGTTTGCCATAAAGTTCATTCATACCATGAAATTAAATATTGAAAAGGTTTGAGCTATACAGAGTAAATAAAACTAAAGTGAAAATAAGAAAAATGAAATAGAATAGTGTAAGCAGAAATAACTAAATTATGGGTATATTAATATGAACTGAATTATGGGGAGATGGAGTTAAATAAAGCCAATAAAATTAAAATTATAATTATAATCAAGAAATAACATTTATCTTGGTTGAAGTAAATCTATCTTATGAATAAAATCAACTGATTCAGTCAATTTTAATTTTACAAAGGATTATATTTATATCATAAATTAAACAAGATCATCAATATTAATTATTATGTATATCTGTATAAACGTAAAACGAATCTTGATAAAGAGCTAAATATTGGAATTTCGAACTCTCTCTGGGACAGGCATTTAGCATGCTTATCGTATATTGATTGGATCAGCAATCGATGGTTAACGCGGTATTAAAACAACGAGTCTGCAGGGACGATACAAGCGAAGTAATTCAAGCTAAAGCCCAAACAGACGCATTATTCAAGTTGCACACATTCAAGTATATTTCACAATGGTAATATGAACTTTTATAACGATAAATTATAAAAGAAATATTTTATCAATCAATGGATTATATTAAAAATTAGACAGGTTTACATATTTAATAATCATTTTCACTGTTGAAAGGAATCCCATTTACATGTCACGAAACTCATGGAAAGTTAAACTTTCGATTTTTCTTTTTCTTCTAACAAAAAAAAAATTCGAGTTCTAGTCGAGCTATAATTAAATAATGAAATAAATTATTCCATAAATGTTCGATTTGTATTCTAATTTTCGAATTAATCAATTTCTAATATATGTATAATATTCAATAAAACGTTTTCAAATCAAATAATTGTGAAAGAATGCGAAATGATATAAAATGGATCAAAAAAAAGTAGTTAAAATAGATCAATTTCTAATATATAATATTCAATAAAACATATAGTCGAGTAATTGGCATGAAATGATGTGAAATATATCAAAACAAAGTAGCTAGAATAGATCATGTTAAAATATAAGAAAAGTTTTTTTTTCTAATTAATTAATTACTCAATTAGTTATTCAAGAAACATCACAATGCATTCTTCATAATGAACAGAACAGATAAATTGTCTACTTCAACCGGTATGAGGGAAACGTCAGAGGGCAGCATAGCGATCGTAGTACCAGCAGCGCAATATGCAGTAAAGCACGAATGCAACAATGCGATCTCCCCCCTAGCGGTGGACAAGTGAACGAAGGGGAATGGGGGTATTCCGGATATATATGGGGTGTCTCGTTAATCAAGAGAACCTCGCTATCGCCCGTGGCCTACCAAGGGTGGAAAATAGGAGAGGAGCGAGGGTGACCAGTGTTTAACGGTTGACAAACGATCGTGTACGTACGCGGTCACGTAAACAACGTGTCGAGCGCGAACACGCGTGCGCAAAAACCCGTAAATCTGTCTATTAAACGCGATTAACGATTTCGGGAAGTCACAACCGTCATCCCAGTGATCACGTGATCAGACGTGTCGGTGGGAATTCTGTAGTTTAGTAGTGCAACAACTAGAAGAAATGATAAAAAAAGAAGAAGATAAAAAAAAGAAAAAAAGAAATTAAAGATATAATTGACACATATGATTAATGGATAAGAAAAATAAAGAAAGAATAAATAAAGAAAAAAATGAATGACAATTTATCAATCTGAGAAAATAGAAAATATTAAGAAATTCGGATATCATTCATCTATCCATATTTCTAAATTTTATTCAATAACAACGAATATCTATAAAAATAAAAAAAACATCTTTTTTTAGATACCTACATACTATATAAATTTTTTTCCAATTCTGAATTCATCTTTTGAAGTCCACACATATGATGTGTTAAAAAACAAAAACCAGTCGTATAACGGCAGGAATGAATTTCCACCCCTTAGAGTACATCCAAAGTAATGGCGGTTGAAATATTTAATATACCGTCTAATCAAGAGGAGGAAATGGTGGGAGGAGGGTTCTGAAGTCACGGCTACTACGTGATCGACCGCCAACGAGCCCATGATTCCAACAAAATCGTCCTCTCCGATTATCAGTCGTGTAACGAGGCGAAAAAAAGAACGAGAAATCGGGTTTTGCCGCATTCCATGCGCGTTCAAGCTTGGTCAGTACGCGGGGGTAGTGCGATTTTTCTTAGGGGTTGTGTTTTCATCGCATTTCTACCGTGCTACGCGTTGCGCTAACGAACGTCTATGAAAAAAACTGTATGTCTCTCCGTCAAATCGTATTGTTTCTTTCCCTCTTTCTCTGATCTAATGATTCTTCCATGAATCTGCTTGGCTTCTTTATCATTAACTTTACCTTCATTGATTTCCGTTGAAATGCGCATGCTTCTCATTCTTCCTATTTTGTCTTATTAGTCGATGGTTAATAAGAGAAATATCGTGAAGTAAAATTATAAATTAATCATTAAAAATTATAAATTATTTTTTTAGTAATTGAAAATATATAAATGGAAAAATAAAATGGTTCTGTTACTATAAGAATTAAATTCGTTTGTAATTTGTATGAAACCTAACCTAAGATTTTATAAACAAGTTTATGTTTAATTTTCAAATGTATACAAAGATATTTAAAAGAATTAATTTCATTGATTTAACCAATAAGATTTCACGAAAGCAAGAACGAAGGGAAAGTATCGAACATTCAATATATCGCTTGTTTGTATCGATAGATTACACATCGATTTTACACATCGACCGAGTTTCTTAACTCTCTTCACATTCTTCATCGACGCAAGCGCAGAAAGTTGGTTGAAATCGAGAAAGTTCACAACGTATATCGATGACGAAAGATCGTGAAATATTTTGATAATTGTATACAGAAGATTGTTTCACAATTATATTTCATATAATAGTGATTAAATACTTGATTTTGTAAGTCTGTTTATTACTGTAAGTTATTACAGTTTTTATAGTGTCGGATGTATAAAAATTTTATTGATCATTTTAGATATATCTATATTATAGAGTTTTATTTATTTCTTGTTCATTATTCTAATTCATTATCCTATAGAAAAAGATATTCATTTTTATATTGCGTTAATTTTGTTACTATATTTAATTCCATGTAATATGATATAAATAACGTTAAATATCATCTATTGAAAAATAAATTAAACTAAAAGTTAAATAAAAGTTAGGTTATAAATTTTACGTCTGGAATATATTGATATAATTGCTTGCATTATTGTGTATCTATCCTTTTTTTCTATAAATTCTTATTTATAACACAGAATCAGAGTTTACGATAAAGAATAATATTTAAAAGAATTTGAATATATTTCGATTAATGTTCAAATATGATATGCGAATAAAACTAATTAACAGTTTTCAAGATAAGCAATGTTTACCATAAAAGGCAGAACATGATGCGGTTTCTGAACCACATATAGAAAGGTAGGCCGAAAGAATCAAAAAAAGTGGGCAGATTCTTTTCCATAAAAATAATTCTGCGATCTCATTTTCAAATCACATAACTTTGTTTTAAATTTTGTAAAATATTTTTTGATTTCAAGAACATTATGTTATAACATATATAACATACAAACATATATATAACATACAATAACATATAACATATATAACATAACAAAATAATTAATAAAATTTTTAAAATGAATTATGAATGAACATACAAATGAATCAGAACAATTGAAACTGAATCGTAATGTATTAAATATTGAATGAAAAATAAAGTTTAAAACATATTAATAATAAATTGAAACAGATAAAAATTGAAATTCAAGTGAATTAAACTAAATTAAACAATTGAACTGAATAAACATAAATCAAATAAATTCAAAAATAAAAATAGATCAAATTAAATTAAGTTAAATCAAATTAAATATGAAAAGTTATATGAAAAGTTAAATATGTGAATCAAGTATATAAAACTCAATGCTGAAGTTCTTCGATGAGATTACATTTTTTCTCGATTATTAAGAAGTTACACAATTTTTATGAAACCATGTATTTTACGTTTTCAAAAAAAAATTATCAAATTTTTAATTTTTCTTTTTTAAAATTTAAAAAATTAATTATGAAAAGAACTTAAAGAAATATGACTAAAAGAATCAATGATTGCAATATGGATAAATTTTGATAAAAAAAATCGTGAGAAGAACGATGCAATGACAAGTGAAACTGCACGACCTGCATTCGGGGATGCATCGAAAGAAGAACAACAAGTTTGCCGAACGAGTTGTGAAGATGGAGCCGGGACAAGAGGAACCAAAGGTCTTCAAGTTTTTGCGAGACATACGAAACCTGCGACGCGGAGCGACATTCTTCTCTTCTAACTCTTTCTGTTTTCGGTTCGATGAACGTAAAGAAATCGGCGTACAGATACTGAACTTTTAGGGGCATACTTTTTCAGAACTGAATAAAAGTGTTTATCTTCGATTTCTACTAAGATAATTATATTGATTTTAGTTAGACAATTTTAATGAATGAATATTATATTATTAAAATAATTCTTAAAATTTTTTGGCCCATAGAAATTTAAAAAATTTCATTTTATGTTTCATAACTTAATACTTTCTTTTAATAATATTTTAAATTTATATATTTTCTTAACTATATTTATATTTTTTTGCATTATTTTTTTAATTTTTATAAAAATTACAGTTACAATACTAATACCATTATAATTTCCATCTTTTTAAAAAGAAAAAAAGAAATCAGGATATGAAGGTATTTAATTTTTATTTTCATTTTTTTTTTTCTTTTCTTTTATATCGTCCAATAAACAACATGGAAAGACTATAATCTCCTAAAGTAGAACGTTCAAGATTTCGATAAAAATGCCTAACTAAAGATTCTCCATAGATAAACTTCCAGTGACTTCTCTCTCTATCAACTGATACTTACACAAAGGAAGATACGAAAAATAAGAACATACGATAGAAAACCTTCATTTTGACAAACATATCAGAATGCTATAATTTACCTTTATTTCTTTCTTTTATTACCAGTTGGCGCCGATCTTCAAATGGAATCGCTTCTCTTTTTAAGATAAATTCCTATAACGAATCACATACTATCGAAGATAATTTCAAGCTTCCAAGAACCGGCAAAGATAAGCAAAGAGGCGAAATTAAAACTGTTAATGACAAATAAAACTGCAAGTTTGATAATTTCGAAACGACCAAAGTAAACTATATCTGTGAGACGTTATCGTTTCTTTTTTCTTCATTGCCATTTTTTCTTTTTCATTTTTTTTTTTTTTCAGCCAAATGAATGAATCGTATTTCATTGGACTTTAGTATGACGGCTGTCTTCAAGAACGAACGCATATTATCTACTATATGCGTACTACCTATTCGAACACGAGGAGACCCATAACCTCATCGTCGTTGTTGATTACATGTTCTGTCAAATGCGTTGACGCGTTGGCTCGTAAGAACCTTAATGATCCTAACGAGTTCCCCTCTTGGTGAATCTTGCAAATGATGTTAATCATAAACCATGAAGTATTTTGGCACTGCGGACAATGGAATAACATGATTTTCATAATATTACATTCATTATATTGTTTTCATGGTATTAATTCGTGTAAAGTTAGTCAAGAAGTAGAATATATACATGATGAGAGATTTAAAGAAAAATAGTAATAATTGGGAAAACAATCTTAATATATATATCTATGAACAATTAAAATTATCTCATCTATTTAAATATATTGATTAATCTCAAAAACATTTTTATTATAACTCTAACAAGAATAAACAGCACTTAACATAAAAATAATTAACAAGAAGACTCTCCTTCTTTTATGATTTATAAACATGTATGAGTTGAATATTAATTAAAGTGATTTTAATAAAGTAGAAACCGTAGATATATTGATTGAATAATGAAATGAGAATAGAAAGTGAGCTATGCTATCGTAATTGTGCATCTTTATGATGAGTGTTCATGTAAATACATTCTCTATACCACATTCATTGGTTGGAAAGTTCAATTCAGCTGTTAAATTGGCTACACGATTTTTGATTATATCAAAATCTTCATTGATATAATCAAGAAAACGTATGTTCGCATGATAGCTTATTCTATTGCTGTTAAATTTTTTTTATCTAAAATCTAATATATTAAAAAATTGTCGCATTAATAAAGTAACCAGTAGTAGATTAAAGTGGGAGCTTCATGTTCTTTGATTCTATCAAACTTTCATGGATATTTTGAAATTTGTCGAAATTTTTGAATATTTTGAATATTTTTCAACATTTTAGAATTCATTATAATCGATAGAAGGGAAAATATTGATGATAATATATTTCTTTGATATTTTTTATTAAGGTCTTAGTATGAAATATATATAATTTTAAGAATTAAATGAAATAGTGTTGCTTTTATAATATAGTTGCCGACTGTTTTAGAAATTAAGTTAAATTTTTATATTAAGGGAGCTTTATCTGTTATTTTTATCTGTTATCTTTATTCGATTTACTCTTTAAAGAGAAATTAGGATCTTCAAAATTAAACAAAATCGCATAAATAATGTTCAATATTTAAAATTCAAGAAATTTTATATTAAATAATAGACAATAATTTTAAATACATTTTGTTATAAATTTAATCAAATTCTATTGAAGATAATTATTAAAGACAAATCGTTTTATTCATAATAATTATATACCCTTATAATGTCATCAATAATATGCTACCGAATAATCTTTTAATTTTTTTACATTGAAAAATGGAATAACTTGCAACAAATATTATCCTCGATCAAACTATTCATATCAAAGATTTTAATTTAATTTTAATCGATCGAAAAATCATAAAATGGGAAAAGGAGACTTTTTAAGAGAACAACGAGTTCTTAGTGAACCTGCGAACGAACGAACCAACTTAATACAAGGGGAGAGAAAGGGAACTCGGTATGTTAATTACAGACCGACATACATCCCTCTTTCTTTCTTCTCTTCCATCTCTCACTCGACGTCCGATCGTTTGGCAAGCTGGGGGTGCATACTCTCTCGTTCTTTCTCATCGGTTAGCTTGGTTGCCAGCCGATTCGTCTTGGAACAGCCCATCGTTGGTCTCGTTGCACGCAGGCCTCGCGTGAGACCGACGAGTCGACCTTACGACCCGAAGCCGAGAAGAAATCTTCCTTTTGCCCTCTTTCGATCTTCCCTTTGCTCTGCCTTTACAAATCCAGCATACACGGTTTCACGATGTTTCTGCGCCTCGACCGCCTCCTATTTACTACTACCACCACCACTATAGCGATATTCTATCCCACGTGACTGACTGTCCACCACTGAGAAATCGACCCTCCATTATTTGCACAACACGTTCTACCAATTTGAACGCATTTCGCGCATCATATGCTGTCAATTCTTTGAACGAAGAGAACGAAGAATATTTTCGAAAAGATAATTGGAAGAGAATTATGACAAATTTTAGATAATTCGAGATAATTCGAGATATTGCAAATTAAAAATTCTAATTCCATGAATTAATGATGCATTAAAATTTAGCATTAAATAATTAATAAAATAGTATATTAGCAAAAAAAAAAGTGATATTAACATGTCATTGAATTTATTTTTTAAACGACATTTGATTAATAACATCCTCTAAGATGATTCTTAATATTATTTATATAATATAGTAAAAATAATATTTTATTTAGAATTTATTTGTATATTTATATTTTATAGAATATATTTATATTCATTTTATAGATTCAAAGCTAAATCGATATACAAATCTTTTCAATGTTATTCAAGATAATTTTCTGTTTTAATATTATCTATCTCTCAACTATTTTTATTACAGCAAACCATGCTAAATTTTATCTGTTTTGTTTATAGCATTTTACTTTTGCTTTCCAAGTATCACTGATTTAAAAAAATCAAAACATTATATAATTACTATTCGTTTATTAATGTGAAATAGAAATAGAATTATAGAAATATTTATGATCATAGAAATATTTATGATCAATAATTTTTTTTGTAATTATTTTGGTTAGTATTGCCACATAATGATAACTTTGCTCGGATGGTAAAAACGCTCGCAATACCATTTTGATTAAAATTATTTATTTTGCTTTCAAATACATTATGAATATCAAACATTTTCTTACTTCTTTATGAGAATAAAAAAACAAAGAAGAAAAAATAATGTATTGAGAAGCAAAGGGTAGGATTTGTTTTTAGTACATTTCGTTAAAACATGTCAATTAAAATAATTTTATTTTTTAATCAATTTACTGAACAACTAATATAATAATACTAATTTTCTAATAAATTATTTACATAAAATATATCTGATTACTTACCGCCAAAAATGAGGCACGTACCCAGCTGGACATAAATCTCGACATTGACCACAGGGTGCACCTTGAAGGACGACATTACCGTGCGAGTAAGTGTTGGATTGACCATCTTGAGGTGACAACATCCTATACATAATAAAAAATAAGATTTATTCGAATTTATTATTTCTTTATGATGTTATATGATGTTTCATAATTGATCATTACTTATTATAAAATACATGTTGCATGCTAAATATAAAAAATTATATCTAGTTTCAATAAATTTTAATTAAAATAAAAACCATTGATATATTTTTTTCAATAATTGTATACATTTCTTAATTAAAAAATAAAACTATTTAAACAAAATAAATGGAAACAAATATCGAATATTTTTGAACTGAATAATTGATGAAAAATATTTATTATTATACAACAATCTAATATTATGATATTTATATCTATTGCTTCTATTTAATATCTAAACAATTTAATACTGATATGTATAAATTTAATATTACGATATTATGATCAAACACGATTGTAAATTTTTAAGCATTTCTTTCTACTTTGTTTTGCAAAATTTTATAATTCTCATTTTATAAAATATATATAATTTTCAAGAAAAATTTGTCATTTCATTCGTTTTTATGCAAATGATGCATTAATATCGCGATCTTCAATATAAGCTGGACCAAGTCCAGAAATTGATACCATCCATTATCATAAATTACAATAATTACCGTAAATTAACATTCTACCGTGACCAAACTCACCAACGCGTTATTAAATCAGACAAATGATTCCTTTAATATGGCGAATGATATTAACATATATTCCATACGCATATGGAACCCTTCGCGATATTCTATCACATTATTTGAAATGATGATTTTGAATAACGTTAATTGTGAACAATTTTTATAAGATACTGCATTGATCATTAATCAAATTTAGAAGAATACTCTGTTTCATTTTATCATATTTTTCTCTTAACCGTGCTAAAATTTGTATATATTTTTTAACTTAACATTTTGTTATCTTCTGCAACAACAAAGTATACCGCAAAAATAATTAAAAACATCTTCTAATAGAGAGGAACAAGAGTGATTACGCACTGTTCGAATTAATAACGAAAACCAGTAATTAACGAGTAATCAATATTTCGAACACTTTGATCGCATGTCGATTAATCGACACCAGGTAATTACACCTTCTAGAAATTTTATTACAACGAAAACCTTTGTATACCACGCGAGAAACGCCGACAGTTTCATCATATTCCTTTTTCGTATCTTAAACGTTCTGCTTCTTATGCTCGACTTTTTTTATCGACATTATAAATATTTCTCCTCAGAGATGCGATCAAAAATAATGGCGCAGCTGTTTGTGCATGGAAATAAAACAGAACCATCGAGAACGATAGTCGATAAGTTATCCCGCCGTTTAGCGTAATTGTCAATTATCCTTTTTTTCAATCGCTTGATCACAACCTTGATAAAATGAAATTGAAAATTATAAAAGAAACAGATTATAAAATTAATCGAAAACAAAATTTCTAACGAAAAAAACGCCTATGGATAGAAACGGGAAAGCAAATCAGTTGTGTTCGAAGGTAATGTCAAAGGTTAATAATAATTGTGCATAGTAGATATGTAGAATATAGATGATATCAACAAAAAAAAATTGCTAATCATTATACAGTTCTCAACATGTAATAACTAAACCATGCGAAGTTTCATGATCACTTGACTTGCGATTGTCGCGTGCCAATATGTATAAAATTACGAATGATGAAAAAGTCTTTATTAAGAAAAGCACACAAAATATATATAATTTTATTAACTAATACAATTTCACGTTCAACGTAATGTTATAAAATCATCAATATTTTAATCATTTTTAATTATTACTAACACATGAATAATCTTATTACGTTTTGTTAATCTAACCTAACCTAATCATCATTTTATTATAAATAGAAAATCGATCACAATCGATAATTGTATCTTTATATTTATCTACTAATAAATCTTATTTACTTATAAATTATAATCTAAAATGTAAGTATAGAAAATAGTAGTAGATTTCTTTTTCAGCAATAATAATTTGTATAATTTATGTATGATCTTGACGATAGAATTTCAAAAAATCAAATTTCATAGGCCATAAACGAAATAAGCATGAGTATTTATTAATCACTGTAATTACTTATGTACGTATTTTTAATAAAACTATATACGGAGAAGTCGTAAACAATATATAATTTTGCTCGATGCAAACTTTATCCAAAAAAACTTTCGATAAAAGTAAATGAGTTAAAGCTGTGATTTTTTAACAAATATATAAAAAATAAAATATATATATATTTATTTTATATAAATATATGTTCAATTATGAATATTTTTTTATATTTTTTAAAAATTTTTTAAAGATTTCCATAGACGCTCATTGTTTTCATAAGCCGGAACCAAAATCCAAAATCCAATTTACGTCATGTTTATTTTGTTCATATAATTATAATCACTTTGTGAATATAACATTACAAATCATTTTGCCGAGAACCATTTCAAAATATTGTTGAAATTCATAAATAAACATTAACAATTCCGAATTCACAAAATAAATGATAATAATTAGTTATAATTGCTTACCGTAATTGGTCGAAAGTACGAGAAATAAGGAAAATAGGTTACAATATAGTTCATGATGTATAGAAATGGTTGCAGGTTGCCGTAATTAGTTTCTTTTTGCATCGTTAATGTTAAGCATTGCTAACGTACAACATCAATAGGGTGAACTGAGGTATGTTAATGGACGCGATAGCAACTTGGTCGTTGAATTCTCTACTGGTCCTTTATAATTTGTGAAACGACCAATTAACATTCCCTGAAAAGATGGTCCACCATGATTTCTCAGTTTTCATGTGAAAAATTTTGATTGGATTTTAATATCAATATTGATCATTTTAATTGAAATCTTAATAAAAACAAAAATGTATGCAAAAATGCACTATTCAGTCAAAGAATTTTATAAATTTAAGTGTTATTAACTTTACGAATAATATAAGGAATTCGATTTCCAAAATGTGAAAAGGGGCAGGCGAATGAGAACATAAATTTTACTTAACGAACACAATCCGAAAGTCGCAGAATGATCAAAGAGAATTAATTTAGTGAAATTTACCCGACAGAAATATGACGCTTAATTAATGTCGAAACCATTTTATTAATCACGTACATATATAGAATATGTACATGCATATGTATGAAAAATATATATATATACAAAAATGTATATACATGATATGTATGCATATGTATGAGAAATGATGATTATATTTCACATTTTGAACAAAATATTGAAATAAATAAATCGGATACTATATTAAATGAATTTTCTTTACCGAAAACGAATGAAATTCCCTGAAAAAAACTTATATATAAATTGTACAATTGTATACAACATTTATTTTGGACGGTCATCTTATTCAAAGAGATAAATATAAAACTTGCATATAAGAGATACAAATGCAAGAAGACGACCTCGCCTTACTGGACTGAACTGGAGTTCTTCCGCGATGAAAGACACACACAGTCACCGATGCCTGGTGTTGTATATTGCCTTGTGCACGGCGAGATCTTCGATCAAGAGCATGCGCACGTCTGTGCGCGAACGAACAGGCAACACGACCGTATAACGTGCAACTACCGAGAATACGGATCGTATACTCTATACACATACCTGTTGCTTTCTCTCTGCTACAGCCAAGATGCTGAAACTACGATGCTCGGTATAGCTCGAACTACTCGAGTCTGGCGAGAAGTTATAATACGAATTCACCGTTTTTCGCACGAGTGTTATTCGTATGCCAGGTTTATTGCTTGTCTTTGGAAAAAAAATATTTTCCGCATAACATGAAGTGATGAACATACACAAACACACAAATACTAACCAATTTGTTTTCGAAAGCGTCACTCGCGAATCATTAGATACGAGGATTCTTGACTTGATGCATAACCGAATACGAATCCTTTCTCGTGTCACGTAATATCCCGCGTATATGCCCTCGTTATTGAAGTGGCACCACTTCACAGTTGCACCTGCACTTGCACTTGCACCACACCACGCGAGTAATAATGTAATATCGTGGCATTGAGTCGTGAGGCCCCGGTAAATCACGGGATACCACCGCGCCGTATATCGTGTTGAGAGAATCGACGACGGTGGCATCCTCGCGGCATCACCGTACACTGCACTCGAGTCAAGCCGAATACTCGGCTCGCTCTCTTTTCTCTTTCTATTTTTTTCGATCTTACTAAATATATTGTTTTATTCTTTTTTCTCTCTTTTTTTTTTACTATCGTATCACTTTCGAGTTTCTCATATTTCACAGAAAGTTTTCACTTCGCGGATCTTCAATATCCGCGGTTCAACGATCGAAAAGCTTGTTGTAGATAGATAAGTGCATTGTCGGCAGTAACGCTAGCTCCATCATCAGAACTGTCATCTTAAGATTACAAAAATGGATGAAGATAAATAAAAAAGCCTTATTGTAATGAAATAATCGACTTTTGATGTTGATCGCATTTTTATATTATCCAATGATCGAATTCGATCGCTTGATTCGATAGTGTTCTGTTGTAAAACACGCGTTGTTTTCTGCGAGGGCGAGGAAGACACTTTGTAGTTAATTCTCGATTTGCTTTAATATAGTGCTTCAAGATATTCTCTTCACAGTTGTAAACTGAAAGAGAATCTTGTATATACGATAGCACAGCAACACGCAGTTGAAAGACTCGAATTGGACTGGCTGTAGAGATGAGGCCCTTTTCCCCCACTCCCGCACCCCTTCGACTGGTTGCTTCTCTACCGCGTCAGACCCCCACTTTTCACATGCCACCGGACATTCTCCTCTCATCCCTCCCCCGCGGCCTTCGACTTTGCTTCGCATCATTGTATCTTTTCCCTTCTTTTTCACCTTCTCAATGCTCCTGTGCATCGTCCTTTCTTTCTCTGTGCGTGAACTTAACCTGAAGCTCCTAATGTATGTACTCGATCGTATACGCCTCCTTCTCCAACTTTTGCCTCTTCATAATTTTCTAACATTTTTTTTCACTTCATCAACTTCTAATAGGTGTTCAATTGACAATTCAACTGCAGCATCCAGCAACTTTATGATATCTATGCTTTATTGCATATGTTTATGAATAATTATGATCTTTTAAATATTTTATTGTTATATTAATATATGATAATTATTATAATATAACATTAATTTTTGAATTACAAGACTATTAGGATAATATATTTATAAATTTATTTAAATTAGATTGAATTTATATCTATTTAGATTAATAATATTTAATAATTAATAATATTTTCTTTTTATTGTTATGTCGTTAAAATTTTTTTTTGTATTGAATAAAATTACAATATTTTTTGATTCTCGTTAATATTTTTCTTTTTTTTTTCTTTTTGTAATTTAATTTCTTGATTTTTAAATATTAAATATAGATTAACTATTATTCTGCAAATTTTAATTATATTTTTTTTTCTTAAAAGCATATTTTATAACAATTCATAAATTATCTTTATTTTATATATTATTATGTAGATTTATGTAGATTATTTATTAACAAAAATTTTTTATTTAAATTATAATCATGTATATATAATTATATTATCGCTGAAAAAAGAATAATTAAATATATAATAAATTAATAAAAAATAAATAATTGAAATTAATCTAATAATGATATACATTTGCACGTTGTTAAATAAGATGAGTATAAAAGTTCGAAGTATCTTTAATATTAAATTAAATGCTTCATTAATCGGTAATGTTCGGATATGTTCGGATACGTTCAGCCAACCACGTGACACTCATCGAGAAATATGGCGTGAAGTTGGTACGAAGATGGTTGTTGTGAGTTACGAAAGAGTAGACGATTTCTCGCGGGGAAGGCACTTCCCAGTCGTCCGGAAAAAGTACCGCATTGCTATTTTTTCCTTTGATCTAGCAAGCGGACGGTAGTGCGATGGTATACGACATCAAATGGATCATACCGAAGCTTCGAAATCCAAGCAGTCTTTGGAACATTGCGAGTAGCATAACCTTTGTAGCAGTAGGGATTTTCTCTAAAATCATTATAGGTGAGTTACACAAATCAATTATTTAAATTAATATTATGTATTATTTAATATTGATATGCTCAATCATTAATGATAGTTCGAATATATATTTAAAAAATTATTCTTGATATATTACAGATTTAACTATTTATTAGCTCGCAATATATATATATTCTATAGTTTATGTCTATGATTTATATAGAAATAAAAAGAAAACGTGACTATTCTACAACTCTGATTGAAAAATTCATTTTTTATAATTAAATACATGGAAGATTATAACAAAGTAATACAAAAAGTATTTATATAATAATGTCATGTGTTATAAATTTTTTTTATTTAATCACTATAATTATGATAAAATAAATTTAAAAAATTTGTTTCAAATTTAAACTATATAAATAATATAATAATATTATTTAAAATTATTTGAAAATTTATATTAATATAATTATTTGTTTGAATTGTTGAGTAACAAAATTAAATTTTATGTATATTGCAATAACACGCGCAAGTAAATGTTTCTTTATAAAATAAAAATAAATTTATTTAAATATTTTAAAAATAATTTATTTTATAAATAGCTATATAAAAAGTTTTTAACGAATTAAAATTATATAATATAATATAATGTTCATTCAATATATTATAAAAAAAATGTATAATAATTAAATCTTTTATATATCTGTTTATCATGGTTTATCAATTTCTAAATGCAATTAAAATGTAATATAATAATTAAAATGTAATTTTTTTAAGTATGTATATGATTAAAACAATTAGAAACCATTTATATATGATGATTGTTATTATATTCTAAATTGTATTATTTAATTTTTTTATATTATTATATTACAATTCTTTAAATTCTTTTAATACTTTCTTATTATTTATATTTCAAAAATTTATATGAATATAATTAAGAAAAAATTATATATATAAATAAAACAAAATTAAACAAATAAATACAAAAACAAACAAAAATACGATAAGTATATATATTATTTAATTTTCTACACACTTCATTAGGATAGAATTGGACATTCCATGTGACGTCATTATAAATATCACGCGATATTATCAGATATTCATTTTATAAGCATATGCATTTTTTCATTGATTATAAATCAATTTATATTCGCATATACATACATGTAATGATGCATAACTTTTAAAAAAATACTCAATTAATTATATTTTGATTTTAATAACTAATCTATTCAAATCATATGTTATCCAAATGGAAGGTATATTCTGTATCATTATTATTATGTTTTGCGAGATTGGTATTTCTAATTTCAGGAAAGGTCAGGTACGCATTAACGCCCTACAAAGGGCACAGGAAATCAGTCATTGGCCCTCGCTGGTCTTTCAGTGAGTACCACTGATTTACAATAGACCCGACTTAATGTTGACGTTGACTTAGCTACGATACAATAAACTTCGGAAATTAAGCATTACTCAATTGGTTGAACTCATAGCGCTCCATATATCTTTCCATCTCCATTCACTCCTTTTCTTTCTTTCTTACTTCTCTCTTTTTGTTCGTTTTATCAATCTATTCGCGTGTAATAATCGCTATTCATTCCTTCAAATTCAGTTTTATCTTTACATTATATATGATTAAATTTTACATAACCAATATTTCTTTTGTCCATTGCGATATTTATGATTCTGATTAGATAATATTTCATTCTATAATTCTAATTAAGTAATCAAAACAATGATTTTTGAAAGTTGAATATGAAAGATTGATTAATAATAATTCATAATTCAAAAAATCTATAAAGATAAAAATTGCTTTAGAAGTCAAATTCATGTTAATCAAAGACTATTATAATGTTAGATTTATTAAGTTACAAAAATATTATGATAATTTGAATTTTGGATTTGTATGTTTCAATAAAATATAATTTCAACATCATCTTATTATATATTTATGATCATATATAGATATCACTATAATAATTATTTTATGAAATATAAATTAAACGAGATATAAAATTATTTTTAAAATCTTATAAAATATCTATAATTGTTTTATAAGTCATTATATCAATATCTTTATTATTCATTAAGATCGATCAAAGTTGATTTGAGATAATGATATTGATATACAATTATTTTATCATCTCATGCGTAATCATTTTTTATAACAATCACAATAAAAACAAACTTTTACATTTTTTTAAGGCTAATAATTATTTTTTTTTAATTAATAATTATTCCATTAATCAAATATAAATAATTTAGCTTTACTTTAAAGTTCTAGCATTAAATAAACTTCTCTTTTCATTGTACGTGTAGAAAGAAAACCAATTCTATGTAAATCAAGATGAAGTGTGTGTCATGTTAAATATATACAGTATGTACAATAAAGATGAATTTCACGAAATACACACAATATTCTGTAGTTTTTTTTCTGGTTTACGAATTAATTTACCGAAGAGCATTTTCTTTTCCGTTCGTGCTGTTTAAGAATGGCTGAACAGAACAACAGTGTACAACAAACATATCATCAATCGAGCGTTAGACGAACGGCCGAAAAATGTACCGTTAATCACAGTGTCAAATCATCACAGTTGCTTCGATGATCCTGGTATATGGGGTAAGTTTCTTTTAGATTGGTTCAACAATCGGATCACTGTATCGACTGTTATTCATTAAGTTAAACACTCGACACTGTTTCATCAATATAGCTTTCAACCTCCATTGTTATGTTTTGTTAGCAAACATTTTATTGTATGTATCGATTAATGAGGCATGATCGAAACGATGAAAAGATATTCCAATGATATTGTATGTTAATATTGAATACTGAATATACTTTATTAGTAGATTGGAGAATATTTTTTTTATCGATATTTTTTTATATGAATATGTACTAGTGGTTTCTTTATTTATAAAATATTTCTTTGTTGTATATACGAAGAACAATATGGCGGAGTACATGTGAGTGCTATAAAAATTATTCTACAATGGCTTTGCACAAACAAAAGAATACTGTAATATTTAAATATTTATTTTTACACAAATTATTTTATTAATTATTAGTAATATTAATAAAATAGTAATTTTTAAATCGATAATCGATTTTACAAAAACAATATAATGTAATAATAAAATATTATATAAGTATATTCATATATTATTCATGTTTATTAAATCATTTTCGATTTTTTTTTATTGATTTACTAATAAATTATTGATTATTTAGACACACATACATGCACATACGCTTGCATACCTTCATATATACACGAATTCTCCTTTTCCTGAATCATATCTTTTCTTTCTCAGAATGACCATCGATAAGCGATCGAATGAAAGAATTTAAGACAGAAAAATCTCTGAACTCATTTAGCGAGCCTGGACCTGAGGTATCTGATGGATCGTCGTAAGATCAGGTGGTCGCTTGCGGCCCACGACATTTGTTTCACAAACTCCTGGCATTCATACTTCTTTATGCTGGGCAAATGCATTCCCGTGATCAGAGGTGGAGGTGTGTATCAGGAAGCCATGGATTTCTGCATCGAAAAGTTGGCCGCTGGTGAATGGATTCACGTCTTCCCCGAGGGGAAAGTAAACATGTTTAAAGAAACCATGAGGTTCGCGATTTTTTTTTCTTTATATTTATTCTATATTTCATTTTATTTATCTTTTCCTAACCTTTTTTTCTTTTTCTTTTTTTTTTTTGTTTACTTATTTTTTTCGATAAAAATTTTATTCTATCTGTTCTATCGTGTTCAGATTAAAGTGGGGTATTGGAAGATTAATATTTGAATCACCTGTTCCGCCGCTAGTAGTTCCAATCTATCATCTTGGCATGGATGACGTTTTACCGAATGAACCACCGTATAGATTGAAAATACGCAAAAAGGTCACTATGAATTACGGTGATCCAATAGATTTTAGCGAATTAGTAGAAGAATTGCGTGTGTCAAAAGTGTCTGAAGAGGAAGCAAGGAAAGCGATTACAGATCGTATTCAAACAGAACTTTTAAAGTATTGTTATTTGAAATCTCAGTAATATTTATGATATAATTCATAATAATCTATATATTTTCATAATAATTAATATATTTTCAGATTGAAAACGATAACGGAAGAACTTCACAAAAATTCATGATAATCAAACGGGAGACATTCTAATCATCATCCCGATTAGCTTTAATATACCAAAAGAGGGAAGAAAAAAAAGAAAAAAAAAATATATATATATATATATAAAAAATAAAATTTTAATTTCAATGTGACAATAGATATTAATCAAAGATGTTCATTTGTACGACATGTAACTAATATATATACAATTGTGTAATGTAATGCACGTATCAGGCAGTAGTGATTTAGTTTTGTTCCTTTTTTATTTTTTTTTCATTTTTTTAAAGAGGATATTATGTTCGTGATATTCTTGAGAGAATTTTAATTTAAATATGAGTCGTGTTGACTTAAAAATGCCATATATACGTTTCACAGTTACATTATCACATACATAGTAATGTATATACGTTCCTGCATACACATAAAAGGAATCATCATAACTTATGTAAAAACTTACAGCTATTGTTTATAGAATAAATTTTAATATAATCGCAAATTACGAAAGCTTCTATGAAACATAACATTGAAAATGTGCCACTATACTGCATATCACCGTTCATTTTTATACGTGATTTTTTAATATTTTCAAGGTTCGTAATTTGTGATGATACAATACAAGCGTGACACAATCTTTGTATAATTCATTGAATTTACTCTGCATATATTGAAAACTTTTGTATAAATGATTCGAATATAATTGTAATCAAAGAAAAGAAAATGAATGAATTTGACGAAATAATATAACTAAGTCAGATTTGATTGAAACCCAACTTAAATTTGTTGGATTTTAAAATGCTTAATCATCGAACACAAGACGAAATTACGATGCTTGTGATCAATTGTATTGTACATTTAAATATATGCACACAAGTATATTTTTGATATATTGTAAGAATTTACAATAACTATATTAAAAACATTGAATGATAAAAATACTACAAAGATATACATATTTTGTATTTATTAAATTTTTTTATAAATAGTAAAATATTTTCACAAAAAGAAATCTATTTTTTGCAATCTGTTGTACTATGCGAGTATTATTTAAAGTGTAATGTGACTGTTTTACGCCATTATTTCATTTTAATAAATTATTTTTCACGCTATATTATATTATTTAAAAAAATATGTAGATTATTATAATTATTATCTAACAGATAATAAGATAAATATTTCTCTAAGTCAACTTTTATTAATATTCAATAAAATATTAATATGTTTGAATATTCAAACTTTATTTCAAAATTATAATTTATATTATTTTTCTTTAATAAATATAAAAATTGTTTTAATATATTTTCAAAATTATCAAAAAAATAAATATTATTACTATTATTACTTATTACAAATTATATTACTCTATGAAGAATAATATTTATATAGATAATTCAACAAATTATATTTAAAATTAATATTTCATGGAAAATATCAATTATATTACATCATTTCGTTATGATATTCACAGATAAATCTTATACATATATATTCTTTTTATGACATAGAAATATATATTACGTCGTACACATTTGCGACATTACTATTTTTCAAAGATTGGGTATGTCTTGGCACGTTTTTTCTCTTTATAGAAAAAGACAGTTTTGATTCTAGAGCGATACAATAAAAGCAACACACAATATTTTCATAAGATAAGTGGAATCTGTACATTAATACGTTATTCATAAACTTTAAATAGATAGAGTGATACATAACATTAACGAGACAAAGTTTATACTATAAACGTAAGTATTATCATTACTTATCACTTTCATTCTATCACTTATATTTTTATACAACTTAAATATGAACTAAGTGTAAAAGAGAAGAATTCGATCGCGAGACTTGAATTTATAATTAAATTGAACTTCATTTATAAGTATAATTAAAATATAAAATAGTATTTGATAAATATAATGTTAACAATTTTTCAATAAATTTAAATATGATTAAAGATAAAATTAATTTTATTATTATATATAATGTATATGACATTAATTGTATAATATTACATCATTATTAAAAAAACTTTCTTTAAAAAGATAATTTAATATTTTTATAAAATTTCGAATCCATCATTGGACGGTGTTTAAGGAATTAAAAAATAACAACAAATAATATTTAAATATTGTTTGATTCTAATAACTTGATTCGTGCTTCTAATATAGATAAATAGAATTATTTTATATTTATTTGTAATTATACGATTTATAACTATCTATTTCTACATAATATACATGTTAATTGATTCTACAGAATATATATATATATATTTTTGTATAGATTGTATAGAATTTAAATATATATATATATTTATTTATTTATTTATTTATATAGATTTCGCAAGTATCGCGATCGAAATAAAATCTCACGATCCGATAAAAAAAATAACATGCTTTTGGTATAGATTGTGATCATACATTATCCTCTTTTGATAAATTAATATGATCATTCAGCATTCATTTCTCTCATTTCTCTCATTTCTCTCATTCTTGTGTCTATCATCTCCTTTTATCTCAATGATATTCATTGGCAACTTTACGAAGACTAGTTTTATTGAAATTACAAATACTTCCAAGCAGAGCAGCTCGTTCGTTGGTCAATTTTGAGACATTACTTGACACATCAATAGTTGCAGTCATCTGTGACGGAGGTGCTGGTATAATACTTTTTGCAGGAACTCCATCACCTTGTCGCACATCTATAGAACCTTTAGTTAAATAGATTGTAACTTTATATAATTTTTATAATGTCGTTTGGATACATACTATTTTATTATTATTTTATTTTATTTAATTTTTTATTAATTACATTATTTTTATAAAGATATACTATATGCTATAAATATACTATTCATTAAACCTATTATTATATTATATTATTATATACTCGAAATGTATCCAAGCGATAATTATATGAAAAAATGTATGAACGTGAATAATTAGTGTTTGAGTGATCATATGACCTACGTGAGAGAAATAAGCGTAGTATGCGCCATCAACTTTTGTGCCCAGCTAATATAAAGTCATGAATATTGATTAATGTTAATTTTTAATAAAAATTAATGAAAAAAGTAATTTGATACTTACGCAGTGATGGAGGCGTTAAAGTTCCAACACTGGTTGCTGTAGAAGTACTAGTAGGACTATCCGAGCGTTCCGGACTCTTACCATTTACATGTTTTATTCCATTTGCACTTAATTGGTTTGCAGAACGTTGTTCTTGGGCTAATTTTTGCTCCTTTTTCTAGAATAATAGAAACATTTGTCTTTTCAGTTTAAGAAATATATTAATATTTTAATACAATATTTAAATATAGTATTTTTTTACTAGTTTCTGTTTTCGCTTTTTCATTTCTTCCTCTGAACTCATCATTTCTTGAACTTTGACAAGTCTTTTTTGATGTCTTGCTACTTTTTGTTCTTCTTTTAGTCTTTGTTCTGCTTTGTTTACTGCTTCTTGTAGAGCTTCTTTCAAATGACTACTTAATTTGAAATGTGGTTTTTCTATGGATCCAACAGCAAATGTAATATGTTTTGCTGATTCAAAGAATGGATGTTCTAATAAATGTGATATTGTTGGTAAATCCTGTTTCAAGGCTTCTGGTGAAAGTATCACTTCTAGTAGACTTTTTAAAGTTAAATCGCAATATGGTAATTCCGAACATGTTGCTTCTAACAATGGTCTTCCAAATGCCATTTCATATAATACATGTCCAAAAGAATAAATATCTACTTGAGTCTGTAAAGAAAAAAGAATATACATACATATTTATATTGAGAAATTTATACGATATTTTTCTAATGTAATGTGAAGTATACCGTGGCATGAAGTTTACGCCTTTGTACAACATAAGGACGATAAAATGCTGGTAAACCTAGAAGACCATTTTCTACATCCAATAACTTGGCACATTTTTGTGTTAAAAGAATATTTCCTGTATGTAAATGTCCATATGGTAGACCTTTTTCATGAAGAAATCCTAAAGCTTCCAAAATCTAAAATAAGAATTATTTAGCTATAAAATCTATTATTTTTATTTATTATATTTATTTATTATTTATTATTATATTTTTACCTGGTAACCATACATAGCAATTTCAGGCACTGTTAATGATTTGGTTTGTTTTGGATTTCCATACTTTTTTATAAATGGTTGTTTAGGTTTAGTTATGCACAAAATGTCACGTAATGTACCCGTCGGATAAAAATTTCTTATCATTAATGCTCCATTTTCAGTTACATGTTGATAAACAATTGGTTCTATATAATTATGCTTTAATGTTCCTAAACTTTTAAAAACACCTTGCATATCTTTATCTTGCAAATGTTTATCTGGACCAAATTCTACCCATGCAAGTAATAATTCTTGTTTTGAATTTTGACGGTTTTTTACAGTATAATAATGTTTTCTTAACCGCCATCCCATATCAGGAATGGCTTTACAAACTTCAAAATTTGCATCACTACGTAAGGCTAATGACACCTGTTGCAAAGCTATTTCTGAAAATAAAAGTTATTTATGAAAATAAATTATATTTTAAATATAAATTAATAATTTAAAATAAGATTTTTTTAATACCTAAACATAATGTTATTTACATATAACTTATTTATATACATATTATCATATACATATATCATATACATATATCATATTATTTTTACTTAATTATATTATTATATTATTATAATTAAATCATACCATGTAATGGTGCTGTATAATTATCTGGATCTAAGAATTTTTTCATAGGAAGTGATGAAGCCAATATAGGATTCATTAGTATATTGTTTAAATAATTCTAAAAATAAATAAAATAATTATATTAAATTAATACTTAATAATTATGATTTTTTTTATGTAATTAATTTTTTATATAATTTATATAATTAACCTGTAGGGCTATTTGACGTTGAGCTATGAAGTCTGGTTCCATATTACCAATGATTTTCTTTGGAGGAAGTGCCAGATCAATACCAGATATTGATAAAGCTGCATTAAGCTGTACAAAGTCATTGTAGCGTCTGCTAACTCTCCAAAATTTCTCAGAAAGTGGACCTCTTTGTGTTCTAATCACATATTCCTATAAATAAATATAATATAAAAATATATATTTATATCATTCCTGTATTAATAAATAACAATTTTTAAATAAATGTATGATTAAAAAATAAATTAAACTATATATAATATATTCTAATACTTATATATTGTACATTCCAATAATATTATATTTTTTTATATTTTTTAAGTATACATATCTTTTTTTTAATATATTATATATACAAAATTAATTTTAACTATATAAATTTTATGTGTAGAAAAATATATTATAAAATTGTTTATCTTTGAAACATGCAAGAGAAGCATCCAGAATGTCTAGATAATCAACAATAACGTCCGACGTTGATTTAACGATATGAGATTGGAGCGAAAATCCGACATGTATGAAGATCATCTTTTATCGACTAAATGTCAAAATATACGTATTAAGCGTGTACCGTACCGTATGTCCGTCGATTGTTCTTGCATTTTCAATGACGCTCGTCAGCTTTTCTGTATCATCTAACAGCACTTTATTTGTATATCGCTTCTCAAATAAAGCCATTGATCATTAGTCCGACAGAATGCAGAGCCCGTGCGGGGCGAACTGCGTATGGCTATCGCATATTTTTCGTAAGTCGCCATACATGACGCACTTCTGTATCATTGCAACATTGGTCAACGTATTATATACAATTATTTTAAATGATTCAATAACAGATTCAAAAAGATGCACCGATATTGATTAATGTTTTTTAATGATCAACACAAATTTTATTTAATGAATTACATCAATTTTCTTAAAGCTTGACACCCATCTTTCACCATTTTATTATATACACTTTTGCAGTGATGCCACAATCAGATGACCACTACAATAAACATAAAATTTCTATATTTTATATTTATTTTATTTATTTTGAGTAAATTATAAAAATTTTATTCCAAATTATTTATAAATAATTAATTATAAATTTAAAAATAATTAATATAAATTTAATTATGTCATGAAATAATGAAGTAATTAAACAATTTATTAAACAATTAAATTTTTCGTAAATTTTTATCATATATTTCATATTATTGATGAATTTATCATGTTATCGATTAAAATGCCAGATTATTACATTTATGCAATTAAATTTATCATAAATTCATATCATGCGATCTAATAACAAAATATAGAAACTAAATTTGACTAAGTTATAGATAACAAGATAAAATTGCATTTGATTGTAGCATACATTATACAAAATTAGTTGGATTAGGATGTTTTGAATGTTTATCTTATTTATATTTATATATATCATAACTTTTGTTAGCTTTTATAACAATTAATAATATAATAAATTGACAGAAAAAGCGAATTTATTTATTACTTATTATTTCATGTTGATAATTTAAATTTTACGAAATAATATTATTGAATTGCTTGCATTATAAGTATTTAAATTTTCGCGGGTCGGATATGTATAAACGCGACGTAGTACTTCATCGAGTCGTCACAACTTCCGGCCATAGTTTTGCATCCTTTTTTCCGAACATCGTCTGCCGTTGTAATCATTACACCGTGGTGATAGTACAACGAAGTGGAGAAGTGTCAGAAGTGGCGAGTGTCGATTCGTTTTTCTTCAAAATTTCCAAGAAATGATAGTTATTCAGCCAAACATAGTTCTGTAACAGACAAACAAAAGCTATCATTTCTTACAATCAGACGTGCAACAAAAATCCTGCGATTTAGGGGACGGATTGTGAAATTTCTTCGAAATATTCGCGACGTAGAGACGTGCTATAATACATTAACTGCTAATGATGGCACGATTCAATTTTCTTATGACCAGACATGTGAGACTCGAAATATTTCCCGTTGGTTCAGGTTGAGGGCTTATTCATACAGGATAAACAGCCCTTGCTTGCTTGTCGGCGCGTGATCCGAACGTTCTACGTCGGTGTTCTTTTTCTACCGTTTTTGAATCGCCGCTAGCGTGTTAATTAAACAAACAAACTGTGGCCGAGATAGTGTTAATCGGATACGGCACAAGAAAATCTGGAAAGGACGTGCGAGTCGATGAGAAGAAGGAGGCGGCGGAGGAGAAAGAGGCAGGAATTTAGGATCATCGAAAGATATGGAGAATAACGACGAAGCGCGCACTGTGGCTGATCGTGCGTCGACGTCAAAGGAGGAACCCTTAGAAGCCACTGCTGATGATGATTACGGCTGCGAGCATTATAAACGAAAATCCAAATTTGTTGTAAGTACCTCAATTGGTTTTTTCTCGCAAATACATTTATAATCCCTCTGTTTTCGGTTTTGATCACGCAGATGTTCAATGATCAATTCGTGCGTTTCAACTACAAAAGAACGTATATTTTTTTTAGATACCGTTTGTAATACTTCCGTATCTCTACGTTCACATCAAGCATTTTTTGAATTTGTTACAATAAACGATGATCTTGATTTTATTAATTTTTAAATTCCTTCTGTTTTATACCATAGTAAATATATATATTTATTAAGATTTCTGATTAATTCTCTAGTAACAATATAACGAGTGGTTATAGATTATATCTTTTTCATGTATATTATTAATTGGGCCGTTAAGTGGTTGTAAGTACGTCACCGATTGACAGTTAATTCAATTAATTCGCATAACAGCATCCCTACGGATATATGTATATATTTCAAATTAATCAATGTAGAAACGAAAGATTTCATATGAGATTGAAATGAGACTTTTTGTAAAACTTTTTATAATATGATTTTTGTGCGAACATTATAAAATGTCAATAAAGATTTATTGTTTATATGTTTGCATTATCATAATTGTAATCCTATTTAAAATTATTGAATAAATTTAATTATCCGATTATTTTAAAAAATTTGCATGGTAAATTAATAGTTGACAATTATAGATTTATAGTCGGTATATTTCAATGAATTTTCATTCAACTAATAAACCGAATTTACATTTCATAAGAAACGTTTTGAGCGCCGCCTAAAACAACAGATAAAAGTCGAAAAGCATTCATAGAGTAATCTATTTAAATATCTATAACGCACTATAATAAAAAGTTGAAAATAAAAAGTTTCAATACCTTAAAAATTATTCTTGAACTTGAATAATCAATAATATTTATAATTCTGGATAAATGTTTCTAAAATAAACGACGCGCATAGCGGTCTTACAATTAACGACTAACACCGAAATCACTTATACACGAGCTTTTCTTATTCATTGTAAACGCGACATGCGTTTCATATGTGTATGATGTACGTAGCAACAAATCGATGAAGTTCAGCTATATGTTGTAATGAAACGCCCTCTCACAGTGTTGCTTACCAATTGCCGCGATAAGTCAAATGTCATGTGCTGCTACCAGTGACTAGTTTTTCTAAGTTGTCTGAAAAAAAATATATATAATTATGATTTTTTTTTTCATGGATATTTCCAATAGATATTTCGTATTTTATAATAAAATATATCAGATTTGTGATTTACTTGTCTGCTTACACGATTTGTCTTGTTTACCTGAACGCATAAAGATAAGACACTTAAATTTTTGTTATTCAAATATTATTCAAGAGAGCACTGTGAATAATCTATATCTTATGATCGAGAAAACATACATCTATTATATCTTACTAAAAAAGCAAACTATATATACATAGTAAGTCAGTAATATATTTTAATTATAATAACTTTGAAATAATAATTTTTTTTCAAAAATTCAAAAATTTTTGAAATTCAAAAATTGCATTAAATAATTCTTTTATTAAAATTATGATAAATTATCGATATATATGCTTTGTGGATAATTTTTAAATATGTTATTAAATATATATAAATATGTTATAAATATTTTTAAATATGTTATTAAATATATATAGAAAATTTTAGAACTTTTTATTATATATATATTTATATATAATTGTATAGAATCATTGATTAATTTTAGTTTTACCATAGATTATCATAGATTAATTTTAGAAACTAAACAAATAACTTTACAAAAAATAATTACTAGCATTTGAATGTTTAAACATTCTGAAAGAAATATCTATGCTTTGATCTACAGTACATTTTGAAAACCGATTATATATGGTGATCGCATTTAACGCACATGTTGTCATATATATATATATAAAAACTAAAACTGATGGTTATATGTATAGGAAAAAATTGTTTAAAATTCTATTTTATTATCTTATATTTATAATATATATAATAATATTTAAAAATCATTAAAATTTGACATCATATCGATAAATTAATGTGATTTTGTTATAAGATTTTGTTGAATTTTTATTTAATTCAATATAAATAATAGTTATTTTAATGAAATTTCAATTTATAAAAATTAATATTTTTCATTTTTTATATAATTTTTTATATAAAATTTATATAAAATTATTGAAATAATTAACACGTGTTACGATAACACGTGGGAGATGCGAATGTGCGCCATCTAATAGAAATTCAATAATCATGATAAAAGTCAATTATATACTATGCTGAGTCGATTATTAAAATATTAATATTAAAATATTCCATCCTTTCGACAATCAATGAATCATTATTGCATGGAAAAATTTTATATGAATCATTATAGATTTTCTTAATAATGGAAAAATTCATATAGTTGTTGACAACTATAAATGTTTTTTTAACTTGATTCATGTGATTAATTCTTTCGATGTCGCTGAACGTACTAGCATCACGTGCGAAACGAGTTTCATAATGGTATGTTATCATGTTCTCTGTACGCTGATCACCGTACGTTGTCGAACAGTTTTGCCGAACGCTTATAAGCGTCTGCTGCATCGAAAGGGTTAGGGATCAAGGATGGATTCATATGGGGGCTAATTGGATTATTATCTAAGACCTTCGTTTTCTAAAGTGTCCAAGAAATATCGATAACACTTTTCTAGTATTTTAATTGAAAATTTGAATTTAAAAATATATATAACATTTTTTAAAAGTAACCGGTAATATTTATTATTTTTTAGACACCATGTTGCAACAAGGTATATACATGTCGATTCTGCCACGACAAAGAAGAGACTCATACAGTAAACAGAAAAGAAGTCACAGAACTGATATGCGTTTTATGTGATACTCGTCAGCCAGTACAAGCCACTTGCCAAAATTGTCATTGTCGATTCGGTAAATATACATGCCTCGAGTGTAATTTATTTGATGATGAGGACAAAAATCAGTATCATTGCGATGGCTGCGGAATATGTAGAGTTGGCGGTCGTGACCGATTTTTCCACTGTGCCAAGTGCAACATGTGTTTACCAGTTCAATTACAAAACGGACACACGGTATGTAATATATCAATTTTGATTAAATGCCAATGAAAGTATTTCTATTCTGTATGATATACTTAACTAAAAATTATTTATTAATTTAATTAATAAAAATAAACTTAATTTAATAATAAAAACTGTAATAAATATATATACTTGATTTGATGAAATGATAGATAAAAAGTTTCAGTTTTGAATTATAATCATAGAAAATAATTCATATAAATTAATGTTTTGTGTCATATTTTCAGTGTGTAGAAAATGTTTCTCATGCAAATTGTCCAGTTTGTCTTGAGGATATTCACACAAGTCGTATACCTTGTCACATTCCAAACTGTGGTCATTTGCTTCATCGCACATGTTTTGAGGAATTGTTACATTCAGGACATTATGCGTGTCCAACTTGCCAAGTATCCCTTCTAGATATGACTGATTTATGGAGATTTTTGGATATGGAAGTATCATCAACACCAATGCCAGAAGAATATAGGGATTATAAGGTTGATATTCTGTGCAAAGACTGTCATGAGGTAAAAGAAGCATTTTATTTTAAATATTTGAATTATTTATGTAATAAAAATTTATGTATTTATATAATCAAAAAGTAATGATAAATTAAATGTAATCAATGAAACAATTTTTTAGGAGTCAACAGTAAAATTCCATATTGTAGGTTTGAAATGTTTGAATTGTGGAAGTTATAACACTTGCAGAGTTAAAGGATCTCCTTCTCCAGGTTGATATTAATTAGTAATTATTTAATTTTTATAGTAATAATATTTTTAATTTTTACAATTAGTTTCTAAAACTAGTGTTTTAAAAAATTTTTAGCAGATCCAGATACATTGGATTAAATAATTAGTATCAACATTATGGATAATGAAGAAAAATTATGCAGAACAAAATTCTGAGTATTACAACGGGAAAATTATGCAATTCCCGCGAGAAAGTGTTGCTTTTAAGCGATTGAGAAAGAAAAAGACATTAGAAAATGGCCTCTTTGGCATTATACCTCTTTATTTGTTTTTAGTGAATTTATACATCTTTGTTGATTGTTTTCAGACTTTTTATAGATGTTATTTTATTAGGAGGCTGAATATAGTGACTGAAAATGATCAGCGCTTATATTTTTAACCATGAGACATCGAAAATTATTCAATAATCACGATTTAAATCGTGAATTCATTTTAATTCAAATTATTAAGAATAGTAGATTCATTTTACGAAAATATATTAATTATTACACATAATGATAGTAATTCTAAATGAAATATATAATATATTCTTGGCGATTCTCATTTTGTTATCGATTGGTGACACAGTATGCATGGTATCACCCATTTCTTAAAATTCTTCTCGCGCTGTTATTAAATAGAGTTTTGAACATTTCATGATGCGTGACTTTCTTTTGATGCAATCTTTTCGTAAATGCTATTTGATCAACATATACCGGTAGTGCTAGTCAAAAAATTTCCCTCTTTTAGCTACTATTATAATCAACAGCTAAGAGTTCCTTTATGATATACATAGTTCCCCGATGTTATATTATACAGTTACATGTAGAGATAGAAATCAATGAGATTATTACTAATAAGACGCATTTTATTTCTTAATTAATTATTGTACGCGCAATTTTCGAAAAGATCGCCATCTAGTCAAAGATCACTTGAATCACTTCTTAATACAAATGTTCTATATATAGAAAAAAAATGCGCGGAGGAATCTCAGATAGTTGGGTGACGTAAGCTGATATCTAATACAATAATTTTTTGAAAATATACGAAATAAATTTATATCGTAAACCTTCGAAATAAATGGTGAGATTTCAAGCTTCGACATTCATCTATCGAATTTTATCGGGCATTACCATCATGTTATTGTAAATTAAAAACGATAATTATAAATTTGTGCGTATAATTAGGCATCTTTTAGTGCACGCGTTTAAATATATATTTTTATGGAATTTGATATTAAATTTCATTTTAATAATTAATAAATATTTAGCATAATTCATAATAGAGAAAATATTTTACCATAATAAAAAAAATTAGTGTTTTTAATTTTTCCTTCAAGAAAATACGTAAAACACGATAAATATGTTTAACTCGTTTTACATGAATTAGTGATTCATGTTGTTAGACATTTTAATGTCTAATTATATAAAGCGAAATGATGATACTTTATTCCAATTATATTTTTGAAAAAATATCCAATACAGATGAATAAATTGGTAACAGTAATTTTTTTTAAATTAAATTTAATTAAATAATTAAAAAAAATATACTTTATTAATTGTTTTTAACTTTAAAACAAAATAAATATAATTGGTAATAAAAATTCTAAACAATGCATATTATACAAGGTATGGAATATCTTCAGAGATTTTAAAAATCAAATTAAAAAATTGATATGTAAAAATTTGATATATAAAAATTCAATTGAAGCATATTCATTAAGTTATAAGCAATTGAAATTTACATTTAAATTTAAATGAAATTAATTTAAATGAAATGAGACAACTCTATCATAATTGTATTGCTTTATTTAAAAATTTTGATTGCAAATTTCAATTATTTATAATATAATAAATAAGTTTCAACTAATATTTTTATATATCAATTTTTGTGTTTGTTTTAGCCTCTAGATCAAAAATGTCTCATGAATATGTTAACACTTTATATATAACTAATAATTCCTAAAATTAAAATTTAATATTATAATAAATTTTTTTAATTTGATCTCAAAGTTTTAATGAAAATCCCAAATTCTATATACTGTTGAAACATATTAAGAAAACGCGTGTACAGAAAGAGCTTTAGAATTATGTTTGACGCTTTCTACATCGCTCATAAACATTGTCATATTGTATTCAGTTTGTACGCATATACTACTGAGTAATCTTATCATCATTCACGTTTAGATACTATATATTTCGATTGCTAATATGAGATAAAGCATATTTGTGCATAACATTCTAAAGGACATGTTTAAAATATTAAAATATGATACGATGTTTCAAGCTCAAATAAAAGTCGAGTTGGTAGGCACTCTTGATATACCTCACCTGATTGTGAGATTTTTTTGATTATTGAATCTTTTTCAATTGTTTGTTGAATAATATGTGTATGGCTGTTTATTGTATAAGCACTTGTATTATTCATTTCATGGCATTCCAAGTTTCATAAAAGACGTTAATATACACCGAAAATTGAATTGTTATTGTTATATTAACACATAATTTGATTTAAAAGCATAATGTAAGAAATTATGACATATTAAATCAAATCATGACATAATTTTTTCTAATTTGAAAATAACATTGTGCTGGTTTAAAAAAATATTACCAATTGTTTATTTTTTGGTGTGATTATTATCACGTCTTTATTATTCAATTGTAAATTAAATACCAGTTACAAAGGCTCTTTGTACATAACGGCCGCAATAATGCTTTTGTTTTATATTATATAATATATATACTATTGTATCAAATAAACCAGCTATTATTTTATTCTTTCATCGTTTCGTAATATGATAAGAAGTCGCTACTTTATATGGCAAAAATTTTTTCATATTTTAATAGAAAATAAATTGTTTTTAATATCAATTCACACACGAATTTCTTTATGTAAACATTATTGATTCCTGATGTCTTTTTAAAAAATTGCATATAAACTTATAATTTGTACTATCAGGAATAAATATGTTTACGAAAAGAAATGAAATTTTATTTCTTTTTTCTATATTCATCACTATCTATACGCCAACATAATAGCAACTTCCTATCAAAAAAGGCAGAAATATCTTGCTTTATTTTTGTTTTTGTGATTTATTTGTGGTCCACATATATCCTACTGAGAACAAATCATAAATATAAGTATTTATAAAGCGTGACATTTCTTCTCTTTTTAAGATACAATTTCAGATGCACTGTGGATTTTTTCATAAAAAGAAAATTCATTTATTTGTATACATATGCTATGCATTAGAATATCTCAATTTTATATCAATTATATGATTTATAAAAGATTATTCTAATGCATCCATTCGTATTCAACCTGTAAAATTGCCTAATAGATTTATTTTTTCTTTGCTTTCCTGTGTTTCTTTTTCTTTTATATCATGTGATAAATTTGATAGAAAAAGGCTATATTCCTTAAACGGAAGTGCCGTATTATTTTAATTACGACTAGTTTAATGTCGCATTTTTTGTACCACGAAGTGCGACTGAGTCCCCATGTTTACAAAAGGACTCTCAAAAATTCAAAGAACGAGGACGTAATGGCAAGTATCCATGACTGCTAAGGAATCGTCGAGCAGCTCGCGTCATTTCGAGCTGATCGCGTGTACGTCCACATGCTACTGTTGCCCATTGTGCTTCTAAATGTACCTGCAATTAGAACAAACCAAGGATAAAAATTAAAGTAAATAGCGTAATTATGATATTAATATCATAAAATAATAATATATACAAAATGATTACATTAGCAATATTTAAAATATAATAAGATTAAATATTTAAAACTGTCTTATACTTAAAAAATTATAAACTAAATTCTTTAAAACTTTATACACATAAGATTAAATTAATTGAACAATTTTAATATAAACTACATGATATATTTAATAGTTTTAAAGTATACATTTAATAATTTTATTGCCCTTACATGAGCTATTTAATATTTCAAGAGATCAAATATTGCAATGAAATTTGATCTATAGCAACAGATGTTTTTGCAGTATACGAAAATTAAGCATTGGAGCGATGCGAAAAGAAATCTGATACGAAAATATCAAATCTCTAATGCAGCTAACTCCATTAAGGAGATACAATGAACCGATTCTAAAATTAAAAAAACAACTCACCTTAGCACGTTTGACTGGCCTGAGCGGCAAGGGGCTGAGGATACAACAGGGACTGTCGAATGCATCGAATGTGATCGCTCTCTTGGCATTAGGCTTCCGTTGTACGGACACAAAGTCGTGGGAATTCTGGAAAGGATAGACACACTAGCTACAGCCGGCGAATAAAAAGAACGCATATAGAAAATGCTCATTTGAAAATTATTTCTTTTTTCTTTTTACCAGAAAAAAAAACATATGATAATAAGATAATAAGAAAATTTTAGTTTTTAGAGACATAATGGAAAGATTTAAGAAAAAGAAAAAGAGGAGTTGTAAAAAAAGAAAGAAACGGAAATAGAAAGGATATAGAGTTATAGAGAAATAGAGGTTATGGGAATTTACTTTAGTATTCAAAAAATTACGAAACTATATCGTGAGCTCGTCCGTTTTATGCGTTCATATTTTCTTTCTAGGGCACGTTTTATATACATGCAAAAAAAAAACTATCACGTTTCATTATAAAATGACTAGGCCTTTTATATTTTCTTTTTTCTTTCTTTTTTCTTTGCATGATTGCGAATCGATTTTGGAAAAGAGCATTCGCGACCAGTGGAGCTACTGCTTAAAATTGTTCTTTGGATTTTCGGGATAGGATAGTACAAGGAAAATACTTTGGTACGCTAGGCCAGGCCTGTATAAGGACGTTTTACGTTTGAGTTAGTTATAAACATGCGGCAATTCAATATTATTATCGAAGAAACTAAAAAAATATATATGTAATATATATATATATTAATATATAATAATAAATAAACGCTATTTTTATATGTATATATCCATATAGATATATTATATATAATTATAGATGGGATATTTATGATTTGAGGATATTTAATTAGGGCAAAGGAATTATTAGGATATACATTACGTTTCATGTTATGTGAATCACCGGTGATCCATTTTTTCCGTTTAGATTATTATTATTTTTATTATTATTGAAACATATAAATGACTAAGAAGGCGAAATTGAAACTGCAAACATTTAATACAATCAATGATATTTTGTAATTAAATATTAAATAATCGTATGATAGTACTTAAATACTAATACTTTATTACAGATTTACATAAGTACACATGTTTAACCTGTTGTGCACAGGATTCTTATAATAATTTACAAATATTTTAAAATCAGAAATCTTAAAATCTTAATAGTATTATTATTAAAAAATTTCAATATTACTGTTATTTTCTTTTTAAATGTGTATCATAAATAAGTTTTATAATAATAAATAAATCTTATAATAATAAATAATAATTTGGTTTTTCACCGGAATAAATATGTTTTCAGTTCACTTCGCTTCCAAAATAAATGTACACGAATAATTTACACGAATAATTTATATGATTAAACATTAACAAAAAAAATAATAAAATGATAATAATTTAATTTTTTGTAATATTAATTGTAAAAAAAAAATGAAACAAACAAAAACGAAATATAATTATCTGTATACATCAAATTATATATACGTTTAATAACGAAGAGTACGGATATTTTCAATATAAAGATAGACAATAAATATCGACCAGAAATAAATATTATAATACGCGCAAAAATATAATTTAAGTACTTCATAACGTTGGCTTTTTTGTGATCATTTTTATTTTAGTGATTTAATTAATGATAAATAATATGAAACGTTTTGTTTTTTAATTCATGATCATAAGTTTCGATCCAAGCAAAAAATTATTAGATATAAATAATTTAACACGAAAAGCATACGCGTTGGCAAAAAAAAAAAAATAAATTAATTATATAAATAGATTAAATCGATATTCTACACCATTATTAATGTTAGTCGTGTTACTTTATAATTATATACTTAAGATCTAAGAAAAGAAAAAAAAAGTCACTAATAATCTTTGGATTGAATGATATCGGATCGACAAAAAGAAATCGATAATCATAACCAGTCTAATAGATATAAAAACAAGGTTAATTTCTCGCGCGTCATTTAACATTTAGTCATAAATTATAAAGAAAAAGGAATTGAAAAAAAAGAAAGAAAAAGAACAAGGCATATTTAACGTTAATCGAAAGGCAGACAATATTGATTAAAATATACTTAATAGAAGAATTTAAAAGAAAAAGACAGTGTTAAAATAAGAAAGTTAAGAAAAGGCCGGCTAGCGTGTCTAGAGGCGATTGGTACGGGAATAATACCAGGATAGGGCTGGTTGAGTTTGAATATATGTTTGAGTATGGACATTCTCTACCTTTATGGGACTAGTCCCTGCTGTTAAGAAACTGTCTTCCAATGCCATGGATGCCGGTGAAAATAATACCGATGTGTCCAAACTTTTACTCTATAATATAAAATGAGATAAATAAATAAATTAAATGATATAATTTGTAATCTTAATATAAAATATCTTTAAATATTCATATTCAACTTACGGGTGTTTCTACAACGAAACTCATTTCGGAATTATCTTGAGAAGCATTTGCCCAAGCTTGAGAGAGAGCTTTACGCGCTCTCTTTCCGCCAGGAGCACTATTCTCTTTACCCCGTCGTCTAATTGTACTGTAACCAGAATCTTGAAGAATAGTACTAGTTCCTACTAAACTTTCACGATCGGTTTCCTGTTTGATGATCTCGGTTAGAGCATCTAAACGACTGGGGGTAGCAGGTAACTGAGTAGTCGCGCCGCTGCGCCGTTCTAATTCTGCTAATGCATTTTTGAACGGTGTTGGTGTCCTCGGCGTGTTGCCATCTATTATAATAATAATAATATAATGTAATAATGTATTATTATTATAAATAAACATTTTATAAATCAAAAAAATAAATAAAAACATACCATTTTGACTTCGCCGAAGACCAGTAGGTTGTGGTGTGGTGAGTGGACCAGGGCTGCTGCCTTTAGGAGTACTCGCTCGTGGCCAGGAAGATGTCTCGGGACTCAGACTGTTCAAAAACTGTGACGGACTGAATGGCAATTGTTTAATAGGTGTGGATGGGGTGGTCTCACCAGTCTGTTGTTCCTGTTGATTTATTATTAAATAATCAGACTGGCTCACATTATCAGGAGTTTCTGTCCTCTGTTGAAGAACTTGAATATTTTTACGTCGACGTAAAATTGGGGGTGGACTACTCCTTTCTTTCTCCGTTACAGCACCAGAAATCTCTTCCAAATCTGGCATGGGCATTAATCTGATTTCTGAATTTTTTGAACTAGTCGCTTCACCCTGTATTTGCAAATCGAAATACCTATAATAGTAGATACATTAATAAATAAATAATTCTTTTCAATTGTATTTGGAAAATTTTATATTTTTTTTTATTTTATTCATACTTTGTGAAGGGTGACATTTGTGCAGTCTTGACTCTAGAAAAGGAACTTCCCGTTTTTGAAGGGGAGTTTAAACGAGATTCATTATTATGCGATCGTTCATTCAAACTCAAAAGACCTTGGAAACTCTGATTATTCTGTTGATTATCCCAAGTTCTGGTCCATTGCAATTGATCAATGCCTAGAGTATGTGGCTGTACATTAGTCAGAGTTGAGGTATTGTCATTATTCGTTGATTTTAAACAATTCTGACTGGAGATATCCTCTTCTGAACAAAGATTATCTTTAGAGGATACTGATGCTTCTATTGCTTTTCTTCTACCTCTCCCTATTAAAAATACTTATTTTCATTAAATGTTTCATTTTTAATAATCTTCATTTCTAATACATAAAAATGCATTAAATTCTAATTATTAAAATAAATTAATTTATTTTTTTAAATTTTATATATTTATTGGAATTAAAAAATGAAAATTAATAAAAAATTAAGAAGATATTATTATTGATTAAAGAATGAATGAATTATAAACCTCTTGTGCTTGTTGATCTACCCTCTTCAGTTTCATATTTTCTTCTCATAGTGCTATTCCAATGATTTTTTATGGCATTATCAGTTCTGCCTGGTAGTAATTTTGCTATTTTTGCCCATTGATTGCCTACCCTACGATGTGCTTCTACAATGATTCTATCTTCCGCTTCTGTCCATGCTGTTTTCTTAATACCCGGATTTAAATGGTTATGCCATCGTTCTCGACATTGTTTACCAATACGGCCTTTCAAATGTCGTGCAATTAATGTCCACTTCTTCGGTCCATATCGTTCCACTAATTCCACCACTTTTTCGTCTTCCTGCAAACAGGATTATTAATATAATAATATTAATATAATAATTATTAATATATTATTAATACAATAATTTTTAATTATTTATATTATATATATATATATATTTTGATGGTTGATACTATCGAAATTGATTCATAAAAATTCGATAGTTATCCTAAATATTACCAAAAATAAATAATTAGAAAAGTTTATAATAAAACAATTATCTTAAGATTTTTTTTTCAATAACAGGATGGAAAATCAATAAATATCTTGAACATCATATATTTTATTTTGATAAATTATCCTATATTTTAAAATCTCGTATTAGTATTAATCTTCAATTAAAATTTCTATTAATTTAAAACCATTATATTGTTAGTACCACATTCTTTAATTCCAAATATGCTTCCAATTTATAGCAATCACATAATATCGCATGAATTGTATTAAAAATAATTATTTCGATTTTTCATCATCAATTCATCAAATATATGAAAAAAATTTTAATCTTCCAATAGGCCATCTAGCAAACATTGCCAAATATTAATTACCAAATAGCAAACATTATTGCTGATTATCTGATATAAATCTATGTTACATAGATATGTAACTACTTGAGAATGATTGACTGAAATCATTCTGATTCAAACATTATCAATTGCTTCCAAAGAATTCCGAAGAATTTTTTCTAGCGCCTCTTATCTTGTTGATTGTTACCAAAATCGTCTTCAACAAAGTCTTCATGTGGATAAATTCTCACCGGAAGGCAAACCCAACTCATGGAGTAATTTCTTGAAAGCAAATAGAAGTATCGAACAGAGAACGAAGTGGTAGATCGAGAAGACGGCGGAAAGGAAAGGAAAGGAAAGGAGAAGAGGATTCACGCGATGCATGATGACCGTCGGTGCACAGAGGAAAAGAACGAACGAAAAGAAAAGGAAAAAGAAAGGGAAAGACAGAGGAGTAAGAGGAGGTTGCACCGAGGACGCTCCCATACCATGAAAAATCAGGTACACACCAATGTGGCCCTCCATGACGGCGATGTCAGAGGCTTTACTTGCCCTTGGCTGTTGCCAAGTGCATTGGCAAGACGGCGATGCAGCATCTCTACAGACCTCTCGTGGCTCTTTTTCTTATTGCATACCCCACCGTGGCGACCCTCAGCGGACAGACGGAGAGCTTTGCCTCCGCTACGTGTAGGCGTATGTACTGTGCAGGGCCGTGCCGTTATGAATTTGAACCTTCGAAATTTAAACGAGTCGGAGAAACTTGATCGCTAGTTCCTTAGAGGTGAGGCAACGAGAATCTTGAAGCATTTTTAAATGAGTTTTGGTTCAAGTTTGGTTTTTATTGATTATGATGAAATTGATTAGGCTTATGGTGTTACTATTGACGCTAATAATGATCTATATATCATAGTTTGCAATACTGGAGACATCTGGTGATCAAAAGAGGAAGCTCTTGATATTTTTTAGTAATAGATGATCTTTTTTACTAATAGAAGGTAGGATATGTATTTTTAAAATACATGTGAAGAGATATATGTGTTTTATATTATAAATATTATAAGAATATTTTAAGAGAGTGATTTTGAAATTTTAGTAAAATATTGAATCTATTAACTGATATATGTGAGTTGTTAAATAAATATATAAAATAAAAAGCTTCTGATCCAAAGAAAAAGTTCTGCAGAACCGTTATCCAACTTTTAATTTAAAAGTCTTCTCAGTTTCATATTATTTGAACAGATCTGGTCCCAATAGATGAAGAGGGTGTAATGGATCTTTATACTTTCATTTGACGTGGACTGATTGGCCTCTATTGAAAATCAGGTTGATTGAATTTCATTGATTTTTCAATGATACAATATAACTATATATAATCTATATACTTCAAATTAAAGTATCAAATAAAATCATAAAGTATCGCTAAATGTCGATAAAGATCTTATATATCATATATATACAAGATATTATATACAAGATATTTATGATAATCGAAACAATGAATTATTATTTAAAAAATCATATTTTAGTTTCAAATTCTGAAATCCTAAATATTAAATTTTTTAAGTTTGCATATAATAAAAATTAGGTTTCTCAATATTTAAAAAAAAAATATTAATTAATAAACTCCATTAATTTAATTCCACTAATATACCTCTTTTGTCCATGGTCCTTTGACTAATTCCGGGTTTACGACCTTCGCCCATCTCTGCTGACATTGAACATCACTTCGATCCGGAAAGTGGCTGGCTATGGCATCCCATCGAAGTCCAGTCCCAAGTTGTTCAGCATTGCTCACTAACTGTTTTAATACAGCATCCTGAAATCCATTTGAAAACATAAATACCTTAATCATATACATATACACACACACACATATATATATTATGTATGGAAAATATAATATACAGTGTGAATAGAAAAAAATTGTAATAAAAGTCCTTTAAAGTTTGAAAATATTCTAAAACAAGTGTACTTGAATTTTATATTGTTGAGCATTCATAAAACTTATGAAGCTTGATAAGTATAATTCGAGTGAATAATTTTAAATTATTTTAAGTGAATAAGCTATTTAAAATAAATATTGTATTTATTCTTTTGAGATTGCGTTAAAGTAAAATAAAACTGTGCTAAAATATTGTCTTAATAAATTATTAATTATATTTTCAAAATATGCTGATTTATATTTCATGTAATGATATATAATTAGAGAAGAATTTTTAATATTTATCAATATTTTTTTTATCAAAAGAATAGTAAAGATATTTTTATGAGAAAGATTAAATATATAAACATATAAAAACATAAAAAAAAAAGATCAGTAAACATGAAATCTCCTACTATTGCAATTATTATTAAATTAAATATTAAACAATTCTATGATATAGATGGAGTTATGAGTAGAATTGAAAATTCCTTTAAAATTAAAGAAATAATGAAAATATTCCAAAATGAATTGTAAAACTTTTTATTTTACAATTGCATCAAATTAAAAGAAGAAAAGAGATGAAAGAAAGAGAGAAAGAAGAAAAGGAAAAAGGTCATGTAACAAATGCATAGGATCGATAGGTCTGTGATATTTCCCACGGGAAACCATACGGCGCTCTTCGTACTCTATGGCTACGCATATGACTATGGGGTGGTTAAGGGCATCTGCCCGCGGACGTAACTCGTTGTAGAAGGTACGAAGGGTGGACCTTTTTTCGAGGCCTGTGCTCATTGTATCCCTCCCCTTTCGCGTTACATCTGATCAAAGTCACAGTATGATGACGCGGTCACGTGTACATTCTCAGAAATATCGAGCTCTTGGATAAAAAGGAATAGAAAAAAAAAAAGCATAGAACACTGCTTATCATGATAATTATAAATATCATTGATATCATTTAATTTATGTATATGGAACTCTCCAAAATATTTTTTATAAATATATTTTAGAATATATTTAAAAGATTTTTTTTAATATCTTTTTTTAAATTATAATATTTTATAATATATTTTATAATATATTTTAAAATATTTTATAAGAAATATTTAATAAATATTTAAATTAATAATATTAAAATTTTTTCATTATGTTATAATTATATTGTTAATAATTAAAATTTAAATGTTTCATTAATAAGATTAATTTTAACTAGAATATTTAACATGAAATTCTCAATTACCTCCTCTTTGGTCCATCTTCCTTTGTTTATATGCTTTCCCTGCCCATGACTGCTTGTATTTGTGTTTTGATTCTGAGATTGATTATCAGCTCCACGACATGCAATAGCATTGTATTCATTGTCAGATTCTCCGCCGCTACTAGAATCGTATCCAGATCGCGATCTAAGAAAAAACAAAGAAAATATTGTGCTTTCATAATTTACAAATCATAAAATTAAATTTGAAATTTAAAAATTCATATTTCCAAATTAAAACTGCATTTTTCTACACAATTATATTTACTAGTATCTTTTTTTTTTTTTATAAAAAAAATTAATAAATTAAATTAATGCTAATATCTGTTGTCTATTAATTTTTGTTAAAAATATTCAAACTTAGAAATAACATAAATGATTTTAACGCCTACATCATAAAATCTCTTATAATCCCTTATCTCTTTTTCTTATGATGACAATTAATTCTAACATAAAACTATGATTCAAAATGAATATGAAGATTCATAAGATCAAATGTGCGAACATGTAACGGATATAGCTATTTTTTGTAGAATGGTGAAGATGGGAAATCACGGATGGCTGACCATCCGACCTGTGCGTGTTTCTTCCTCTTCTTTGTCGAAGAAACTATCGCGCACTCGTTACCCCTTTGTTCTTCACCCTTGCCCTAAACCGCCAACCAAGAGGCAATCTTGACCACAGTCTGGCCAGTGTCAGTTTTTGTGGTTACTAGTGGTTTATTCGTCTTCTTTGTCTTCAAGGATTTCCTGTCGTTATTCATTCTTACCCTTTCTTCCCTTCACTATTTTCTAATTTTTTCTCTTTGCAAATTTTTAATCAAATTTAAAGAAAAAGCAAATTTATCTGAGCAAAAAATCAAAAAAAAAAATTTATTTGATTAATTTAATTTATCTTTTATATAATATTTATATAATATTGAAAGCATCGATAAAAATATATATTCATTCATTTGGAAAAAAATATAAATAAAATACTTATAAAGATACAATAAAAAAATTTTCTAAATAATTTTTCTAAATATTTTAGAAAAAATATATATATATAAATAAGCTCAATTGTTTATATGATTGAATAAAAATATTTTTAAGTCAAAAATCTTTTCTTCAAAAAACAATAAAAATTCTTCAAAAAAGAATTTCCATTAATCACGAAGTATCTTATACAGTGAATATAATTTCTTCTATATGTAGATGTTAAAAGGTTTTTTACATCAGTCAAGCTCATCTATAATAATCCTGTCAATCAAACAATATTCCTAATCTCAAATTTCAAGAGTATTATTTAATTCGAATCTAATAGTATTCGTTTAACTTATTAAAAATATTTAGAAAAAATATTCTTATTTATTAAATTTTAGTATTCCATTTTAATATTTTTTATTACAACAAAAATACTATTTCAAATATTTTTATATACTTTTAATTTAATTTTATTAATTAATTAAATAATATTATTTATTAATTTTATGAAATTTCTTTAAAGAATTTCATAGAAAAAACATTACTGATATAAATGATATACTATAGTAACCTATAAACAGACTTCAGTAGTAAAAGTCAAGAAATTTATGGAAGAAACAAGCCAGAGTTCATGTTACACAATACTCAAATGCAATTAGTCCAACAGTTGGCTCGTCATCTTAACGTATTTACATTCCAACCACTATAGAGTTTATGTTCGCAGGATGACGTAATTCGTCGACGATAGCCGGTCAGTTTGAGATGAAATACACATGTATATGTACTCCTATATATCCCACTACATAGAGAAATCAAACGCAACGGCCGACCGCTTGTTATGTTTACTGTTTCAGGCAGACCACGACCGCGTTTCCGCTGCAAGCAGTTATGTATATCGTATGAACCTTTGCCAAACGGCGTTCGTTTAACCCTTTTGTTTCGTCACAACTCCGCAAAGACAGCACTGTGATATCTAAGTGAAACGATGTACATAACTTCACGAAGCATTAAACATTATTCATATTTATTTGCAATTTTAGAAAAAATAATGTAATAATTTTCAATGAAAACGGAAATATAATAGAATGTAATATTCAATATATTTGAAAATTAACAATTTTTTCAGATCAAAACTTTTGTAATTATAATTATTTTATTAACTTTCAAATTTATAAAAAATTATTATAAAATAATCAAATAATATGCAAATATGCAATGTATATCATTTAAAGTTTAATATTTTTAAAAAAATATAGTAGATATAATTATAATAATATATATATATATTTATATATAGTTGAAAATGTATAGAAAATTATTTTATTTTTTATTTTCGAATTGGTATCAATATTATGTGTTATTGCTATAATATTTAAATTTCATAATCTTTATAATACTAAAAATGATTTAAAAAATTAACTAATAAGCCAATTTAATCATCTTACAAATATTAAAATGATAAATTATGAACTCTTTTTTAAAATAAAACTTATAACATAATTATATTCGTTGAAGAACAATATAACAAAAAATTGTTATCTATTACAATGACGAGTTAAGAAATAAAATTTCAATGTTGGAAATTATCAGTTATCTTGAATCCTTAATTTAATCTAGATTGATCATCGAAATCAATATTAACTTTATTGTTAATTTTATTTTATTATAACAAATTAAGAAATAATATAATATCAAAAGATATTTCTTTGGACAGAAAGTAATGATAACGATAACATTCACATGAATATATGTCATACTTATGTATATATATAATATATATACATGTTTGTTGTATGTATTATATGTTTTGAAAAATATATCCTGATAAAATTTTCATATTTTTTTTATCTTTACTTCTATCTTTATTATGTATATATTTAAGTATATTTTATAAACATTTTATTCTATTCTTCTATATTTTGTTTTCTTTTTATGATATATCAATATTCAACAGCAGAAAGAATGATTATTATTAACAAGATTTCCTAGAAATCTTTACTCATCACTGAAATATTATGATAGGGCGATAGAAGTCTGAAGAAAACTATAATAAGTTGGTAAGTCACGTGATTAACTCGCAATTTTTTAATCAACAAATCAGTCATTCCTTTTTTAAATATCTATTCATTTTTTTTATCAATAAAATCTCGAATAAATATCCTTCTTTTTATTGCTTCCAGTTTTCGTATTCTTCATACGACAAACGTTACGAGACATGCGTGCGCATATTTATTCTGGCACACACGTGGCAACAGTGCTATACAGGAAGCACGCGCATTTCATCTCCGCAGCTGTTTTTACATCGGTAAGAGAAACTCGTATAAAACGCAAACTGATATACCTTGTAATTCAGCATCTAATTGACGGAGTCTAGCAATGCAATCTTCGTTGTTCAAATATACTGACTTTCTGCAGGTGCACATATGTTTACGTTCCCGGCTAAGGACAAGTCGAGAATATGTTATGAAGCGTTAAGTCGCGAGGGAATGCTAGGAACCAAAAGGGGAGTGCCGTTTAAGTGGAATGTCTCCTGTATACAGGACGCGTCGTGGAAAAAAGTGAACGTAGCGAAATTCGTGAAACTATGCAAATAAATACTTGTCGGTGATTTGTTGCTCGATTAGCACGTGATGAGGCTGATTAAACAGCTGTATTGAATCTTATTTTTTTTAAGGAACTTCATAACCTTACTATTTAAATTTAAAAATAGAATTTTAAAAGTTAAAAGTCATTTTTGTAGATAGAATTCATGAATAGGAAAGAATAGATTTTTACAATTTGAACATAATATATTAACAATTATATAATCATAAGCAATATTGTTCATGCGGCAAAAAGATGCAAACTAGTAAAATTCATATAAAGCGATATATTTAAATTTCAAAGATGCGATGGAGTTCCATGATAAGCTAAGGTATCCAATCACAGTATATCTCTGTATCTCTAGATGACGCGGCTTCCATGAGAACTAGCTAGATATTTAATCAAGTTTTGATACCGAATTCTTAAGTTAAAAGAACTTATAAGAATATCATTTTTATGTATAGAATTAAGAAAAAAATTATATTTATTTAAATATTAAATCCCGTAGATTAAAATTATATTTTTGCGCATATGTAAGTAATAATTATATGAAATAAATATAATCTTTTTTTAGAGATACATGAAATTTCCTTAAAAAAGATATCTTCAGAATGTAAGAATGGAATGTAAATCGCATTTTTGTGCATCCTTCTTTTCACTTTCTATTTTGTATGTTTGACCAAATGAAAGTCTGAAAAAGCAGAAGCAGAACGTGCGCGGAATGCCAAAACAATCATCCGGTATTTGACTGTGGCTTCATTCAAATTTAAAAGTGAAAATGGAGAAGACGACATAAACTACGTACACGTGATTCTTTTCATCACGTGTGATCTAATATGTCATCTAACATGCCTATATAGATTTTTATATATTTTTTATATATGAAAATTATTATATTGACAATTATGTAACAACGTTTTTAATAAATTAAATGTGAGAAATTACTATTTTAATAATAAACAAATAATAATAAAGAATAAATATTAAATAATTAATAAAGCAATTTTTAGAATGTTGAATAAAGTATACATAATAAGCAAATAAGATAAAACAGATGAAAAAAATCTATTACTTAAATCTATTATTTAATTTTACTTAAAAGAAATACAATATTTTTTTTAGCGTTAGAATATTTCTTCTAGTATATTGAACTTTTGTGGCCAATTCTTTACCTATTTAGTCGTGACACGCGAAAAAAAAGATAGAAAGAGCGCTGGGAATCGCAAATATATACTCGAAGACGATCAGTATCCGTTCTTTTTTTTTTCACTGTGTTACGTAAAGGCTTTCGCCTTCGTGGAAGTTCTAACGGTCGCAGGCATCCTTGAGTTTAAATCCCGAGGCACGTGGCTGAACGCAGGACTTCCTCCGGCATTCTCACGATCCGCGAAAATATGTGCCCATTCTGTATATATATATACATATATACCTATACATATAAGCACGTCGTGGCGCGATAGCCGAGAGAACTGTGTAGATATATAGAAAGGATGGAGCACTGTGCGCACGCATGATGTTTGTTAACCCTAAGTGGGGGTGGTATATTCTCCTTCTTGCGTTGCTTCGTCGAAAGCATTGCAAATAAATTATAAAATGTCCACTGTTCATGAATATTTATACCGGTCAGACATCTAACGTTTTATTGATGACGATTGCGAAAAGGGATATGGGATGAGATCGGTCATCTTTCAAGATACAATCAAATTGATTTAAGTTGTAAAGCAATCAAACATGGGATATGTTTAATATACATATGTATGCACATATATAATGACTAAATGGATATTATGAATACCTTTAGAGTTTATAGTTCTGATAATTATGGCATTTTTAAATATAATATAGCAATTTTTGGAATTGCTTTTAATTAATTGTAAAATTTTATTTCCTTATTGTTACTTATTTATTTTTTTGAAAAAACTAAAAATGACTAAAAATAATGAAAAAAAGAAAACAGAAATAAAGAAAAAAAAAATAATTCAAAAAGCACATGCATAAATGCGGAATAACTGATAAAAATCATCATGATTTTACTCAATATGTGATATTCGTAGTAGAAACAAGGGACAAAGGAAACGACTCAGTCGGGACTACTCATTAATCAATTTAGGGTAGTAATTTTATATGTGTTATATATAGGATGATAGAGGAAGGGGAAGAGGAAAGGCAGACAAAAAGGAGACACAAGAGGACGTGAATGAGAGCGTAAAAGAAAGATAAGAATAATGGTAGTGACACAGGAAAGGAAAGAGTAATATGCTACCGGATCACGTTGGATTTTATATCTTCCTATCCTCTTACCTCGGTGCTTCTGACTTCCTGTTTGGTCAAAAGGATAATTATAATTTCCTGACAACCAGAATTTCTATGTAACATTTAAATTATGATAGAAAGATGAAAAGACAAAAAATAAAAATTATCAAATATTATTTCAATGATAAATATTGTATAAATATCTAATGTTACTTTAATTTATTTTATATTTTAATATACTAATTCAATATAAAAATTTGCAATTATATGTTTAGAATGATTTTGCTCCAAATATTTGAATGAATTGAAAACGCAAAATTCACTTCTCTTTTCCTTATTTCAATATTGTCATACAAATTGAATATATCTTACTAAGTTCCTATCCCTTCCCGAATTAGCATGTGAAACTACTGTCGAAGATCGAGGACGTCCGGTAGAAACTTCCAATAAGCTAATTCAACCTCGACGACAAGAAATTGTTAATCCTCGTGAGGCAAAATGAATGAACAAGCTCTTGCACTTAGCATTTACTTGAAAGGTGGCGGCACGAGCAGGTGCCCTGCAACAGCTGCCCCCTTTGTCTAGGACTTCGAACGCCGTATGACTTAAATGCAATATTGATAGAATCTTCAATAATGACTAATGATATTAATTTTTGTTTTTATTATTAAGATTCAATTTCATATGTTTTCACAATTCTATTTAATTAATTAGTTTCATAATTATAAAAAATGAAAATTTAAAATCTATCTATATTAAAAATGATTTATAAAAATTTTCGAAAATATCTAGTAATATTATCATAAACGAAATCTAGAATATAAAATATAAAATAACGTTTTTTCATGTAACAGAATCTTGATAATTGATTCTCTTACCATTTTCCTATCACATGCGACATTATCGATTCAGTACAGAAAACAATTACAATTAATTACCGTAAATAAAACTATATGTAATTTTTAACTATAAATTAATTGAATATTTATAATAATTGCTTTGATCTTAGAAAAAGAATCTATAAATCTCACTTAATCTCGTTATTAAAATCGTGATAGATTTAAATTGGAAATCTAATCATATATTGATATTATAACGACATCATAATGACTTATTTAAATCAAATATATATAAATAAAGTAAATTATAACACTTTTTTTTGTTGTGCACTTCATTATTATATCATTTCTTTAAAAATTTTAAGATTTTTCTATTATAGTATAGTTATTGATTGTATTCTTTTTAATGAAAATAGTATAATAAATACATTATTACTAAATTTTTACTAAATTATAGAGGGCGCAAAATACATTTTTTTTGAGGTTAGTATTCCAGAAATATGATATCAAATAAATTTTCATAAAATGATCTTTGTAACTTATGCGATGCTATTATTATCATTATCATATTAAATAATTATATTTTAATCATTATAATATCTTAATCATGCAAAAAAAATTTTTTTTTCTAATGAATTTTAACAAATCACATCAATTATAATGATGATATAAGATGAATATTCAGTTATGAAGTATTGCATTTCTCATATAAGAGAATATTTCAATATTTGCTAAATTTACTGAAATTTTAAAAATTATTTTTTAATTACAAAAAATGTAGATTATATTATTATATATTAAATATAGATTATATTAGGTTATTAAAACCTAACAGATATTAATAATTAAACTTCGTAATATTTTATTTTCATTTTTATTACGATTTATGATACCGACTTACGGTAACTTCATTGTATGTAAACAATCTGGAATCTACATCAATCTAGTTACATCAATCGATTCTTCAAAGAATTATTAAAACAACCAAGTAAATCTTCGCAAATTTTGAACAATAAATATCATTTCAAAATACAACAAGAAGAGGATTAACGAAACTATTCACCAATTACACGTTCATTCCCCTCTTCGAATTTACGAGTTATGATGAAAATCGAGCGTCTCGTGAGAAAGGGAGAGGAAAAAAGTACCCATCATTGCCACGTATACTGCTACTATGGACATCTGCCGAAGTTCCGAACTTTCCCCTCTTTTCGACCACTTCCTTACGCGTTGTCTGCTGTTCCCCTTCTATTCCACCATTTGCAACAAGCAGCCCTAAGGTTAGCAATCTTCCTTTTTCTTTCTTTTACCTTCCTTCCTTCCTTCTGTCCGCCTGTTGTTCGTCACGCAACAATAAGGTCATTGCGCGTACCAGTCGACGTCCCTTCTTGAGTTATGTCCATCGTCTGTATGTCTCATGGTCATGGTTTGTCGAAAAAACCAGAGGATAAACCCATATATATATTCTCTTTTATACACATATTTTCAAGATCATATCACACATAATATTTTTAGTACAGAGAAATGTATCAATATCCAAAGAAATTAAAAAAAAAGAAAATCGAATAATAATACAAAATTTCAAAAACATTATGATGAGATGTATTAAAAGATTGTAGATGAGAGCTTATCTAGTCACTACAGAATAGTAATGAAGGATTGGAGGATGGATTAGAGAGGTCAAAGTACGGTTTATTGTCTGACTATATATTTCGAAATTTATGAATATAGTTTTCAATTTAAATGATCGTTTTAACTATTATATATGACCTTAATATGAGATAATAATAAAATATTCTTGACGAATTTGTAATGAATATATGCGCATATATTTTTGTTTAGTAATTTTTCAACACAAATTATATAATACAATTTAATGTTTTTATTAATGTTCATTAATATATTACATTTCAACGATATAACTAATATAAACAATATATAAATAATAATATGTTATTTAATCATTAAACTATAATATATAAATTTGAAATAAAAATTAATAATTAATTTGAAATAGAAATTAAAAATTAATAATGAAATAATAATTTGCATATTTTCAATCTCTATTGCATACAAGATCTTACAATAAAGAAAGATACACGTAAAAGAATAATCTTTGATAATTTTTTTCTTCTAAATAAGATCATTTCTATCCTCTGTACGCGATTACATAACTTCAAAGACACACGATGCTTCAACATACCGGAAACCATTCTTCAAGTAGACAGATTCGAAGAGAGCGTTATCTATGCAAGTAGAAATCAAACTAATGCTCTGTGGGTAACGGGTCAAGAGTAAGGGTCAATGCAACTGTTATCATCTGGGACCCCGTTCGGTCGCGTGCGATGCAATTGATTCTGTCGTCGATTTTCCAAAGTTAGAGACCAGGTGCAAGGGATTCATTGGTCTCTGGTTGTCAGCTGCTACCCCCACGACCCACCCCCCCCTCCTCCGGGTCGGCACATACGACACACTCGCGCGTTCCTCAAATACGTTTAAACAACCTCTCATGCTAATGATAAAAGGGAACGCCCTAGCAAAATATGCAGAATTTTCAAGTAGGTCCATCTTACAATATCATATGCGTGTTATCATCGGAACATAATAACCATAATAAATTATTTTTAATTTATTGTTGGTTCTTCTGTGATCATACGTGATTTTTATGATTGAAGATATTATAAATTTTATGTAAGAAGAGAAGAAAAAATTAATTTTTAATTTGTTGAATGTTATTAATTTTTCTGATCATTATGTTAATATCGCCTTTCAAAAATATATTCTCATCTGATCACAAAGTTCCTCTTAATGAAGTAAGAATTTAAAATTAATTAATGTGAAAAAAAAGTTATTCTTCCATTTAGGAATATTACTATTTTTATTGTCATATGTTCATCATCATAACTAAATGTCACGAGTATTTATTTTAATTTTAAAACGTATAGATGATTACTATTAATAACAAGTTGATTAATATTTCGATAATTATTTAATATTAAATAATGAAAACGATGTATATCGATATTATAATATTTATTATAGATAATATAATAAAGTGCAGTATAATAATAATTTATAGAGAATTTTTAAACAGCAATAAAAATCATAGATAATAATTAAGAATATAAAATGATTATAAAATGAAGTTAACGTCTAAAAAGTTATTCAATCAGATAAAATTTCAGCTGGTGCTCGATTTGCAATCACTTTGATTCATGGATGGCATTAATAAAATCAATTTCAGGTGCAATAAGATGATAAGATGGAAAAAGATTGAATGAGAACAAACGAATGAGTAAAGAGGAAAAGGAAGATAAGTCAAGATCAAGATCAACACGTTTCAGAATCCCTTTTATCATTCGAAGGCTGGTCGGAAAAATTCCAACAAAATAGTATCCATGAAAAAAAAAAAATAAAAAACTTTAAATTTTTTCTCGAAATAAATATAAAAGATCAAGAAATTTGAATTTCTAAGACTAAATAAAAATATTTTAAAATATGAAATTTTGTAAATTTAATGAATTAGAAAACGAGAATATATAAAAAAATCGTGCGAATAGACATATGTTTATTTCACTGTTTCAATAGCGGTAGATTGTCGGATCCAATAATGATTTACACTACTTAACAATATGCTTCGAAAGTAGGGATTTGATAATTTCTATATGGCGCTTAGTCCGCCATCTTGTGTTTACTAGAAGAATTAAAGAAATTAAAAATAACTAATTTATTTGAATATCAGCTATTTGATTTCTAATTATAAAAACTTATTTAGAAAGATTAAGTTACCAATTAGAAAAACCAAATTTTCTCTAAAGATTTTATATTTGAATTTTGCCGATAGATCAGATCACATTTACACACATATATAAATCTCGAAACGAATCACAAACTAGTATTACACAATTCGCAATGTAAGGGAGCAGATATACGTATGTTCGAATTAGTTTGCTGATTCGAGCATGTTCCCCGCGCGAATATAGGGTTTGTGGATAGCTATATATCTTACTCATTCTTGCACAAATTGTGTGAATGTATGTATGTATGTATGTGTGTGTGTGTGTGTGTGCATATATATATAAAAGAACGACCATGCAACGACATCAGGGTAAAAGTCCTTAGGAGAGACATCTGGCTACCACCTGCCTCAATGCCCTCGCACTGCCAAACTTCCCCCCAATAGAACTTCCCGAGCATGCGCACCCGCTCTTATGACGTATGCATGTGGATGCACGTGTATACAAAGATGCACGTGTCGAATGCATCGTCAAGCTCTGCTATAACAAAATTACCAATTGAACACACAGATTTTTTTTCCCATTTTCTGTGCATCTTTTAACGATAATAATATATTTTTATATTTTAAATTATATATTTTTATAATTATAAAAGGAAATTGATTCTCTATCAAAAATTGAAGATTCAAAAATCAATGAATTAAATTTTAAATGAAATTAAAATTTAATTATTAATATAAAATTATATTAAAATAATCTTATCAATTAAATTTTTTCACTACCACAGAATTAAAATTATAAAAAAATATCAAAAAATATAAAATATATAATTCGATAAGCTATATCTCTAGTTAATAATATATATAATTTACAACAACAATATTTTTCTAATATTATCTTAAAGATGTGATCGAACCTAACCTCAAAGTATGCATATGTCACTTCTCAAAAGTGTGTACTATGTGAGGGAAATTTCCGAACCCTCATAGATGTGGTGGTATATAAAAAAAAAGAAAAAAGAAAAAATGAGAAGAAAAAAGGGGGAAGGTCCCTCGGTTTCATCCCCCTCGTCTTTCGAGGTGCGCGTCGTGCAATACCACGCCTTACCCCGCGTATGGTAACCAATTGTAAATCGAGTGACGAGCCACCCGGTGTTCGTTCCCATGACAAGTGCGATGGGTATTTCTCCTCGTGAATCTTTAATTCTACCGTGGGAATCGAGGCTGCACATCATGAAGAATCAATCTCATGGTTGATCCATATACACCTTGCTAATAGTGACTGATTAGAGGGCCCAAATATTCTGATTCTATTTAGACTTTCAAATTCGAATATAAGTTACTGTAACGAGTAGATAATAAGATATTTGATATGTCCAGAATCCAGAATTGGACATTAATCCAATTAATTGAAAAAATAACTAGTTAAAAATCTTGAATAAAGTTATTTTAAATAGCTATTTATTAAAATGCTTAAATAACCTCAAAGTTATATTTATTTATAATTATTATAATTGATTTGTTTTTCATGTAATTTCAACATTTTAACATTATAATTATTTGCAAGTATTATTATGTTTTGAATTATTAAAGTAATTTATGGAACTTTATTTGTAACTTCACTTTATTAAATTTTGTCCATAAGAAGTGAAAAACGAAAAAAAAAGTTTTCAATTGTAATCTAATTATTTATTAATATTATTAATTGATAATTGATTTTTTAAATGATATTTGTAGCTTATTAGATATAATGAATATCTTTGAATATCATTGTGAAATTATTTCACAATATAATGCAAAATAATTTAAAATTTAGAATTCTAAATTCATTTAAAATTATAGATTAATTACGTTATGTTATATAAATTTATGGAATATCATAGAAGAGAATATTTTCAAAACTTAGTAATTGACTTCCTATGCCATCTTTATAAAAACTAACCTATCAAACCATGATTTTAATTCAATCGAAATCATAAAATATGATTTAATACGTCATCGAATAAATCATTCAATGAGCATAATTCAGATAGATATTAACAAAAGAAAAAGTGAAAATAAACAGAGATATACAATTAAAGGGAATAATCGAGGGTAAGGGGAAATCATTAGAATTCATCATGTCACTGGTCAAACGAAAGCATCAGTCTATCATTTGACCGTCCCTCGGTCGAGAACAATTCGAAAACATATGCTCTTGGTGCTTTTGGAAGATTCAATAGAATATAAGAAGGCGTCGCAGACGAAAAAGCACATATGCAAAGCCTTTACTAGACCAAAGTCGTTCCAGACTGTGGTCTTTCTTGACTGGAGCAGATGCTGAAAATCAGGCTCGCTGTTGTGTGTATACCCTCCTGACGATCGACGACGATGTCGACCCTCAAACGAGTGTACCGAACCCAACATGAAAATAATGATACGAATGAAGAGAAGAGAACGAACTATAAGGATCCAGAAGAGAGAGAAAGAAAACAGGGAAAGATCGTTCCTTTTGCGGAGGGACTTCCTCAAGGGGCCCAGTCGCGAATCTTGCCAGAACTGGAATCCCTTCGAAAAATTTGTTACTTGCTCTCAGATCTCTCTTTATATCTATTTCTATCCTTTTCTTATTATACATCGTCGTTATTGTACAATATTGTCCGATGAAGGTATTAAAAGAAGCACAGCTGCTTAAACGGTTATTTAATTGTGAACTAAAAGAGCACTCCTCCGTTTTGAATTTAAATGAATACCAGCGCAATCTAGCGGAGATTTTATGCACAGATATGTAACTGAGTTATAGTCTCGACTCTAGGAATTCATTTTTATACCTCATGTCCGTTGAATTTCTTCTAAAATTAGATTGAACTGTGGGGATGTGTTTTAAGTTTACTATGCATCCTGATTGCATCGAGGTAACCTCACACGTCGACAGATTCTTTTTTTTTTTTTTTTTTACAAAGAAATAACCACACACGATGAAAACGTTGCGTTTTAAATCCATTCAATTCATAATTTTTTTCGAATTTTTTACATAATTTTTAATGAAAATATATATACAAATATATTATATTATTACATTTTTCAATTAATAAATATCATGAAATGTTTTTAAAATGATTTTCTTAATCTAAACCTGCAAATTTTTCTTAGTTTTTTACTATCATAGTTTCTTCTGAACAATCAAGACATCGCTAAAAAATCTGATCACGTGTTTCCTGTTCTATCCTATCTAGCACTCTTCTTTCATAAAAAGACTAAAAGAGTAGATCCGAAACTACAAGCTTATTTCTATGAAGGATACGAAAAAAAGTAAAAAATCATAGCAAAAATATATTGTAATTAATTATGAAATATATATAGAATGATATGTAAAATCATCTTAATTTATGTAAATAATATCTTGAATAATATCCTTTAAAAAAAATTTATCTTTTCGTTCTTCCCTTATTCTATTCTCAAACAGCGCGCGTAGCGGATTATTCATGAATTAATTACGTACGTCTTATGTTTCGAAACGTTGTGTCTTTATATTTCATAGTTTCCGCATAAACTTTCAATATAATGCTTTTCATTTTTGCTACGATTAAGTATAAGCTCTTTAAAATTCAATGTCATCTTTATATGTCATCTTTCATATTTCAATTTTAAACTTTTTTCTTTTGTTATTTCTTTTTATAAAAGATAATTTTTTTATAAAAGTAATTTCTTGTTTTCAATGAAAGGAGAATATTTATTAAATATACTTCTTCTTCAATTTTCTTTTTTTTAATTCATATTTCATATAAAAATATCAGCGATCAGATATCGAATTTCATGTAACAATTTTTTATTTTAATTAATTATTTTTTTTCCTTTTTTGTAATTTTGCATTACGCAATTTTAAAAATATTTTAATATATTAATAAATTTTATATATATTAATAAATATCTATATAATATGAGAACAATGCGTATTGAAAGGCGATCAAAATTGGCTATCAAGCCAATTCAGAAAATAGTTAATATACTGAACCCCGGTTAAAGGACGAAGACGCAAACCCGTCCACCGGCAAACGAAATAAACGATTAAAGAATTCTCAACGGGTTCGATCTGAAACCGGGTTTAAATCTCCTTTAGTCGAGAACGAGTTGTCCCGGCTGTGTACACGCGCGCGCTCATGAAAGCAGACCTCAGATATCTATACGAAGCCCGATCTTTTTCTCTCTGGCTCCAAACGAGCTAGGATATCTGCTAGGCAACAACAAGAGGGATAGTCAGAGTTCCTTCCAAGATGCTTGCTGCTTTTCCTCGTGGTATATCTGTGTATTTGTCTCTTCTCCCTATCCTTAACTATTCAGTAACCTACTGGGTGACTTTTTGAAAATTCTCTCTATCTTTTTCTACTAACGCATTTGTAATCGTGGTGGAGATCGACCAATCGATATGAATCTCTAAGAAAGTTTCAAGAAATGTTCTACCTTTTTTTAAAATATCTTCTTTAAGAATATTTAATATTGAATTTTATATTATTTTTATATGAGCTATAAAAATATAAAAAAATAATATATAATTTATTATTGACGAAAAATATTTAATTATTATAAAATATTACAAGAAATATATGATTATATTATATCAAAAAAGTTAAAAATTAAAAACATATTCTTAGTTTTAATCATAAAAAGAAAAAATAGAATTTCAATTTCAAAATAATAGATATGAATGTTATTTCGAGTATAGAGATGAAATCTCATATGTAAACCGGCGTTACAATCTACCCCAAGATAAGGCCGCATCCTTTGATATCGACACTGAAAAGGAAACTTCCGTTGTTCCGCGGCAAAATTTTTTAAGCACTTATTACGCGTAGCATACTTCCGTCGACGATCGAGAGACTGGGAGATATACACATTTGTTTTAATAAAATGTGTGAGTATTAAGTCTAGATACTCTGACAGTTTGCGCAAGATAAAACTGAAGAGCGGTAAAAATTTAAATAGGCGATAATCTTATAATGGATATGTATTTAAATTTATACTACATTTTCAAATAATCATTTCATTTACTTTCTTAATCATTACATTTCTTATTTGCAATATTTTTAAGAATTGTATCTTAAATTTTTATTAAATTATTCAGAAATTTTAATAATCATAAAAAACATTAATATGATATATTACTTACGCTTCTGTAGGTGGCGGAGAATAAAAAGACGAATTATAGGTAGTAATATCCACGACCTTCGCTGGCATAAGTATACCATTCGACACTACATCCATTCTCACGGATAGTCTTCCGAGAAAACTCGCGATCAGAGGGTTCTGAATAGTTCCCGACGGATCCAGTCCCGAAAACTTAAACTTCACAATCTCTCAACACTACTTTTTTCTATCTTTCCTTCAATACTTTACATAGTTCTAATATTACGATGGTTGAAACACTTCGTCACTATACTGTTAATATTTTTTATGAAATTTAAATAAATATTTCTTTTATGATTGTTAGATAATTTAAATGGAGCATAATCGATTGCATTTTTAATGTTTGATGGAGCTCATCTATTAATTGTTCGCGTCTCCGTTTACAATGTATATAATATGGTGATTTCCATAAGCGATTATGCAAAAACATAAGAACTTCGTACCTCTTTCCGTTTCACTTTCTCTCTTTGTCTCTCACACTCTCTTTTTCTATCTATCTTCCACTACACAATACAATCCGCAGTCACGTGTATCCATATGATAAACGATTTGTGCTTTAAGTGTCTCTAGTTAAGTAAAAATTATTATTAAAAAAATATTTGCAATAACAATGAACAAATTCTGATTAAATATATTAAATGTTTGGGCGTACGCGTCGCGACAGTGCAATAAGTATTTATTTAAATGCAACGAGGGAAAAAAGCATTGTCGCCAAGGCAGCAAGGTCCAGAAGAAGGAAAGCACGACACAGAACAGAAACGATGGCGGGCCAACGGAAAACGATTGCGATTCTTGCGTTCACGATCGTCGAATGTACGTTTATTCTTATTGATCGTTCCTCAATATTCCTTCGGCCTGATTGTCCATTATGCGAAATTATAAATTTCTTAACGGGTTGTTTTGTCGCGACGCGCGCCCAAAATCGAGCAGAGTCGCGCGGACGTCTCGACCAGTCGCCGTTTGGATTTGAACTGAAGATACTGACTGCTTTGCCGACAGCCGCTTGAACGGTCCGCACTCTCGAGCTGGGCTGCTAGCAACGTGGAGGGGAAAGGTATGATCGCGCCTGTTCGTCGAGGGTAGGGAAGGACAGGAAAGCCATAGGACGAGGAGATGGTACACACGCGGAGGGCTCGATCAAACGTGACCGTCCATACACGCTTTACATATACTTGTGTACTTGACTGTGTATATCGTTAGCTACATGTGCCCTCGACCGCCCGTACGCTCATTCAAACCTGTGGAAGAAATAATCACACAGTAGATGCTGTGACGAAAGTTGCTTTATTATCCTTTCCTCACTTTAGCGTTCAATATGGACAAAAAGTGAAACATTAAAATACAAAATATATATAATGAATGATTTTGATAGATTATATTAGAAAAATTTTAATATTGATGTAATGTACAATGTAACAATTCTTAAATTTGCATAAATATTATTTCGGATGAATAATTTATGAATAATTTTTGATTTAACATCACAAAAATTAAGAGTAGATATATCCTGTGCTACTAGACAAATGAATGAACAATGTTTCTTATAAAGATATATTTATAGATGTAAATATATGATGAAAAAAAATAATAAAAAAAAGTATTATATAATATCTATTAATGATTTTTTTTAAATAATGTTAAAATCTTTATTTAAATCTCAAAAAGATTTTCAATTTAAAGTTTTATGTAATAATAATAATCTATAATGCATAATGTTTATACAAGTATTAACAATAATGTTTATACAATAAATGTTTTTTTAATAAAAAAATTGTAATGCAAAAATACTTGTCATACAAAAACGAAGAGAAGTATGAAAATTCATTTCAGAATAATCTTAATGTTATATTACGAAGAAACAGAGATGCTCTTGTTTTAATTCTAATCGTTTTCAAGGGCTTGAGAGAATTATGAGAACTACCGTCCATCTAGACGTTTTACTTATCTGATCATTTTGCAGACTTTCTTGTGCGCATCGGATATTCATCTAGAAGATTATCATCTATATAATTATTTTTAATTCAATTGTTTGTAAATATAATGAAATTAAATATAATTTACTTCAATCAATTTTTTATCATGATATGTGGCAACACGAATAAACAAAATTTAGATTTTTAGGTCATCATAAATTAACATATGTCAAAATGTGTTTTCATGCATTAACCTAAATGCGATAACAACCTAAAACGATAATTACTGGAACATAAGGGAATGCACAAAGTACATATCCTACTGTTCTCTTACCCAACCTTTTCATGTAGTACAAATACAGGTGTTACCCGCAAGAAACAGTCTGTATATCTTTTAATACTCATAAAACTACGTCTGCCATTGTGACACGAAGGAAGTGGTCAGACATAAAAAAACACTATTGAACAGATGAACAGACGTGTAAGACCACGCTATGAAAAATAGAAATAGAATATAACTTAACCTAAGCATAAAAACAATTTAAAAAAAAAGTGAAATAAAAAAATGAGATTCAGGATTAATAAACGATTTAAGATCGATTTTCAATAAAAGGAAATTATTATGAAATTTCAAAGTGACCTTGAGAGTTCAATGTCGCTAAATATATCGCGTACTAGTTTCATCATAAAGCGATGTTACGGTAAATAAGGAAGGAGTAGGGCAATGTTATGAAAACAAAGGAGAGGCACGTTGCTTGTGAGAACGTACCTACTTTAATCTTGGTGAATACCTCTCGTTCGGTACACGCCTCAGGGAGCGTCTGCATCGTTGTTCGCGGAAATACTTTCCCAACGCGGAGTCTGTGGTTGGAACAATCTCCAGCAAACGTGTATATACATATACGGTATATGCATGCGCGTACACATCACATTATATTCGTAAATATATTGTGTTATTGAATGGAATGTATTTGTCTTATATTGCATCTTAAGTTATGTTGCTCTTACAATTAGTAAAATTAAAATTAAGATTATTAGCGAATTTTTTGGACAATAAAGATTTATAACAGGTTACAATGAAAAAGTATCTTAATTCAAATATTTTCATTGAAATAATATTTATAAAATTTATAAAAGATATAACGTTTAACAAATAAGTAAAAATTTATAATTAAGATTGATGTGTATATTGTTTTTATCAAAGGATTTCCTAATTTTCAAGATTATCACATACACTGGAATGCTGTAAATATGTAACAACATGGAATCAATGTCATGCATATCTGTATTATGCAAGAGAGGGATAGATAGCCCAACAAAAAATATTTCAAGCTATTGAACAGAAGATATAGTTCACTATAGTAATTTGATTTGATCACGACTGATTTTATTCAATTTCTCTTTTATATGTAAATAAATAATATCGCAGCTTCGAAAAAAAATTTAAAAAGATATAGTTTAAATACAATAATAAAAACGATATTTTCTTTTAATCATATAGTTAATTATTGATTATTGAATTAAATATTAATTATTTTTACAAAATAATATTTTTTAAGAAACTGTTTAACATTTTATGAAATGTTAGAAAAAACAATCTAGTTATCTATAAAACTAAATTGTTTCTATAAATTATAATTCCTTAAAATTATATCCATTTCTTAAAAAATTAATTTTGAAATTGAAAATTTAAAAAAAATATCAATATCTTTTATAATATTATTGAGATAGAGAAAACATCACTCTCAATGTTTAGCGCAAAACGAAACGAAGATAAATAAAGGTTCCACTTACAAAGAAATTTTATACCAACAGGAAACATTGAAGAATCCATGACGATTATTCGAATTCCTTGCATTGTTTTGAATGTCGTTAATTCAGTGTGAATTGGCCTTAACCTGTGCTCTTTGCTTTTTCGAAGAGTTAAACAGAGAAAGAGAAGGTGCAGCAAGAAAAACAAACGAATCGGGAGGAGTGATGAGGAGAAGCTCAAAGGAATTGAGGAGGTGGTCGGGGACACGGAAGAGAAGAGAAGACGCAAGAAAGACGAAGAAACGAGAGGAAGGGATCCGGAATATAAGTCTCTGCAAGGCCTCACGGTTTCACTGTTGCCTTCTGAGAACTGATTGATTCTCAAAATGTGAAAAAAAAAACATTTCAAGCCAATTCCAAATGTTTTGCATCCTGAATTTAAATATCATAAATTTGAATGAAATCGTTTTTCTTCCGCTTTACTTTCTTCAGCTTCTTTAATAAATAAGTATTGTTTATTAAGTAATAAATATTAAGAATAATTGATTATCGTTAATCAATCAACATTCTATAATTATATTAACATCAACAGATGGCATTACTGAATTTTTTACTATTTCAATACATTAAAAATATTATCATAATTAATATTATTTCTAAATTTTATTTTCTTCTAATCTATATGACTGGTTTTATATGCGTTTAACATATAAAATAATTTTTAATATATCTTTTTTTTTTTACCATGTAACTTTAACAAAATATCGTTTTTTTTATTCAATTATTTATTGTCGTTACGCTATGTTGTATAAAATGAAAAAGAGTTAACGGTAAGTTCAATATTAAACATCTAGTTCATTTACCAGTTTGCCAGCTTTTGTCAACTATTCAGTATGACGACCGGATACGAAGTAGACGTAAACACTAAATACATAGAATATGGAAATGAATGCAATGCTCGTTGAACAGGTCACGAAATTCTTTAGATTGGTCCTGAGACCCAGACGCAAAATAAAGATTTGCTCTGATCGAAAAAAAGGAAATCACTATTCATACGGCTTGGGAAGTACGAAAAATTATACTGGAATCTTTTTTCCCCCCTTTATATTTGAATCGGTGATATTGTCTGGCACAGATTACACAGTTCCTTGTTCCTTATTGCTCGAGTCACACCAGATGGTGTAATATCCTTTGACTTGTATCATAATAAAGAAAGGATGCTGAAGATGATTTTTATATAGGAAAATTTTTGTTTGCGTGATCCATTCAGAACTAATCTTTTTTATTCTTTTTTTTTTCTTTCGATGCTATCCGTAAATTGAAACCTACAAGATATATTTCAGTTATATTTTATATTGATATTTCGATTCTTTCGTAAACAATTAAAAAATTAATTCTTCTTATACAATAATTTATTAATAAATAATAAAATGATTAATATTAATTTAATTATGTAAAATGATATAAAAATCTTAAATACATATCTAGAGACATATATAGAAGTACATATAGTAAGCATATATTACATAATTCGAAAATTTATTTAAAATTCTTTCAATGTCCAAGAAGTCCTCTATTCATTCAGTACTTGCACGGAATTGAAAAGAAAGAAAGGGATCCCGCGCGGAATAGAATTAAGAGCGCTTCTCTCTGAGAAAATAATCATCCAAGAATGTCAGGAAAAATATGATAAATTGTCGTCAAATTTTACGCGCTTAGACTTGGTTGTATAAGACAAATTAGATGTCTACGCGGCATGAAATTCTTTTCGAATAGGTCCTGCTACGAAACAGACGCCATATATATCGGAAGAAGGCAGGGTGGTATGCCTGAGAATGGATGCAGGTCGTTTCGACAACGCAGACAGGTTTTTCCCTTTGAAGTGCAAGAAGAATCCGCCTTCCAGGTTCTCATTCGCTTTATGTACACTTGTTACATATATCGTAGAAAATTTGCCTGGAGGCGATTGAGAACCATCGGCCACGGCGATGTTGGTATTCGGTACAAGGAACTCGCGGCACCCTGTAATTTCGCCTTATATTAACGCACTATACCTCGGAAACTGCAAGTTACTGACCGCATTGCGGTACTTGCACCCCGATTCGTATCCATAGATCGGTGACTGATCAAAAAACTTGAACATAAATTACCACTGTTCTTCCTGTACCGGATTTTTCTGTTGCTGTTCGAACTTCGCCAGCCTTTAAAGATAGAATGAAATGATTGAAAATTATAAGGATCCGCTGTGATCGTTAGAACCAGGAGATATCGATCATTCGTATCCATTATCGTTAATATCATTTTTTAAGTGAAGTTTAAGTAGATTAGGTAGGCTATATATATAGAAAATGTTTACAATTGTTACGTGAATACAGAAGATGATTTCCATATCTAATTGGATCTATTATAAAAATCAATAAATATTTCGATGTTATTGAAAACTTAATGCCAAAAAATATGATTCGGAAAAGGATTATGTATGTTTTGTTAAAAATATTTTTTGTGCTTTTCTTTTTGAGATTACATTATTATTGGAAAATTAGAGAAAAAAATATAGATATTGAGATATTGAAATGAGTTTGAAATTTCTTTTAATATTTATTAATATTATATTTATATCTACCATATATTAGAATGTTTGATTAAATTGAAGAAAGAATGTTTAATTCCAGATATTAAGATTCAGAACTTATCAATTATATTGCATTCATTATATTGCATGAGATTGCATTGATAGATTGCAATAGACATAATAGATAGAGATAAAGAAAAAAATGTAACCAAATCTTTAAAATGCATTTAAATAATTAACTAAAAATTTTTTTTATAATCATATTTTGAATATTTTTTGTAGCTTTTTAAAGCAACTGTATAAAAAATCGAAGTGTCAAATTCATCCAGTGAATAAGGTTATTATAATAAGTTTAATTATAAGCCAGTCAAATGCAGCTTTGTAACATAACCTAATCATGAAATCTACAAATCGGATGCTGGCAGACATTTTTATCAGTTCACCAAAGAGATTAAGAAGCATGTTGTAGGCTTACACATGTTTTAGAATAGTGACGATTCGCAACGAAACTGTTTGTCACAATGATTCGCGCCCGACATTACGAAAGAAAACAAATAGAAGACAGCTGTCGCGATCATAGAAATGAAACGAGACAAGATGAGCTTATTTGTCTTTTTCCACCCGGCTATGATGTGTCGTTTAGAAGTGTACCCTTGAGTACAGGCCTTGTGACATCGAGGACATAAGTTATATGCGTGCGTGTGCAAACGTATACATATAAAAATATTAAGAGAATAAGAGAAATTTAACAAAGAAAATTGATATTTTTGATACAAAAAAAGATATATTTAATATGTTATATAAAATATTAAAATAAAATTAAAAAAAAATATAAAGAAAAATTTTAGAAAAATATATAGCAAAAAATTTGTAATAATAAATACATAAGAAGATATTATTTGAGAAAGATATTAAAAGTATATTTATAAATATTAAATTATCTTAAAAAATTTTTTCATTATTTGCAGTTTAATAAATATACAATATGGATTATTTTTCATTAATACTCTACTGTTAATAACTCAACTGTTATAATTAAATCAAAATCTTTTTGGAAAAATAAAATAATAGAAGTACAGAAAGATAGAATTTTAAAATTAGGATATTTTACATTAAGATATACAAAAAAATTAATAAATAATAAAATATTATTGAAACAAATAACTATAATTCATTTTAATTATTATTCTGGAAATATAAAATCATAAAATTTTTTGAAAAAGACAGATCTTATTATAATAAAAAATTAAAAATAAAAATAACATGACATTAGAAAAAAATTTCGCCAAAAAAAATGCGAATTGTATAAAGAAAGAAAAAAGAAAAAAAATGGAATGAACAAACGGAAATAAGATTGAAAGAAAACGCGTTCGAAAAAAGGAGGAAGTTCACAAAAGGTGTAAAGAAAAGAACAAGAGAGGAAAGGGGCCGTCGAAGGCATGGATAGGAGGGGAGGGAGGGTGTGGAAGAAGTGCCAGAGTTCGGAGCAAGCGTGAGGGCTATACACGAAAGGTTGGGCAAATATGTGCGTATGTGTACATGTATGTTGCCATGTATAGTGTGATGTGTTCCTGAACACACTGCGTGCGCTATGCGCGGCGTCTGTCCTTGCGTCCTGCCTGAGCACACTTTGGTTAGTTGGTAGTTGCCATGCGGGACACCGGGTTCGTGTGTTGACGTCATTCTATCTCCCAACAGACGAGTTAATATTGATAACTAGAAGTTGAATGTCGGGATGAAGGGACATGAACTCGAAGCGAGGCAAATAATTACAACGATAGATGCGTGTTTTGCAAATTATACCACATTTTTGCCAATATTGAATCTATCAACGGTATTGAATAAGTATACATGCGATAGTATTAATTTAGAAGAAGACTAATATAGAATCATCAATCAAAATTTAGACTTTGAAATTGTACATTCTAATTAAAGATATGCTATTAATAAAACTATGACTGCGAACCAATGAAACAATGTGTACAAAAAAGGGTGACCAGTTAAAGATCATTCTCAAAAAGTTTTTAACAAAAACCTAAAATAAATAGAAGTGAATTTGAACCATCTTTAATTTCTGAAGTAAGATTATACAAGGAAAATGTCAATAAACTGGAAATTACTTTGTTATTATATTTTGCCAATATCTACGGTTTTTATAATTTTATTTGTGGAGTAAATACTTTCTCACAAAATTATATTTATGTTAAAAGTGAAATAGAGATAAAAATGTAACATAATGTCATTGTGTATAAGTTATTTCGAATAAATTAAAAAATGTGTTTCAAATATTTATTTAAATTTGCCATAATTTGAAAATTATGATTAAATGAGGCTTATATAGTTTACTATATTCAAATATATAATTTGAAATGTAAATATAAAGAAAATATATATACGATTAAGTGAAAAGTATATAGAAAAAATAATATAAATATGATTAATATAATATATATTAATTATATTTATTTATAATTATATATACTATTCCTAAAAAATATTTTATTTGTAATAAGAAAAGAAAATTATATATTAAAATTTAAGAATCGTACCTAAAGTTTTGTTGTTGAAGATATTCAAGTCTTTAATATTAAAGGATTAATAATAATATGATCATCATTTGAACAAGTATAAATTTCCATTCGAAGTCGATTTTTCCTGAAACGACTTGTTAAAGGAAAAATTTATCGGTAGGTTTAAAGTCGGCTCTTCTTAGTTGCTTTGCCATTACTGCAAGGCAAATATAGGGAAATGGGACCAGAGCTGATGATATGTCAGAAGGGAGGATCCAGTTTGCGCGAAACGTGTAGTTAATCAGGACTTTCCAGGTCAGATACGAGGCGCCTGTTAAACATTAAATAGATGATACGGTTTTATTCTCTACTTTCTTGATAAGTAGACGAGATAGATATATACATAACATGAATTCTAATCTGAAGAACTTTATCTAGCAATTTATTATTTTTAAATTAAAATTTTTATTTATACATAAGATTAATGATATCTATGTACGATTAATATTAAATATAAAATCAAATTAAAATATTATTATATATATATGAATATATAATAATATATAATATATATATATATATATGACATTATAACTATTATTAATTTTTATAAATATAGTTTGAAAGATACATAATGTATTTTTCCGAATAAAAAAATCAATATACCTGCCATATATATTTCTATTAATTTCAAAATATACTTAAATAAGTATTTTACGCAATAGATATTTTGTTACGCTTTTCTCATACAACATGTGGCGCCGATATAAGTATCCGGTCGATTGTTTCTCCCGAATATTTTCTTTCGAAAAGAGAAAGCTGACCCTTTCAAAAAGAGTTTTGCCGTTACCTTATACCTTTTTAGGTTACCGGATCCATGAATGAGAAAGATGATATTGATGCAAAAACTTCAACAACACAAGATAGCTGCTAACCTCAAAATTATTGTTCACAAATTCAATAATTTTTTTATAATCGATTAACACGTTTCAAAAAAGCAAAAAATAAATATATTTTTATATATATTTAATATATTTTTATTTATATATTTTTTCTGATATTTAAATTTTGATAATTATTGTACTTTCTGTTTATTATGATAAGTATTTATCGCAAAGTCGCGAGAGAATGTGCCTACTCTTTATATTTTGACGTATCTTATAACCTAGGGTGAAAACTTGAGTATTGCCTTTCTTATCGTCATATCGCGCAAAATAAAAACGAAATATATATATATAACATGTTAGTGTGAAGAACGGAAATGAATAGAGATGAATAGAGGAAAATGGAAAAAAAGATGTAAATGTGATTAAAAAATGAAAAAAGATAAGGAGAGAAAAATATAAGACCGGTGCATATTCTCTACGCATGCCACGTGTTTCACCACCTGCCTCGACTAGATGTTTGATGGAAAAAATATACACGCGGATCATTTAAATACTTAGATACTACGAGCACGTTTCCTGAAAATAATGAAGTCTTCCTATGAAACGAAGTACACGAATCGAATATTATAAAATATTTACTCAAGGAATATTCAAAATCTTTCCACAACTCAATGATAAATTAACTGAATTTTATATTTGTTTCATATCTAATTTGTTATGAAACATCAAGTATCTTATATTATTATGAAAATTTAATTCAAGGATGTTTAAAAGTAAAATATTAAAATTATATAGATATGTATTACAAGTATTTTGCAAAAATTTATAGCTAATAAATCTTTACAATCTTTACAAATTTCGATATTTATAATTTTAATAATATTTTAAAACAAAAACCAAATATTTCGAATGAAATATTTTTAATGACAATTATTAATGATAAAATCAATTGTAATAAATACGATATAATCTATAAATTTATATAATCTATATTTATTGTGAAATAATAGTGATAAAAATTAAATAAAATGAAGAAATGACACAAAAATAAAATGAAGAGAAAAGTATATTCATATTTTATGAGAAAGAGATAAACAAACTCACCTCTTTCTGGCAAACCGCATATCGATTAATGTTGCATAGTTCGCTGATGGCTATTCGATCCAAAAATAAATTTTAACAAGACACAATTTACTATGATAGATTTTCGTCGGTCGTCGAACTTAACAACATGGCCGAACTCACCCTCAACCGAATAACAAAGATTCGCAACCTCTAAGAGAGAAGATATATGGAAGACTGTATCAAAATACGAACACTTTTAGTGACCTATATATGACACGATAGGATACGACCTATCGAATGTACATGATAGATGTATTACTTTTGTTTACACACAAAACTTGACAGACGGAGTTAGATTTCACGTTGCTAGATTATGGGTCATTCGACATTGACATCATGCGGGGTAATTTCTCGCGCGAAAATTATCGAAAATGTGCATATTAGTGACATCTATTGCAAAAATCATAAACTATGTTATGAAATTTGACGTAATAAGACGTAATAAGACGTAAATATATCGATTAAGTAGAACATGATTAATTTTAACGTAATTATAATTAATTTTATTTATTTAATTTTCAAGAAATTAAATTTTTAATATTTTTTAAAAATGTTCCATATTTTTTAAATATAAAAACAAATACTATAAGTTCTTATAATAAATATATTTTATTTTTATATAAATTTTTGTTGATGAAACGAAAATTATACAAACATAAGATATATATGTTTGTAATCAAAAAGTAATGTAATAAATAAATTATCATATAGATAATTATAAAGAAAAAATTTGATAATACATTCAAATATTATAAAAAATATTGTATCAAAGATTGTTATATATTATTGTGCTATGTAATATTCGTGCTATGTAAAATTTGTTTATATAGAAAGATTTTTGTTATTTGTTTTACTTATAAAAAGTTTATATTACAATATCAAAAATGAAATTTAGATGTAGAATGGTAGATGCAATTGCAATGAGAGACTTTACTAGTGAGTTTAAATATTAAAAATTCATTTATTTCTAACCTTTTCTGTCATGACCATGAATTAATTATAATTAATAAAAATATAATTAAAAAGATAATAATTGTATGTAATGTCAATAAATAGTACTGATTATTTTTGTGTTTATTTTTATATTATTTTTTATATATTAGGAAAAATTAAAGTGAAATAAAATATTAAAATATTATATTAAAATAAAAATATAATAAAAATTATTGCTATTAAAAGTATTTAAATATTTTACTAATTATACAGAAGTATAATAGTATTAAATAAAATTTTATTTCAGATATTGTTAACACTATTTCTCGAATAACAAAACAGTGTACCTTGCGATTAACAACGAACGAGTTATGCTTCAGCGTGAGCGATGATCGAGCATCGATGGTTTGGGCCGAATTAATTCAAACTCATTTTTTTACTGAATATATCATGAATGGTGTCTCCGAAGAACAGAATGAAATTTATTTAGAATTTGATCCCTCTATGCTTGCTCGATCTTTAGGATCTCTACGGATGACCGCGAAAAGCGTTAAAATCAAACTAACTAATAAACGACAACCATGCCTTACATTAGAAATTGAATTGCCTTCTTTGAGCATAGAATCAAGACAATGTTTACATGATGTACCTGTCAGAGTGATACCACGTCGTGAATGGGCAGAGCATCAAACACCAAATATTCCTGAATTTGATGTATAAATAATTTTTTTCATATATTTTATTTTTTTTCAATTATTATCAATTGTTTTTTTAATTATTTTAAATTAATAATGTTTTTTTTCAATTCGATTTTTATAGATTTCAGTTGATATGCCTCAACTTAAACATGTAAGAAATATTGTAGAGAGAATGAAAAATATGAGTTCATGTTTAACATTAAGTGCCGATAAAACTGGCACATTTATATTAAAAATTGAAACAGATAGTGCCACAGTATCTACACATTTTCAAGAATTGCAAGTTTGGAGTTGCAGTCAACAAAATCAAGATGAGATATCAGCTATTATAGATATTAAAAAATTTCTTATGTTTTTGGCTTGGGATATAGTACATCCTGATGGTGTAAAATGTAATATACTTCAAAATAGAATGGTTAATTTGTTTTTACATTTAGCAGATTATCTTAAAATATATTATTTTCTTTCCTCAATAACTATTTAAATTGTATTAATTTTAACAATAATATTTTAATATAATATAAATTTTTTATTTTTTATACAATGCTGTTGTCTTTTAAAACACAAAAACAATTGGTATAAAATGTACTTTTTGCATCAAGATTTTTCATTGTACAATTATAAAAATTCGGTGGCTAATATTAATTGTATGCTAAACTGAAGCTTCGTTCATTTTCTTGTCTAAAATTTTTATGCATCTGTTCGATCTGTTGTATTTTTTGACTAAGCAAAGTTGTTTGTTGATCTAACCATTGCAAACTATTCATATGTGCGTTCAATATTTTGCCAATTTGAACGATTGGGTCGCTAGAATCTTGAGTGCGATTAGCTTGATTCAAATGTTCAATTATTTCCTTTAAATCTTCCGACATTCGTTTTAATTGCGTATCAAGATCTTCTGCTAAACGATACGTATATTCTCTTTCTGGATCAGAGACTGAAAGAGTTGATAATCCTTTTTCTAATTCTACTAAGCAATCTTGTAATTCTTTTTGTTGTCCAACCTGTAACATAATTATGAACAACATTTTATATTTTTATTTTATTATAATTTTATATTTTAATAAACATGAAAAGTTACTTACAACATAATCTAATTCATGTTCTAATTGCTGTTGCTCAATTTTGACTCTTTCTACTTCTTCATTGAGTGCTACTATTTTTTCCCCATTATTTATAAGTAATTTATCCCAATCATTAACTTGAGCAGCTTGGTTCACAAATACTTTCTCTTGCTCTTCTAATTCCAAAGTCCATTTATTAATGGATTCTTCAAATGAAGTTATGGAAGCAGGTTGAACTGCGGATGAACTAACACTAAAATGTTTCATTTAATAACTAGAAAAATACTATGTGTAATAAATTATATAAAATAATACATACGTTGTAGTTGTCGTTCCTAATGATGCTTGAGTACTTGTAAGACTTGTGGTAGCAGCTGTTTGATTTAAAGAAAATCCTGTTGTACTGGTTACGGTTGTACCCGTGCCAAAAGTAAATCCTGTAGCTGCAGAAGTTGTACCACTGACACTTAAAGAAAAACCTATAAAAATAGTGAAAAAAAGGAAAAATTATTTTTATAAAATAAGATTAAATTGTGTCAATATATATTATAAAATTTAATAATTTATTATTAATTTTTACCTGTTGCTGTTGTAGTTGTATTTGTTGTAGTAGTTGCAACAGGTGTTGCAGAAAGATTAAATCCAGTTCCTGTTGTCATTATGTTTGGAGTACCAAATGTTAAACCAGTTGCAGCAGTAGATGCAGTAGCTTCACCACCTCCCAAAGTAAATCCACCAGTAAGTGGTTTGGATGCAAAAGCTGTTGTTATTGCCGTTGTTGTTGTGGCAGTTGTAGTACCTCCTAAACTGAAACTTAGAGTACTTCCAGCTGGTGCTGGTACAGAGAATCCTGTAGGTGTCGTAGTAGTAGTTGCAGCAGAGGTTATACCAGTACTTGTTGTTGTACCAGTACTAAATGTTAAACCTGGTGTCTGTGCAACTGTAGTACTTGCAATGGTAGCATTTGGTGTTCCAAAACTAAAACCAGTAGCAGGAGCAGTACCTAAGCCACTTCCAAATCCAGTACCAGGTTTAGTTTGTGCTGGAATAGGTGTAAGTGAGAAGCCTGTTGGTTTTGCTGCATCTCCAGCACCGGCAGCTCCAAATGTAAAAGCTAAGATGTATATGATATTACAAAATAGTTTTATTTTTTAATATATTTACATAATAATCACAATAAATATCAAGATATACTTGTGGTTGGAGCACTACTTGTAGGTGTAGTATTGGCCTGAGATTTTGAAGCATTGTATGTGAAACTCATTTCTTCTTTATATATTAATCCTATAAAATGATATAAATTTACAAATTTTAATGCATTTACTATAAATATTTTGTAAAAAATTTATATAGAAATTATTATATCTATCATAGCTTCATAAATTTTATAACTAACCTTATTCGTTTTAAATGTCATTGACTATAATACAAGTATTCGAATAATAAACATTCGATATTTAAACTAAAAATAATAAACTATTTTTAGATATTTACGTATATTACAATTTTGTACTTTATAATTACAAACTATTCTATCTTTAAAATTGAAATTAAATAAATCCAAAATCTTAACCGTGACACATGCTTTACCAACCAACAACCAATAAAGAGCTAGATCAAGTTAAATTCAAATTAATTGAATGCAGTGCTCTCTATCATATTTACTTCATGTTAACAAATAGCATTATAGTGATGATATAAAGAATTTTTTGAAGTTTAAACAAATTATTAATAAATTATTAAAAATTTTTAAATTAAATTATTCGTAATAATTAAATTTTTAATAATTATATTAGTTATTTATTAAAATTATAAAAAAATATATCATGTATATGAAACAAGTAAAAGATTATAATAATTACTTTCAGTTGTAAAAGAAAATTATCAATATCATATAATGTGCAAATAATAAGTAAAAGTGCGCGACAAAATATATTTCATCATTAAAAATATATTCTATTTTAACCTAACCTCTATTTGATATTATACGCATTTTTTTTATCAATATATTATAGTCATTATATACATTATGTTTTGTGTTTTAAAAAGTTATTTAAATTATAATATTAATATTATATGATAAAACAATGTGTCATGTCTAAATAAAGTGTATATTTATTCATATACAAAATGTGAGCAAATATTTTTACTGTTTAATTGGTTTATATGTCCAAGATTTGTTTTAGATCTCTAATCAAAATAACGTTTGTCTACAAAAGTTTATATGTTACGGACTAAGCAATAGTTTACATTTCATGGTGGTTCTGTGTATTAAAGAAACAGTTAGTGGTATGCTATAATTCATTTTTTCTTAGACTGAATCATTCAGTATTTTACGCGTGAAGCTTGAATATCCTATATAAGAAATAGTGTTGTTTATATATATAATTTATAAAAATATATTCGTAAAATTGTACTGTGGATATACATATTTAAAAATAGGATTGTAAAGATTTGTGTATTATAAAAAATAAACGAAACAGTTCCGAAAAGCGAAATGTAAATTGTACATCAATTGTATGTACATAATTGTGTTAACCACATCAATTTAAAAGATATATTTCTAAAGAATAAAATTTCAAATTAGTGCTCTAAAAATTCAAAAAATTAAAAATTTTTTTATATTTCGATAATCGATTAATTAAAATTCTTCTGAATATTCGTATCGGTATTTTAAGATAGGAAGTAATCAGCCGCTTTATCAACATGGGATTTCAGAATAGTTTTTTCTTATTTTTTTAGCAGATGAATGACCCAGTTTCGAAATCATGGTTAATATGGTGATAACCAACTGAAGTTGTTTGAAATTAAAATGAACTATTTCATATACGAAATACGGCTATCTTCCAAGTTTTTTTCTTAACATACCGAAAATATTATTCTTAAATATTAAAACATAGAATACAATTGCGAATTTTATTTATCGATATAATTGTTTGATCAAAATGTCAATAATTATTATATTATGCGTGAATTTTTATCTCATGAACATTGTTCAGAGTTCTACATTAACTACACCCCCGCAATCGGCAGTGGTTGTCGCTTTTGAAGATATCTATGATTTATCTTTATTAGCCAATACTTTATCAGATCAAGGGATTGATACTACATTAATTATACCAGCATCCAACGAAAATGAAGTTTACGAAACTTTAATTGATGTTGAGGTACTAACAGTGAAAGTCGAAATTAAAGAATCAACGTATTCTGAAAAGAAAACGATTCAAATCTGTGAGGCTTTATTAAAAGATGAGCAAATAGCAAAAAAGATACAAGAAATTCAACCTACTTTTACAGTATTTCCTGCACTCAGGTATATTTTATACATATACATATATAAAATATATTTTTTGTTCCTTAATATTTTATTATTTATGATCTTTTGAAGAATTTTCGAAAAATTAAATATTAAATGACTACATAAAATTCATAATTATATTGAATTTTTATAATTTCATATTAATAATAAAAAAAATAGTTATCTTAAAATGAGATGCTTCATATAAATTAATTGAACAATAAAATTTTTAATTCAAAAATTTTTAAATATTATTGTGTTATTTATTTTTCATTTTAATTTTAAGATTAAGATTTGTTATTTTAAAATTAAGAATTTAATTAAAAATTTTTAAAAAATCTATTACATTTTTCAGACATGATGGATGTTTATTACCATGGGCAAAAACTGTTGAATCTATTCCGGTAATATGGACGCGCAATCGAGAAGAAGAGATATATGTATTTGAATGGACTGGTGCTGCTTTATCAATTCAAAATACAGGATTTTGGACTAGGTTATGGACGAATATGTCAAGAAGATCAACATTTTACACAGTTCGAGACGAATATATAATATATGCTCTTCGGATAGTGGGAAAATACTTGCCACACACCAATCTCAATTTAGATAATTTATATGATGATGTTCATCTTATTCTTTGGGGAGCTGATGTTATCTTACGTTCAGATTTTGCACCGCTGACCCAATTGATAGTGGAAGTAAGTAATATAAAAAATATTTTTTATATTTTATTCTTTATTCTAATTCTTTTTTTATTTTAATTTTATTCTTCTTTTTCTAATAAAATATTTTTTAACTTGATTATATGTTTCATATTTAATTAATTTGTTTATTTAATAATTTGATTGTATGTTTCATATTTAATTAATAAAATTATATTTACAATAATTTTAGAAACTTGAAAATTAAAAAATTAAACAATTTTTTTAATATAAAAATTTTTTATCTTAAAATAATCTTTATTTTTAATTATTATATTATATCATGATATGACTTAAAAAAAATTTAAATGATAATATAGTTATTTAAAATATAACAGAGAAACTAAAAGTTCAAATTCAAATTTCAATTCAGTAACTTAATTTCTTTTATTTTTTATTTTTTCTATATGATTTTTTAATAATATCATATAACATTCTTAATAATATCGTATAACATTTTTATCTTTAATTTACGATTAAATATTATAAAAAAAAAATGTTATTTATTATTTTAGGTTGGTTGTCATCATTGTAGAGGCCCACATCCATTGCAAAATGATTTACATAAAGCATTAATTGAGTTTCGATTGGGTACCGTTGTAGTACTTTTGGACGAAAATTATGAAACATTAATTAAAGAGCTTGCATGGAAATTACCACAGGGTAAAGAAGGCCAAGCAGTGGTTTGGAAAAATATGAAATGGCAAAACTTGAATGAGAATTTACCGGAAAATCTTTTTGTCCATCCGAGAATTGATCGGCAAGATTTAATAGGTAGAAAAAAAGTAGAATAAAATTTTATAATCTTCATATTGAATTTTAATAAATTTTTAATTAAACTTTCGAATAATTGCTCTATTCTTTTTTTTAATTTTAAAATTTTTTTTTATCTTTTTTAAATGAAAAATTCTTTTTTTAATACTTTGTATCACATTATTTCAGGTTACGGACGTACAAGAGTAGTATTAAGTCATTGTGCAGATACAGAGCTTTTGGAATCTGCATTTCATGGAAGTCCAGTAATATGTTTTCCTAGAAACTCTTACGAAGTTAAAAATACTGCACGAGCGATCCAATTAGGTTTTGCACGTTCCGTTGAAGAGATTCATACTTTGTCCGGCGAGGAAATAGCCAATACCGTGAATCATATTCATGAAACAATGGATTACCGTGAGAATGCTAGAAAAGTTTCTTTAGCCATTCGTGATAGAATAAATCCTGCTGTAGATAGATTAATCTATTGGCTGCGTTATATGGCCAGAACTAAGGATTGGAATTTGTACTTTTTAATGCCAGTTAATTCAGTAAAAACAATGAATGAGGATCTTCAATTTTTTCTTGGTCTCTTTGTAGGAGTTGTAGTAGGAGCATTTTCTACAATTGGTTGTATGTTAACAAGATATTTAATTATATCTAAAAAAGTGCAAAGATCAAAAGGACGATATACACGATGAAAATGTAAGTGAATCGGAAATGAAAAAAGAAGTGGAACTGATAAAAAGGCTAATTACGATCATTTTTCGCATATGTATTTATATAAATGCACGTAGAGTACAGGTACATACAAATACAAATGGTACGAGCTAGGGTTTATCTCATTGCTAATGAAGAGATGTAACTATTATGAGAATATTTGATTGATAAGAATGATTGATGATTGATTGGAAAAAGCTAGAAAGTACGATAGTAGCATATTATCGTTGACGAGGAGAGAAAAATAAATTACAATTTATCAATACTGCGCTCTGTATGTTGTTTCGTTGCACGAGTGCTCGCTCGTGTGCGTTTATCGCTTAAATCTTTATAAAAGTACGGACGAATCGGTACCTATAATTCATACGATTTTCTCTCTCCCTCTCTTTCTCGCTCGCTCGCTCGCTCGCTCTCTCTTTTAAGGCCATGTTCTTCTAATTAAATCAATTGTTTTATTTATGCCATTTGAACAAAGAATGATTTATTTATGTGACGAATATACAAATTGTTTCATTCTATAAAATTCAATACTAAAGTTATGTTTTCAAATTTATTTTTTTAGATTTCAATCAAATAGATTAATATCAAGCGTTTTTTCATCATGTTTTTTATAATGAAAAAAGAATACATATATGTGTATATAAGTATATGTTTATATAATAATTTATATATAATATATATAATATTGCTATATATTGGCATATATAGCAATGTTTGTATTTCTTGAGTATTTAAAAATGATTGATTAATTTTTTGTAATGTATTATTTTAATTAAATATTCATATTTGAAAATTGTTTATTTATGAATGGATTTGTCTACCAATTATTTCGATATAATCGATATTATATTATATAATTCTTTAAAAATAAATCAAAAAACAAGAAATTTTATAAATTGATTATTTTATTTAAAATATGAAATTATTAAATTTTTAAAATATTTAAATATTTTAATTGAAAGATTTAATTTAAATGAAACATTTTGTATATTTGCATATCGTCGTCGTTAATTCATAATAGTTTCATATTAATTTTGCATTATCTCAATTAATAAAAAAAAGAAAACAATTATTACATAAGTACTTATATATATTATATTTATATATATTAGTACTTATATATATTATATATAAAATATAGAATAAACTGATCTTTGTTCTAAAAAAAATTCATAATCTTTATAAAAAAGAAAAATATGAAGTAAAAATCTGTATATATGTATGTATAATATGTATATGTATATATTCTTCGATATAAAGAATATTTTCTTGATATAAAAAAATAGCAGAAGAGAATAAAAAAAAAAAAGAATTGCCTTGTAAAAGCGAAAAATTATCGAGCAATTATAATTGAGAGATCGTGATATATGATCAATTCGGACTTCGTAATTGACTAGACTGTGATCTATCTAGATCAGCGTAGCTGAAATGCGACGAAAAGGCATCTTCCACTTCGCGCAATGAGATATTACAAAATTGTTATTTCCTAAAAAATATAATAAAAGATACCAATGAATATTGATGATGAATAAAAAATAAAGAAATAAAATAAAGAATAAAAAAAAAAAGTAAGAAGAAAATGACAGATCATAGAAAACACAAGAGCAATCACTCTTTTTTAAAAATTCCAGTTTTATCTTCTTCTCCTATTTAATGCAATTTTCAATGAACCTAATTAACATATTTAAATATAGGTGTTTTAAATACAAATTAATGTATTCATGGAACACCTTTGAAGAGTCATTTGTAGAAATCAACACAAACAAAAAAATTGATATAAAAATATTGATTGATTTATTTATTCAGTTATAAGTAATTAAAATTTGTATTAGATGAAGTTAGAATGAGATATGAAATATGAAAATAAACTATCTCACTCTAGTTCCGTCTCATTTCTAACGCAAATTCAAATCGTTTATAATTTAATAAATAAATCTCAATCAAAATTTTTGTATTTGTTTGATCTCTAGAATCAAATTTTCAAAAATGTTATATAAATATATATATATATGTATACATACAATTAGCGAAAGCAATAATAATAATAATATTATTAAACTTTATCAGATATTAAAGTTTACATACTTTAAGAGATAAATATATTGGAGAAAATAAGAAATTATAGAATTTCGCTTATATTTGATGTCAACTTAATTTTTAACATTTTGTTGTTTTAATTTATAATCTTCCACTAATTATACGTATGCTCTTGTGTATATATGTTTATCTATATACAGTGCGGCAGTTACGATTGTAAAATCTACAAAACAGTAAGAAGATAGTATGTACAGTCAATTGTTTTCGAGTCGAGCGACTCGAGGCGAACTGTCAAAAGCGGATATGTATCACTAAAGCGGCCTATTTTTTCTTGCTACATTTCTCTCCGATCTCACTTTTGTAGTCCACCTCATTTCTTATAACTCGTATTATACACAGTTGACATATCGCAAATCGTGTATATTGAGTTAAGAAAGTATTTAGACGCTTGCAAATATGAAGCATAATGTGCACAGATCATATGAGTTATGCTGAAACTTTTGAAATATGATCCCAAGTTATACAATCTGAATAAATAATAAGCTGCAAGTCGTTATAAAATAAACTTCTTCTTATTAAATTACCTCTTATTATTAAACAGTATCTTTTAATCTTTTAAAATTTGTTTTTATTAAAACATGAAATTTATTATTACTTTAAATTCTACAACATAACATTGATGTATCAAAATCAAAAATTGTTAAATATTGAAAATTATGTTTTAAAATTTTTAATTTTAATAAATTTTATGTTATCGTAAATATTTTCAATATTATGCATCTTATTGTTAATTGTATAATATAATTAATATTATTAAATTTTTCATAATCAGAACAATATTTTAAAAACTTCAGCTTAACTATTTATAGCATTTTGTTTTTACATCTGCAAAAAGTATAAGTATATTTTTACCGCTCATTATAGTTCACTTCATATTTAAGTGAAGACAAGGTGGTTCTACATACTAGAGAGCATTGGTATACAATGAGATACCTACACATTGTGAAGGTCTTTACTTCGAATATAAATAAGACTCTCATGGCATACGCAAATATATGAGCACAAACAAAAAAATAAAAGAAAAGAAAAAATATAAAGAAAGGAAATAGAAAAAAAAGAAATAGAAAAAGAAGAATGGTTGTTGAATATGGCCTCATATCTCGTCTATATTACTCTATTTCATTTTCGTGCTCAGAGGCTCGCTTATTCAACATTATCTTATTCACGCGCAACACATGCATGCTTCATACTATCATCATTCTTTCACTCTTTCATTCTCTCTTTCTCTCTCTCATATCAATAAAAACTGTAAATTATCAACATATTGAGTTTCAGCATGAGATCAGCGTGTCGCGAATACTTTTAATTGTTTTCAAATAAAAAATTGATTGAAAAAAAAAAGATTTTTGTCCGAAAGATTTAATATCGATTATGTAAATGGTAGTACAATAGGAATACTATTATGTATTTAACATTATGTCTTTATACAGAATCCAGCTGAATAAGCAGACATGTATAAGCAGATAGAATATTCTTTATGAAAAAAATAAGAAGAAAAAAAATAAAATCAAATTAATTCTAAAATTTACTTTTTTCTAAAAATTAAATGAAATAAATAAAATTAATTCTTTATTTTTTGCTTTTTTTTATATGTAGAATAATTTTCTATTAATAATTCATTCAATCTAGAAATTAATCAATATTATTTGTGCTCGAAAAATTTTCAAATTTTTTTCAAAAATGAAACTTTAAAAAAATTTTGTTTTTCGTTTTTTTTTTCTTATTTTATCCTATGCTCATTTCACATGTTTGCCTGGATCCTATATGATCGAAGCCAATTCCCATAACATTTTTAAATATTCTTTGAAATTGAAGTGATTTCCATATTTTATTCTCAATATATTAACATTTACATAAATAATGATGCACCCGAGAGCCAGACTAGTATAATAAGCCACGTTAATGCATCTTTACAAATATCTTGTACTTACTGTCGCAATGCTAATACTGAGACGATTCCAGTTTTCTGACAAAAATTTTTTAATTGAGATTTCACTTTATAGGATATTCCATTTTTTATTATTACCTTGAATATCTCCATCAAATGTGATTAACAATGTATCATAGAGAAAAATCATTAGTTTTAAATTTATTATTATCAAGATTATCAATTCTTTTAACATTATTTAAAGTTAAATAAAATGTATTACAAAACACATTAAGATTATTTATTGTTTCATGAGATTATTCTTAAGATTATTTAATTTTTTATATATTTTATATTTATTTTTATCATCAAAAATAACAAGAGATATTAAAGGTGATCAATGATATTGTTCTGTAAATTCCAAAATACATATAGATATATTCTTTTAACCATCCGGTATGCACCCAAAATCGATGATTGCTGAAACGCGGTGGACTTACGACACTCTGACTGTCAGGTACAAAATGCACAATAACGAAAACGTGTCACACTTCGTAGCCTCTCGCGGCGGTTTTCTCTACTCGTCTCGCAACTATTTTCCATATCAGAAGCCAGATTAGCTTCGATAAGTTAACTTAAACGGAGAAAATATAAAATACAAAAAAAAAAAAAAAAATTAGAAAAAGAAAAATACAGAGATGGTAGATGTACAGTCTCTACCTTGATTCCATCGCGGCCATGAGAATGGACCATCGTGTATCGAGGGATCATAGACGTTACCTCGACGCGGGGTCATTAAGCACCTTTCGGTAGGTAGGCCGATCGGAATGTAATTTTATCGCTCTTTTTTCTTTTTCTTTTTTTTTTTTTGTTTTCTTCACCGCCTAATTGCACACGTGCTCCTCTCGTTTGTGTCGACACAGCTCGCACTTCACGTGACAACACCAGACAAATCGACAGTTGCATTTTTCTGTCACATCTCGGACTCTCGTTTGATAACCCCGACCGCAGCATAATAATCGACATCCGTCCAATCCAAGAGACGTTCGATTGCATATCCTTCCTCTTGTCCCGGGAATACCGAGCCTGGAATTAAATATAAAAATATGTTACAAAAAAAAAATCAAATGTCTATTGGAGAAATTTGTTGAATCAGAGAATTGTAATTTTGTTATATAAAATAACTTTTTTTATTGGATGGGCATATAAAGATTAGATATAAATTAATAGTTATTTAAATTTCTATCTATATTAATATCCTCTATAACTGCAACCAAAAATATAAAAACGAATTTGAATGAGATAAAATAATAATCTAAATGAATATTGTAGTGAAATTTATCTCTGAATATTTACATTCACTAAATAATAATTAAATCAATCATAATAATTAATTAATAATTATAAATAGGCATTTTTAAAAGTTATCAACAATTTCTTTAATAGCTAATTTTATATATATAGAAATTTCATCAAAATAATAAAACTCTATAGTTTGAACAAAAAATTTCTAAAATAAAATTTTCTCACGTTATATTTTTTTCGCAATAATCAGGACTATCTTCAAGATATACTAAATCCGTTTTATTAGGTCGTTTGAGATCTGGACGGGCAGGCCTCAATCTCGCTGGTCTTCTTCCACCACGTTGTGCCAATCGTACCAAAGCTGCGCCTTCGTGTAATGCGGCTAATGCTGCACCAGCTACCCTAAATGCTGGTAATTTTCTCCAACAAACACGTACGCTGCATGAGCCAGACATTCCTTGGACAATAAAACAATAAAGTTTAGAAAAGCAAAAGAAAATAATTATAAAAATAATGTAATATAAAAAGAATGATATGATCTAAGTATTTAGAATTTTCTTTTGTCTTATGATTTTTAATAACAGAATACATAAAAGGATGCAAGATAAAATAAAATATAAAGTTTTTAACGTATAAAATTATTTCTAAGAATTAAAATATATTTTTATCAAAATAATGTTATTGAAAATAATAGCAAAAGGATCCAAATTAGATATATAAAACAAGATTTAATAACATTTTTTAATTTAATCTAAAAATTTCCATTCATTTTTATAAATTTAAGAATATATTATCTATCTCGTTACAGTTTCGTAATTTAAACAAATATTTTATATTATTCTATGTCATATGATATTTTTATATCTTTTAAACTAATGTAATCTTTTCATACCAAATCAAATAACAAGATATTTTCGGAAGAAAATATATACAAGCAAGGAAATATACTATAAGTTCCACAAGCCTACTAAAACGAACATCACATTTTACCTTTTCATGGCATATTTGGATGCTGAAACAAGTCTCGAGAGAGATTCTTCTACCCATGGATCCATGCATACATGAATGCAACGAGCCAACAGTCAAGCAAGGAAAGGGAAAACAAGGGATTGGTGAAATTCTAAGTCGTTAAAGCGTGAGGAATGAAAAATAAGAGCGTAGATAGAGGGTTTTATCTGTAGAACGCGTTAATGGCTTACCGTGACACTTGCATACGCGTTGCATTCTTGAGCGGACTGCACGCCTGCCAGCTTCACTATCGTGCTTCCTCATTAGCTGGCCAGCCAGCCCTTTCGGTCCATGCAGCACACCCTCTTTTACAGGTTCTTCGCCACTGTCTGACCATTCTCGCGAGAACTTCTCTCCAAAATGAATATCCTGAACAAGAAAAAATATTTTTAAATGAAAATTTGATTTTTTTGTTATAAATTAAATCTGTAATACTATAAATTATTATGTAATGTATGATATTTCTAGCATATTTTTATGAAAATAATAACTATTTTTTGATAATATTTTAAATAAAAATTCGTGATGTGATAATTAAATACAATATTATTTCTCTTGTTTTTAAAAATAAAGTTTGATTTTGAATTTTTATTATTATAATTTATTAGAAATTACAAGATATATCCTCTTGATATATTTATTATTTCCTCATTATCAAATTTAATAAATTTGAAATATGTTAAAGTTTTGCATTATTATTAATCTAACAGATATTTAATATTCAATTTTTTTCTAAACTGATAATTTTTTGATCTTCCAATATCTTTTATAGAAATAATCGAAAAAATTATTTTTAAATACATTTGCAAAAATTGTATATATCTCACAATCTATTGAAAAATTACTTATTATTATTGTATTATATATTATGCAGTATAAGATGATAAGTTAAAATAGTGATAGATTAACAATAAATTAAAATTAATTTATTATTTTTAAAAATTAATTATTTATTTTTTCAAACTCTTTAATGTTGTTAAATAGCATAAAGAATTCTTATTAATAATCAATATTTTCATTAAAGAGATTAAATATAAACCATTTAAATTTATTATTCGCTTATTCATTTAGGCGGGAAAAGAAGATTCATCATAGAAAAATAATTCTATACTATTTTATATGATAAATTAAACAAATTGCCGCCATAATAAATATAATAATAGTTTAATATAAAAATTTATGTATATTTTTTTATTAAAACTATTAATATATCTTCTTACTATATTCATCGCATATATAAGATAACCCCACTTAGTGAATAATACATGAATATTCTTTTTCTAAATTCAAAATCGGAAATGAATCAAATAATCTTTGCAAATTTATTAATATAACAAATCATGATTACCTGCTTTGATAATCTTTTTTTTGTATGATTCAAATGAAATCACAGACATTACACTTCTTTTTTCTATTTCGATCAAAATTTTAGAAGGTAAGAATTCCAACAGAAAGCGCCATCTAATGGCGACTTATCGACGAGAGGTATAACGGTAGCTACAATATTCTTTAGCCAAGCTCGGGATATGACAAAGTCGGCAAACATCATTATTTAGAAAATCTGTCAATGAGTTGGAGTGTAGACGAAATATCCCACGGGGTATGATGCCGCGTCGACTCGTTAAGGAATCCATGTCCGGAACTTGGTTAAAGGCTAGAGGCCGCATAAGTGGACGAGTAGGTAATCCCGAAGGTAAAAGCAGCGCCACTTTTCCGACACTTTTCGCTCCTCTTCCTGCCACGTGAGTTACTCGAGAGCACGTGTCTCCCACCTTCCGTCTTTTCTTTTTTCTTCTTTTTTGTTCCTGATCATCTGTCTAGCCCGCCTTTTTTTCTCGCTGCGCGCTAGTCTTTTCTCTGTTGTCTTTTCTCACGCTTTCCAGTCTTTGTTCATTTTTCTCTTCCTTTCTATTTTGTTTCTTGCTTGTAATTATTCTTATTTTCCTGTGCCTGATTTTCTTGCTATTTTTTTATTTTTATTTTTTTTTTCTTTATTTTCTTTATTCTTTTTTCTATTTTGTCTATTTTATTTTTTACATTTTTTGTTCTTTTATCGTTTTTGTTTGCGAATTTTTTATTATTTTTTATGTATATATCTTTTAAAATAGAGGATTTTTTCTTTTTACTAATTTAAGTTTTACTTTAATTTTAATTTTTAAATTTGTTAATAATTGTCTTTTTCTTTCGATGTTTCATTAATTTTTGTTTGATATCCCTTCATTGATCTGTTTTATACATATTTTCTTTTCATTTTTTCATTTATTTTGCTCATATCTCAAATAATCAATGTCTTTTCTTTCTTATTAATTCTATTATATGATTCTTTAAACTTTCCTTGTTTTCATTTTCCTTTATTCTTTTCTTCAATATTCTATATATCATTTCATTTGTCTTTCACTTATAATCTTTAAAAACTTTCTTACTGCCTTTTGCTTCCCTTATTTATTTTCTTTTTCAATCTTTTCTTACACCATCCTTTCATCAATTTTTTTATTATCCACGATTTATCCTCGAGCTTCGTCTCCAATTGCCCTTTACTTCTCCCATCTTCTCATCCCTCTCTATCTACCATCATTATATCTATCTCTTACTCTCTTGCTCTTCTTTCTCATTGTAGGTATTTATGTTCTTGTGTGCATCACTCACATGCAAGTTACGTGACCGATATGTCGGGCTGTGTGCGGGGACAGGAGGTGGCGGGTTGTTGCAACTTAACAAGCTTAGCCCCCTTAATCCCCTTGTAAGCTAGCAATGTCTACAAGGGGTCAGCCGTACGCATGAAATGCATCCGTTTACAGGACGAGCTTTGTCTTCGTTCCAGGGTTAAGGTTTACGTCGACTGACCGTGGAGAGATCGAGACGACAAATTGGGGATGCCCGTGTGGGGCAGTGCTTCCCCCGTGTACTTACAAGGGAAGTCTCTCTTCTGAAGGGTCAACAAGAGTGAAGTATTATTTTTTGTTTTATTTTGTATTTTCATTTTTTTTTATTTTTCCTATTTTAGATTTTTATAATTATAATTTTATCTATATTATTTTATTCACAACTTTTGAGTTCTTTCAATTAATATATCAAGTATTGATTAACAAAAATGAAAATTTTATTTTTGTTTTATTTCATATTTTTGTTTTATTATTTTATATGCATTTCTTTATATTATTATGTATTATTTTATTTTATATTTTATTTTATCAAAAATTATTTGAAATTCAAATAATATTTCAAAAAATATATTAATGTATGATGTATAAAAATAATTAGCTTTAAAATATTTCTTTTTTATTAAAAAAGTGTAGTTCAATTATCTATATTTTTTATTTTTTAAGATCTATAATTTCTTGACTAATATTTTTTTATTTTTTATAGTAAAAATTTGCATAATAAATTAATTCAAATTTCTTTGTATTAAATTTATATTTTTACAATAATTACATATCTTTTATAAAATAATAATATTCCATTTGTCACATATGGAAAATTTTTTAAAAGGATTATTTCTCAAACATAAAAAAAGGATAATAATTTTAAAAATCTTTGAAAAAAAATATAGATCTATATTTTTTATTCAGATTTTTTTAACAATATATTCATTATATACCTATTACCTAATATTATATAATTGTATAATATTTATATACTATCACATTACATTATATAATAGGATACTATACTAATATTTAAACAATAATGTATATAATTAAATCATGAAATTATAAATAATTTTATAATTAAATTATTTGGAAAAATTATAAATTTTATCAGTTTTAATGTATTTTTCCAAAATCTAATGATTTATTTAAAAGAGATTTATTTTAAAAAATGATTTATTTAATAAAATTATTCAATTTTATAACATTTTTAACGAACATTGTATTTTCTAGAATTCATTCATTCAAAAAGAGATTAATCTACTAATCTTATAAGAAGTTAACGATTATCGATTTTAATATATAAAAAAAGCCAACAGTTTGTTTCCTGCATCGATAAGGAGTTTGTTCCCTAAATCGTTACTAAAAACATGAAGAAAAAATATTATTACATACATATTTCGTGCCTGTTCTCCTCAATCCTGAAAGAGTGGCAAATTTTAATTGTCGTTTATTTCGGTATGGAATTTTATTAAGTTCTACGCCATCTATTTCGATTGATTTACAATCAATAATAGTAAGAATCAAAAAATAATAAGAATAAAATTAAACCAACAACAAGTTTCATGTTTTCATGAAATTGAAAACTTCGCCTTAAGCTAAGCCACTAACCAATGGGTAATTCCACTGGCTGGCATGAGTTCCCTCGCTTAATTAACGAACGTTGCGTAAGAACGAATTCGTTAAAGCGAATAGAAATTAATTAAATTGGCCTTTCGAGCCGTGAAATTAAAGTGTAAAAGTATTTTCATGTATTTGTAATTTTTTTTACACACACACATATATATATATATATATATATATATTATGATATATATACGAATGTATGTATATTATGGTATGTTGATAATACAATCGATTAAAGAATGAATCATTATGAAAAGTTAACTGGAAAAGGAAAAAATCTTTTCATTTTACTTAATTGTCGATTTTTAGACAAATCAAGTTTGAAAATTATTTAAGTACATACGAAATTGATTAATTTTATTAATTTTTTATTATTAAAATATATGTTTATAGTATGTTTATAGTAAAAGTTTAAAATATAAGTATATGTTTATGCAAATTTAAAATTTTATAAATTATATTATGAAAATATAATTAAAATAAAAACCTGTCTTGCTTTAAATATCATAATTGCATTGGATATTTTTTGCATTATCATGTGCATTTTGTAAATTTTTGTTATAAAATGTTTTATAAGAAATAAATTATGAAATAAATACTTTCGATTATCATTTTCTTATATTTCACGTTTAAAATAAAAAATTCTATAAGTTATCGAATTGCAAATGTACTTCTGATATAAATGGGACGATATTTAAAAGGCAAAATAGATCTTTATTTCAGTTTTCTGTAATTGTGTATAAAATTTTAAATTTGCACATATATACTCAGTCTAATAATCTAATTAATTAAAAAAAAAACAAAACGACATAAATAATGTAATTTCTTATTGAATTTTTTCTATGTTTTTATATTATATTTTTATATTGAATCATTAAAAAAAAGAAACATTTAATTGTTCAAATAACACTTAATTATTTGTTATAAACAAACTATAAATATATAATAATTAAAAAAATAAAAATAAACATTCTTCTATCTCTAAAAAATGAAAATAATCTTCTTTAAAGTTTCATTTTATTGAAAGTTAATTTTTCATGTATTATATAAATGTTGAATTTACTTAAGAATACCAGTGAAACTACTTAACATTCTAAAAAATAAAAAGACATAAGTTTGGGAATTAAAAAACAAAGTGAATTGCATTTATATTTATGGTTATCTTTCAAAAGAAAATAGAATACAAATAGGGGAAATTACCTCGCTACAGCCGCCCCATTGCCAATTATTCGGATGGCGTGTTCTGACCCGGTTGTCGCACGAGCAATCGGTGAGTTCGCCCCTGGAACAAGCTCTGGTGACGCTATAAGCAACCCCTGCCGCCGATATTGCATATACAAATGCTGCTTCGCGACTGTCTGCAAAGATGCATTGGAATTTCTTTGTTACAATGCAACTTTTTCCATTTTTGAAACTTATTCTAAGTAATTTCGTTCTAATAAAAAAAGAAAATTGCATTTGAGTTGTCAAAGATTCTAATTATTATGATTTATAATTACAGAGATAAAATTATTTCTAGATAAAAAAAATAGATATCTTAATTGCTTCAATTTCCAAAATTGATCATTCTATCTAAAGGATAATACGCCTGGATAATTAATAAATATTTGTTTAATTAATTTGTTTAATTTGATTTGTCAATATTAATATCCTATATATATATATATATATATATATATGTTCATAACTTATAAAGTCTATATCAATATTTGTGTTGTGTATATAGGATATTAATATGTTTATAGAATAAATACAAAAATTAATATAAAAAAGTTTTGATTTAAGTTTTGATTAAGTTATAAGTAACTGAAATTTATGTTAAATAAAGTAACAATATGATAGAAACAGAACAATTGTTTATAATATACTTATTTATATATAATATACTTAATAAATATTTTTCATTATAACAATGCACAATGATAACAATTATATTATGATAATTATAAAATAAAAAATAAATAACTTAATTTAATAAATTAATAAAAAATTAAAAATAAATATACATATTACTTACATATTATTATATTTTTCTAATTCGTATTATGGCTTTACATTGCATCTATTTGCATATATTTACTATTATATTTACTATTTTTTGTTTTCAAAAATTCATTATCAAATTGAATTTCTATATTAATTTATCATTGATATCTATAAGACATCCATTATCATGTCATCTTTGCACTCCGAACTTTCATCTTATCAAGAATTTCCATCATGTCTAAGCTTTATTCTCTTCAAGATTGAGCTTTTACTTACTGACTAGCATCACGCCGCCAAAAATATTATCCGGATTTTCCGAGGTGATGGAGCAGTTCCATCTTGCCGATCTGAACTGATGCTGACACTCCTCAATCGCCAATCTCGCGCCAGCACTTACTGCCTGTAAATAAAAACCATGAAAGCTACGAATAGAAAAGTAAAATAGTAATGTGAATATGTTTTTATATGTATATATATGTATATATGTACTTTCCATTGATTGATTGAGTGACATGCAAGAAACGGATGTACAAATAACTTGTCTGATATTAGCTTCTGATTAGATTCGTTTAATATTGAGTCTAATATAACGAAACCGATATTAGTGAATAACATATTAATATATAATAGGATCTATTGATCTATTGGCGTGTAATTATAATGGCAGATAGTTGAAATTGATACGATCTTGATCACTGTAATTAATACTGATTAGTTGTTTTTAATATTAATGTTGGATTTATTGAAGATTTGAGTATTTTAGAGTAATTTATGATTTTTGTAAAAATTATATACATGGAAAATTAGAGTAAAATTAAATTGGAAAGTTTCTGATAATTTTGATATTAAAAAGTTGATATTAAAGATAATTTTTTTAAAATTCTAATTATTCTATTCTTTATAAAAGCATTTAAACAAATTGTTTCTAAATACAATTAAAAATTAATTGTTTTTATATTATAAATTTCGTCAATTTATTTATTTAAAAATTATGTATTTATCTAAAATAAAATGCATTCATATATTAAAATCAATGTAAAAATATGTACAAAAAAATATATATATAGAATTCAAACACAAATTTCATAAATATAAATATAATTATAATAATGATTATAAACTTCGATTATAAACGATTTATAACTTCAAATTACGAAATTATACTAATGACGTCAATCATAATTCGCAATAAATATGAATTAAATTTTTCTCAAGCTTCAATATTACCTTTAATTACAATTTACAAAATAACAATATATGTATATATATATATATATTGTTATAAAATTATTATATAAAATAGATTTTTACACATTCATACATCACAATTTCATTCCCATACTTCAAAACACTTGTAATTTAAGTTAACAAAACATCGATTCTTTATAACAGTAATAAAGATTTTAACAATTTTAACAAAAAGAAAGAACAAAACGTAGAGTCACAGTCGACATTTCGATACGAAACAAATCGAGAATGATTCGACATATATCTGGTTAATCATGCGGGGATTAAACGTCCATCGCGGTATCGTTATGAATATTCATACGGAACCCTTTTGTCGGTAACCAGAACTCGGAAAAGCAAGACGACGGTCGGCGGCATTCAAAGAGATATATCGAGCCTTGCGTTTACCTAGGCACCGGCTTCTAGACGATCCCGACCCCTGCCCTTCCCCACCACGACAAGATTTGTGCATTAGGCAGAGGTAAATGCGATTTTGGGCAACTAGTCGTCTCGTTTTTTTACCGCTCACCATATAAGCATGGTGGATACTATTACTAAATCGCGATAAAATAATTTCAATTTTTAGTTGGTACTACTACAACAATATTATATGTTGGTACTTGATTAGTTTCTTATGATCGATACTTTTTATGATTGATGCATATCATAATTAATATATTAATTAATATCGATAAATTTGTTTAAAAATTAACTATTTATAAATTTTTAATTAAATTAGATTTTAAATATTATAAATTTAAACATATTTATTTTATAAATTGATGGAACATGAAAGTCGAATCCTATATAAGATATTCATAAAACAATGAAAAATATATTATAATGATTTAAAAGTATAAAAGAATAAATTCCTCGATCTTCTTATATTTTTTTTAAATATATTATATTCTTTTCTCTTTAATAAAAATAATTATCCCTATATTAATTTCAATTTTTATCGCAGATGGCGTTGAAATGTCATTTCGAAGCAGTATGATCAAATAGACAACATAATAGATTTATGATATTCAAATAAGTAGATGATATGAAATTATGCTACAAATCGTAAGACAAACTTATAGTATATAATATATAATATATTTATATATAAATTTCATCGTGCTCAAAGATTGTTTTAGAGTAAAATACGATTAAATTCATTTTTTCATTTTCTGTGAAAAATTAATGCAAAGTTGACATAACCTTCTATTCTTTGTACTATAAAGTCGATCTCAAATATAAAATTTAATTTTAATAGATATTGTTGAATTTTATTGTTTTTTTAATTATACTATGAATTTTGTGTTGTGAACTAATATCGATTATGATAATAATGCGATTGTGTTAAAATGTTTTTTAATAAAATATTTTTTTCTTGTTTTTAGTGAATTTTTGACTTTAATATCGACTTTCAATGGAGGTAGAATTAAATAATATAAAATAATATGAGGAGAAAGTTGGAGGAAATGATTGGAATAAGATTTGATGATGTTGGTTGGAATTTTTAAAACTGTGTTTCGGATTGTACCACTTGAAAGTAATGCATAATTAAGAGACTTTAATCGAAAATTTTAAAAGACTTGTAATTTTAAAAAATCTATTTCACATACACACACAAGGTATGTTTATAAATTTTTTTAAAAAATTAAATTATGAAAAATTTATTTATTTCATATTTATATGTTTTGCAGATAAATATAATATATTTTTAAAAAATTTATATCAAAAAAGTCTGTACTTTCAAAAAAGTTTCAAGCATAAATCTGAAATACACATATAAGATGGAATCTAATATTATTACTATAATTATTTTTCTTAATTAACAGATCAAAATTTTGTATTATCAAAGATGATATGATTTCGAGTGACTTTAAGTAATATTTAAGTAACATCTAAGTAATATGTTTTATATTAATTTAAAAATTAAATTTGTTAAAGTTTATAAGATTATAAAATTTGTTAAATTTAATTTTTTATTTACAATTAAATATTATAAATTTATTTCGGTATTTGTTAATTGATAATTAAAAAAAAAAATAAAAAACGAAAAAAATCAAATTACTATAAGAATCTTTCGAAATTATATTATCAGTAAAAAAAAATTTTATTAATCTAATAAATATTAGTAAAGTAATTGAAATAATTATAATATGTACCATTTAGGATAGTTGGGAACTATATAATTCACCTTATATGTTATAGATATTTTGTCATTTTAAACTAATTTATGAAGTTTCACATGGATCCAAAGCTCGATGCGAGATCACAGAATTCGCGACTTCATTTCCCGACTGCGAGCCGTCTCGAAAGGAGGTCGTGTAGGGTTCACTGAAGACCCTGACTGTTCCAGAGCTCGAGTATTAAATATTGCAGGCGCGGCAAACGAAAGCTACAACTTGACCGCTGCATTCCGGGAGTTCTTTAGAATCGCGCGAATTCACCAGTGCACTCGCGTCATTTTACACGGACGTTTAATTTCCCCTTCACGATCCATGATTATTTTTTAACCCTCTGTAATGTCGTGTGAGTTGAAAATTTACACGTATTCCATATGTGTATTTTTTTTAATTTTTGCTATCTAATATATATTTTGAAGTAATAGGAATTTTTCAGTTAAAATTTTAAATGAATTAAGATTTTTATTTTTTATAATTTTTTATAAGATTTGAAAATTTACGTATCTCATAGGTTTTCTTCAATTTTATTTTTTAACATCTATTTTAAATTTGTAGAAATTTTCTAAATTTTAAATAAAAGAGAGAAAAAAAACGAAAAAAATAAAATAAAATTAACATATAAAAATTTTTGAATTTTTGAAAATAAAATTAAAAAAAAATACAAAAATTTTTTATTTGTTTCTTATACGAAAATCGGTACTCTGTTTCGAGCAACATTTTTTAAACAAAAATAAAAATGAAGAAAAGAAAAACTTACCATTTATCTCGATTTAAAAATACAACAATTTCAAACATTCTACTTATCCAAAAATTCTACAACAGACAATACATTTTTCTTAATAGAAAAAAAAAAATGGCAAGAAAATAGTAAAAAAAAAGGAAAAAGAATGTTACGAAATAACCATTCGACCTGTTTAAAAATCAACAGAAGAGTAAAGATGCGTAAGAAATGTCATAAATGTTGGACCAACAAGCCTTTTTGGACGGCCAGCGAGTCGAATTAGCCGCGTGCTTCCCCACCCATTAATCCGAATAGCGAGAAAGAGAGGTTGGTCCTCTCCCTCACCAGAGGGAGGTAACGACGCCAACGATAAATAAGTACCTGCAGGACTGGCGGAGAGCGGGAGCATATCGCCTGCTGTTTCGCAGTCAGGTGCGTGCTTTTGCAGTTCTTTTCGGCGCTCGCTGGCCCAATCACACCCGCACCAATGATCTGCGCTTGGCCATCGCCACCACTTCCAGGGCTCAATCCACTGTTCAATCGCGGCTCCACACCCAAATACCTGAAACAATCCAGGAAGCAACGATCCGTTATTATATCAAAGATTACCTGATCGTTTTTATGAAATCCTATCTATTTTTTTTTTCTTTTTTTGTTATAGATATAAAATGGATATAAAAAAATAAAAGATTTAAAGAATGATTCTGAAAGTTATAAAAAAACTCTCATGTGAAAATTTTCATTAAAATTTATTTTTTATGTTATGAGCAATTTTAATTTCGTATTAGATATAGTGATGACAAACGTTTCTATTTCATCTAATACAAAATTGCTTATAATTTAATAAGCGTTGTTCGACATTTTCATATACCAACTTTCGTGTTAGTTTTACTTTTCACATTTTCTACCTATTTCGTTTTAACAATCTGTATATCTTCCTCGATATTTCTTCGAATTTTTTTCAAAATTTTTGGTATTCTCTCTCGAAGATAAATTTGAAAAGTTTATTGAGAGCTTAGAAAATGATTATTGGAATTTATTTTTTTTTCTAAAAACTTTAACAATCAAATATTTTATTAGCTTCATACACTCTTCTGCTTGCATCGATAGATACTTATTTTTGAATATCTAAAAAAATTTCATATTAAATTTGATATCGTTCTTATATCGCTCTTGATCTATGGAATCTCTCTTCCCTCTTATGCTACATCAAGAATTACTTGCCAACCCTATATTTTCATGAAGCATAGAGAGGACAGCTCCTCGGTAGCCTCGCTCCTGCCGAGGCTACTCACAAAGGAACTCTCGCCGTGACGAACCACCTATAATTAGACCAGGTATTCGAGTGAAAATTATAGAGGGGAAAAGGACGAAGGGCAATAGCTAGGGTAACCCATGCTCGACAATATATGTGTAAAAGCATCCACAACAAGAATCGACAATAGAAATCGCTCGTACGATAAAGTAAAATAGGAAATCTTAAGACACGAGCTTACAATTAATTAGCACATCCATTGTAGATGATGAGAATGTACATTGACATTTATACTTACTTGAAATAAGTTAGATTAGATTATAACACTAACTTGTGTATGTGTAATATAAATTAAAAATAACGTGAAATGTGAAAAAAAAATTCACAATAATTTAGATTCACGTATCATTTTCTATTATATACACATTTATATATACAGTAAGAATCATTGTTAAAATATTAAAATATTAATAACTAATTAATGATCAATAATTGTTCATTAATTAATAAGAAAATACATTTCGTTGATCAACAAAAGTTTCGAAAGAGTAAGAGCATGAAATGGATTTAACGACAGGTGAAAAGTTAATGAATTATTTTTCTTACGAGGGTTGCTCTTACGAGGGATGGAGAAGAGATATTTTGGCGCATCCACATCAAAGTATAGGTTTTTGTACGAGGGTACTTATTATGAGCGACTGGCATTAAATAAATTCGATAATTGAACCGGATGCTCGACCACGTTTGATTTCCTAGTGGCCACGACCACCCGTAAATTAATGGAGCTTTACGAGGAATTAAATTTGACACGCTTTCACCAAGATATATACCATGTATACACGCCTCTTATAGTTCTTATATTGCGCTTTCACTAAAGTGTCGTGAATTTTCGATGAAAAATAGTCCTGGAATGAGATTTTAACCCTTTGTATTTTTATTTTTTACAAAGAAAAATTTAATGTAAATATTTCTCCTTTAATCTCTCTTCTTTATATTATTTTTTATATATTTATTATATAAATTCTAATATTATTTTATATAGTAGATAGAGAATAATAATAAATTGATATATATAAAAAATATATAAATTTTTACATAAAGTAAAAAATAAAAATGGATCTTTGGTAATAAATATTTATATGGAAAACTATTTGTCAATTCATAATATTTTAACTGTAGTGAATTTTTAATTTTTGATAAATTCCATATTGCTCAGATATGAAATACGGTTATCAAACTAAATATAAAATGAAAAACATAAAGAAAATTTTTATTACATCAAATATATCTTTTTGCATCTAATTTTAAAAAATATTAAAGTTAAGAAGTTTTCTAATTATGCCATCTGTTTGCATCAATCTAATGAAAGGCAAGAAAATGTAGTTCAGAAGAAAGAAAAAAAGAGAAAAAGTCGATAGGATTTTAGATATGTTCCTCCACTTCACGCTAATCGACATCGTGATCTTAAAAAGAAAAGAAAAAGTAAAAAAAATAAAAAGAGGCCGCGTCATTTTCTATTATTTTTCGAAGCTGGCCCCTCTGGAGCATAGGTAGCGGTCGTTTAGGCGGTAAATCTTAATGAGAATCGAGGGTGTGGCCTTGGCCGGGGCAGGGAACGATGATTGCAACCCCGTGGGCAACGTTTAAGGGAACAAGGCGTCGCGTCAACTTCCACACGTACGACACACGCCCAGGGAGTGACCAATTCTCGTGCGGACGCACCTTCAAGCTTCCTTAATGCGAGTTTGAGAAGATTTTAATCTATCCACGAACTTGATTATTCCCGAAGTGTCTGGCTACTCAAAATTATAGATGCGAACGTAAAGATAGGTCGATTATGCCATTCTTTGGATAATTCATCTCTTAAGTTAACTTCTTTCTTTTGATACTTTTGTACGATTTTTGATATCTTATAATGATCCTTTTTATCTTATAATATATTGCGAATAATGGAAGAAACAAGTGACAAATTTGAATTAAAATTAAAAATTTTATTTCATTTCAAAATTATAATATTATTAAAATAATTTAATTTATTAAAAATCATGAAATATCTCTTTCAAATAATCCTTTTAATTTTTAAAATTTTTTAATCAATTATTTTGCAATCGATCAGCAAACCTCTTTCTATTCACTACCAATATTAATTTCCTTTAAACTCTCTAAGAAACCGCAATATAAATCAAAATACTACGCCACTCACCACAAAACTCTTTTTCTGATCACCATCGTATCTTTCGCCAACAATTTCAATCTCCCGCGCGGAAATCACATGAGTCATCCAACGAGACCGACAATCGAGCAACAAACTTTGCTGCAACGTTTATTATTTGTTTGCGGGCCAAACTTCTCGGCCTAACCTAGCTATTTCGGGTTTGTTTGGTCACGGTTTATGGCACTTTTTTCCAAGAGAACGCCTCAATCATCGGCCTATGCCCTCTATCGCCGCTAAACCGATACTAGGGAATTACATATTTATCTCCCTTAGCGTTACGAAAAATCACGAAATTCGAAATGACGAAGATGTAGATAAGTACAAGTGTATTGCCGTCATCGACGACTTTGATCTCCACGAGAGGATCATCCCAGTCATTTGAAGTATCGATGTTTATGAAAAGGCTAAGCCGATGGTTAAATGGAAGATTTTGTTGGTCGGCTTAAATACCGTGTTAGTCGCGCAATATTGCAATCAATAGACGGTTGGCGAATAGGTGGACAGATATGGTTCGACTGGTTCTTATGGGGAAAAGGTATCGACGGTTCATCAACTAACGCGGTCAAGGTTAGATGGAAAAGAAATAGAGGGAAATAAAAAGATGATTATGTGGACTTTGGGATATATTTATATGGAACAATTTTATATGGGGATTCGTGAGAGTTTTAATTTCAGAAAATTTTTTTATAAAATAAATTTAGGGAGAATTATTGATATATATATATTTAGAATTTAAAAAAAGAATTTTAAAAAAAATTATCGAAACAAGAAATTTTATTTTAATAATTTTCATTATAAATTTTCACATAAAATAATAATTTAATATATATTTTTTTATTTCACTCATTTTTGTTACATAACTTTTATAAAAAATTCAATAACTTCAAACAATAATCAACCTGAAACCACCGTCAAAACCCAATATGCTATTCCCCTAATTGAATTCCCCAGAAACAAAACTGCCTCAAAGGAAATCTTCCCCTCACTTCTGACCACACTCGACCGCTGAAGACGATCGAAAAACCACAAAAACTCGATCCGGCGAACGGACCCCGTTTACCCGAACAAATCGGTCGAGATCGAATCACGGGCAAACGATACCGTGCAGGATGTCATCGTCGCGCTAGATAACCAATGTGAGTAGTGGGGAAAGAAGGCGAACAGAACGGATAAAGAAAAGGATGCAACAATCGAATGCACACTCTGTTCGAAGAAAGGTGTATGAAGAAAAGTAAGTTGAGACAATGATTAGGGAGAATAAAGAAATAAAAACATGAAATTAAATCTAAAAAAAGGAAAGAAGAAAAAATAAGAAAATTATTATTATTAGATATATATTATAATTAGATTTAGATATATCTAGTTTAGAGTTTGATATGCAACTTTTTCTTAGACGAATTCGTTTATTTTTTTTTTTTAAAGATTAAAGTCATAGATAGATATTTGGATATATCGATAAAAAACATATAATCGTTCAATATTTTGTTTGCATACTAATTTTTTTATATGGTATATAATATAGATACAAATATTAAATCTTTTTGTCTGAATGAAAATGCTGTTAAAACATTATTATATCTTTCATGATATTATATTATACCTAATCAATCGCTTTTTGCCTTGTCATTATTCATGTTAAAAACATCATTTTTCAAAATACTTTTGATTATCATTTACTTTTTTACAATTTTCACTTTTTTTTTTTACATAGAATGTAACGAATCAAAAGAATGAATAAAAACTAGCCAAGCATATTTGTAAAGCAAATTGAATAACTCGTCGATGGCTGAAAAATTCTTATGATTATTCCATAACTTTTCAACAATTTCTGTACCTAACACAATTAATCGTAATATGCAACATTTCCAATCAAATACACAATAATCTAAATAATAAATATAGATTAGTAATTATTCAGGTGCACGAATTAGCCAGTTCACTCTGTAGAGAGGTGTATTAAGTGTATATGAGAGGAGGGGGGAGAGAGAGAGAGAATAATAAAATTCGACAAAGCGGTGGTCGGAAAGAAAGAAATCCATATTCAGATCCGATGATGTATCCGAGGGGGGCCGTGGGAGGGTTGCTCCCTATTCAAAGGGGAGAGAGAAGGGATATGGAAGGTATGGAAAGGAAGGAGGAAGCCGCGTGAACGTGCATCAGGTCTATACTACTCATACTCTTACCCTTTCCATTTTTCTCATTTTTTTCTTTCTTTCGGTTCTCTGTACGCCGTTTTGCCTTTATCATCGGCAACCACAACGGCAACTACGGGGGCACAGAGAGAGCCGGTGTAGAGCCTCCCTCTTGTATGTACGCCATGCCGCGCGACGATTATGATTCCGATTATTATGATTATGATTATGATTATTATGATTATTGTCCGGAGGAGGTATCGCGTTGCCGTCACAGGCACGTCGGTCCGCGCTTTGTCCACGTGACAGCGATAGGGCCTATTTACGTCGAGAACACACTCAACGCCGACATTATAATAGGGGATAAATCCAGCCAAAAGCCTACAATACAACGTTCCATCATAGTATTAACCAGTAAGCTGGCGGCTATATTGGTTCAATGTGTAATTTATGCGTAATATACATGTATGTATTTATACAATACACACATACGTATATAAAAAAATATATAAGAAAATTTTAAATTATATGGAAAAGTTATTGTATAGAATGTTGATATATTTATGGAGATCTTTGGGGAGATCGATTCTAGAGAAATCTAAAACAAAAGTTAGTGTAAAAACAGTTTACATTGAATGAAGCGATAAATTATTTGATATTTTTATATAACAACTTTTGTTCTCGTTTTAAAATTGAATCTTTACAAAATGTGCCTTGTAAATGTATTATATACGTATAATATTTGTAATTACAGTAAGTTTTTCATATTTAAGATATATTTTTAAAAAAATATAAAAAAAATATTATTGATATCTTTTTTCTTACAAAAAGCATATCTATTTTCTTTGTATTCAGAAAACAATGAATATATAAAAGACAATATAAATATAATTTCATCAATTGTAATATATCATACAATTCCTCTCATCTAATCTGAAATATATATATATATATATATATATATACACACACACAAGTTTAGTTTTTCACCGCGGCAAAATGTGGAAAATGATAAAATCACATTTTCATGGAACCGAGTGGAAAGGTATGTGGAAAGGTATAAGGAAAGGAAAACGAAGGTTAAACGATAAGCCATTCATATCCATGAGTTTAGATAAGTTTTATGATGCTCCCATTATTTCGAAAATTCTTTCTAAAACGAAACATTATAAACAGACCCTTGGGATTAGTTATTTGTGATAATTTTTATTGTTTTTAATGATTTATACATAACCCATTAAAATAGAAGCACAGAAGATGCTTAGACTATCAATAGCTCATATATAATTTTGAAACAAATAATAGAATTTTTATTCCAGTTTTTCTTTATTTTGATTATAAAAATGGAATGCATACTATATTCTTATTTTAACTTCAAAAATAGAGATTAATCATGGCTATTTTGATAATTTTTTCATCGTAAATGAAATCATTATAGCAATATATATGAACTAATTCAACGCTAATTAGTTATTATATACATATGTATATATACGTTCGAACAAGTAAAAGAGCCCTTGCTTCTCTGTTACATTTCCACTCAGAACCGAAACTTTGCCTCGTCCTAATTAGTATCGATTACCAAACATCCCCCTTTTCTCTGCCAGCATTATACTTGTGCAACAGTCCTCGTTCGTATCTCATTCTATCGAGGGGCCCCCTAGTGACTTTCACAGAAAAAGAGGATGGCCCCCGGGCCAACTTCAGCTGAGGGGTGGCCATTAGATTGTAGCTGGAACACCAAAGTTTCCTCTTAATGAGTGTACACAAGTATATAGAACTCGCTATGCACGTAAAGGAATCACGACTCATGTCGTTTATTCTGACTAATTAATCCTGATCAGTGATTTCATCAATAAAAAAGGTAGAATCAAATTATTAAAGAATGAACATCAATTTATTCAAATTTTTGTTTGAAATATTTAAAAAATGAGCATATATTTATGCTACTTAACCTTATCCAAAATTTTTCGCAAGAAATTTTACTAAAAAAAAATTTATTATTGTTTAAAAAACTAAAATTTTAATTTTTTCAATTGTTGCCAATAAGCTTATCCAAAATTCTATTCTTAAAATTCCAAAAAATTAGCTTCACCGAAAACTATTTCTATACCAAGAAGCCACTCGAACTACTTCGATAACTCAACCTTCTCTTTCAATATACGTACAATTCATTCTTTCACTCGTCAGTAACGAACAATCTTTGCCTATGAATTTTCAAAGAGACAACAACTTCGTTCTTCTACAGGCTATTATATGTTAGTTTTCATGCCCGGAAAAACTGTAATCGGATCTTTTTCAACCAGGAGGAAGACATGAATAAGAAACTTTGAAGAGGCGTCGCAAGGAGCGCAGTAAGCGCTATCGGCAATGATCAGACGACATCTGTCGTCAGTTTGGTTATAAACCGACGATACCAGATGAAAGATCGACCATTCGTCAGTTTGTCTGGCTAAGATTCGTTCCTGCAGTTCCGTTTACGAATTCACTCAGAAACGAAGATAAACAGGCAAGCATTGGTTTTACGACCATGTATACTTCATTTTAACTCACTTTCTATTTGCCAGTTTTATTTAGTTAACGACAATTTCGGTCTGCATTTTTTCAAAGTGAGCCATCTTATTCAACATGATAGATGCTGAATGCGCAGAACGTAAGTGCTTGCTATAATGGCATTTATTAAAAATTATATTTATATGTAAAATTCATGCTACTAATATCACAATGTTTTTTTTTTTTGGTAAATTTTTGTGTATAAATTATCTTGTTCATTTTTTTTTATTCTTGTGGCTTCAAAAATATATTTAAATATAAGAATATATATTAATATATTCTTTTATTTTATTATTGCGAATTAAAACTTTATTTTATTATTGTGAATTTATAGATAATAATTTTAATTTTGTAAGAATTATAAATTCAATTTTCATTGATTTCCACTTCCTTTTTTTTTTTTCAATTTCTATATACTATGGGACGATAAAAATACAAAATGTAGGTATATATATATTATATGTATACTATATAGAATACTACTTTCTTTCGGCCTATTCGCGGTATTACTGGACGCATTCCGTTTAAAATCTTTAATCTCGTTAGAGTTAATTCCTCCGTCTATATCTTGTTAGATTCATGATCCGGTCAAGTTGATTTTTTTTTCTGTATAAAGAAATTAGCTGACTGAGAATCGAATAATTCTTCGTAATGATTAAATTTTTGTTAAATCATTCGTCAAATCACTTCATGATTGTCCTAATTTTTCTATCTTCTCATACATACAATATTACTAAAATAAAAGTTGACTTTTTTATATAATTATTTTCAATATAATAGAATTTATATTGAATTCTATAAATTTATGTAAAAAAATTTGTATGAAATTTTAAAGTAAAAGTCACAAAGATATTATTTTATTAAATAAGTTAAATATTATATATATATATATATATATATATATATATATATATATGTAGATAAATATAAAACATAATGCAAGAAGAATTATACCAAAAGATTCACACATCTTAAAAAATTCGATTACTTCTTCCTATTACCTTTACTATATCCCATCAATTATCAATTTGTTAGGTTCATTACATCCATGCGGTAGCTCACGTACAACCCCTTTCTATTTGCCTATTTGCCCCATTCTACTCACACATATGTATTCATTACTCTCTCCATTCTTTCTCAAGGCAGCATACGTGAATCTAACGAATCATAAGTTGGGTACGATAATCAATAACTTCTCATTAGCGTCATTTATTATATTCTTTCGTTTCTGAGAATACATATATTTATCCGTTTTCTCTATCTGTATTCCGTGTCGATTTTTTTCATAGCAAAAACCATAACGATATACGACCGCATTTTTACTATTCGTTTATCATCACGATTGAACAGTTAAAAATATTTCTTGCAATCATATAACAAAACGAAAAAAAAAGAAAGAAGAAAAGAAAAGAAAAAGAAAAAGAATATAACGAAAGCTAAGAGAAATAACGCTGAAGGAAGGAGGAAATTAATGTCTTTCAATTTGTGCTTTCAGAACGTTAACGTTCCAGAAAAATTATACAACAAAACGGATAGGTTAGAGAGGAATGATGGAAAAGTGGGGAGAGTAGATGAACAAGATTATGTCACGAACTCTTCTGTGTATTTCTCCATTGATCAGGTATATACATGCATACATATGCATATATATATATATATATATATATATATGTATGTATATATATATATACATATGTGTGTGTGTGTGTGTGTATATATATATATATATATATATATATATATATATATATATATATATATATATATATATATATACACATATATATATACTCGAAACTCAACCGATGCGATGTATCGGCTCTTCTCGAGGGATCGGCGAATCATTCAGTGGGCTGCTTAAAACAAGGCCAATCTTAATTAGGGGATGCACCGGCGGATACGCTCCCATGGGATGCTCATTGTTCTCCTACCTTTTTACACCGTTCTCCGATGCGGCGCCATAGCAGAGAAAGAGGAACGTCTACATGGATGTGGTGCGTCTAAAAGTGCATGCCCCGTGCCCCTGGGATATCAAGTAGAGTACTACCGGTCTCCTCTAGCGTTTACCATAGAACAAAATTCCTTGGATCGACGGAAGATCATGCATACATAGAGGGAGTTCGCATATGCACACGTGACACTTAAGGTACGTTTCCACGTGGTATTAAAAGTCATGGCATTTGCTATCACATATTTTTTAGTAGTCACATAATTTGAGATTATAGATACTTTTAAAATTATTTTTAAAATATATTATCTAGTAAAAATAAAAAGTTATAAATTATGTTATCATGATATTGTAATAAAATAATTATTTGTAAAAAATAATTATACCAAAAAATATAGCAATTTTTAATTTATTTTCTTTTTGCATAGTATTTCAGATTTAATTTCTTTATAGAATAATTATTTCAAGTTTAAATTTTTTAAGGAATGTTTATCTATTATATAATATAATAGAATATCATTCTTTTTTAAAATGAAAATAAATAACCCAGAACTGAGCAATAACACAACAAATACTCGATGAAACAAAAAGATCCGTTGTCAGCAACTTTTTAACCAGTGATTTCATTTCAAAGGCGACCAAAGAACAAAAGCATCGACTACACGCTTCATTTTCTTCACCATTCGTTCCTACTGTCTCACCCCTGGCCGGATTTTTTCATTTCTTAAAAGCCTGCCTACATCTATACTGCATCGTACAATCTAAATTAAAACTACCTATCTGGGACAACAGTACAAAAACCTGTCGATATAACTTGCATACCAATACCGTTTCCTTTACTTCCATCCCTTTCTCCAATCTATTAAACAATTCCGCAAGATAAATAATTCCAATGAACCGTAAGAGAAATCAACTAGAAATCATAATCTTTTAAATCCATGAGTTTAATGAATATGAAAAGAATATAAAAATATTTCATTCATCTTTTTTAATATCTTATTCTTCAATTTTTTAATATTCTTTTCATTTTACATTAAAATTTCTACATTAAAAAATTATTTATTTATTCTGATATAGATATATCTACAAATATCGAAAAACATCAGTTATTTAATTCAAGAATGATATTGCTATTCATTCATTTTTCAGCGATAATTATTATAATCAAATTAAATTATTTGAATATTAAAAAAGAGGATTGTAATTTAAAAAAATTATTATTTCAAGAAAATCATATGCAATTGTCTAATTTATCTTTCTATTTTTATTACTTGAAAAAAAAATTAAAAAACAATAACTTGTATAAATTCGTGGTTCTATTTCTTTCCCTCATCAGGATCCACTCAATGATAGCCGTACACGGTGTTGCGCGAAAACAGTTCGTGTTGGTTCAGGCGTTGGTTTTGCAGCGGGTTAAAGCTCGTTCACGCGTGAAACAAGGAGTCCGGACCAGGGATCTTAACGCTCGGTTAGACAAACGTTCTCGTTGTTTGCATTAGCATATTGCGATTTACATTTCCCTGTATTATCGACCCCTAACTATCCCCCTAACCCCTAACCAACCGTTGTTTTGTTCAAATTGTATATCTTTCCATTTTATTTTGTACCATATCTTCCTTCTCTCTCTCTCTCTCTCTCTCTCTCTCTCTCTCTCTCACGCTCGTATTGGATTTCATATATTTTGTCTAAAGCAAATAAGACAAAGTACTCAATGCGAAAGATAACAAATGATTGATTTTGCCAATTCGATTCAACTATCCATAATGCAACTAATTTAGTTGGATCGGTTTATGGATAATTTATCAGAAGAGAATATGACAATAAACGAGGAACATTTGAAGATTTATTTGTGTTTAACAGTAAGAAAAAAAGAAAAATCAGTTGAAAAATTGGAGAATTATTGATTTTTTTTGTTAAATTTTGCAAGATAAAATAGATATGATAAAAATAAATATAATAACGAATTATAATAGAAATGAAATATGCAAAAAAGTGTAATTTTCCTTGGAAAAAAAAGACGTAAAAAAATTAGAAATTTACAAATAATTTGCAATTTAGAAATTAACAAAAAATCGATATGGATTAAGAAATCGTACGGAAAATATATAGCTATACAATGGAAAGGTTTACATGATTAATATATTTATTTATTAATTTTTATTTCTCTGCATATCAAAATTTTTACATGTATTTCATTGTTCATTAAAGTTTAAAGTTTTAGTTTTCTTTAATGTTTATTAATAAAATTTTATAATAAGAAAATGTAATGAATCATATTCTCATGCACGAGAAAGAAATCTGCTATTAGAATACAAATATATTTTGACTAATCATCATATTATCGCTGATTACTAATAACTACATATGTCTTTTCTTTGCAAATCACGTTTTAACTCAACATATTGTATGGCATTCTTTGCCACAAATAGATTACAAAAGAAACTATAAGAACTATTTTAAGTCGCGAGCTAAAGAGAGTTCGAAATATAAGAAAATGTATTACTGTACTAGGAAATTCAAGATAAATGACGATATTAATCATTAATTATATATTCATCAATACGTATTAATATATATTTTTCTTTCTGTCAAATAAGACTAGTTAATTATTTGATAATGGCAGTCAAATTTTTTTTAAAGAAATTATTTTCTGTGATTTTTTTTGAATCTTTATAACTATTTAGAATCTTTATATGAAATATTATTGTCTCAAATATTACTGTAATTTAAGATTTTATTTTTATTGAATTTTATAGGATTATATTTAAATTATATTTCACTATATTTAAAAATGAATTATATTTTATTATATTTTAAAATACTTTTGTTATATATATTATTTTTTCAGGTTACATTTAAAATTCCATACATATATATATTTAATTGCAATCAAAAATAAATAATTAATATTATTATAATATTATATACTGTTACTATTATATTAAAATATAAAATAATATTTACATCAAATTAATACCAAAAGATAGTATGAAGAATTTTAAACCATTCAATTTTAACTAATTTTCTATAAACCTTCGATTCTAACCTCAATCTTGATCAATTACACCAAACTCATTTCACACTTCTTCACTTTTTCTTCCACTAAAAACAAACTAAATACTAAATCATTTTCTTAGAATATGTCAATTTTTAAATACTTTTAGCGAAAAAAATCACTGATTCAAACAATCACATTCCGTTTTGTTTAACAATTGATGGAGTAAAGAATGCACGTGCCTATATATAAATTTGTACGAAACGATTGCCGAAAGCTCTAGTGGTAAATATCGCTGCGAGTTCTAGATGAGTCTATTCGCGAAAGGGATCAGAAAACAGTCGGTAGAGAGCGCCGCCGCGTGCTCGAGGACAAACGAGCAGTGGGGGGTACGCGTGGGCTGCATGGTGTCGACGAAGGCATCGGAAGCGCGATTTATCGCGCGCACACTCCGCGAAGAAAGAGTCGTCCCGTTGGTGGTCGTTAATTCTTGTCGCACGTGTCCCACCGCTTTGATCACGCGAGTATGCTAATTGCACCGTCCACCGCCCACTCGCTGCCAGTGCATGGAAAATCGTCGACAGCGACCAAAAGTAAGAGGAAGATGAAGGAAAAGAAGAAGGATTATGGTGATGGAAGAGAGGAGAAATAGCAGAAAGAAGACCAAGAGAAGGAGAAAAAATGGAAGGAAGAGGAGAAACTGACTTGAGTCGAGTGGATGATTTTGCCACTCTCCACTGGCGTGTACATTCTGTTGGCATATGCACGAGTACCGATTCCAAAGCATTGAGAGACATGGAATATAGAAATATAGAATAATTTTATTAACTTGTCTTAATTTTGTTGCGATCTTCTTCGATACGTAAATTAAATAGAACAAAAGTAAAATGAATATATTGAATTGATTTAATGATGATTTAATGATTTGAAGATGATGAAGATTTGAATTTTTATGAAAATGGTTAGATAGAAATGAAAAATAGAATTTAAATTTAATAAATAAATTATAATAATGATAAAATAAATTATAGTAAATATTATTTTGTTAGACTCATATCTAGAAATACAATTGTAACTATAAAAAGAAATCATAAATCTTCATAGAAATGCGATTTAATTATCTAAAATCAGAAATTATTCATTATGACAAAATGCAACAAATATCAATACTTAATTTACTTTAATACCATGATTATATATAATTTAATTTAAATTATTTTCAAATAAGTCAATTTTTAAAGAAATTAATAAAATCTAATATACATTGATAAAATCATAGAAACATTCATAAGAAAAATATCTCATCGATAATGATGTAAGTAATATCCATTTTGATATTAAATTTTTGTTTCATAGTCACATTTTTCCAACCATTGAAGTTTCCGTGAAAATATAACTTAATGGACCAAAACGAATTTCTATGGAGAAGAAAGTATGCCTGTGGTTTTCCAGGCGGATAAAAAGGACGGTGCACGCGCCGCTTGCAGAAACGTTTCGTAAATTCGAAGAATGGCTGGAAAGAAGTGGCCGCCGCACAAAGCGTGCCGACACAACCGGGCTCGTTTGCCCCGCGGAGGTAATTGTCTTCTTGGCCGCACGAGAGCGCACGTATTCCGCAAGCAAATACACACCAAGAGGCTGGCTTACATACAGCGTTCTCACGGGATGGAGAATAAACACCATGGTCCGGTCTGTTACCGACTTTTCAACTTTTCGTTTCCTGGACACGGTTTGTTGGAACATTCCTCTCACTCGTTCAGTTGTCGATTTGTGGATAACGAATTGCAATGAATAGAAGAAATTTCTATATTGTTTATATTGATGTGTGAGTAACAAAAATATAACGAATCAAAGGAACATTTGTATGCTTATCTTCTATATGCTATTTTTAGGTTATATTTTGTGTTCTTTTTTCAAGAGAAGAATTCTTGTAATTGTAGATAATGTTAAGAATATAGAAAATGAGTGAAATTAAAAAAATGAAAAAAGAAAGAAAAAACAATGAATACAGTTATTGAATTTAAAATAAAATTAGAAAAAGAAATGTCAGAAGAGAAAGAAATAAATTATAAAATTATAATAAAGATGTTGTTAAACTATTTTATTTTAAATAGTTAATATGTATTTTGCTCTTCGATCCCCAGAGACCGGAAAACTCGTCGAAAATTTATCGAGCGCGGCTGTAGAATGTCTTTTCGTGATTATTCTCAGCTTAACGTGCCACGTCTCTCTTTGATCCTTCGTGAAATATAAATCGAAAGAAACTTACACAGCAGAATATTTACGATATTCGAACGAGGAATTTTTTTTTAACTCAAGAAAGACATATCCCTAACAAAACTGATTCGTCGGTATCTATGAAGTCCTGTAATAAAAAAATATCAGCGGAAGTAATGACGTGACACAATATATTAAAAGAGTAAAACAAATTTTTTTTTCCATTACATTATTTAATCTCTTCTATTATTATTTTTGTTATATATAATAGAAAAAAAAACAGTTGTTACAGGATATCAATTGTTTGTTCATCAAAGTTGCATTAGTTTATAGTATTTTTTTAATATAATTAATAATTTTATTTTGCATTAAAATTTTATAATAAATTATTCTTTGCAATCTGAAATTAACTTAAATAATATTATTTATAGGATGATTTAATATGATTTATATAATAAAAAAAATTAATCTAATAAGATTTATATTCAATATGATAATTTGCAAATGATAAAAATTCTAAACAACAACACCAAATACGTATTCAAAAATTCAAATATCCAAGCAGAATATATAAGATGCTCTTAATATTCCAAACAAAATATTAAATTCCCTTTCGAAAAAAAGGCTCTCTGATAACATTGCAAATAATTTCTGATCGAATATCATTTTTCATTATTGAATGGTCCGGCTTGATATACAGCGTCAAACGGTATATGGGATGGTTATCGAAGCCCCAATAATCGCGTCGAGTTAATTCGTGTTTGTGCGCGCGGCATACGGTAGTGCATCATGTTGCACCACCGTGCATAATAGCGCACTGCATCAACAACGATGTTTACCTTTGGCATAATATACAAACAGATGTATCTCGACGCGGAGAGCTTCACTTGCCGCGGATCATTTTACACGTACGATATTTCTGTAAATTATCCTCACCGTATGCGATCCATCCCCCTCTCCTCAGTCACCCCTCTGGGGGGAAACGTTTCGATTTGCATTGCATGAGAGAGTAATAATTCTGTCCATTAACCACCGACCACGTGTGCGGTCTGATAGAAAACGATTTATGGCTGAGATGATGATTTATTTTTGGACAATGTTTGAATTAGTGATTTTTTTTTTGTTCGATTTTTCTTTTTTTTTTTTTTTTGAACATTGAATAGAAACGAATTTAAGAAATATAGTGAAATAATACTATACAATACTATGTTTTATTATGATAATATTAACTCTAATATTATTTTTCAATATTATATTATATTGATTTGATATTGTTTTCTGTATCTTCTTACCGTGCTACCAATGTTATCTGGCTACTAGCATGACAATATTATGTGTAGGATTATTTGGATATTTAATATGATATACTTTTTAATTGAATGAAATAAAATATCTGTTTTCTTTGATAAAATAAATACATATATAAAATGTTAATATGTATATTCCTGGTATTTTTCGAAAATTGATTTTAAAAATCTAAACAAATAATAAAAAATGATGTATAAAAATTGAAATTTATCTATTACAAGCAATTTAAATGTGTCAAATAAAATGACATTTATATTTGTCTCATTTTATCTCTAAAGTAAACTTAACTTTCCTTTAAAGTAAACTTAAATTATTTATAACTTATAATAAAGCTTTAATCAATATTTTTGCACCATTTATATTTGTTTTGATCAATTAAACTTTACATTAAACTTCTATAAATATATTAATATTATTATATTAGCATATATATAAAATATAAAATTATTAAATTAAACTAATCTAGATATCTTTCTCTGTTCAATATTTGTTCCAATTAATAAACAATAAATGATCTATAATTCCATATTGTTATGAAATTAAACTATTATTGTTCCATAGTTATTTTTTCTTCTTCATATTATTCCACTGAAATCGAAATATAAACAATCAACCAGGAAGAATATTCTCGATATGCTTTTTGGAAAGAAGAAAAGGCGGAGTCAGTAACCGAAGGAGTGAATGCGTAGGGAGGCGTAGACATGTTAGTGCATGGGCCATTGAGCCTTGGGAAACTCTGATTAGCTCTTTCGTTTCTTATTGGAAAACTTTCATTGCGCCGCAATATGAAAGGGAGAAAATTCCATCTCGTTCTGTGGCTGACTCAATTTACCAGAAAATTCTTTATACTTTCTTCCAATTACCTTGATATTTACCCTCCATATGTTTGGTACTTTGGTTATCTTTCCGAGTAGGGATTCCATATCTGTTAGTTTAGGATAGTTAGATGATTTACCTGAGCAAATTATCGTTGGAAAAACTACAAAAAACGAAACTGTATTTAATTTTATTCCGAATATTGAAAAAGATTAAAAAAATTAATTAGAAAAAAAAGAAAAATAATTTATGCATCATTATAAATTATTTATATTTTACATTATTATTATTAGCTATTGCAAATTTAAAATTATTCAAAGTTTTCACTTTATTTTATTTAATATAACGTATATATAATATGATATGTATTCTAAAGATTTTATTATTATTAGTCACAATTTCGAGAATGCATTTAAGTGCAATTACATATTGTACGTACATTATTGATACATATACTGCATAATGGCCATCAATGACTAATGAAGTGTAAACGTCAAGTTCTATGTCGGTTATCCGTGACCGTCATGCCAGTGAATGTGTTAACTTAGGTCTGCTCACTAGCAAGGTCCTTCACCACTTGTAATGAAGTCGTCGATTGTTCACGAGTGGAACGAAAGAGATTATTTAACACATAAATTAAGTGAAAATAATAATATCATTCTTGTGAGAAATTTTTTAATATTGGTTTAAATATGTTCATATGTTTTCAATATACACATTCTTTCTATATGACTGATCTGAAAAGTTTTTTAAGAAAAGATTTAAGATAATAGAAACTTTTTAGCATGAAATGAATATATGAACAGAGAAAACTTAACCTATCTTAACAGTAACTATTGACAATAAAACCTTTATTCATTAAATGTTCACTAAACTTTTCTATTTATTAAGAAAACATTGATTAATTAGAACAATCAGAATGATTCATATCTAGAAATATTCCTTTTAAGAAAAAGAAAGAAAATCTCATAAAAATTTTATATGAATAACCTATCTATTGCACAAATCATGAAATTTGTAATGCGCATGTGCACAAAGAGAAGAAAGGCACATGCGTAGAATATTAAAATACAGTCCTTAAATACACACTTTATTTTTCATTTTTATTTCTCTTAATTTGCATTGACAATTGATAATAATTGCAGAAATAAATATAAGATAAGATTAGAAAGTTAGAAATATAACAATCGACCAAATTTCTTAATATATTATTATTAAACCTAATTCCACGAATTCGATAGATGTATACATATCAAATGAGAAATTGAATAGAATCGACGATTCCTTACTTTTCCCTAAAAGATTTTACTTGTAGAATCATTCCGGAATTTTCACGAAAAGCCCATGGATCAGGGAAAAAGGGTGCAACCGGATGTGCAATGGGCTTGGTAGATTGCGTGAGCGTGGTCGAAGCTGTGACGAGGCTAGAGAGACGCGGCACTTTATGGTGAACGCATTTTATTGCCTGTGGCTGCCGTACAGGCGGCGTGGTTCAAAGGACCAGCCGGAACAGTAAAAGCTAGTTTAACGGTGCTAACAGCGGCCGCAACACGCCGAATGTATTACTATACCTCACGAGTCCTCTACTTTTCTCCGACCCATTCGCTTCACGCGTGTACGCATACGCAACATACATACGTATAATACTCAATATGTGCATAAACACGCGTACAGATTCGAACACGTATTGAACACATCATACTGTACACTAGTGCACACAAACACACTAAACATGCTCAATACACGCGAAACCATACATAAGAATGACAAATATGTGAAAGAAATGCAAGCGTGCACATATACACGAAACATGTTCAACTGTACTCAAGCGTATACACATGACAGAAGCAAATACACGAAAGACACGTTTCCATTTCGTTTCTTTTCCTCACTTTATTCTTTCTCGTTTTCTTTTTCTTGTTCCAGGAGTTACGGCCACTACCACGAAACCGATATCCCTGTCGATAGTACGATAATTTACGGCCACGCGCAGCTTTAATTAAATTTTCTAGCTGTACCCGGGCCCGGCAGGTGAGTGACAGCGGCACTGGTCTTCGACGGATGCGGCGACGGAAGTGGCAGAACGAAGACATATGTGGGAGCATCGAGTCGATCGGTGGAAATAAATTGTTGAGAGAGAAATTGAGGTGTTCGATTGTCGTTCGGAACGTGATAGTGAATTTTCGTAGAAAGATTTATTGGATTATCCAGTGAGTAACGTCATTTAAAAACTCGTACTCACAAGAATTATAAGATTTTAAGTAAAAATTAAAATCAAATTATCATGACTATGATTTCTCTTAACTTGCATACATATATGTAAGAAGAAAAATATGTATGAAAAATTAAATAGATAATGTGTAAATTTTTATATACAAGTAATTGCTTTTCGAAAATTGTAAAAACATCCTTTTTCGCTATGAGAATGCATGATACATAAAAGAAATAATAATAGTAAAAATTAAAAAATGTAATTGGTATTAATATAGTATTTAATAAAAAATTAATAATAGATATTTGCATAATTGAAAAAATAAGAAAGATTGTTGAAAAGGAAATTAAAAAAGAAAATTAAAATCTTAATTATAAAAAATGATCCCCACAATTAACAATCAATTAACAATTAATTGAATTAAAATATAGATATAAATATAAGTTGTAAACAATAATAGTAATATAAGATATATATTATTTTTCTAAAATATTTTTAAAATGATATTCATATTTGTAATTTCTTCAATTCTCATTTTATTTCTTCATAACTATTTTATATGAAAATTTTAATTCATTATTTTTTCAAACTTTTATGATTTTGATATTTATAATTTAAGAATAATTTTTTTTTATATGAAAAAGTTGATGATCGAACAGCAGAAGCAATTTTGTTAATTGAGGTGAATATAAATAGAGAATAAAATCATCAATTTCGAGAAAGTATATCAAGATTAATGTTAATGACACAGAAAAATATTCTGTCATTATACTTAATATCAAAGCAGCTTTGCAAATTATTTTTTCTTTTTATAATATAATCTTGTTCTTTATAAAAATATCTTGTTCTTTTTGTATAGATTTTTATAAATCCTATGATACATTTAATTTTTTCAATTAAATATATATACTTTCTCTCTCACTTGTACAAGTTTAATACTTAAAGCGACCACTGATTACTAGATTAATTCATCATTTAAATTCTTATGGCAAACACGTTTTTATGTACATTTTTATTAACATAATTAATCATAATTCTTAATCTCTTCAACCATTATAGTTAATTATAAAGGTAAATTATATTAACCTATCATTATATTATAATCAAATAGCATATTATTATATTATATGTATTAAGTTTTATTTTCATCACATTATATTATTTTAACACATATAATATTTAAGAATTTTCATAATATATATCTTTATTTAACTTATATATACAACTTAAGAAGTGAAATCTTATTTATTAAGAAAATAGCTTAAGAAGTGAAATCTTATTTACTGAGACTAAAAATAAAAAGAAAAATAGAAAATAGAAAAAGAAAATATATCTAAAAAAAATCCCTTTATTCAAAATTTTATTCAAAGATTGTTCAATTGAATATTGCTCAAAATTTTAAAATTCGAACAAAAATTTTTATCGAGTAGAAAAATTTTGCTCGAATAACATCCAATTCCGAATAATATCTACATATTCAACATTTCATTTTCATCATCAATATTTATACATACTTATTACATTTCCTTCATAATCAATCTTTATAAACCATTCCAATATCACCTCAATACCACTCGCCATTTCTTCCAAATAATCTTTCGATATGATTGTACAAATACACAACATGGAGTCTATTAGCAATGCAATCGTTCTTCGGTTAGAAAACGACACAAGGACGCAAGATTCGCGGCGCGAACTCGTGCAGGAAGTGGTCCGGTTGCGCTTATAAATAAGCACGAGAGCGAGGGAAGGGCGCGGCAATCCCACTCAGCGAGGATTAAAATTGATTTTGTGTTTATGAAATGTCGCGGATACCTTGGCACGATCCGCCGCCTCCGTTTCGTCGCCTGTGGCGAACTTCCACCTTCCGAGAATAGACCGCGACTCTTAATGCATTCAGGAAGACGGAAATCAACCGAGAGAGAGGATTCTTAGAATGGTTTCATCGTGGACGTGACAATCGTAATTGAGAATTTCTTCGTAGTTTTTTGAATTCTTAACAAGAATTGTAAAACGAGATGAGAAAGATAAGATGATATTTTATCGATTTAATAATTGATTTTCACGTGGATCTGTATATTTTGTTACGATCAAATGATATCAAATGATGTTGATTTAATGATGTTCTAGATACATATGTATTAATTTATAATTTAAAGTTATAATTTAAAATATATGTATATATATCTAGTTATATAACTAATATATATAATACATATAAATCAAAAATTTTCTGCTAGCAATTTAAAAGAATCTTTAAAATTGATTAATAAATTGAAAACTTTATTTTTTAAAAAATAATATTAAAATTTTGATAAAGAAGAGATAACAGGCAGTAATAAAAGAAATATTAAAAAAAAAAAATAACGATTAAATGACCGATTTTTAAATACATAATTTTTTTTAATTGAATACAGACAAATAATCCTATCTAATTTAATGATCAATTTAGAGAGTGCAATATAAATAATAAAAATTAAAAATAAATAATAAAAAAGTAAAAATGTATATTCCATTTTAATTAAAAAACAAACAAAAAAATAATGCTGATGACCAAAAACTTAAAAACGTAGAATAATGAAAAAATGGATGTTAAAATAAACTATAATAAAAAAATATATTTTCTATTTTAATTAAAAACAATACACACACACATACACACATATAATGACGAAAATTAAAGAGATATGAAAAAAAAAAATATGGAAAAAAATGGATGGTAAAGACCTCTAAGAAGAATCCATAGAATGAAGGAGAAAAAGAAAGGTATAGAAGCCGCTTTCTACTTTAGGAGCATTCACGCGGTACTTATTAACGAGTACGATCCGACCGCACGTCACTCAAGTACGTCGTTTTGCTGGATGAACTTTATAAACCGGCCCTGTCCGATATCGGAAATAGGCTCAGAGAACCGGCCGGCAGGCATTAGCGTTGTGAATTTGGCGACTGCTTCATCCCCCCCACCTTTCACTTGCCGACCTAACCTAACCCTATCCACCATTAACGATTCTCGATCGAGCTCCGTTCGTTAGGTTGTCCAGCAAGCCGTCGGATCACCGAGAATTATCGGAATGGCGGCCAGCTTGGAAAGATATTTAAATCTACTTCTCTACTAGCCTGATATCTCGATGCCATTTTATATATATATATAAATATATTCGCAAATGTATATGTTCGAATTCCATACCAATATACATACCAATGAGAATTTTATAACGATTTCTAATTTCGAAGAAACAGTTTTTTAAGTGTTTTAGAAGAATGTTATGGCGGGTCCCGATAAACGATTATCCTAACAGTGGGTCAGTTTCGAGCAGATGATTCTTGGATGCCGATTTAATAGCGATTGAATGAATAATAGTAGTTTGCAGTTGAAAGATTTATAATAATTTTGGGTAGAAGATTGTAATAAGATGGTTTAAAAAATTCGATTATGATTGAACTCGATTTAAATTTCCATGATACTTCTTTTTATCATAAATTAAAAAAATAAATCTCAAATGAAAATTCTGTTTTTCCAATTATAATTATTGTTATACGATGTAAAATTAAATTTACGAATACTTTCTGATCACTGAGAATAAATTAGTGTACACAAAACTGCCATGAATTACAAAACTGTGAACATTAAATTAGATATTATAACAAACATCAAGATTTCGAATACGAGAAATGAATAATCTATGTAAAATAAATAGAAAAATTGCATCACCTTTGATTGAATCAAGATTTCAAAACCGCTCATAAAATCGTTTATCCGTATTGCAATACTGTTCGAACAATTCTCTGCCTCGAGGTATCAGTTCTAGATCCTGATTTCCTCCTCAAAAATATTCTCCTATGTTCCGTATTCAATGAGAATATCGAATCTCGTCGAAACACAATCTCATAAGTCTCGATGGATAAAAATTCTTTTCCATAAAAATATTCGATGCATACACGCAGGAAATGGACGATTCCGCGTGTGAGTCCTCTCTTGCGATCCGGCCTCAATTGTTGCATCCGCGACTCAAGTGGGGTAAGCATAGGAGGGGTGGGGGGAGAAGTCAAGGATGCACGGCCACGCGAACGGTTAGGATTCCAAGGAAGACCACTTGGTGTAATCTACGCCGGAACTTTTCTCCTGGGAGGGAATCAAACCGTTTTTCTCTTATCTTATTACGTTAAACATTATCTCCAGTGATCGGTTTCTCGATGGAAATCGTGTTATTGGGATCGTGTTCGATACATGTACACCGAATTGAATTTGCCCCTCGGATATTCTTAGCCTGACGAGTTTGGATATTTATTTGTATGTGTTGATACATGTATGTTATCAATAGCTTATGTATAACATATTAATTTAATAATTGTAAATATAAATATTTATGATTTAAATTTAATTAGTTTTTGAAAAAAATAAGTTTATCTGGATTAATTGAGAAATATGATTTTTTGAGTGATTAATTGAGTGGGATATATTGTAATAGTTTATGTGGAATTAGTTTCTCAAAATCGTTGAGGAATTATATATTTTCTTTAACGTATTATTTGATCATTCTGTTTTTTTCATTTCTATATATTGTATTTTTTCATAATTTATTATATTATACAAAAAATAATTGTATAAATTTGAAATAATCATTCATTTTATCATAACAATTTATCAAAGGAATATTATTCAACAATTTTTATGTATCAAGAAAATATTATTCAATCTTAAATTTCATACAATTATCCAAAAAGAATTTTTTTCGATCTTATCTTCGATGCAAACAAACCAATTTTCGTTATTTCCAAAACTCACGTAGAAAAACTCAATTTCATAGTGAACACCCGGTAGATCAAACTTCATGAAACACGTGTCACGACGCGCCGCTCTATCGGTAAACAGCTACACGAAAAATTGTAGAGTAGGCAAACTTGGAGAACACGAGGCGAAGCGAGAATTCACAACTTCTCTGAAGACAGAAGGATCGATCGATCGGCTCCGTCCGGTCGCTCACTTTCTTTCTCTCTCTCTCATCCTCTTCGCCCTCCCCTCCTAATCTGAATTTGCCCCTCCCCTAAGATTTTTCTTAACAGAGAATCTGTCCTCCTCCTTTTATCTCGTGCCGCTTTATTCTAAGTTCCGCTACCTCTACCATCTCTGATAGATGGAATCGTTTCGTTTCCCGTACTCTCTAACTCGGCTGATGGGCTGAACGAAAGAAGTCCGTCCAAGTGGCGGAAAAGACAGAGGGAAAAGAGAGAAGGAAACGAGAGAAGTTGGAAGAAACCAATCTCAGAAATGAATATGACTCTTGCAAAATTCACAGAACAATCCGCGACTCGCTCAATGTGGCTTGTTTGTCTGTTTGTTTGCGCGCCTATTTCCGCTCTCATTTATATGCACGCACATCGTCCAGTGTGGCCACATGTAGCGGTCGACGAATGTGAATTGGTTCACGCATTGGACGAATCATCTTACGAATCACACATTGTGAACATGGCGAGAAGAAAAAAGATAAGGAAAAAAGCGATGTAAATAAGTAAATATAAGATTTAATACATATAGTTAGATTTTATATTTATAGGTTAGGTTCGTTTTCAAAATTAGATAGAAAATGAAAGAAATCATCTTAATTTTTTTTTTTTTTTTAATAACATTTTAAATTATATTTGAAATGAATGAATTTAAAGGTTTATCGTAAATAAAAAATTGTCATTAAAAATTTAATATGATTTGAAGTGATCTATCAATCAATCAATCAATCAATCAACTAAAAAAATATCAAAAATTGTTAATTAAAAATAACAAAATTTCTTTATTCTGAGTCTAAATTAATCAAAGAATATCAAAGAATATTTTCTGTTACTAAATATTACGTGAATAATATTATGTGATTTTATATTTTTTAATCTATAATTTAATTCTTAAATCTCTATAATAAAATTACCTTTGCTATAATCAACATAAACACGTCTAAACACATTATTTAAACCGAAAAGAAAAGATAAAGAAGAAGATAGATTCATGAACGAAAAAAACACGCGATTCCACGAGAGAAAAATCAACTTCTTTTTTCTTACAATTTTCTACATTTTCATATAACTCTTTCTCTTTGATCTCGTCGTTTATATTCAGAAATGCAATGCTAAGAACACTGATCACAATGCTGTTCTTATTGCTTCGTGTTACTGGTTTGATAGTAGTGGAAAAGCACGGTGAAACAGGTCTAATCGTTACTTCTCTTTTCGTTGAACGTGACAGGTATTATAAAATTTTTTCGTAGCTAACTTGATAAAGCCGTGCAAAATGGCCGACATGATTGCCTAGTTGTTCTTTCCTTCGAATTCTTTCAATATTGTTGTTTTTATTCAGTCAAACGTGTTTGACGTGTTGTATGTAAACGTATTATCGTGTGCACTTTCTATTTTTATTCCTTTCGTGTATTAATAATAATTTGATGTATCGATGGTTAAGGCACCATGTGTTGTCGTATGAAATTCATACACTTGTTAAATAAAAGATGACAACGTTAGGCTAATTTTATAATAAATATTTTTTATAATAAATATAGGGAATATTTGGCAACGTATATCATATGAGATTCTACTTAACTTAAACACTTAAAACTTAACAAGAAATTAATTCTAATGATATTTATGTAATATTTTGTATTATTTATTAATTAAAATGTTTTTAATAGAACTTTTACGATATCTATTTCGAAAAATATCGTAATGAAAAATTTAATCAAATAATGTGATAAAGAAATATTAACCAATAATATTGAATTTCATTAATTTTATCCAAGCTAACTCTATTCTAGCCACTTAATTTTATAGCCAATTTTTATGTTTATTTTTAATGTGATATTGATGTAACATTTTCAATACCAAATATATATTTTTTGTATCAAATACTACAACGAATTAATTACTTCACTTTTAGTATCAATAGCTATGATGAGATAATTGAAGGACAGTCTATGAAGAAATATAATGACTCTTAAATGAAAATATGAAACAACAATATTGAATAATACATTGACAGGTTTGCGAAACGTGCATTATTCTGTGTTTTCCGATAATCAATTCACTTCTTTAGATACTCGAATATGTTTTGACGCTTGACCGATTTTACAATGCCGCTATATTTCTTCCAGCAACGACTTGTGCATTGCGTTCCATTTTCAGAATATCACCTTCAAGCATAGAATTTTATCTTCATTCAAAGCACGAATATCACAATAAGGACTCTCTTATTTGGAAAAGATGAATTATACAGGATATCTTAAAAGAGATATTAAAAAATTTTATTAATATATTTAATAAGTTATTCTGAATAAAAAATGAATATCTTATGTATAGGTTTTGTATTATTCGTTTCTAATTTATTTTAAAAAATAAATTCCATATAAGTAGTACATAATTGAAGTAGGATTTTTAAATAATTTTTTATATTTCTTATCTTTTTGTATTTATATAAATTGAAGATGTTCAAAATCATCTAATCATCTTCAGTAAATATAAAAAACGAAGAATGAATTATTATACTTGCATTCGAGTAATCAAAATTAAATCTTAAATCAGTTTTTTATTCAGTTATGTGAAAATAAAAGTGCACGGCAATGATAATTCAGAGACACGTAAAAAAGTAATACAAATAATATGTAATGCAAGTGATGACATTGAAAAAATTACTAGAATAAAATAACTAGCGGAGCAACGATTATTAAAATTTCTATAATCAAATCAAAAATTTATGTTATATGCATTATTTTTTATTATCGAAATAACTAAACATATTAATAAAATTATTCAATTTCCTTCTGAGACATCCTGTATGTATTTTATACCTAATAGTCTTCGAGTATTAAAAATTTAATGAAAATTTATTTATCATTTATTCGTTTTCACTTTTGTGTCATAATTTTTTTATTAAGAAATGACACGAGAGAGTCAACTATTGCAGCAAATATCTTTCCATATGTAAACATACAAACAAACTTACACGGATATTTTTAGTAAAAAAATTACACAAAATAATCACACAAATTACTCACATTAATTATGCACTTACATACACTACTCTCTCTAACGATTATACATATGATTCATCGATGAACAGCAATAACCACGTATCAATAAACAGATCAATTTCTTCGATTGTTGGAAGTTATTTCGGGTGAACGGATAATAGGCCAGGTTAGAATATGTGGAACGATCAAAGCGGGTGTTAAAATGAACGACAACGAAAGTGTTGCTTCGTCATTTTACGGTCGACTAGCGATAAGGTAACGTAGTTCGAAAATCGCATCGATGTATCCTTCAAACACGCCATGATTCGCCAAGACACCGGAACGATCTGGAAACGATGTGGACTGGAAGAATATGGTTCTGTCGCTGGCCGATAGATCGCGGTCGATAACAACATGGCTGTCTTATCTAAATTACTACGAAACTATAAAACGCGTATCACGATATTGGGTAAAATGAGAAATATAAAATTTTTGTGTTTATGAGATCTGGATAAGGAACCAAGCATATATAATAAATTGGACCAGGAAGAAAATGTACTTTAAAAAGAGAAATCGATATAAAAAGCAGTAATATCAAACAGCGTTATATTGTAGTAGCATAAAATAAGAATCGTAAAACTAGTATGATAGTGTATAAGAGAATAATATCGCGTACAGAATTAGGAAGAATCTGACGTTAAAACGTTAAAAAAAATTGAATAATATTAATTATAAAATTATATAAAAATAAATATATGTCGTGTTAATTTAGATGAAACGTGAAAAATAATTATACGAAAGATGAAAAAAAACACACAACAAATTTTCATGGTTAAGTAGCAACTAAGAGAGGCAATATCAAGCGAATGCAACAGATAGGGCAACGAAGAACCCGTTCTTAGGACAGGAAAGAGGGTATTAAACTTGTAAGAAGTCGAAAAACCGAGTAAAAAACCAAGTTCCATCCTCTCGAAAGGGCAAAAGCCAGAAGGGAGACAAGAGTGTCCGACAAAGACACGTGAACAATGATCCAAAGTGAGACGAAGACAAAAGCCTGGAGGTACCACTTGCCCTGGTCCTCTACGAAGCTGTCGAAGTGGAGGGTGCAAGGAGGAGGCGGAAGTGCAGCGGATCGAGAGAAGAGCAATCGTGGGTACCAAAAGCGAGAGAGAACGAACGAGCATGGAACGAACGTGGAAAACCTCTCACCAGAGTGGAACATCGGTGTAGCAATACAGCGAAGCGACGAGGAGAAGGAAAACGAAGAAGGCACTCGTAAGTGGAATAGAATTTCAGAGCGAAACAGTTCAAGGCAACCGCGAGCCGAGTGCAACTACGTAGTTTCGATCTAATAAGAGGAGGAGAAATAAAAAGAAAGAAAAAAAAGTAAAGAAGAAAAGAGAAAGAAGAGGAGTGGACCACGCGAGGCGACATAGAAAAAAGGTGGACCGAGACGCGTGGTAGAAGCAGCCGATACATAACTAGCCCGTAGTTAGCTGGCGGCGATTGGTCGAACGACCCAAAAAGGGTTGGATTTTCGAGAGAGCAGCGTGGCGTAAAGGGTGGAGCGCTCGAGGACGCTCGAGACCGCTCGAGTCTCGGTGTAGCAGCGTATGTGCTACGCGATCTACGCGTTCCTGGGACCGAATCAGGGTGGGGGAGGGACTCGAGAGGAGGGGTAAGAAGAGGGACAGAGAAGAGAAAAAAGAAACAAAGTGAAGGAAAAGGAAGGAAACAGCGGTTGGGAGTAAGTACACGCTAGGCTTTGCTCCGCTCGAGTGTACTTCTTTCTCCTCTTTTCTTCTCCTCTTTTCTCTTCCTTTCTCTATTTCACTGTACACTACTCCTCTCTCCTCTCTTCTCCTCTCTTACCCTCTCGACGACTAAGAGACCCAACAGCAAGCGCACCAGCCTCGAGCTTGTTTCCCACAAGCTTCGGCTCGAAAGCTTGTTAGAGAGATTCGCCATTTTTTCAACCCCTCTCGCCACCCCTTCACTCCTCCCTCAACCGAGCGGGGCACCCTCCTTTGCCCCTACTTCTCTGTAAGCGCACGTACACCTCTCGTACACCGCCTCCTATGTCGTGGCCCCCTTTTTTTTCTCTCTTCCCATAAGCCAGAGAAGAGGAATCGGGAGCAGTCTCCACTCGACAAAAGGTCGACCACGAAAAATCGAGCTACCGGGCAAATCAAGAGCACCCTCCATCTTCCACTATTTTTTTCTCCTCCCTCCCTCGTTGTGTATACTTCATTTCTTCTCTCGGGCTACCTTTCACCTCTCCTATACGATTCCTTCTCGATTTAAATCCTCACGTGGTACGCATTACGCCCCAGTTACCGCGATTTCTCTCCATCCTTGCACACTCTTCCTCCACTTCTCTAGCGGAGGGAACTTCACCGACTCGAACCAGAACAATGAGAAACGAACAATGATTGAGGGAGAGAAAGCAGTCAGAAATGGAATGCGAGGGGGTTAGAACTGCTCTTTGAGGGTAAAAAAGAAGGAACAAGCGGATAGAAAAGAGGGAAGGAGAAACGATGGAAAGAAAATAGAAAACTGGAGGAACGCGGAGGACACGGTCATTTCTTTTTTTTTTTTTTTCCTTCTTCCGCCGTTTCTTTCGCGGTTTTCTCGAATAGTGCGGTATAGATTGGTTCGACAAAGAAGAGGGAGGAACAACAACGATGGAACATTCTTTCTGAACGTCGTACTTCTCTTCTTTTCTGTGCTCATTCCACGTCGTTCGACCGTGAGTCACGGAAAAGAACGGAAATCACCTTGGCATGAAAAAAGGGGAAAGAAAAAAAAAGGACACCCCATGGAGAACGACGTATACGCACCGAGTAATGGCTACCTCGGACAGAGCCTCAGGCCTTCGGTTACCTGTACGTATAAGTATGTACCTAAGTATGTACCACATGTCTATCTATTTATATATAATGATATATATATATATATATATGTATAATAATATAATATATATTAAAATATTATATCGTCTCCTTCATGCCAGAAGCAAAACATGCAATTCGATAATTTATGGATATTTATATGTTGAACGATAAGATAATTATTTTAATTATCAAAATCGATATTTTTGATATATTGGTGGTTTATTTCAGAATTTAATTTCATTATAAAATATCATTTTATTTTCAATCTTAAATTTAATTAAAAGAAAAAAAGTTTATTCTATTTTTAAAAAGAATTTGCACATTTCTTGTCTTCGATACGAAGGAAACAATGTAATATTATATACACACATTATATAGAATTTTATGATTGGTTAGATATCGATAAAATAACTAATTCCTATTGGTTAAATGATGTTTCTATTAATGTCAATTTTCTATTGAGATCTTTGCGCATGCTCTTTAGGTTGAATACAACAATCGATTATATCAATCGATCTTAGTATATAACGTAATATATAGGTAAACCGATTGAGAATTTTTTTCTTTTGCAAAAGATATTTAATAAAGATAGATGAATAATTCTTTTTTTTGTAATATTTTCAGGAAAAGAGTTAAAGAATTAAATAAAGTTTGGATATAGCCTGAACAATGTTCAAATGTTAAAAAAGGAATTTATCATCGATAGAAGAAAATTAGGTTAAGTTAAATCAAGAGAGTCATTTTTTTTTACCGAAGATAATAACGAGTTTATCTCAATCGTAAATTTATTAGAATTAAATTAGATTATGCTGGATAAATGAAAATATTTTTTTTTAAGAGTTAATAGCATATTTAGATAAATATCATTCGAGTTAAAAATTCGGTCCAATCTTTCCAATCTTTCCTTATCATGCGCTATAAATAATCGAAATAAAAAAAAAAGGGTTCCTGATACATAAATGCATTCCAACAAATCCAGTTATTAAACAAAAATCATTAAACGAATCACTTCCACTGACAGAACTACTGAAATGCTCATATATTCATCTATCGTTCAAGACTAAAATCTATATTTACTTATCTCGTAAGCAAGCAATACCCAAAAGAAGGGTGGTAGGTTAAAGAAAAAAGATCCCAACATCTACCTGCCTAGTAGTCTTCCTATAATATTCCACCAGAAAAAACCGAACAACCAATGGGTCTCCACTATCGTAATCGAGTCAGGTCAAACGATCGAATGAGGCTAAAAAAAATTCGAGTAGACGAAGAAGCTTTGTAAGAAATATCTTCGAATCGTTTCGACTATCACAGAATCATTCAAATTTCGAATAAAATCGAATTGAGTTGTCCAAGATTATTCGTAAATATTTACGAATAAATCGAAGTAAAAGATTGATGAATCGAATAGCTAAGTGAAAATATAAAAATCGATTCTTAATTCTGGTACTCGATTGGTTCTACAAAACTATTATCAAAAAATATTTAAAATTTGAATATATTTTTATATTTTGATGTATCCATTTGATTTGATATTTCTAAATGATTTTTTTTTATCACGAAAAAATATTTTTTATACATGAAAATTTAAAGAAATTCATTGAAATAGGATAATTTATTCTTTAATACATTATATTTTATTTATAAAAATGCTGATTGTATAATAATTTGTTAATTTAAAAAAGAAATTAATTAATTTTAGTTTGATTGATTTTTTTCGACATATAACAAATATCAAAGGAATTAAAAGAAAAAACAGATACACGATCAAAACTGAAATGAAGCGATGAAGAAATGAAATTTCATGTGCAACAAAATTTGGTATCCTTTTTTTTCGTTTTCTTTTTCCCTTTTTTGTTTGGACGAAAAATATATCGTGGTGGTATAATAATTAATGCGTATCATTCCGTGTCCGACGTGCGAATCTTTCACGTTATTCCTTCTCCTGTTGATGTATCGAGCAATTATGCTTGTAGAGCGTGTAGTAGTAGTTCACCGTGTAATGCTCGCCGTGAATGAATACAAATTGATGTTTCTGAAGTTATATTCGTTGCTTTTGAATATTGCTTTAAGAAATCGAGATTTAATCATCGATAATCAAAATTTCATTTATTTACGAGAGAAAAACGTATCATTATTGTATATAAAATAAGACAAAACAAATCTTCTTAAAATAATTCTAAAATTAACACTGAAAAACAAGATTTTTTAATTTAATTTTTAATCGTATTCTTTTTATTTTCACGCTATCAAACTTTTATTTTTATATTTTTATATCAAAATGTTATATATCTATTTGATACATATATTTACTTAATATGCAAAACATGATATATTTAAACCTAATTAATTAATATTTAGATTATACTTAATAAATATTTATAAATACAATGATACGTAAATACTTTTTACAGTCTTATAAAATTTCAAACAATAAATTTTCTCATTTTCACATGAAAATGATATAAAATGATCCACAAGAATAAAAAATTCTCTCATTAATCGAACAAAAAAAAAGAAGAAGGAGAAGAAAAAAACAGAAAATTTAATATAAAAAAAGAAATATCGACGCCTCTTAAACAAAGAATCTCAAAGAACACCCCCTCACTCCATTCCACCTCTGGCAAAAATACAAGAAAAAAAACAAGAACCCGCGAGAGTAAATCCACTCCTTACCCAAACCTACAACCCTTAATCCACCCTTCTTGGACAAAAAGGAGGGAGGAAAAGGAGGGAAAAACAAATCAGAAAAAAAGAAAAAAGGCACCAACAAGAGGGTCCCGCGTGGCCAAATAAATGCGTACGCGGAATCATGAGCGGCATCATTACACCCAGGCGAAGGAGGGTGTCTACTAACTTGTCCATTAATATTAAAGAAGTGAGGTGCAGCCGTGCGAGGGGTTACAGGACGTGGCCAGAATGCACGGGGATAGATTTAGCATCGCGAAACGCGTGTTAAACACACGTTCACCTCCTCGTGTATAATCGTAAACGTGGACGTGTGTCCTCGCTTAATCTTTGAAAGGTCGTGGTGTATCCGAGAGCCAGCTAGGTACAGGCTAAAATATTTTTATTAATATGTCGAAAGAGCATTATGACAAAGAGTAATTATTATACGATGCATTAAGATTTTAATTATACACTGTTCATGGACGAATGTAAAATTTGTTTATACTGCGTATTGTGATAAGCTATTGTGTTGAGTCAATTGAAGATTGCGAGTAATTTACAAATATATTAAATCTTTTCACTGTATCGTCAATTTTTTTTTTTCACGTTACGTTAATATTTATGTATATATTAAACTATGTTATGTTTATTGAAATATTTATGTATGTTAATTATTAAAATATTCTTTTATGTTTGATTATTTAATTTAATAAGCTTATACACACCTCAACAAGTGATTATTATTTTAATTAACAACAATCTTACAGTATATCTTTTCTAGGTAATTTAGATAATTATAAATTTGATTTTATAAATTAATATTTATTAATAATAAGTGAATATTTTTTCGCGTATTCGTATCGAACTTTGTTTGGGAAAAATTAATCGTTTGGCATTTTTTCCCAAACAGGTTTCAAATATTTTTCAAAAACATCGCCTTCTTGAGATTTAAATAAAGGAGCAATGTTTTCGAAAAGATACTAGTTGAAAGGGTTGATTTTGATGGCAACTTATGTACGCGTTTTATGAAGGTATCCTTCGAGAGTACAATACGTACTGTACAAGAATTTTTCTCGATGTATAATAGCAAAGATTATTGAGTACAATTGAAATAAGTAAATATGACGATGACAGAATCTTTGAATAGTTGATTGTATGGCTTATATTCTTTTAAGATAGAATTGAAATTTGATGGTTTTATTTATATTATTATTAACAATATAATATGATAATTAATATTATTTGTTGTTGATGATAACAATATTATTTTTTGCTTGGATCAATAATACAAATTATTAGATAAATTTCTTAATTGTTCTTAATTAATGAAATTTTCTTTTCTTTTAAAATTTTCATTAAATTCAATAATACTCCTGCACAAACTGACGTAACATAATAATAAATTTATAAAGAAAATTTATAAATTATTTCTTCAATCAAAAAATCATCTTTAACTCCAAATTTATTTTAAAGATCATTTCTATTACCAATTAAATATTAACAATTTGTCATCACAAACAAATATCTAAAAAAAAAAAAAAGCTTTTCTTAAATGACATCATAGAAAAAGAAATCGATCGACAAAACTAAATAACAAAAATAACAAAAATAAAAATCACAAACATAAAAGATGAAAAAAAAGAAAATTTACGCGGGTCTAAAATGAAAGGAACAATTTTTCAACGTGTGTCACAGTGACCGTTTAAATGGCAAAGAGACAAACAAATTGTCAATGAGGGATTAAAGAATCCTCGTGCATTTGGCAGGTGGTTAAGCACTCGACGAGGTATGTATGGACACGTATTACCCATGCTCGTATACACACAATTGAACATAGACGTGGCACACGTGCATGTAAGCACGCACACGCGTGTAAAAACGACCATACGCAGACACACGCACACACGCGCGCGCATACGCGCGCACACGGCAGACTAAACGGATGATGCAGCACGTGGGCCGCGATCTTTTCGAAATAATTTAGGGGACGGAATCTCCCCGTACATACACGCATCTGCACGGAGTTATTTATGATGGATTAGGCGAGGATTTAAGCCACGACTAATTTATGTCAGGCCACGGGATTGTCGACTCTCGACGATCTTCTCTTCATCCCTCCCTCCCCCCTCCCTCCCCCTCATTCCACCAGGTTCGAGCGAGAGTATAACCTCATCACCGTGAAATATTTAATTATAAGTAAACCGAAAATTCTAATTTCAAACCGACCGAAAAATCTTGCAAGGTGAATTGAGCATTAAGCGCAGGATTTTTTTAAACTTAGTTTCCTACTATATTATTTGGTTATGTAGATTGTAAAATAGTAGATTAATTTTATTTTAATATTATCGAAAGAAATATGCTTTTAAAATTATAATAAAAAATTATACGAAATCATCCAAAAAACACCTTATATAATATTCGTAGTATTGAAATAAAAAGAAGAAAAGGGGAAAATTTGTTTTCACTTGGAAGAAAAAAAATACAGTTTAGTCAAATCAATAAAAACGTGTCGATAAGGGATACGATTATTAAAATTTATAATTAATATAATTCGCAGTTTATAAAATTATACAACTTTTATAATCACGAACTAAAATGATAAAAAAAAGTTGACACCGTTAATGGAGTTAATCTCCGATCACCAAAGAACCCTCACCCCTTCTTCTCCCTCTAGTTCCCCTACCTGTTTCATGGTCCAAGCAGATCCGCGTTTCTTTGACCCCTAGTTCGTCTAGTCTTTCCACGAACAGTCCAGATCGGGCATGAAATTTAACATGAATAGAGAAGGAGCATGGCGGCGACAACGACTTGACTCTGCACCCTTCCCCGCCGTATGCGTCCCCTGTATTATTCAGGCCGCCATTATTGGACCCCTTGGTCCGGCTGCGCGACACGCTCTCGCCCCCGCGGGACAACGCAATTGCATCTGCTCGGAATGAGAGTGGTCGTATAAGAGACGGAGAGAGTGACGGAGAGCAAGTGAGATGGAGCAAAGTGATTGGAGTGAGGAGTGTGCGGCTGGCCACGGGCGCAGCGAGACCCGTATAAGGATGGAGGAACACAGATCGGCCGTTTAAACCCTCGCAAACCCTGCTACGTATCTAGTTATTTAAGTTCGCCGCGGATAAAAGGAGAGAGCGTGTAATTTATGGCCAGCGTGGATACACCGTCCAAGGGGGTGAGAAACCGAGGGAAGAGAAGACGGAATAAAAATGAGACGATGCTCGGCGACGGAAGAAGAAGAAGAAAAGTGGTGGCAGTGACGGTCGTGGGGAGTAGTGGGGAGAATGGAATGGAGTGGGGATACGGAAGTAGCCGAAGTCGATCGGTAGCTACTGTGATTTGGATGCGTTTTTCTTCTTCTCGCGTCGAAAGTATTCGTTTGTATCAAGAACAGTCCCGTTCCATTTGCGGAATTAATCAATTCTGACGTTAAATAATATCGTAGCATTGAATTACCGTCTTTTTTTAACAAATTAATGATAATTATCGGTTCCTATTTTTCAGATCGAAGTGACAACGATTAGAAATTGGATTTGTCATATGAAGCGATTACGATTTTAATGATAGAAAGTTTCGCGTATTCGTCCATGATAAATACTGTATTTTTATCTTTCCATTTTATTTGGAATCGTATATTTTTGGTCAGAAGTAAGCAAATTCAACGGAAGCAAGAAACAAAAGCGTTAATTTCTAACAGGTTCAATTTTGCCGGTCAGTTTCGAGTCATTGTAGCGAGAAATATCGGATCCATGGAGAGCTGAGGTTAGCACGCGTCCAAACAACGTAATTAAAAGTTTCGTGTGCCACTAGCCTCGATAAACTCTCGTCGGTCCCAAGTCAATAGACGAGAGCCCGGGTTGGTTAATTACTCGCCGAAATGTGCGTTCTTACAGAAATAATTAGCCGCAGCGTGTGCGCGTGCAAACAATCAAGGGAACGAGGAAAACATCAGCGGTGAACTTGCGGCCATTGCTACGTCGTAATAACTCGTCAAAAAACTCAACCAACCGGATATAATGCGTGATGACCATTCGGCGGCTCGTTTCTTCCACAATTCTCTTCAGCGTTATTGCAAATTGAACAAAGTAAAATTTCTCTATACATTTTTCGTATTCACCATTATTTTAATAAATATTCATTTATTATAATTATATAAAATATTACGTATGTCATTATAAATGAAACGAGAAAAGAGAAGCAAATTTTCTATCTAAATATCATTTAATTTAAAGTACAATTAAATAAATCGATCCATTTAATAAATTACTAAAAATAACTTTTCTTTTTTTTGGAAATTAACGCGTATCATATAATTTAAAAAATTATATCATAAATATTTTCCGATATTATAGTTTCTCTAAGAGAGAGAGAGAATAAAAGAGAAAACGAAAAGAAAAATTGATACAGTCAGTGCGAATAGAGGAAGCAGCAGCAAGAGACTATTGACGAGGCACACTTGTTGAACGCGTGGTTTATCTTCGACCATAGATCACTCAGGCTCCACCATTTCTCCTCTTATACGTATGCGCTCTCCTTTTCTTAGTCATTTCCTTTTCCGCTAACTTGCCGTATAACTTGCTCAGGCACGTCTTTGAAGGATGCTCGTGCCAATATCCACTATTTATGACAAAAGACACGCAATTCGTGGATATTTCTCAAATGGAATTTATTCTATTATTTCTTTTATCTACTTTCAGTTGTTATCTACAATTGCTTATGAAATTATTCATATTCCTTTAGCTTTCGTATGAGTTTCGTGTTTGTTGCTTGATATATCTTGATTTTTGCATGAATTTTAATTAAATGGAAAATAATAATTTAATACGAGAAAATATTGCGATTCTAAGATTGCCAGTTGCGATGATATAAATATTCGCAAAGATTGTTAAAAAAATAACAATTCCAAGATCATTACATCGCAATTACAACAATTATTATTTCGTATAATTACGTTTAATATCAGAAAAGGGGGCAACTAAACTACCAAAGATATCGCATGGATTACTTTCCAAAGAGAGAATTATCATTCGGCATAAGAGAGGTGCAATTCGATCCAATAAAAAGTAAACTCACAGATTGTATCAGTGATTTCTAGAATTGTATCCAGCTCTAGATATGATTAGAAAATAACGGCATAACTATAATTATTGAAAAAAAAATGGCAATTCAACAAAACGAAAATTATTCCAATCGTAAATTCCTGAAAGGGATAAAATACAATGCAATAAAACAAGATTATTATTGCAATTGTAAGAATTGCTCTTTAAAATGAAACTAAGAAATAGCGATTGGTGAGAAATTACAAAAGTGATCGGGTAGCATTTTTCCGGAATTTTTCACGTTGGCGAACGAGTATCACGATGTCGTTAAGAGAATGGATCCTATGAAGGAATCGGCGGCGTGCCAAAGGAAATTACGAATTACTAAAACGATGTATGGCATCGTGTGTGACGACAACGTGCCATTGCACACCTAACGGATTGATGCGAAACAAGTTTCTTAGTGTCTCCCCATTGAGATCTGACATTTAACATTCTCGTCATAATTGTCGTGATGGCCGTAGATCGTCAATTTTCCATTAAAAAAAAATTTCTCTTAGAAATTTTCTCATAATATGATTAATTTTCATTTTCTCGATCTTTACGCAACAACCTTAAATCCTCGTTAATTTAATAAGGTAATACATAGCATTTTAAAATTAAATTTTTTAACAGAGCACCGTGAAATATTATTATATTGAAGCATTAAAATTTAAGTGTAACATCTGATTCTTGTATCACTTTTTTTTAACCAAAACAATTCAAAGAATAAATTTATCGATTCAAAGAACTTATTGATTTAAAATTCGTTTGAAGATTATCTTCTTTTCAGAAAAATAAAAACGAATGCTATAGACGATCAACTACGAATATATTTCTTATTTTTATTTTAAAAAAGCAAATCTTCAAGCAAACCAAAAAAAAATTTCCTTCTCAATAAAACCGAAATACGAATTTTATATAGACGATTTATCTATCTGATTGCAATTAAAATTAAATCTGACTAACCCAGATATATCTACGTGCACAAAACTATATATTGGAGAAAAAAAGGAGGAAAAGAAAAAAAGGAACAGAATAATGGTTTACACGTAATGAGAGTAGCGAGTTTGGAAGAAAAGCAACGATGATTTCGGGGAAAAGTAAGAGAAGGAAAGAGAAAGGATTCGAACAAAAACCAGAAATAAAGAAACGTATCGTACTGATATTCTGCCGAGGAAGACAGAAACGGAGACAGAGACGGAGAGAGAGAGAGTCGTAACCTTCCCTGAGAGCTAGCCTCTTCGTTATGACAATATATCTGGGACCCGAAGGAAACATTGGCCGAGAAATCCTGAAGGTATGCTCCGAAAGCTTGCGCCACGGCGGTCTCCTTTGTCGGAGATTCTTCGAGCGAGAGGAAGAAGCCGTGCGTAGAAGAGGGCACAGCCTAACCCCCTCTCCACGTCGTTGGGCCGCGAAAAACGAGAAGTAGGTATAGACGTTAAATAAAGCAGAACAGCTATCAGGTTTTCCTCCCTGCTCCAAGTTGAAATCGGTGTTTTTTTCAATCTTTTTTTTTTTTTTTTTGCTACCCCTTTTCGTGATATTGAAATAACTTATAACAATATATATAATTTCGAGATATATGTAAAAGGAAAATTATATTTTTTTTAATTGAAATGAAGTTGTGTTTTTGTTTATTAATCAGCGAAAGAATGTTTATTACATTTATGCATAAAAATTTAAATATTATAAAATGCAATATTCAAAGTATACATTAAGTATCATTATGAGAGGAATAAGACTAATTTCCATTTAATCTCTATTTCTTTAACTTATATTTACAATTTTATTTTATTTTGTAAATAAATATTTGGTCTAATAATTCTTCATGTTGTCCCATTTTTGTTACATAGACAAGTTATCAAGCTTAAATTTCTATTACAAATTAAAAAATTTGTTGTATATTTGTTATATATTTGAAGATGTGAGAAGATACTTTTGCATACTTTATTCAAAATAATTAAAAATAGTTAAAAATAATTTTGATGACTTATAATATTATTACATTTATATTACTTATGACATGCACATTAATTTTTATTATTTTTAGAAATGTAAACTCTTATGATTCATAAACTACAGATTTAAAACTTATATAAAAAATCAAATGCATGGCAATCTCTCAGACTTCACGAGTTGAAATAAATAAATTTAAAAAGTCATTAATTAAAAATGACACCAATAACTTCTTTTTACAGGTTTGGAATCACCGATTGCATTCAAACAAGGAAGGATAATAAGACAATTCCATTCAGGCAAAGATATTAAAACCAATCTACTCTCAATAACAAATTAAACAAATTGCATACTATTATGTTTTTAGAATTTTTAACTCTTTCTGAATAAATACTATAACAACATCAAAGTTACAATTAAATGAAATTGAATTAAGTTAAATTAAACTTTAATATACATAATATTCAATTATTAGTAATAAAATTTTTACAAAACAATACTTTTTTTTTAATTTAATATTTAATTTGATCTCGTTTCGTATAAAGAATATTCTCGATCTGTCAAGAATCAGAATTGAGAAAAGAAAATTAAATTTGATATTAATAGCTATACAATATTCGTCTAATCAGTCATCAATGCTCTAAGTTACATGAAAATTCACTCTACACTTTTATTTATCCTGTTTCGATTGGCTCGATTCGATATTGAAACACGAATAGCATTCTTCAAACGACTTGTTACAATTGTATATCTACACTATAGAACGCTGCGAGAATCGATTTCGCGATCTTAATTGCCGAGCAAATTACATCGATTAGAAGAATTCCATGACTGCTGCAGTTTAACCAGAACAATTTTAGATCATAAGCTGAAACTGAATCCGATCAGAACTTGTTAATTCCGTATGACGAACGTATATTCGTCACAAAGAAATAATAATTTTTTGTATCGTGACGAGTATGCTCTTTGTTAAGATAAATATTTAATATACAGGTAACAATATAACAGATTAATAAAGGATTATATTTATATTTCGATACACGATCTTTGAAACATCGACCATGCGATTGATAGAAAATGAAGATACCCAGAGCCTTTAAAGATCCTTCCTTTAAAGCTTCTTACGATGTTAAAGGTCCCACATATATTATTCTCCCGGATCGTTACCTTAACTGGCATTCGTGATTTTTGCAGTGACTTACAATAGCAAGGAGAAAGCGAAGGGATTGGTGCAACTTTTTCCTTATGGTAGCATACCATATTTGCTTTTTATCAAAGAAATTCGTCTAACACGAATTTTAATTTTTAGTCTGGCAAAGAAATCAATAATTGAATCAATAGTAATGAGGATCTCAATAATTGTCTATGGATGGAAACATATCACTAACTAATTATAATAATAAATAGAGATAGACTGTACAGAAAATAAAGCAATAACAATAATAGGATTTATACGACATTGAATGAGCATTTATACCAAATAAAAATTGCGATAATAATATTCGATATAATATACACGAGATCTAAAGATACTTTTCGATAAAAAATATCATTTCACTTTATGCAAACAATAAAATTTTGTTACGAAAACGCGGCAAGATGAATCTTGGATTCGTTACGGTTGTAAGCCAAGGTAATCAACTATTGCCTCACGAGAACGTAGTTTACTATTCTTGCTAATGCAAAGCAGTTTCACATTATTACTAATGGTACCATTGTCAGAATATCGAATAATATTTATAGATATTCTTACAATAAAAATAAAATTTCGAATAAAAAGTATCTAACATATTCAATATATAAGAATCGTAAAAAAAACAACTATTTATATAATTCAGTATGACGTAAAAAAAAAAAACAAAAGTAGTAAAAAAAAAGAATAATCAAAAATCTATTAGATCTCGAGCAAATCAATTTTTAAAAGCAATTTTATCTATGAAAGTTTATGGTATGTTCTTCTTCTCTCAAGACTTATTAATCGAGCAACGAATCCAAACATTCTTATCGGATCATGCGAAAGCACATGGTCAGCTATATCTGCCAGACGACCGACGTATTTACTTCCATTACTTTAAGGGCTGAAAAGAATGGTTCCTTCTTCGAGGGAACCTGTTATTGCCAATATTGTTCGTTTTTATGAGAAACGAAACTGCTTATATACGATTTGGTACTTTTTATGTTAACCGTATAAAAAAGATATGGATAGAGGAAGAAGAATGACACATGAGGATAATTTTAACTACGTCTCATATTGCTACGTCTTTTGTTATAGAAGCCGCTTCGATTTTCAATAAAATGATCGTATTATTGCCTTGCGGGAAACACCGACTATTCAACTTTATCCTATGCTATTGAATGCCACAAGAAGGCATGGTTTGAAGTTCGATAGGTTATCCCAACGAAAACATCGCGAACCGATTCGTCGACGTAAGAGCGCGCTTCGTTCGCTTTTTCTCCCCTCCACTATACGCAAATCGCGACATAGATCATATCTATATAGAAAAGTAGTTCGTTTGCTCGAGTGCTAAGAGTGCGTTAAACTGACAGATTCTCTTCTTTGCCATAGACGATCAAAATGAGCAAGACGGTCAAATATGGGCAGATTAAGCTTATGAAATGAAACAATCTCCAAGAAGATAGACGATTGAAAGAGAGAAAATGTAAGAAGGATCAACGTTCGGGAGATGCAATCGTGTAATTTAATAGCGAAATGTGCTATTCTCGTTCGGTCGTTAATACGAATTTTAATCGCTCGTCGTAAAGAGATCGCGCGTTCGAATATCTCAAGGAGGGGATTCGCACGTTCAACCAATAAAGATGCTTTTATTAAATCTTGTTCACGGTCGATACTTTGCCCCGTCTTATCTTCCTCTCTTGCTTTTGTTCCTACGCCACACTAAAAACCTCGATGGTTTACGACATACCATTCGTCCTGTGCCCCTTTATGGTGATCGTGACGACTGAAAGGACAGCACCGATGTATCCTGTAATATCGTTTCCGTCGTCGGATTCTCTTGCCGACGGATAAGACGTAAATGAACGTTCCTTAATATCAAACTGGTTTGTTTAATGACTCTGTGCATACTTCTTTTTTTTTTTTTTTTCTTTTTTGCTGTATGCCGTTATGCGAAGGCATCGAAGCGATTTTAACAGTACGTGTATATTATAAAACACGAAGTGCCGTTCGTTTCATCACGGAAATATTATTTTATGACGATAAATATTTGAATAAAAAGCCTATCATATTACTAGTTGTCTATACTACATATCTCGCCACAACGTGACAGTTATATAGACAAATCACGTGTTCGGTACACGCTTATTAGATACATGTCAATGTACATCTCGTTCGAAGTATTTAAGGAATGCCATCCAATGAAAACCATTTGACGTGTAACCTTCTCTTATCTTTCGCATATCACAATATCTCCCTTTACGCATTTCAGACAAAAGAATACATATGTAAGTATATATGGATAACACGTTGGATGACTGACAACGATGAACTTTCAAACAATGCTAATAATATTCCATCCTAGCAACATATTTCAATAACAACGCGTTACAACAGTAAAATTTACGATAACTTTTATCTATGATTACGTTTAAACGATGATTATCCCCCAAAAAATCGTATAACACGTATCAAGAAGAATTCGATTGGAGAAATCGGCTGAAGATGGCACCGGCTAAGTGGACGAGATTGAGAGGATGGAAGGCTAACAGGCGCGACTTAATGCGAATTATTAAGCGTTTGTAGCTCACGCATCGCATGTTCTGAGCAAAGATAAAGCAAAGAGGCGCGAGATCGTGTATATATATACCGGAAGGTTGGTGCCGCCAGCGGAGCCGATTAATCGGCCTGGGAACCAGTTTGTTGGAAATAAAATCTGCTCGATGGAATTGTTGCTTGACCATAGGACGTCAACGTCTTTTAAAAGTGTGGCCTGCAGGGACGCATCGACAGCACCGGCGCGCTTCTTCGGGCGCATCCTCTGCTAGCGTATCACCGCTATCATCGGGGCTTCCCCGATCGTGATGTCATGTGCGTGTCCGATCGAAAGGGATTCTTTGCCTATAAAGCACTTTAAACGGGCCAATTTTTACGTTCAACGTATTTAAAATTTTTGTGAACTATCTTCTTATCTTGTCATTGTATTTTATTATTTCTTTTTTTGATATTTTATGTTGGTAATTAATGGCAATAAAACTCGTGAAAATTTAATTTACATAGATATTAAAAATCGATGATTGATAATAACAAATTTAATTTCAATATAAAAGTAGATGTTAAAATATATTTACAGGTTTTAAATGTATGCTTGTATAAAAAATTCTTATGTTATATTATTTCTTTGTGTTCATTTCGTAAATAAGAGATAAATGAGAAAAATAAAAAGATGAATTTTATTATTTCTTCTATGTAATAAAAATGGATTGAATAGAGTTGTTAAATTTATTTCTTCGTTTAACAATTTTTTCGTTATATTATCTTCTGAGTTAATCTTTCATTTTATATGAAAATAGTTTGAAATAATATTCAATGATACTGATATATAAGAATATAACGTAAGAATAATTATTTTGCATTCTTTAATTGAATTTTATATCAAAAGCTATAAAATTTAATAATCAATTTATGTCAAATTTATGTAATTTATTTGACTAAAAAATGTAATATCTGATTTTTATTTGAACATAAGAAATTATGAAACATGTTAATAAAAAAAATACAAAAAAAATACTTATATTACTGATAGATAATGGAGACAATTGAAAGTATAAAGGTAAACTTATTGAGCGATATCTATGGACAATAGGTGAAACGATCTATAGAAAATTGTCCTTCAAAGCGAATGTTTCGTCACCATCTCCATACGTATACATATACCTTTCTCTGTACGGAAATGTGATCATGCACCTTTATACTCGCGAATATCTTATATGTTTTGCCAATGCTCCGTTTGAAACGCTAAAATAAACGTTTACGCTGCGGAAACTTATATCGTCGCTCTCGTAAAAATATCGCCATAATCTTGTGAGCCGACCACCTATCAAATATACTAGTAATATACTAGTAAACTCGAACACTTACACGTTCATAATGTTTATTTTTTTAGCTTAGTTTTATACAAGATCTTGCAAAATAGTTTTGCTATAAATTTTCAACTAAATTAATTTAATTATACAAATTATAGAATTATTAATCTAAACAGAATCTCTAATTGAGAACGAAAAAAATTTTCATTACAATAATACGTTTTATAAGAATACACATAATAGAGTGACAATAATTGGCAATTGCATCGAATAAATATTTACGTAAAGGTAATATAATGTATAGAAGAAAATATCAATCAAGCAAATCAATTTGTCTAATCACTAATATATTGGTCGTTTAACTGCATAGTGAGATTACACGAAATATACGACAGTATAGTCGAGACATAATTAACTTTTCAGAAGTTCGACCGGTACACCGTTGCGGCGCCGTGATCGCAATTTCGATGGTCCGTCAAAAATGGTAGAGAATTACAGATCGACAAACTTCGCCACACGTCTCCCAGAGGAAATTATCGAGAATGAAAAGCCAACAATTTCACGTGAACAGATCAGATAAATGTAGATCGCAAGATTAACAGACAGCATACGATGTCGTTTTCAATCGGCACTACGAATTAATGTTACTCTTTTTCTATCCATCGAATCGAACATTTATCTTCGATGTCAACTTTTACGCAACATGCCGTGGATAAACTTATTTTTTGTTTTAATATTAGTATTTCTTTATTGCAAATGAATAAAATCAACTAAGTACCACAACAAAAATTTAGAAATGCTTATAATTCATGAAGGTATTAAGATTTGAATTAATAGCGATACATTTACTTTCATATTTCATTTGTAAAAATGAGATAATTTAAATAAAAATTATATTCGTAATTTATTATTATACAAGTAAAAAACGTAATTATAATATTTTAAAATAAATTATAAAATAAATCGATTCAATTGTTTATCAAGTTAACAACTTAGTAAAAGAATATTATATAGATATTATATAGTAAAATATATTTCCAACAAGAAATATTAACGATTAATAATTAAAAAGACAACAAGTTTTAAAAAAAAAATAAAAAAAAAATTTTTATATAGTTATAATTGTACCGAAACCTATTTAAATTATTTTTTATACAAAGCATGCTCCTCGAAGGAAATAATGTAAATGTGAAGAAAAAATTCAACTTTTCGAAGGTATGGACCGAGATGTTATCGGTATAATGAACATAAACAATCGTATTGTAGAAACTCACCACCAGTTAGCCTGCGCGCCGTTTTGCCACGCGACAAGCAAGAATGGTATGAATAAGAAAATCGTCACGATAGGCCGCATATTTGATCGCAATTTGATGACTTGCTGACTCTGGATCTTTCGTTGATCAATGGAAAAAAAAGAAAAGACAAAATTGTCCGTCGCTTCTGTTTCAGCCACGCATTCTTACGAGAGTCGATATCGATCGAAGAGTCGCATCGACAGTTGATTCCGAGGCTGACAGATCGAGATCGAAAGTTGTCCGTTATCCGATTCGATCTTTATCCGACGTATAATTCCAGAACACGATGGCTTTTTTCTTTTTCTTTCTTCCTTTCAATCGTGTTTTCTTTTACATGTTTGTCGTTTCGGATAGATCACTGATCTCGTGACAGGTAGACAAGGACGTAACGAAAGAACAATTTTTTGTTCCAGCATGCACTCTTTTTTTCACACGATAACGTGTCCAGAATCGCGATTTTTAAATCAGATAAAGCGTACAAAACGTTCCACCGACAATGAAAAGATATAGACAACTTGAGAATTTATATTCTACGACGGAAAAAATTGAAGTATGCTCAAGTTTGCAATATGTCTCTTTATACTAGACGCTCGTCTCGAAAATGTGAAGCGAACGCGAATACGACAACACTCCGTGAACGTTCGCCTACGTACTGTGGCTGGTAGTCACGAGGAAAAGGGCAACGGGGTTCTCTCAGTGGGCGGAGCCTGTAGTCACTTGCTAGTACGCGATTGGCTATGTCATGGAAGAACCACCGAGGCTCCACTCGCGTTAATTAAGCATTTCGGCACTCCGTCCCGACTTCGAGATTCGCGTATGAGCTCGCTCGCGATTCGTTCACCAACCACGTATGTTTCTGCAACTTTCGTGTAAAACTCTAGAAAGAGACTTAACATGTATATTTACAATAAAGAAAGTGTCGGAACCGTAAAAGATTTTTACGATTCTCTTAATAAAGAGTGCAAATTCCATTGTGAATTAATCGATAAAAATCGATTCGAATTGATAATCAAACTGTAATTTATACGTTAATATGAAAGGTTAGTATCAAATTAAAACAGCTATACAATTATATGGTTTGTAAGAGAATAATTTTCTTTGGCACAAGAGATATATATGAAATAAAAAATTTAAATCGAGAATGTTTCGAAATAATTTTTAAAATTATATCCTATAATATATATCCTACATCATGTGTTATATATATGTATATATGTATATATAACTATTTTTATATATATTTTATTTTTTTATACATATGTGTATAATTATGTTGTATATAATCTGTTGACTACTTTTTACTTCGATTCATTTAAATTAATTATCATTACTCACACATTTATACTCTTATTATTTAAATAACTTTTATCAAAGTTCTTCGTTGAAATGAATGTATATTAGAAATAAATTAAATATAATATCAGAATAAATGATTTATTGCTATTACTTGCAAATCATATCAATTATAATACGTCAAACTTTGAATAATGAAAATAAAAAAAAATATGTATCACGTATTGACAGTTTTATCTCGAGTTATAGGACAATGTGTTTGATTAAATGGAAGTTCTAATATCAAAATAATGAAAATTTAAAAAATTCTGTAAAGAATAAATATATACAAGATTCTACAATTAATTTTTTTTGTAATCTCATGAAATTATTTAATAATTATTTAATAGTAATATTATTTAATAATAATTTATATTGATTATATTTAATATTAATATTAAAAAATATACAATTTATACAAAAAATATATATATAGAACTTTTTAATAAATATTATTTTGAATATAATATTTATCATTTCTTAAATATATTCTTTATAATAGTTTTAATGTTAAAAAAAGATAGTTATAAATATATACGTTTTAATATTTATAATACTGATATATTTTCTTCCTTTTCTATCTACTGTCAATGTTTAAATATTTTATTTTTACAATATTATTGTAAAATATATGATTAATAATCTTAAAATATTATCAATTTTTTCATCAATTTTTAATAATCAATTTCTTTTATTTTTCTTCAACATTTCAATGAAAAATATCAATAGATAATAATTAATTTCAAAATGTTGACTTATTGATAATAATTATATTATAATATATATAATTCGTTTTTTAAAAAAATATATCAATAATAATTTTTTAACATATAACATCAGTTGATAACAATTAATAAGCACAGACAAAATATAAATATAGATTTGATTCGATGAGATTTTTTTTGCCACATTCTACAATATCGATCGCGTAAAAAATAAAATGTTTGATATATGTTCTATAATTTAATAATAAATATAAGAATTATATTAAATCTAAATACCAAAAATACCAAAGAAAAAAAAATCATATATATAGATGAAAAATAGAATAAACATATTTTATGGTTCCTTATGTTCTGAAATACCAACCTCGAAAAAGATGTTTCTTACGCCATCTAGCAATCTAGTATGTAAACAAAATCACTTAAAAAATAAAAATTTATTTACATCAATAATAAAATTTTAAGAGCTGAAATGAAAATTCATAACACTATAATAAATTTTTTATTTAAAAAAAATAATACTTGAAGTTATAATTATTTCTTAATATGTTCTAAATATATTAATTATTACTTCTGATATTGGTTATATAGTGATATTATATATTATGTATTATATATTAAATAATAATGATTTCTTAAGTCTTACCTTGAAATTGTTGCTTATTGAAGATGTCTGATTTATTCCCTTTTTGCATGAAAATTTTTTTATTTTCAAATTTAAAAAATAATTATCTTTTTATTGCACATTTGCAAATAATTATCTTTTTATTGCACAATACAAATAATAAAAAAAAACTATAATGTAAAAAAAACTAACGCAAAAAATTAAACCTAAAAATAAAATTTAAATTAAATAATTGTCCAAATAGACATTTTACATTTTTTTCATCATTATGATTTGTCTAATGATGAAAAAAATAAAATATTCTTTCTGTTGTGAAAACTAAAAGATTTCTTAAAAAATAAAATAAATAGAATTGATGATACATTTATCCGAAAAGAAAGAAATATATTTTTTAATAATATCTTCGATAATAAATGCTTTTAATAAATACTGAAAAAAAAAAATAATGAAAATATAGTCAAAAGAATCTATTTATTTTACATAAAAATTTACATGAATGAATCATCTCTTTTATTTTGCAACATTAATGAACTAAAATTTCAAAAAAAAACGAAGAATACTTGTAATACTTTGTATTTACAACGCAATAGTTGTTCAAGAAAAAAAATAGAAAATTCCCGAAAACATATACTCTTAGATATTTTAACTATTTATCAAAATAAGATATTTAATAAACAAATTTACACACTCATATTTCATTATATGTAATTAATAACGAAAGATTGTAACAGAAGTTGTTATACGACCATAATTTTAATTGCACTTTGATAACCTATAAATAGGAATTTCTTTTAACTCGAAGAAATATAAGCAATTTATAAATGCAATATTATTATAAAAAACACAATCAAAAACACAATTTATCAACACAACACTATTTTGAACAATATAAGCATTTGTTAACGCAATACTAATTTTTAAAGTGAATTTAACATAAAATATTATTCTCTAAATAAAAAATTACTTCATATATATATCAATATTGTAAATCACGACATTAAAAAAAATATGTTAATTTATAATCAAAATAATTAAACGCAATTATAATACTTTTTATAACACAATATACTAACGCGACTATCATTTTATTGTAATTTAAAACTCGAGATTTGTAAACGTAACTCTAATGTAATTTGCAACTAATGTAAAATCGCGATGTCTATGATGATTTGATTTTGATGCAAATCGATGAAATATAATATTTACTAGATATCATTAAAATAAACATAATAATGTAATTTTTTAGAAAATAATTTGAAAGATAAGAAGCTATTGAAATAAATCGTAGATTAATAAATAAACCGATAAATTGATAATCGATAAATAAGTCAATAGATAAATGAATTAATAAAAAGATATATAAAAATGGAATAAATAATTAATAAATTAAAAATTAATAATATATAAATAAATTAATAATAATATATTATATTTTTAATTAAAATATATAATATAAAACGTTAACTTTCTGTGCGATTTTGATTATGGAATTGGCTTACAACATTAACCAATCAGAAAGCCGCTAAGTAAACTGTGGCGGGCGACGTCAGTATTCTGTGCAAAATTATCATGATGAGTTTTGTGATCGTGATTTTGGTGATTCAATTATGCCGTAAATAATTTTGTTCGTATTTTGTTGTCGAATTTACAAATTATTATTAGTTTCGTTTACTTAATAATCCATTTATCATTGTAATGTTAAAATTAATTAGTGTTTTGAGTTTTTTGTCGGTTGTTATGTTAGGTTATCAATAGTTTGTGTTTCATTAAATTGAAATTTGAATTCATTTATTGTTTCACCCTAATATAATTTTTTTTATACATTTGTTTTATCTTTTTTTTTATAGATTGATTTTAATTTTCATTTGAGCAAATGATCATTCGATTATCGAGATAGTTTCGAAATATAATTTGTAACATATACATGTAACATAACATAGACTTTTAGCTAATGATTTTGATATTTTATTTGTTTTAACAGAAATAGATTTATTTAGAATAAGTTTCTATAGTCTTTTCATATTAAAAAAAGTATATAAGAGCAATTTTATTTTCTTAAATTAAATTAAATCACTAATATATACATTTTATATACATTTTAAATATGTTTATCTGTAATGTTTATATATTTTTTCTCTTTTTGTTCAATGTTATACACGAAACTGATGACATTTTTTCGTAGTTTTTCCAAGAAATTGTGAGTTCGCGTTCGTGTCATATTCGACATGTTTCGACTTGTTCGCCAAATTGATAGCACTTTTTATTCGTGATTCGAGAATCGAAATTATGACGCGTCACATCGATAGACTATCGATATTCATGGTGAATAATAGTTTCATTTTTTTATTGCATAGTATATATATATTTCTTTTCATAATTATATTCATAATTATTATCATTTATATATTACATATACATTATATATATTTATATTTTTAATCATTTATTTATATATATTTATTATAATTAAATTATTCCAGTTAACTTATGACATTCTAAAATAGGATTTGATTATTGTTTGATAATAATGTGATCAATTATTTTATGCATTTTATATTTATTTGAAGATTTTTTTTTTATAGATTAGCTGATTAATTGATTATGATTAGCTGATTATTACTTTGAAAGTAAGAAAAATTTTAATATGAATATTATTTTATATTTTTAAAGAGAAGTTTAATGTTTTGTTTTTGTATCATATATATTTATTCATTTTTATATGATATATTTTATCATTTCAACAATATTTATACTTTTATAATGAACATTTATCATAAATATTTTTGTTTAAATAATAATTATATTTTATCTTATAAAATCTTTATTCATCAAAAAATTAGTAATTATTGATAATTAATTTGTAATTTCAAAAAAAACAGTAATATCTAAAACAAATCAATTCGGTTAAAAAAAAAAGAAACTATGAAAAGAATATTTTGATTCTTTTCTATAAATTTTCTATTCTTCCATATTAATACAGTTTTATTTTCACAAGATTTTTGTGATTGTGCAATATGGTCGATAGATTCAGCATTTGTGATAATTTTTTAATATTTTAGAGCATAATTCTAATTAAATTTATTATCGCAAAATTAGAGTCAGTGTTTGTTTGCTAAAATAGATAGACATATTAGTAATTATTTCGTTTTTCTTTTTTATATAATTGTTTTCGAAACAGAATAAAATCAATTTTCAAAAGAATAAGGTAATTCCTTTATGCGAAGAAATAATTATTTTTATATATTTTTTATTATAAATATATATATATTTATTATTATTATTATTATTATTATTATTATTATTATTTATTTCAATTTTTTTAAATAATTAATGTTTAAATTATACTTTTATATTTTGTTACAGTTCTCATGTTTGATGACTATCTTTGTAATGGCATACGATAGTATAGATTCTTTATATTGATTGGTAAGTCGCATATATTTATGTTTTTTCAATTATTCAATTATGGTTTAGGATAAAAAATTCAAATTCCGGACTATAAAATTGTGTCATTTTGCTATAATTATTTTATATAATTATTCTATATAATTTAATTTGATAAACTAAATAAAATAAATTAAATTTGATAGTTTAATTATTTACGTTTAAAATTCATGTTTAAAATATTCACGATTAATCTTATTACAATTTTTAACGACAATTTATGTGATATTACAATTTTTATTTTCAAATTTCATTACGATAATGTTTAATCAAATTCAAATATCAAAGGCGTTCTTTTTAGGGATGTTTATATATCGGGTATTTCATATGAAAATCGTGAATATATTGATGTATTTGTTCTGCCATTTTTTAAATGTAAAGTTAAATAACTAATGTACTTCTGATGTGTCTGTTAATTATAAATAGATAAAACAACTTGTCATAGTCTCTAATCGAATAGGCTTGCTTTCACGTGGCTATCTGTTTCAAAAAATAAAATTTGAAAAATCAGATGAAACTGAGACAAATTAATGTCATCACTGACTTCGTTCATTGATTTTTCATTCTAATGTTTAGCATCAATGTCGCGAATTATAAGATATCGTGATTTTTTATTTAAAATTTTTATAATTCCTTATATAATATTATTAAAATTTATATTATTTATCATTAAATTTTTTATTTACGTATTCGTACAAAGTAATATATCGGTGTAGAATTATATACAATTAAGATACAATTTTATTTTTACTTTCACATTTTAACTTGTCGTTGATTTTCCTTAGAATTTCTTTTGCTATTTATTTTGCACAATAATTAAACGATTAATTGAACGTTTTCAGATCAAAAGGAAGATTTATCATTGATTTTAAATAATTGTTTGTATAAAGGAATATTGATGAATAAAACCGTAGATAGCATGAATATCCAATTCATAACAACCAACATTTGATAATATCTGAAAAACCATTATTGTTTATTATACAATTTATAATTATATCCGTAATACAATTATAAATTTTATAACAAATAATATAAATTAATTAATTGCGCTCACGATTGCAACAATTAATTTTTTACATATTAAAATTTATTAAATATTGATTTTTAAAAATTATGATATATCTAATATTTAGCAATAATTTGCACAGCAAATGTAGACAAACAAAATAAATAGGAGAACAGAAATAAGGTAAAAGTATTGATATTAACGCCATCTATAGAATGGTACAAATGAAACATGTAATAAGAATCAATCAATATATATTTATGTGCTATTTAATAAAGAATATTACTTGATATAAAAATATTATTTTTGTGATACATTTTTATATATTACGAAGGAAATGAAATTATGACGATATGTAATACGTAAATTATGGAATAGAATTATTACAATTTTTTTTTGACATAATCTTTGTAATTTTTTAAATAATTTGTTATTTATCTCTCTTGTTTATATCTAATTCGTTACAAAATTTTTCTATTATAAAATATTATCTATTTTATTTTTTTTCTGTAATTCATAAAATGATTCTTTTCCCAACTATGTTACATGCTGGCTACTATATCGATAACAGTATAAGTAGCTAACTATAATAAACTTGCAATGATTATTTTAATATGAAATATTTTATATTATATTTTTCATATTATCAGTAATATAATATATCAATATTATGTTAATTTAATATAATAGTCTACTATAATATAATTATATAATTTGTTAAATTTATTGATTTTATAAAAAATTTATACTATAACTATATAAATATCTAGTCTATGCCTTTTCTCTGTGATACCATCAGTTGATATTAGTGATATCTTAATTTAAAATGAAAAATAAATAATGACTTCTGAATAATTAAAAAATATAAGGAATAAAGATAAATAATTACTAATTATATTATTTTTAACAAAAGAGTTTTATTTTTCATGGAAACGAAAAAATGAATTTTATGTATACCTAATCTTTGAATAGTATAATTATACTTATGTAGTATAATTATAATTATGTAGTTTTTATATTATAATCATGATATATAATATGTAATAATAAAAATTACATAAATATACAAAGGCACGTGTACCTGTAATTTTTGATTATATCACAAATATTGATTTTTATTGCTTGAATCAGAGATTTTAAATCATGTATGATTAAATGATCATACTATTTTATATACAAAAGTAGAGATATGATTTTCTTGATATCAATCTGTATAATCACACAGATGTGAATTCTGTTTGACGTTGTGAAGGATTATAATATAGACCAGCCATAGATTCTTGTAAAGCTCTTAAACATGCAACATGTGCCTTAAATCCACCTGCCCTTTCTGCTGCAGACTCAGCACGTACATGAGAAACATATCCACGAGCTTGCAATTCTCTCCAACTAGGTGGTGCTGGACCATCCGTTACTTGTTTGATAGGTGTGTAAGTGTATAGAGGTCCTTCTTCGATCTTTGGTATAGGCAAATAATTCTGACCTCCTTGATTGCTAAATTTAATTCCTGTACTAAACTGTGTTGCTTTAGCAGGTGCTGCTTTTGTTTCTTTCCTAGATGCTTGTATAACAGAGGCAAATGTTTCTACAATATTTTTTGCATTTCCTTCTGAAAATGTAAGCTCATCTATCAATGCTTCTTTCTCACGGATCTTTTTTCTTTTAGCTTCCATTTCTTCTTTAGCTATTTCCAATCTTCTCTCTTCCTCTTTCTGTTTCTCCAACTCTATCATTTCTTCCAGTTCATATTCACTTCTACCAAGCTTAGATTTACTTTTTGTTATTTGATCTTTATTGTCTTTTTTGTACTGTTCTATTTTCTTATTTGTTTCTATTACATCAATATTATTAGCCAAGTTATATATTAGTGTTTCAATTTCTTCTAAATAATCATTATATTCTCTTAGTGTTGCAAAGTCTTCTTCTTTTTTGTTGAAATCTCTAAGAATTCTTTTCCTTATATTTACTTCCTTTTCTACCATAGGATCTTCAAATAATTGTACACGAAAATTTGCTCTTCTCAGAGGAATTTTACATTCAGGACATGATCCAGAGCCTAAGAAATTATAAAATAAAAGTTTAATGAAGGACTTAAGAATTAATGAATTTTTTTTAGCAAGAAACTAACCTTTCAAAAATAACAAATTGACACAACTTTCACATAATGTGTGACCACAAACATTTACCATCATTTTTAATGATGGATTCCGATATTTAGTAGTTTTGCATCTTGGGCATGCTTGATCATCCATTTTAGCGAGGTATTAGAAACAAATATGTATTTAAACTTATAGGAACCACCGTTTACTTTCACAGAACAATTAATTGGTGAAAGGATAGAAAATTTTACATTACGATATATGACATGACTTTAATATAAATTCAAATTAATTTAATCATTCTATATAGTTAAACAATGAAAATACGGTAACATTTTTACATTTAGAAAACATAGTAAACTATTCGTAACATTATCGTTCCGAAACATAACCTATAACTAAAATTTCACATATTGTCATATAACTTGAAGTTTGAGACTCGAACTTGAGTAATCGATATTATAATATCGAATATGAAATATGCATTGAATTCGATAGTGTTAAAAATATTCATTATGTGTAAATCTTATTAATTTATAATATTTTTATAAATTAATCACTTATAATTTTTTCAATTAATTATAAAATAATATTACAATTTTGGCAAAGAATTTATATATAATTTTATTATAATTATAAGTAATATTTCATTTCATATTTTATAAAGAATATTTTTGTAAATTGAATAATTTTAATTCTATTTCTAAAAAATTTATTATATATTTTCATTTGTCTTAAACGTGCAAATAAATTACAAAATAAACTTATTAGAGAAATGTATACCGTATATTTTATCTTTGAATGAAAATATTATCTTTTTCTATAGCTTTTGATTATTGCATGTTTATGTGATTATCAAATCAAGAAAGAAGAAAAAAGAAAAAAGGAAATCTCTGAGAAAAAAATTCAAGTCAAATCCCTTGATACCAAGCCGTACGTCTTTTGTGCGTTTCACTTCTAACGATTTAGGGCATCGATTTCTTTTTCAATTCCATCGTGTAAATTGTACATTAAAAAGCAGCAAGAAAGAGATGCGATGCATGTCCATTATACTCGAAAGAACAAAAGGGGTAGTATGCTTTGCTGCCTCGCAAAGTTCTTGTTTCTTCCTCCAACGACTGATGCTATGAACGCTCATTATTCAACCCTTTTCGTAAAACCATCTTGACGTTCAGTGAAAAATGTGCAATGACATTTCTTAAGTAAACAAAGATATTACATTCGTAATGTTAACATGAAACACCGGAGATTAATCAGAATCATATTTCAAACAAGATTTCCTAAAATAAACATATTATTCCATTGTTTTTTTTAGAGAAACTCGAATAACGACAAATTTTGTAATGTAATGTTTTTAATGTTTTAATTCTTCTTCAAAAGATTGATTTTTTAGAGAAGAGAATTATTTTAATAAACGGATCAGAAATATTATATAAATGATAAATATTTAAATTAAAAATTTTTATACAAAGGTTTTATAGCAATATGTGGTATACGATAGTCCGATCCGAATAATAATCCCAACGATCGAAAATCGGTTCAGGAAACATCCTCGTTTTGTTTACTGTCTTTTATACGGGTCACGATCGAAACGATAAGCTCGATCTAGTCCGTTTATGTGGAAAATGATGCGAAAGAGTAACTCCGATCTCATTTTTTTTTCTCTTTCTCTCTCTTTTATTCTCTCTCACTCCGCGCTTCGCTGCATGAAATTTGTTACGGTGCATAAGGTGTGTTGGTGTGACACGTGTACGACAATGACGACGACGAGGACGACGATCGAGCCGACATGGAATTCGATTCTTGACTAGAGGATGCTGCACGCTTGCCTCATATAGTTGTGTGTGTGTTCGTAATAGAACTAAAGTGATACGCTTGCGCCGGACGATGTCTACCCCATCTTCTCGTTGACTTCGGGTGAGGGAAAGCGGGGCGTGTGCAAGGACAGATGGCAGGGCGTCTCTCCCGGGCCGTGTCGCATGCACTGTCAGTTTTGCTCGGATTCTCGTACACGAGTTTCATCGCGCTCTTTTGCACTTCGTCACGATTCTCATTGAACGCAGGAAAACTCGCAAAGATCGTGTATACGCTCCACACCTTTTTTTTTTCACTCGCGTGTATATAACACGATCCTTGAATCACGCGAATTAAATTTATCCGTTTTGTTCTGTCGGTTAAATAGTTCGGACAGAGCACGAGATTACCTTTCGATGTCGTTCGTCGACCGTCGCTGTGTCAGAAGGATGAAAATCGTCGAAATTGTTTAATTGCATAGTAAAATATATTTTAAAAGGAACAAGATATCTATTTGGTGAAATGAATATTTCTGTACATCGGTGGGTTTTAAAGAATACGAAGAAATAAATACAACGAAGAAAGGAATTGTCGGTTGTTCATCTATACCATTGGTCAATTAAGCAGTTCACGGATAAAGATATGCTCTAGCGGGAAGACAGAGAGAGGCAGTAGTGTCGCGGAGGAGGAAGAGAAACGGACGATTATGGGGAAAAAATATCGGGGACAATTTCTATGCATGTCAACGCGTAGATCCCGAATAGCAGAGACATAATGGCGACAACGAGTGAAAAAACAATGGAAAATCAGATGCTTATCGATTCATTCGATACTTTTTTTTTGCGATTTTGAGTTCTCCGCGCCTTTGTCCGCGAGATGCTGTATCGAACGTTCAATTCCGAATTATTATGCCACACTAAGGGAAAATTAACGCGCCGCGAATGGAATTATTCAGAAATAATTGATAAATGAAAATCAGGAAGAACGATCGTGGAAAACGCGAAAAGTCCTTTGTCTTTCGTATCCCTCCCCTCCTCCTATCTCCTCATCCTATCAGTTAAAACTAGAAACTGTTGTGGCTTTTTTCAAAAAACGCGACGGTTATATCGCGACATCGTGGATCGACTATGAGAGAGAGAAATAAAAAATGAAGGGTTTATTTTTTACCCTGAGTCTATTGTTTTCGGGTAAGTGGAAATTCATTAGTCACGTGTTTAATGATTCAGGACGGATTGTTTTTTGAATTGCTCGTGTAATCGTCGGACCCAAACAATGTAACTTTTAAAACGGTTTAATGGAATTTTTCCCTTGAAAAAAATTTTCTTTTGAAAATTATTTAAGAAAGAAAGTAATTTTTCATACATATGTATATATGTACATACTGTCAATTCGAGATATAAAGTACATGCGAAGTACATCATTTCGCGAATATGATTATGAATCCCGATATATAACTAAGACAGGAAAACAATAATAATAATGTTATAATAACGCGGATACCGTGGCGCGATATATTTTTCTATAGGGATATAAAGAAAGAAAAGTGACAGTTACCGACGATAGTTCACTACCACATATTATGAGATAAAGCAGTTTCTGAAACTGCTACGTTCAAAGTTTAGCACCTATTTTAATACTTTATGATGAAGTGTAGCAAGGTCTATGTCCGAGTATCTAGAATATACCTATATATACCTAATATATACATATATCGTCTTTTACCACTTGCCACTTCGGAACACATTAAAATGATTTCTTGCCACTTCCGGTTGTAAATAGTGCACGCCCCCTCTGGCGCGCACAAGAGTTTCACGGTAAACATGAAGAGTTAACAAAATTCCGATAACGAACGACGAAACGTGGTGAGCATTTTTTCTTTTCTTCATCCACCTCGTGGTTTCCGCCGTTAAAGCGGCTCGCTGTGCGGCGAAATACGGGAAATAATCTTTCGGGTCAAAGAACAATCCACCGCAATCTGGAGATTGAAACGAGCTCACTGAAAGCTGCTTTCTGTGTTGTATATGTATATATATGTTCGTGCGTTTTGTTTTTTTTTGTTCTGTGTGTATTTTTTCTTAAAGTGCAAGGACTCGCCCGGGCTACATCTGATCACGAAATGCACGAGAATCTGAATCCACCAGATCCATTCGACCGTGGACCTTACTTCGATGTCTCGGCATCAAAGAACGTCACCGCATTGGTTGGCAAAACGGCCACTCTGAACTGTCGAGTACGGAATCTGGGTGATCGTACGGTAGGTAACGAATCAGTGTTGAGGATGCTAGTCACGTGACTCGTGTTGTTGGACGTAATTTTATTGGCTGTCAATATTCAATAATTGACTGTAATTTTTCTCGTAATTACTTTCGCTCGGGAATGTTAATGAGATAGACACAACAAAACAAACACGCGAGTACGACGCAATCAACGTCGTTTAATAAAAACACAAAAAAATTAATGCAATAGAACGGAAATAAATAAATGAGAATAAATTCTACTTAATGGAACGGAGATTACAATTTAAGTTCGTCCATTAAAACGTTATTCGTATAATGCTTCGAAGTTGGAAATTGCAATATCGATGGAAAATTTCTTATTTCTTCTTATCCTTTGTTTTATCTCTACGATTTTACTATTTACGATTGGAGGAATTTAAGTAAAACAGAAAGCTTCGCTTTTTTACAATACGCACAGTTGAGCAGTTTTTATTTCGCGCGTACAACTTTCCTCTTTCCCCGGCCCCTGTAACTCTGCCTCTCGTTTCTTGTTTTCCCTTTAGCGTTTTTTCGAGAAGCATCGATAACTCTGTACACAGTACTTTGTTTTTAGAAGGAGCACCTTTTTTTTTCTAATTTTCTATTTTTTATTTTTCCCTTTGGTGTCCAAACTTTTTTTATTGAAAAAAGAAAAAATTCACGCTATATTAAAGAATCACCGTAATATTAGATGTACAAATATATGGAAAGATTATATGTCGTGCGGTAGATGCATTTATCACAGTTCCATCAAGTTTCTTATGGACACCAGAGCATAATTTATTGTGTGCTCTTTTTTAAATTCTGCCATTGCATGCAGGTACTTAAATTTTCAACGTTATAATTCCTATTCAACCTATCTTCTTTAATCAGCTTTAATTGCAAGTAATGCTTTAAGCTCTGCGTGAATTTTAAATGGCTCCTCGTTGGTGCGATCGGTGCAGAACGTTAGCAGCTTCGAGTAAATGTGATTTATAAAAGCCATATTGGCTTTTCATCCGTATGTATATGTGTGATATAAGCCTAGTTATCCATCGTGTCTTTCTCATTAATATCCCTTTGTACGACGACGACGTGCACTACCGATTATCGGCACGTCCTAAATACTAATTTGTAGCACACTTAAAAGAACACGTGAGCGCAGACGCGTTAAAGAAAGGCAATTTAACGAGGCAGAATAACACAAATCGCATTAAACTATCAGCATGCAATGATGGTCGTCGAAGGTTTGAAGTACGATAGTTTTGCCGGACTCGATGAGTACAGAGTGTACAACGAATGATGTATATTCAACGGTTCTCGTACTCGTAGCATATATAGAGGATGGTCCGCGTGAAGTGTTACAAACCATATTATTTTTGGAAATTATATTCATTTATATATATATATATATTTCAATGGCATAAGAAAGTTGGTTATTTGAAATTCAAAAGATTTTTCTGTGACGACTACAAAGAGGAATAAGAAAATTGCTCTCGTGTTTTTTAAATGAAATGGCATATAAAACTGTAATAATATTTGCTTGAAGCATTTTTCGTTATTCTGCATAATTAAAAATTGTGATAAAAGGAAAATCTAAAAGGAGTTAAAAAATCTAAAGAAAAATTAACTCAAAACATAATTAAAATAGGCTTATTTTGAAATTTATTTTATTAAGTAAAATAGTAGCATTCTACATAACGATAACCTATTTTAAATAATTTAATTCTTTTTATATCTTTCTGATATTATTCTCTATATCGATCAATATTTCTTAAGTTACAAACATTTCGTATTTTTTAAAATCTTTTATCGTCGATAAAACATAAATATATTCACAAATACTAAGAAACGAACATTTACTTTGAACACATAATAAAATAAATTTCATCTCAAAATAAATTTATTTTAATTAATCTGACGTCTTGACTTCTTTAGATTTTAATTTCATTGTAACTGGTTAATTACACAGAATAATAGTTCAAGCAAATATTTTTGTAATAATTCTTAATAAATAAAAATTAACATTCGTTTTATTAAAAAAAATGAATACTGTACAGGCTTCCTGTTCCCTTTTTTTGTTATTACAGAGAAATGTTTTGTATCTCAAATAATTAATCTTCTTGTATCATTGAAACGTAGAAAAAAAATGATTCAATGATTATCTTAGAAAATGGTTTGGTTAAGATTTCATGCGGATTATTCTGTCTACATTATATATGTGTATATATAATCGCCAATCAACATATGTGCATTGCATAAATTGCACACACACAGGCAAAAAGTTTGTCACTCAGCGAATAACGTTAATAATTATTTAGTCGACAACAATCGGTGTGTCCAACCGATGCAAATTGATGTTTGCGAACATATCAGAACACGTTACAGGAGCATTAATTACAATTATCTATGCTGCCGTTGTCCTGGCAACATCACATTTCTTGCGGTGTCTGTGTAATATGTACAAATGATATACATGCGTATCATCGACGTAGAATCCGCATCGAGCAATTTTTACGTGTCGAGTGAAATTATCAATAGAAATCAGAAGATACGTTTTACAATTTTTTAAATATACAACACGGAAGAAAAACACGGTACAATAAATCTCTATTGTTTAATTTTTCTTTCTTCTCCCTCTTTATTATTCGAATTAACGTGGAAATGTATTAGCTGATGTTAAATAAAAACAAATGTCGATGAATGGAAGAATCGAGAAATAATTGCTACACACTTACATAAGCTATACATTTCAACAGCCAAAGAGATTATTATTTAAACGTGGTATCGTTTATTGGATATCAGAGATAAAATCAATTTCCAATTATTTATGCATATTGATAGTTAAATATGAGTTTGATTTCAACTTTAAATAGTTTCGCACGCAAAATTGCACGCCAATGGTTGCTTCAATATTTAGTATATATATATATATGATATAATATATACATACATATATATATATATATATATATATATAGTATATGTGATTGATTTGTTTTTGAACTAATGTTAAAACGTTATGTTAAAACTGTTTATTCGTTTTAATCTCTTTTGTGCATTACATTTATCTATATTCAGGTTTCATGGGTAAGACATAGGGATATTCATCTTTTGACCGTTGGTGTTGAAACGTACACATCCGACCAACGATTCGTGGCATCACATTTCCCTAGAACCGAAGACTGGACGCTTCAAGTGAAATATCCACAGCATCGTGATTCTGGCACCTACGAATGTCAAGTGTCAACAACACCACCAATTGGTCATTCTATGCACCTTTCTGTTGTCGGTTAGTTCGGAATCTTCTTTTACTCTTTACTTGCGTTTTCGAATCGTTTTTTCCTTTTATTTCGTTGTCTGTTAATTTTATTTCAGATAATATTCCAACTATAAACTTGTTATTTTCCACGCATATATGCGCATACATATGCATAACCATTTCCCAATTTCAACATTATATTAAAATTCTTTTCAAATAATTCTTTCCTCGTCTGCTCACTCGTGCTTATTTTCATTACGTGAATCTGATCGTAATAAAGAACAACATGATGGATATATATGCTCTTTTTTTTCCATTTTATTTCTTTTCATTTTCAAAAAATAATACTGATTATTATTCATCGATACATTCTCATTTATGTGTTTTTTTTTTATTTTGTAGAGCCTATAACGTCGATCGTTGGGGAACCAGAAATGTTCATAGACAAGGACAGTACGATGAATCTCACTTGCGTGGTACGTCACAGTCCTGAACCACCGACTGCCATTTATTGGACCCATGATGACGAGGTATTGAACTTCTGATATATCAATATATGCATCTGAAATGTGTGCATGCAAATTATTTTATGCTCTTTCGTATATATGATGGAAAAAAAGAGAATCAAATATTATTGATCACCATTAAATATTATAATCGTAACTTTAATCTTGAATCAAAAACAATCCATTTTCGAATTTTACATTAGATATATAAGTTTGATGACATCTAATTAAAAATTAAATCGATTATCAACAGTGATATAAATTAAATATAAATAAATTCTACTTGATTTACTTGATATAAAAGATTCTTCGAGTCACGTCGAAACGGTGAAGCAATAATGGAATAAAAAGCAGAGAGAAAGAGAGAAAAAATAGAATTTTCTACGTAAGTTAGGGAACATTGTTCTTGAGGGTTAGCTGCTATAGTTATGAGTAGTCATATCGGGTACTTGATTATATAATTTCCTTTAACTAGGTTAAAAGGAATATTTGAAGAAATTACCGAATAAGGTTAATTTTTTGTTCTATACATTTTTTTTCTTTTGTACCACTATTTTCATTCTTCTTGATTTTAATTTTTTAATTTTCCCCCACTTGCTAACAAGTATCCTTTTAGACGTATATTACGAACAAGGTGAGGGAATTGTACGAATAGGGGAAATTATTCAAATTGTAGTTTATGAAATGAATTATTCAATTATTTCCCGAAGAAGCAGTCGCTGCACACCACGGCATACAGAACGATTTCGCTCGTTCGTGTCTTTACAAATTTACGCTCACGCTGAATTTTGATTGCGCTCATATTCTCGAAAACTCCTTTTTCACAACCACCATTGTCTTTCAGAGCCCACTTTTACGGAAAAGTTTTTTTACTTCGTTTCAAATGTACACCGAATCAAAGTAGTATTCAATTAACGGAACGATTCTTTCTCCGACAATCCAGCTATTTTGTATCATTGATATTCACTTAGCGGCAGCCTTTTTTATTATTCATTTCATTACCTGATCTTCCCTCTTAATCAACTTCCATTCCCTTAACTGTAACAACTCGTATCTTAGAATAGAGACCCTGCTCGAGGCAATGAATTAAACTATCTTACTCATTCCTACTCGTTCTCCTCTCAATATTTTTTTTCCTTTGTCTTTTTTTCATTCTCCTCCATTTTTTTCCATTTTTTCTTTTTCCAAATCCTTTGCATACATCCCCCTTTGTTTCTAGTCCTTTCTATATCCTTTTTAACAATTCCATCTGACTTTCTCTCTTTCTCTCTCTTCCCTCCTCCTTTCCTTCTATTTTTCATCTATCTCTTGAACTTCCTCCAGTTCCTCCCTCCTTTCTCCTTTCTCTCTCGCCCACCATATGTACATTCGTCCATCTTTCTCCCACATGCGTCGCATTCCCGTCCATCCTTCTTAAGAGTGTCAGTTCTCTCTGGCAGCTGGCTCTTTGTATACCACCGCGCCTGTCTTTACAATTCGCAGGCTTTTCCACTGTCTTTCACTCATTTTTACTCTCGTTCTCCTCTTCCTCACGCCCATTATCTCTGTCACCTTTTCTGCAACAGAATACACGACCGCTATCACGCTCTATCCTTGGTACACGCAATTTTTCCATCGTCTCTCCATATCATATTCCTTCCCTCCCCTCCCTCTCTCTCCGTTTTTATCTCATAGTATTGTTCTTTCCTCCCTCCCCCCTCATCTGCGTGTCTTCATTCTACGTCTTTTCCCTACCATCTACCGATGTTCTCTACTTTATCGACTTTACAGTCCCTCTATCCCTTCTTTGTCGTTCCATCCGCTCGTTCCACTTGCACACCACTCCTCCTCTCCCTTATTTATCTCGCCTATTCCTCCTCCTTTAAACAAGCTGCTTCTGGGGTGTATCAGCTCTCGTTCCTCTTGCACACACATATATGTATACATAGTATACCTCTCGTTCAACGACAGGCCGTGTGTCAACATCTGCACCGCACATTCGTGGTGGTCCTCGCTGTTGCTTCCCTTTCCTTCTCTTCTTCTTTTTTCATCTCTCCTTGATATTTTTTGCAACGTTTTTTTTTTTTTTAATTTATTCTTCGTCGTACGCATTTATTTACTTCCCTTTTCTTGCTGTACATCCTTCGTATTAGTACGTTCTCTTTCCTCCGTTTATTTTGTTATCATTAATTTTCCGATCCTTTTAAACATTTTCTCTGGACCAACTGGATTTTAAGTAAGAAGATATTAGATTTCGTTTTAACACGGGAAATTTTTGTAAAGAAAGGTATAATTTTAGTGATAGAAAATCATTGTATTAAAAGTTATTAGCGCTTGTTCGATGCCATATTGGTTATATAGTTGCATATCTGATGGAGTGGACTGAGATGAAATTATCGATGGGTGTGATACTTTCATTTTGATGATTTTTAAATATGGATTAGAATGGAAATAGGACAAGATTTTGAACATTTTTTTTTTTTATGTATATATTAAGATTAATTGACTTTAGTTTAGTTTTCGAAATATTTACAAAAAATGATTATTATTATATCTTAAAGTTTGAGCATTTCACGCAAATCACTATAATACTTAATACTTTATAAAGTTGATCTCTTATAATTTTCGAGATATTTGCAAAAAGAAAATTTCGTCCATATATACGTATATATCTGCGATTACGTGTATGTAAGCATGCAACCGCCATTTATTTTCAATAAATACATGGCCGACATTCAAAGCGTATAACAAGTGCACTAGTCAAAAAGCTATTTTCTAATGGATTTTGTTGGACTTGAAATATTTCAACCACGATCTATAGCTAGAGTTTGATTATATTTGTAAAAATAAAATACAAAAGAATCTTTGAATGAAATTACTGACCGAAACTACCGAAGAAGTACAATAATAGTTATATATTAGTTCTCATCACCCAATATATTTATTTGTTGTTTCTTTCATGTCATGTTTTCCTAGGTCATGAAATTAAAAAAACCCAAGATAATATAGCATATTAGTTGTACATTTTAGATATGATGGACACTATGTGTTTGTAATAATAGATAAATATAATAGATAAATGATGTATTGATGCACATATAGATATCAATAAGCAAAATTCGATGTAGTATTAGCAATAATTTTTGTTAATTCGTGCCAAAAACTGATATGAATTTAATACTATTGCAATTCTCAGAGGCATAAGCGTTTAATCGAACATTATTTAACTCTCGTTGTTCCAATAATTACGTGTCTACTACTTTTTCTGCCTCTTTTCCAGTCGTCAGACTCTGCTCGATAATTCTGTTAACGACAAGAAATAGATATCTTCCAAGTTAGATCAATTGCTAATTAAATTTATATTAGATTCTATTTTACGTTACATGTACAATATGTTTGAGGGTTGTTCTAGTTTTATCTTAATCTTACATGTAAAGAATCCCTTCTTACACGTGAGTAAATTTAGATCAACATTGGTTTATATTTAAACTTTATTGAATATATAGAGGAGGTTTCATATTTTAATCTCTCAGATATCTTGAAAAAAATATGTTGAAAAATATGTTTTTGAATAAAAATTATATAAGTTGTATTTTTCATTACGTATATTATTATTTCTGACATCGAAACATTGTCTAAATATTCTTTTAGCACGAATAATTCCCGAATCAATACGAAATGCTTAAATTTGAATATATACTCGCAATTTTTCACGTTAGATTTTAGAAAATAATAAATTAGAAAATAATAAAAATTTTGCGCTTCCTAAATGAAGTTTAACCTTATAGAATAGCTCGCATAGAAGCACCAACAGAATAGTGTTGTACTCAAAATTCATGATTGTAATAGCTGTTTCGAGGTGTGGTGAAAATGTTTGAGAGAAGGGATTTTGAGTTTTGGAAGTTTGGTTTAGGGAAGTTTACGATGGGATTAGTCGCATGAGTGCGTGTTGACATGTTTCCTGTTGTATAATTTGTATATATGGTGTTCGTGTTTAAGACATTTTTCTTTCTGAATTTTTCTAGAACGAATCTATTATCTTGAAGGGAGGCATGATTGAAATGCTTAGTAAAAAGAAAGAAAAAAAAAGTAATTTACTTTTTTCGAAAACGAAATATAAGAAGATTCATTACGTATTTATTTAGAAAATTTTCTTTTTTCCAAGATTTTTTTACGCGCGACAAAAGTCTGAATATTTTTGTTAATAAAGTATCACTCTTAAATAGCAAAACCGATCTCTCTAATTAACTCTTATTTAGCAAGAGCAAAAGAATATCGATGGATATATCTTACTTAAAAACAATACAGTATTACAGCACAATCGAAGTTAATGTAATTAATTTACATTATATTTATATATTGAAAACAACTTTGCTTTGTAGAGTAAATTGTCTAAAAAAAAAAAAAAATAAAAAGTCATAGCAAGAAATAAAACTACTTTGTTATAAACACCGATGTGTTTCTCGTATTTTGCATCTCCTGGTACGTTCAGCTCATCAACTTCCTTCAAGGACCTTTCCGGTTGTTTCCCTCGGCGCCGGAACTAGTTTCCTTCCTTTTATTATTTCCCGGCTCGATATCGTTCCTATTCTATTTAATAAGGCAATGAATCAATTAATCGATAAAAAAAAGAAAACTTTTTCTATTCTTTTTCCTCTCTCTCTCTCTTTTCTCTTTCTCTTTCTCCGTCCTCTTTTCTCTGTCTCTGCTTCCATCCAAGTTCTTTAGTAACAGTTCTTTTTTTTTTTTTGTCTGCTGCAACTTCGCCATCGTCCATTTTTACTTCTTACCCCGGCTCATCCTTTTGTTATTTCTCCTTCGATCACCCTTGAGGCAGGTTTTCAACGGAAGTTTCTTTTTCGAGATTCACTCACCGTGGACGACCGAGGGTGACCATGGAGAACGATCGGATTAATTTTTTTTCTCTTTTTGTTCTTTTTTGTTTTTTGGCAATTATCTTGAATTCTCTCCCCCTCCCTGTCTCGATTTAGTATATAATTCGATTTTAGGTTTATTTAGGAGATATTCATAAAAAGAGATTATTAGTTTTACTTATAGGTTCGTGCCATTTATTTATTATTTTTACAAGCGTATTGCGAAACGTATAACGGGTGGATAGAATAAAAATGAATTATAATATGATTAAAACGTTTCGAATTCAATAATTCTAAATCTCTTGAAATCTGAATCTTGAAAAATATACCAAAACATCTAGATTTCGAGTTGAGGTTTTAAAATGAATTTAATTTCTAACATTTCAATTGCCTTAATCGATATGTTTTTGTATGCCAATTTTTATATATTTTTTTTTTATTAATTTATACACGTTATAAATGAAATAGAAGCGTTTCAAATTTTGTTTCTGTGATTCAATTAGTTTTGATACATTGATTTTCTAATATCAAAAATGTATTATTGGAATCTTTCCTCGCAATATTATGCAAAAAAAGTAAGTAAATTTTACATTTTGCATCAGCAAGTTTCAGTTATTGGTCTTCTTCGATTATTGTTGCAATTTTCTCTTCATCGGCCACTTAAATGTTAAACTTTTACAGGAACTACTCTACTTAATCCCCTTAAAACTGATCTCTCTCTCTCTTATTTCCGTTTCTAATTTTGCTATTTTGCCATTTTGCGTGGTTATTTTGTTAATTAAACGTAATTCTGTCTAGATATCTAGATATCTCGGCCCGTTTTTTCTTTTTTTGTTTTTTCTTGGAACTTTTTCTTGGTATCTTTCAGGGGGAGGAGGATAATATTTGAAGTTGAAAATTGAGCTAATGCAATTTCTGTTTTATTGATTTTGTATTTTTATTAAAAAAATTTTTATTAAACTCGGTGGAGGGTTAATTTTAATTTAATTAAATTAATTTTACACGATATTATTATTAGATGTGTGTTCGTTACCGCTGTTATTTAAAATAAAATAAATTTAATTGTATTAATTTTGAAAATGTGAAAAAAATATGAAAGAAAGAAAGAGTAAAAGCGTAGTGGTACATATATAGTTTATTTCGAATACGAATACGAATATTTCATGAAAATTAATATGATATTCATCATCAAGGACCAGAAATGTCACATGTACGGCGCATGATGGCACTAATATTCAATTATACCTACATTACATCAATATTTAAACAATAAAATTATTTCAATATTCGATTATAAAATAACATTCATCGCTAAAAAGAAATTACAATTTTGGACGGAACAAATGATATTTAATCTTTTAACGAATTTTATTTCGAAAAACGTGTTATTTGCTCGCGTAATTAGAATTGAAGGATAAAAAAAAAAAGTATTTTTGTCAAACGCAGAGTAAATTGATCTATTGTAAATTTTAATTAATTATAACGAAATGCCAAGTATTTGGATTATTTAAGAAAAAATGAATATGAATCCTGTTGTTAAAAAATTCATTAATACAACAAAATCCATACAATGTATGAACTTTATTTTTTGTATTACTCGAATTACAAGCAATATAAAACATAAAAGTTTTTCTTTATTCTAAAAAAAAAAAAACGAATCATATTATTATATTTATATATTATATTTATTACTCATCATTTCTTGAAAAATAACGATCATTTGATGATATTATATTTTGTACAAAGTTTTAATATTCAACAAATATCCTTTCTCAATATCTTTTTCTCTCCTCCCCGCTATTTTTGACTGCATTTCACTCAAGCGAAAATATATTTACGTGTATATACTTCAAAGCATATTTGCTCATGTTCATCCCAAAACTTCACGTATATACGTACAGTGTTTCTCAGATCGGTGTAACGCCTTTCATTTTGGATCAGCATAGATAACGTCTTCCTCTTTACAATGAGAATATTCTTACTCGCTCATAAATATCTGTTCTCGAGAACACAGGATATTTATGGAAATTCGTATTTTGATAAACACGAAACTTCAGAAATAAAATTTAAATATACAGGATATTAATATTATTCGTAGGCAGACGTTCGATTCTAAAACAAAGACACGAAAGTTAACATACAAAAATTTATGAGCCAGTTATGAGCGATTGAAGTTCACATAAGACGAAGCGAGACGTGAGATCGTTCTCTCTTCGTTACACCACCCTCTCGCTTCGAACATAAATTGATTATAACTCAACGAGTAAGAATTTTTTTCTAGCTTCTAGAATCGTTCTTCTCTAAGCGTTGCACACTTGAATTGTAAAGTTACGTTTCTTCTAATTCATTTTCTATTCATTCGTTACAAATTTGGTAGTGTGTATACGTCTAGGTTTCATTTTTATCGATAATAAGAATCGTGGAAAAAGAGAAAAAGAAGAAAAAGAGGGACTGAAAGATCTCAAAGCATTTAAGAAAGAATTTATGATATTGTTTCGATTTAATATCTTTCGCTTCAAGAGGGATAATGTAAGATATTGAAGATGATTCCCAAGAGTAGTCGTATATTCAGAAGAAACCAGAGTATGTATCCATTTCACGCTAAACAGAATTCCTGATTCAATAAAACTTGGATAACTGACCTGGGCGATGTACAGCGCGAAACGTCCATTGGTATATCACCACCAGGGGCAATTCTCCTCCACGACCGGATGTGATATATTTATTTGAACCATCTGTCCCTTTTTCTACTCGCTTTGTATTTTCTCAAAATACAAAGTTGCACCTCTAATTGGGTATCGTATCGATTAAATTTCGATTTCGACTGTGTCCAAGCGTAAATTGAAGAGAGCCAAGAGCTTTTCAATTTTTCCTCCCCAATTTTTATATGAAACTCGTGCATTATAATCTTTTCTGAATATAAAATTAATTTTAAATTCGGTAAAAATTAACGAAGGAAGGAATAATTATTCTTCGAATATTTATATAAATAAATAAATAAAATTTCAAATGGAAAATTAAAATTCTCGTTGAAATGAGTATTAAAAAAAAATATGCGTTGAAATGGTAATAAATAATACAACTAACAAAATTTTTTACAAGAAATATTGAATTTGACGAATATGTTGATGTGCAGAACAATTTTGTATTTTAAAATTCAATTAAAACGTAAGATTGGAAAAATAAAAAGTGGTCGAAGTTTAACACGAAATTTTTAATAATTATATCGTATAGCAAGAATCTTTTTAAGAAATTATAATTCTATTTATTTTTTTGAAAGTAACAAAATAAATAGTATCCCTATAAGCTCTCTTGTACGTTGCTCGACTCACACGGAACTTTATTCGTTCATTTTCCTTTCCTTTTCGTGTCAAACAAGAAATAATGGTTAAATTCCTTTGCTCGAAACGCTATTTCTCTCTCTTTCTGTTTGTCGTGGATTATTTTCACTAATATCTCTTAAAACGTTACCGTCGGCTTTATTTTCAACCCTTGCTCTTGATTCAATTTCAAAAAAATCGTGCACTTTGAATCTCATAAGCCAAAATTAAATTTTTCCAACGCAACACTTTACACAATCTTTTTTACGAATTTATATTTTTTAGAAAAAATTTTACATTTACTTTTTTTTAAACTTGGAAAATATCACGAATCATTTTTTCATAATCAACAAGATAGTTTTAATATTTCTGTAAATTGAATTGGAAAATTATGCGTGTATTATGGAAAATTTCTTTTTTTTATTAAATTTCGTTTACAATAATCGAGCTATTTGAATTCAAGTAATTTAATATAAAATAGATATTAATGAAAAATAGATAACTAAAATGTTACCGCCGGTACTTGTAGGAATATCTGTGAAAATTAAAAAATTTCTTAATGAATTGTTAAAAGTTTCATAAGTTTCATAATGAACTGTTGAAAAAAACGGTCAATTCGAGCAAGAAAGTGAATTATTAAACTTGGTATGGAACATTATTAAGAGTTAGTTGCACAAGATGAAAAAGGATAAAGAATTCAGAAAGATATGACGGTTTTTTTAATATGAGTAAAATTAAAAGAAAGATTATTAGATAAACAGAAAGCATAAAAAACGTATCATTTCGAAAATGATGAGAATACAAATCTTATTTAATTTTCTATTGCGTGAGTCGAAAATAAAAATATTGATTTTTACGCAAAATTATAATTAAAACGAAGAAAATTATATTTTTATAGAGACAAGAAAAAATTAAAACTTTGTAATATTTTGTGCGAATATAACTTCTCGAGTACTCTGTTGAGTATTGGATTTGATATTTCATTATACATAGATATGTACGATAGCGCTTCGCAATATTCTCTAGCATAGCATTTCATCGTATTACCGATGAATCCTCCACTTGTTAGATAATTCCATGAACTTTTTCGCTCTCAGATTTCATTCCCTTAACCATCCTTTTAATTTTCTATAAACTGATGAAAACGAATCGAGATCGAAATTGTTGAAGCGATTCCCATTAAATTCTTCGGTGTTATTGGCGTTTATAAACATCCAGAGAATCCATGGATCGCATACTACGAACGCGAGTAGGCCTCCAGAGAATGTGATCAATGTGCTGGGATCAAAAGTGGCCCATGCGCATATGTGTGCACACCCAACGTTCAAAATTTCACTCTTCATTCTTCTCAATACCACTTTGATCCATAAATCCTCCTTCTGAAACTAAAAACCTCTTTCTCAAGAGAAATTAACACGTTCGATCGAGAAGAAGAGGTTATACGACTGCATTTAAAACGATACGAGATAAATTTTGAGTTAAAATATATTAATTCTATATATCCATGATCCTTTTTGTAAACAAATTTAACTTGGTTTGAAAAATTTCACAAGTATGCGGATATTTCGTATTCGGGCGAGTTCGGGAAGAATCGGGCAGATTCGGAAAAAATCGTGCGGGTTACGAATCGACGGATATCCGAGTTTCATTCGTATTCTTGGGTTGATTTCTTTTTGACAGAATTTTTCTTCTAGATTCTTATTAATCAATGAATCATTATTCTGTGATTCAGTTACTTGTGGAAAAATAAGATTATGTGTTAACATTCTTAAAAATCATTACATAAAAATCATTCATTATGTTTTCTGACGAAAAAAAGAATTCAGAAATTCCTTTTTGCTGAAGTAAAATTAAAAATGATTGTGCGCCTATTGTGGATATTTAATCCTCGAAAAAAATTTTAAGTTAATGAACGTTATATAACTGCGAAACATTCGAAACGGCATCTTTATGTTATATGAAAGAGATATTGATTTTTAATTTTAATATCACTCTCGGAGTTTTGATTTTTTTTTGTAAATATTTTTTTAAACATAAAAAGAAACAGCTAAAGAAAATATAGAATCAAAATAAACAAATCGTTCGATTCTTGCCAAAAATAATCCCTCCTACTCCAAACCTAGTTATTTGACTTTTACTGTATCTCTTTATTCGTGAAATAAAATAATAAGGATATTCTAGAACAAATCTTACTATGTAAAAATGTTTGTTCAAACATATTTTTCAAATTATAAATAATTTGATGGAACAAGAAGAGAGAAATAACTTCATTTTCGACGAATTCTATTTCAATTCTAATATAAATGTTTCGTATACTGATTAAAAATTTTATTATCTCAATAATTTTGATATTTCGTAAATTCTTTTTTATATAAACAAAATTGTTCCATAAATTAAAAAATAATAACAACCATTGTTCTAGAAATTTAATTCCTTACATTTCCTATTTATCTCGTCTCCATATACTATCCGTATACTGTATATTAACTCTGTACATAATGTTATGTGGTCTGACCAGATATGGCCTGCATTTAAAGTCATCAAGTTATAGGGTGCTCGTCCTGCATATTACATATTACGTAGCATTAAGAGATTAAGATATCAGTCATTTATCGACCGTTCATCCGGTTTCGGTTATCACGACATTATCCAAGTTAAACGTGTTAGCTGCTTTTAGAGCAGAAAGAGACTCGGTAAGCCACGATACGTACCGTGTGTAAAATGAAGTGGCGCAGGATGAACGATGATAGGTTGGTTTATCGGTGAATTATGTCGCGTGCCAGGGGGATAGAAAAAGTGGCTGTTGATGAATGGTGATATTTTTGTAGGGAGATACGGTAAGGGAATTTGGCTGAGTTGATTGAATTTCTGCGTGGAATGGGATGGTGATTAAGTGTGGAATGTTCGAGCATGATGAAGGTTCAGGGAATGATGGTGGTTGAAATTAACGAGTAGTTTAAAGTTTTGAGGGTATTGGTTTCAAATGATTTGAAGTTTAAAACAGGATATATGTAGGGCGAAGTACTGAGAAGGATTTTTGTGATTCATAAAATTTTTATGATAAAAAGGATGAATTGAAAATTTTACAGGGAGAAAGAAGATAAATTTATTTTTAGTAATTTTTTAAATTGAAATAAAAGTATAAAAATAATTATTCACTGTATGAAAAAATATATCTCCTTAATTAGTATTTTCTTTTTCATGTTAAATTAATAATTTTAATAAACAATCTTCTTTACGATTAATTTCTTTAAACAGTTGTTGCAAATAGATTTTTGTTACTAATTATTAAAATAACATTCAATTATTTATTATACATGATATATAGAGAATAATTATTTTTCCAAAATAATATAAATTGTCGATTAATCGCAATATATTATCATTGAACGAGAATTGCATAAATCAGCATATCATTTCTATGATAAAATATCATAGATCTCCGTAATGGTTTGCAATAGTAAATTGCCTCAGAGAGACATGGTGCATCGTGATTCTTGATACTATAGATTATAGTATCGCGTATATCGCAAATAGGAGTACATGGGCACAGGACAATATAGATCGACGTTGTTTAACAATAGCTGATCTATGACCAAGTTATGTTACTTTATATTTACCAGAAAAACTTAACAATATTTCTATTAAAAAGTTTTACCCATGTTTGATTAATTTATAATTGAAAAACGATAAAAACGAGAATTATTTTTAAAATAATACGTGACATGTTTAAAAATGATTTTAAATTGTGATTAATTAATATCATTCTTGTAAAATGTTATAATTTTATTTTTATTTTATGCAATTCGATCTATCACTCATTTTGAAGTTTCTCACTCGTTAACGATATTAAAATAATGCTCACTAAAAAACGTCACTTTCACAATTCAATTTTTAAGATCGATCATATATTCTTATCATTGAAAATACTAATCTTCTTCTTTTTTAATTCTTTCACTTTTTACTCGAGCAACTTTAAAAGCAAACACTAATCGAAGATTCAATTAATATTTGAGAAAAAATCTCGATGGGCGAATAAAAAATTTCTTTATACCTCTGTATTTCGTGCTACTAGTCACTTTTTAATTTGTGCCTTTGTGTACCAACCGAGTCGAAAAGGCAATAGTAGTGCGTGCGCAAATTTACCTATTCCGCGGCAATCGTTTCCCTCACGTTGCTGATAATTAAAAAACGTTTCACGCCGTAGATGTATTAAAGTCAGAATGGTTATTTTTACACGAAGAAACATGGAACGCCATCAATACGCTAAAAATTTTTTTTGGATTAAGTGGAATGATATCTCGTCCCTTTTAACGAAAGTAAACAGTCAGTTGCATGCCTTTAAATATAAACAACATTATTAGCAGTCGTCAGAGAGCGCTGTTTGCAGATGCAACGGGAAACGAAGTTACGTAACGGCGAATCCGCAATTATCCACGCCTTCGAATTTAGTATCGAGGTTATAACTATTTGATTTGATATAAATTAAAGAGGGGAAAAAAGTAAATGATGCTAAAATTTAATGCTAATAAAAAATAATGCTAATAATAATACAACGATTTTTTTTATAGCTTGTAGAATATAAAAATTTTAATTGCAATTGCATAAGAGGCGATTATTATTCATCGATCAGTTTCGTATAAAAATTAGAGTGAAAATTCAAAGACAAAATTAATAGAGATGCATATTATACATATATTCTTTGATTATAAAAGTCATATATTTTAAAAATTCTAAAATTATTTTCGCAATTTTTGGAAATACCAGTAATATAATTTCTTATATATCAGAATATTCTAATTTCCTTCTTTATAGATAAATTTATTCATAATTTATATCGAGATTTAATGGAATAAAACGGAATATTTATAGAATCTATTCTCTATACAAATTTTTTAAAAGTTTTCTCATCATTCTCGTATATATACATATTCTTGTAAATATATTTTAAAAAAATCTTCATAAATTAAATTATTATTATATTTTAATGATATAATTCGGATTGATAATAGATTAAGAAAAATTGCTTTAAAGTATTCAAAATATTAAATCAAAGTTAATAATAATAAATTTGTGTAAATAATCATATGAAATAAGTTAAAATTAAAATTTAGTCAATTTTTCTTTTTCATTGTTTGGAATTATTCTAAATTATTATATTCCTACTCGAAAAAGCTAAAAAATACACACGATTTTAACGTTATCAATAGTATCGTTTCATTCTGATTTATCGATACTATTGGCTATAATAATTTATCTCGATCTCGATATATCATAAAAGCTTAGTTTACACATTTATATATCATATTTAAAAAACGATGGATTCCAGGCAGCAAAGGAACACTTGGCTGCAACCAAGTACTACTTACATACTATGATAGGTTAAGCATCTCTCTAGTTTAAGCTGAGAGGTTCGAGAAAAGATGGATGGCCCACATGAATGATACTTTTCACGGGTATTTGAATCCATTCCCTGCGTCTTCGATTTTCCAGTGATGTGTATCTGAAGCTGTTCTACATAAACTTGAAATTTTTAACTCTCTTTTCTGCTCACTCAATCTTTCTCTTTATTCTGCGTTCCTCCTCCTCTCTTTTCTTTTCTATTCCTTCCATCTTTTTCATTGTATTTTTGAGAGAGAACATCCATCTATTAATATCATTAATAAGTCCTCTCTTTTAAATTACTTTAGTCAATTACTTGATTATTATTCACACTTTTAGAAATTGTTTTCCAAAAACTTTTTCTTGATAAGATTAAGATCTGTAAAAAATGTTAATAATAAATAAATCATTGGTATCAAGTAATCCATCAGATTAAGACCTTGACAAATTTCTGTATTCCAGAAAGGAATTCCATTGTAAGGAATTTTGGAAAGAATTTTAGTAACGAGGGACTATCTTCCCTTTTAAGAGAGAGAGAATTTTAATAATAAAAGAACGATAGATATTAGGGAAGGAATTTTCGTATATAAAGAAAAAAACATTTTATGTGTGCACATATATTAAAAATAAAAGTTTTATTTTAATTATAGTAGAGTAATGAGTTGATAAGATAATAAGTTGATCGAAAGATTATGTTTCAAGTATTATAAATTATAATTCAGATTGTTGCAAATTTATAATCTTTGATATATTAATTATTGCAATACTTGAGACATAATAACACTGTTTTTCATCGAGTTATGATATGAATTTTAAATTTTGTTGAATTAATAAATTTTATGAATTTTATAATACAAAATTAAATGATATAAAATATAAAAGTAATAAAAGGAAATTAAAAAAAAAATAAGAGAGAAATATAAAGAAGGGAAGATATAGCTGTAAAAAATGGTACCAACACAGCAAGAAAAAAAGAAGAACAGAGTCGTTATTTTTGCGATTCTAATTTCGACTTCACAGCTCTGGAAAAAGAATGAAGAAGGCACGAAGAAAGATATCAAGTAATGGGAAGAAAGTAATATAAAGATACGAAAGAAAAAATTCATGGCAATAGAAGAAGTAAGTACGAATATAAAAGATAACAGTTTCACATTACCATGACTGATTGTGGTTTCGAATTTTCTTCAGATTTCCGACTATTCTCTTGTCTGATTTTATGATCTCGCTATATTATTACCTAGATTACTTTATACATATATATATATATATATATATATATATATATATATATATAAATAACTTAACCTGAAAATATACGAAATAAATACAGAGAAAGATTAAATTTACATGTAGATGTCACGTTTTATGAGACTCTAATTATATTATACTTAAGCTGTTGTTTACTATGTAATGTCAGATGAAATAAACAGGGCAACATTTTTATGTCAAATACATCCAAAATAGAATTATATTACCTAGAAATTAAGGAAAATTGTATAAAAATGTGATATATTCAATCTCATAAATATCACTAAAAAATTAAATTATTTAAGAAATATTATTTATTATTTTTTAGAATTACTTATTAATATGAAAAATTAATATTATTATCTTGCACGTAGTATTTTCTCAAATTTTAATTCTTGATTTTGCTTTACAAGATTTTATTTTCTTTGACATAAAGTTTTATTTTTTAAATTTAGAATTTGAAATTGTTTATTATAAATATAATATATATTAATAATCTCTGATACTATATTTATCATTATAGTTATCGTTCTTTCAAAGTGTATAATTACATAATTTACTGCAAATTGGAATAAACCTTGCTGTATGAACATTTTAGTTTTAACGAGAGCAAAAGTGAAATTTGTTGAGAAAATTATGTTGCAAGTTTCACATTTTACAACATATGGGCAAGTAATTAATCAGTGAATAAATGTATATGATTTTCTAATTTCTAAATCCAATTATAAATTCAGCAAAGATACAATTAAATAAATATATATATAATATTCATATATATATATTTTATTGTAATTTTTCACAGATTGAATATATATATATATATCTGTGAATATTTTCAACATGAAAAGAATCAAAAGAATATATATCTCATATATCCATAGTACAATAGAAATAAAAATATATTTAAATGTATATATGAAGTAATATAATAACAATTATATATAATTGAATAATTAGTAATTATTATTGTCTTAATCATTATTATTTTAATCATCATTATATTAATTATATTTATTTCGTATTCGGAGAATTAGTCATTGGATAATTGAAATTCGAATATTCCGTCTTAGTTACTCTCTTGTCTTTGATTCACAGTAGAGTGAATTAATGAGTTAGATAATGTTAGCTGCATCTTCCTATATATATCAAAATACGTTATATATGCACATAGTTGTTAATCTAGTAATGCTAGTAATACTGAAATTTGAACTTTTTTTTTTTATCTAACATGGATGATCGTAAAAAGCGGTAATTAATGAAAGACAAAGAAAAATCGAGAACTCAAGCGTTAAAGAAATACATGATATATGGTTTCATATGAAATTACTCACTTCGTTTAATTTAAAAGAGATCATTCCCCAGTTGGTACGGATAATTCTCTAGCATATACACATACTGTATGCATTTACTTAATACATATATCTCTGTTAAAAAAGCTCGAGCACGGGACTTCGAATTGGCCGATTACGGAGCAGATCCCTCGCCAGGCAAAGGGTTAAGACTTTTCCTTGAAACTTAATTATGCGCCGTGTACAACGGTCTGATATTTTCACGTGTGTCTGTTTCTTTCAATGGCCACGGCCCCATTCCACGCGGCGCATTTTTCTTTTCCTCGCCGGTTCCGCGCTTCGTCGCCCCGTTATTTACTACGACTTCCTGTGTGCTCTCTTTTTGATTTATCTACTCACCGTCGCGTTTCACCGTCCCGTTTTCCCTGAATATTTAAACCGAAGACACACTGTCACTCCTCTGTTCCATTTTCCCCTCCTGCTCCCCCTCTCTGCACGTCCGTGTTTCTCGTTTGTTTCTCTTCTTTTCTCACCTTGAGGACTATGTAGTACGAAGTTTTCGAAAAAAGCTTTTTTGAGGAAAAGAAGGGAAAAATTGTTAGAAGCTAAAAATGCGGTTTTCATAAAAGCTGTTTGAAATTTTTTGAGAAAAAAGAAAAAAATTCTTTATCAATTTTAAGTGTAGATTTAGCTTTCTTCTTTGTTTAATTTAGCTTTTTAGAATTTTTTTATTTAAGTTTATTTAAGTTTTTTGAATATTTTCTTTCTTTCTTTCTTTCTTTTTTTTTTTTTAAAAGAATTTTAACAGAAAAAGATTTTTTCTTTAAAAGAAAATATTTTCCTCTAAAGTAAAATCTTGATTGTTTCAACCCAAAATAAAAACCAAACATTAATGAAAAAAAAATTGTTAATTATTGAAAATAATTATTGAAAATAAATTGAATATATAAATAGTTTTCTTACTTTTCATCTAAAAACTAAAATAATGAAAATCTGAAAAATCCTGTTTTTTTTTATTTCAAAGATTATATTATAAAAATGTTTCACAAAATTTTAAAAAGTTTTTCATATATTTATAATATATATAATATATACAATATAAATAAATTTCTAAAAAAAAAGAATAAAACAATTTTTTTTTATTAAAAAATTGAAAATCCTATAAGCACAATCAACATTTAATTATTCATTGATTACTACAATTCTATATAATTTTATATAGAATTTTGTATACTATATAATTTTCTTTACTATTTATCTACTCTCTGTTTCATTTTTTTCCCTATTCTTTCTTATTCTATTCTTTTAAAATCTTTTTCCTATATAAACTCTGTTCATATGATAAAAATAATAATTTTCAAAAGATTTCGAAATTCTAAATATAAAATTTAAAACTCAAAACTGTTGTTAATATTATATTTGTTTTGAAAGACCAGAACAAATAATTAATCAATTATGATAATTTTAAAATAATTATAATTTAAATAATAGATCAAATAATAGATTAAATAGTAAATAACGATCCAAGAGAAAATTTTATACATTTAAATTGTTTTACTAATGTTAATGTATTTTTTTTATTGCCTCTCTAAATCTTTCTATTTGAGAAATCTCTTTTTGTACAATTTTTTCTTTTTTCGATAGTTTCTAGCGGGCTTTAAATGTTAGAGAAGAGTGTGAGAATAAATCGGTCGGATATAGGCGGTTTTGATGCTCTCTGTGGTGTTCTCTGCGTTCGCACGTAGCGTGTGAGTATGAAAATTACGAAGCTTTTTTATGTGTGATTTTGTATTCCCTAATTCATCCATTCGATAAATTTTTTTTTTCAATTAAACATACTGAAAAATGATCAAGAAATTACTTTAAATTCGAATTCGATATCGAATAAAAATCTCATTCGATATATTATAAAATTTAAATTAATTTCTCATTCATTATAAACATTATAGAATTCAATTAATACTATTGAAAAAATTATAAAATTATACTTGTATTTGTTCAAAATAATTTTCAAAAATATTCTATTATCAATAATCCAAACAATGAACAATGAATTTCATCTCAGAATTATCACAATCCTTTTACTATAAATTCTTTTTAAATTCTCAAGATAAATATTCTAAAAATTTGCGCATCATTGTTAGATTTCTTGAACAAAAATTAACGGAAGATATTGCACAGCTAGATTATTTCGCACTTGATTCACGCTACCCGCATCTCATTTCCTCCTTCCGCATTGGTTTTCTCACTTCTCAAACAATATCCATATCTCCACATTGTGAACAGACACGAATTTTCAAAAACATTCTATCCCGAGTTAAATTAAATAATCTAAATCCTTTGATAATACATAAAACAATCAGTATTTTGATAAAAGCACAAAGCGACACAGTGAATTCAAGAAAAATAAATTTTTCATCAATTTTTCCCTAACCGTCTCCATTTCTCTCCATAGCTTTGTGTGCTTTCACTTTTTTTGTGCGGTCCTATCCTTCTGCTCCTTCCTCTCACAGTTATTTCCTCGATCCTTTTCACGCCTTTCTAATTACTCCCCGGTTCGTATAAAAAATGACGATGAGCAACCGTCGGTCAATTAACTTACAAACGAAAAAAGAGGAAACTCGGGACTCTCGAGCGAACGAGACACAATGCGCGTGAAAATCTGAATAGTCATGAACGGCTGGCGTCGCGCGCATCAGAAAGAGGGGGAAAGAGACTAGAAAATAGGGAAAGGGGCTTTGTCATTGTTCGTTTCAGTTGTGGCACGTGTCTTTTCGCGCTTTTGAGAACGTATCGATAACTTTATTGAGATTAATAAAGAATGAACGAAACGTATATTTATTTAACATTCAGAGATTCAGTCGAAGGATTATAAATTCATTCTGGAAAATTGCAAAAAAGAACACGTTATTGTGTAGAGAAGAATAATGTAATAACGTTTTGGAAAATGGCAGCTTTAAAAATGATTTAAAGGTGAAGATCCAAAATGGCGTGGATTAGGTTAGTTTGATTTTTGTTGACAATTTTTAATATACGAAGAAATAAATAGAATAGAATACATATTACGTTTTTATATTCAATATGTAAATAAAATTACATACCATACGAGTTTTTTCAATTCTATCGTTTCGAAATCAATAAAATATAAAATTAAAAAAATAAATATATTAAAGAATCATATCAAAATTATATATATCTATAATAATAATATAATATATAGGTATAATTTAAAATTATAGTTTATTATAACAAATATTTATAATGAATTTTTCAATGTAATTTAATTTATTTAATTTATATAAAATATATAATATATTTAAAATTTTATCTATCAAAATAGAAAAAATCCATTTATCTTTACTTTCCATTAATTAATTAATTTTGAAACAATTGTGCTTTTGTTTCTTATTTCTGTATAAGAGATTATTAATAACTAACAGAACAGTTAGGAAAAGCGGTTATTTATATCCTTACAGTTCAAAGTCTGTCTAGTTCGTCTTTTATGAAGCTTTCAATAAAGATTGCAGGTGTGAGTTTTCTGATGTGAAAAGCTAGTTCTACCAAGTTTCTTGAGTATTCACTGAAATGTGTAACAAGATGGAACCAACTCTGTTGATACTTCCATTACTGAGTATATTTACATACATATATTTCTATCTTAAACCACTTTTTTTATCATTTCTTTTTTCATGTCTTTTTTTGATAATTATTTAACTTTTATACACATTGCTAATTATATGGTACATCAAATTAGACCTACAAATTTGTTTATTTATTCATTTTTTTCCCACTTGTTTATTTATCTTATTGTTAATTACATTGTTATTAAAAATATTGATTTACTTCCTTTTTTAATAGATTTAAATATTTTTCACAGAAATTTATATTTATTTTTTTGCCTAAATATATATCAATTTATTTTTATTAAAGTAATCATTTTGATTTTTCATTTTGAATTTATTTTTCAATTTTTTTTTATTACTATTCATGTTTTTATATTAACAGATACAAGTTATTTAAAAATCATCATTGAGACTTAATTTAGGGTATTATATATATTATATTATATATATATATATATATATATATATATATATTCTATACATGTATTATTTTTATTATTTATTTATTATTTTTAAAAATTATTATAATTAATCAATACATAGAATCCTTCGAATATAAATAGGCAAAATTTAATAGTTGAAGTTTAGGATAAAATTATTCCAATAATTTAATTTTTCAATAATTATTTTATTATTCAAAATATTGAATAACTTCAAATAACAAAAAATAATTAAACAGTTAAATGAAAAACTATAATAGTTATAAATAAATATTATTTAAGTATTTTAATAAATAATTATTTAAAGTAACTTTGTTCGTAATTTTTAACTAATTATTTTTTTAACAGATCAATGTCGAACTCTATCAGAAAGTTTCGGAAAACAATTTATCGAAAGTTGTGTCCTAATTAATATAAAAAAATTTTTTTCATCAGAATTGAACATTTAATAAAATGAAAGTTTAGAAATCTGGTTTTTTTTATCAATTCAATTTTATTTTTCCATTGAATTATTGTCCCTTTTATTTTGTCGAACATTTTATTTTATTGATCTAAATAAATTAAAAGCAAATTTAAAAAGAACGATAAAATCCAGTATTATATATATATATATATATGTATAGTCCGAATATCCTCAATCGAAGTGAAATTTGAAACATGTTTTAAATTTTTGAATTGCTTTCAGAATATAACAGAAAAATTCAATTTTATGTGAAAATTGAAGTTTTTAACTCTTTAAAATGAATTCAAATTGACTATTATGATATATAATATTTCTTTCCGAAGTTTCAAAATTCTTTCAAAATTCTTGCGGAATAAAAAAATAAAATATAAAATAATCCTTGGATGATTAAACTTACAATGACCGAAATTGCAATAATAAATAATAAATATTAGATTGATTTCGCTATCATTTTAACTTATTTTTGATTACTTAATTTGATTTATATTTTCTGAAACTTACTTTTCTTAATCGCTTTTCAATGAAATATCATAGACCAAACCAATAAACTTAGGTCCATAGTTATGAAATGAAGATTATGTCTCTAAATAATTCAATTTCTCTCTTCAATGAATTTCCGCATGAAAAGAATAACGTCCATATTATCGAGAGATACTACTAGATTAAACAGAGACGTTTTTAGTAGAAGCTTAGTCATGTGATGTATTTCTGTTTAATATAGTAATGATAATGATAATAATGTGATATTATGTATTTGAAAATTCGTATAGAAATTGGAAGAGAGTCATTTTTACTGCATGAACCCAAATATTATAATACTGCTCGAAATTATATTAAATTATAACGTTTATATAGGTATAGTTCATATATATATAGGATAAAAAATTTTTTATTAAATATTTTACAAATTACAAATTATTTTACAAATTAATAAATTAAATAATTTGAAATAATTGAAGTTACAATTTTATATTTTGTTTCCACCATTCTTTCCAAAATTCAATTCGTATTTTAATTTTATTTTATCCATATTTTTATTCCAGTAAAAAATTATAAATGGAAGTTTTTTATTATTTTCTAAATATAACTTGCGATTAAAAATCCTTGATTCAACGTAATCCTTATTTCTTCATTCATTGTGTTAAATCTGGCATATAGATATAATCCCATCAAAGATATATATTCAAAGCAGGATTTGAAATACTGATTTCAATGGATATTGATAACATGACATGAGTGAGAGAAACAATTGCTATGTAGCGTAGTACACGTTAAAGGAACAGCTTCTAGGAAATGTAACTGTCAATAGACGGAACTCTCCCTCAGTTGTGAAATCTGAGAGCTCTTGACTGGTTCGAACATTAGTACTTTCGCATATCTGATATCTTGTCGACTAACAATTACTGTACGAAATAGTTTCACTATATAGAATCCATTTCATCTTTGAATGAAGGACACAAAATGGAAATTAAATAAGTTAAAAAAGAATATAATAAAAAGTTAAAAATATTTTTCAATGTCTTATTCGAATTTATAGTTATTTTTTAATAAGAATTGTCATGAGAAAAAATAATTGATTGCGAATTGCATAAACAAATGTAAAAGTGAGGTTAAACCTTATTGTGATAACGATAGTACAGAAACTATATATAACTATAAAAACAATACTTATAAATATCAAATACTATATAAGATGGGATATAGAGAAGTCATAAAATCAATCAAATCAATAAAGTAAGAAGATATTGTATGCCAGAATTAATGATTTAAAAAATATATAATCATTATAAACTTCAGAAAATTGAAAAGAGAATACAATGCATAGTTATAAATGCAATCGCATTTAATATTAATTGATGCCGCTTCCTAATAAACTAATTCATAATTTCATTGTCAAATTTGTCAATCTCATAGTTCTGCAAATATAACATTTGCTATCCTCTTAATAAGTTAACATTTCAGATATAGAGAAAAAAGAGGTTATGAAACGTTTTCGCTTCTCAGATACTATAAAAGAAATTTGTAAATAAATTTTCATAATAAGTAATAATTACCAATACATATTTCTAATAAAATCCTTTAATCGAATGATAAAATTTTTAGTAAAATTATAAAATTGTGATGTATAGTTTGAAAGAAAAACTAAAAATATAAAACAAAAATATCTAATTTTTAATTAATTTTTCTATAATAAAAGAGTAAAAGATTCTTGAAATTTCCAATAAAGCATTAATTGAAAGAAAATTGATTAGCTTATAATATATAGTATAACACGTTATTTTCATTTATCATTAAAAAAAACATTACTATCTGATGGAAAAACAGTGTTTGTCATTATTGTAAACTGATCGAAACTAGACAACTCTGCTCAACATATGTATTGTAGCGTACAAAAGAACAGCCAAATTTCTCTCTCCAATACTTCTTTTTTACTTTGGCAAACGGCGATCATTTTTGTTTCATGAAACCGTGATGGAAACACACGGATGCTTTTTTTCTCTCATTGCTTTGTCGACAATACGACTGAACGCTTCTCAATCCTGTGTGGTTATTAAACATTTTTCACTGTCGATACTTTCTATATCAGACCTAAATCCTCGGCTTTGACAAACTATAGTATTTGCTATGCTCTTAAAACTTATTACTCTTTATTGAATTCTCTTCTTTTGATTTTCAAGTTTTTCTTTCAATTATCTTATGCGTTATCATCTTAATTTACGGAATAATATTTAATTAAAAAAATTAAAAAAAAGAGATAAAAGAAATAAAAAATTATGAAAAATCTGTTGATTAGTATGAGATGTTTTTCGTTTATTTGATCTAAAGACAATTACATAGAAAGGAAAGGAATCGAAAAAAGATCACAATGGTTGTAAAGGTTAACGTTCTCTGCATTTCATCTGCGCGCGATACTTCTGTTCAAGTCACGTGTGACTCTGACAGTTCACACAATAATCATTTTATACGCACTGTAATATAAGTGAATTGAGTGAAATATTCAACGTGCATCGTAAATTGCACTTTCTTTTTTCGTTTGATTTTTCATTTACAACATTTATTAAAATGTACGAAAAGAAATAATAATAAATTTCCTGGTAAGAAATTGAAATCATTCATTTTCAATACATATTTAATATCTCTAAATGAATTAGGTTATGTTGTATGTCAAAGTTTAATTATCAAAAAAATTCTAGCTATTGTTACGCTTTATCTTTTCTTTTTTATAGAATAATGCGATATTTATATATTTGTTATTGCATTCGTCTAATATATTTTGCAATTAGATTCTTGATATTCGATAATTTTGTAATTTCGAATATTGATCATTTTTGAAGATTTGAATTATTAAATTCTGATAAAAATTCTCTCTGGCTATAATGTTCGTATAATCATATTTTATTAAATATGATATAATATAATATAAATATTTTTTTCTTTGTTTACATAATGTTATTCTTCATACTTACATAATATTTTTTACAAATTATTTTATTATTATTAATATTTATTACTATTAATTTTATATTATTGATTTTGTTATTTAAATTATTTTTAAGCTATTGTTTGTTGCTATTATTATTAAATAATTAATGAAAAATAATAAAATTTACTAATTTTTTGTATTTTCTTATTATTATTTATATTATTCGATAAAATTTTTGTAAATTTTCATAATTATCTCATGTTATTTCATTCTTTTTTTTTTTATAATATGTCATTTACAATACATTTTATAATATATATTTTAAATTTTATATGTTTAAATTATAACATATCATATCATATCATTTATATTATATGAAATATATTATATTAATGAAATATAACTATTTTAACAACAAATATAGATATCGCCAATTTTTTATTATTTATTTGTTATCAATAAATGAATTTACAACTTTTTTGTTAAATTAATTACTGTACGAATACTTTTTACATTGATTGTGTTATATTATTTTTTATCTTGTAATATGTAATTATAATTTTATTATTCATTAGTTTAGTTTTTATTATTATTCATATTATTATTATATTATAATTGTTACATTATTCACATTATTATCATTATTGTACATATATTCATTACATTATTTTAATCTGTTTTGATTATTGAATATTATGGAATCTTTGAATATAAATATAAAGAGAAATTCATGACAATTATGAAATTTAGATTTTTTTAACAAATGAAAGTAAAAATTTTAATTTATGCAATATATTAAAGCATAAATTTACAAAAAAAAATAAAAAAGTTAACAAAATATATATATTCAATAACTTTATATTTAACAATTTATAATTAAATTACTTCAAATAATCCATGACAAAGTAATAGATGTGTTGCCCTCGTTGATATTCGACTGTCTGTCATATTGTCGAAAAATAAATCAGGCTAAGCTAGCCTGTCAACACAGTTGTGCATAAATTATCATGAATAGCAGATGTTAATGACAAACAGAGGCGAAGGGTAGGTTATGTTTCATGTTTAAACGTTCAATTGCCGTGGCACGCGAAAAACCAAGCCGGATAACAGAGGTGGAAACGATTATAGTCGTGACGAAAACCTCGATGGATGGAAAACATTTGTTTAAAAGCGTGAACAACGATATCACGTGGAAAAGTGTGGGAAAATGTATTCGGCGAATGAGGATAAGTAGGGAAATTATGTAGCACACTGTATTTTGAAAGCGTCACTTGGGATTTAATAGTTAATTGTATGGATCATATTACCGGTATTAGCTTTTGTAAGTAAATATTATATTAAATAGAATAATTTCATGAACTGATTATATCATTAATGAAAATTGGTTTAATTTTAAGTTTCTGGGATAAAGTAATTTGAAAATAAATTTTAATGTAATTATTCTTTATGATCTTTTCGAATTATGATCTATTTTCTTATTTAGATTTTTTCGGATCTTTCTACTTAAATAAATAGAATTATATATTATTAAAATATTAAAATAAAAAAATATTATTTCAAATAATAATAATAAATGTTTAGTTTTATAATTTCCTTTAATTTTAACAATATTATTCGGTTCTTTTTTTCTTTTTTTTTTTTTAGCTTCATTTCATTGCTAAAACAACATTCATTATATATTTCAATATTTCAAGAAAATTAGAAAAATATCTTATTTTTATTTTTTTTCATCAAAATTAAAAAAAAATTAGACAATTATTCAATTATATATAAATGTGCAAATCTATATTTCAATCGATGTTTTTAAAACAGCGATATGTTTTCAAAAACGAATCATCGACAGCAAAAGACACATTGGAAATCCGAGAAACCCAATCGTACGGGAGCAAAGAAACGAAAGAGACAAAGATGGCGTTCGTGCGGATCGTAATTACAGTGTCAGAGGAAAGCTTAAGGCTCTTTTTACGTCAGCGACAAATCTTATGGAGGGTTTACGGTTCGTTGTAGATCTTCAATCCGGTTCATTAGAAGTGTCTTGATGTAATGACCGAACGTTGAGCCGACAGAATAGTCTTCTCGTCGCTTCTTGTGAATTAATATCTTCTTGAATGCGGAAAAAGAAATTTATATCATATTTTTACAGTCTATATTTATTATTATTCGAAGAAAATCTCATTTTTATTTTTTTTTTTACTTTTTTCTATGTTTATTTAATTCTTTTTTTTCTTTTTCGTTTTTTTCTTCATTATAAATAACGACTTTTAATTTTAATTTTCAGATTAAAATTGTGGTTTTCATACGATGAAAATAGTTTTAAGGATTTTTAGCTGATTTAAGATTAGATTGGAAGATTTTTAATTAATCGGTTGAATACTGAATTATTAATTTAGAAATTATAGAATTTCAAAGAAAAATTTACTTACGTGACTTTTTAATTTTATACATGAATTTGTATAAAATTAATTGAGTTATTAGTAATTTGTGACTTGCGAAGATAGAATGTTATAAATCATAATAATTCTAGTGACTTGTGACAGATTATAGCGAATATTATGTTTTATTGCAAAGTGAATATGTATATTAAATAATATTATTGTTTATTGAATAATATTATTATTATACTTCTATTGATTGCTATTTATTTACTACTAATAATAATATTATTATTACGTTATTATTATTTATACTGTTAACATTATAGAATTAACGATGTTAATTATCGATATTCAACGGCAGATAATTATTATTATAAACGATAATATCAATTACTTGCAAAGTAATGTTTTATGCAAAAAAATAAATTACTATAAAATTTTGTAATTTTTCAAGAATATAATATTGTAATGTAATTATAATATAAAAATTATATATTCGCTTCTGCCATAAAAGTTACAAATATTAATTATAATCCGTTGTATATTATCTTATGAACATAAATAATCTTACTGTCGCTTTGAGCTGTTGTTGAGACGCAAAACATTCTTAGCTTATATTCTCTCTCTCTCTCTCTCTCTCTCTCTCTCTCTCTCTCTCTCTCTCTCTCTCTCTCTCTCTCTCTCTCTCTCTCTTTCTCTCTAGAAATTCTGTCTTGTGACTAAACCTAGTTCCGGCGTGATAATGTTATCTTCCGTTTTAGAAATTTATATATATATTCACAGTATCTTCCATGTATAAACTTGTTTGCAAATCAAGCCTCATTTTAGTTATTGTTATATATATAACAACGAAATAGAGCTCAATCGAAAACTTATGCCCTAAGGATTATAATTGTTGTAGCATTATGGTTTGCCACAAATTCATAGTTTTCGAGATATTAACAAAAATTTAATTGTTATTATTACATTGAATTTTGCTTATATGTATGTATGTATCGGTATGCAATTTCCATTTATTTATCGTTTCTATAAATACATTGTAGTAGCGGTTTACTTAAACTATATAATGAGCATACTAATATCATCGATAATTTTACTATTGATAAGTTGACGAAAATAAAATAATCCTTGAGAGATCGAAATTACAATGATTGAAATTATTAAAATAAATGATGATCAAAATTATAGATAATAAAAAATTCACAATTATTTATTTAACTTTTACTATTGTAATTTCGATTGCTCAAAGATTATTTTATAAATCCGAAATTGAATATTTAACTATTATACATTTTACATACTATATTTCTAGAAATAATAAATAAACAATAATTACTTATTATATGGGCAAAATTCAACGTAATAATAGTAAAATTTTTGTCAATATTACTTGAAAATTATGAATTTTATGATAATTTCGAATCATTCGAATTTCTTATCCCTTGTAATTCTCGAAATATAAATTTTCGATCGAGCCATCACACAAGTCTCTCACTAAAGTCACTAAAGCCGCAAATCGTTTACTTGGACTATCATCTCAATAAGCTTCTCGTTTTATAAAAATTAGGATAAAATTCCAAAGGAATAGCTCCGATGGCCGATCGATACTAAATTTGGAAGGAAAACGGGATCAGATTCAAAATATATATAAAAATTTAACTTCCTCTATTTATTAGTTTTCGAAATGTTAATAAAAAAAACTGTATATTGAATTCATCTATATTATTAATTCGTAAATAACAATCTTCGAGAAAAGATACGTGATTCGTTTATATTTTCTTCGTCGAGATATGTTTGAATGCATGGATAGGTAGGGGAAGGGCGGAGCATTGCATCCCCACTTTGAAGAAATCTCAACAACAAATCCTTTTTCCATTAAGCAGTGAGTGTATCGGCTATGCCTGCAGATTGTCTCACAGATATAAGCAGAATTCAACATATAATACCGAAAGTTTTTTTTTTTTTTATTAATATCTTGAAAACTAATAAATATCTGAAGCTGAATTTGATATTTAAAATCCATCTCTCTCTTTCGACTCTCTAAATTTGATCTTAATCAGTCAATTGAAACTATAGAAAAAAATTACACAGATTTATTTGCTCGAAATATCGAACAAACAACTTCAGGAAATACGTATAAACAATATAACATAGTAATCGAAAGATAACGGAGAAGAGAGAAAAGTGAGAAAAGAATATGGAATCATATATTCTGAATGAAATTTATAGTTATCTTGATAACATTTACTTATGGATTTTCAAATATATTTTTCACGAAATCGATTCACTTGCTGTTTAAATATAATATATAATATAATATATATACACACATATATGTTACAATGCAATTTCTTATATATGAATTATATTAGAAGTGTTATTCCTCTCTGATTTCATACGTTACCTTTGTCGTCCATCTCATTTTTCTCATCTTATGATAGATGTTCAGAGTGCCTCTATGCATAATTTATAACGAATGAAACGTTTTTTTGCGCGAAGTATCTATTTCTTTCTTATTCGTTGAAAATCTCTTTTCAAGATTTTCTTTCGTAAATAATTCTGTTCCTTTTCTGAAATAATTCTCTAATCTTTTATACGAAACTACCTACAGATATTTGAGATTGAATCATCAATCGATCTATGTTCATTTCAAAATAACAGGTATGTCAGCAAGAGTTTAAAATTATTTTATGTTTCTTACAAAAAGGGAAATATTATATGAAAGAAATTAATTGATAATTTTTTAAAATTTGAGCAAATTGTCTTTCGTTTATCAGATATTTTTTGTATTAAATGTTTTTTATCTACGTGTCTAATAAATTCATTTTAGAAATGAATTACATTTTAGAATGAATTTGATTATGAACTAGTGTAATAAAGAACTATTAGTAATAAATAGTTTAACAACTAATTTGCCTATATTTTTAGAAAATTTTTAAAAATTTTGTTTTTTATAAAATTTGATGAGTTATCTCGAGAAAATATTTTTTCACCAATAAGCGATTGTTACATAATAGCAGCAATTTTTTTTTGTAAATATTTCAAAATCTAAAAACAACTTTTTTCAAAAAAAGTTATTTAAAATCATCAAAATTAGAGAGAAGATAATTTTTTCTGTAATTTTAGTAAAACAAGTTTTAAGAAATTTTAATAAAAGAAAAAAATAGCAAAAAGGTTTTTCAAAAAATGATAATAATTCTCCACGTGTATCATAAAGAGCTATATACAAGAATCGTTTTTAACGTTAAAATAAAGAAACAAAAACCGGCAAATTGAACGATTCGAAAGAAAGAAACTAGATTTGACTTTATTTTATCTCACTTCAAATTTATTTGATAAAAAATAAATCGCAAAAGCATAAGAAAATATATTTTAAAGAATTTCTTCTCAAGTTCATTTGCATGAAACGCAGCTAATTACAGAATAACATCGACCATGAGCTTCTCTTATTCTCTATGGAAATTAGTTTACAGGTTATTCGATATCTATTCTTGAGTTTTAATATTTTCCAAAAAAGAAGTTGCCTAAAATATTACTAAAATATTTAAGAAATCAATATGTTTTGGCTTCTTAAATATTCCTTAAAAAACTAAAGAAAAACTATTCACAATAGAGAGATGTTAATTGGAAATATTATTGAATAATAATAATAACATTTGTATGTATTATGCATTGACAACAATTAAATTAACAAGGAGAATAAAAGAATAGAAAAAGAGCAGAAATAATTTATACTAACAATCATATGAAATTCTAATGTTTGAATCAAGTTTCAAATTACATAATTATATACAAAATATATAATTATTTAATAATAGATACTTACATTTGTATATTAACTATTTTAGATACTAAATCTGAATTTTTCAAACACTTGCCAGAAACTCTCTGCGCTTCTGGCTTGTTCTTCGATATACGAGCTAATGTCGGATGTGACACCTGTTATGATAATATTGTCCTTGTTATGTGAAACTTGTTTTGAGGAAATTTTATGATTAGAGACATGGACATGATTAAAACAGAGATTTTAATTTCAAGAGAATAAAGACAAGGAAAAATAGTAAGCATATTAATTGAAATTAATTATAACGATTTGGTTTTTAATATTCTTTTAGATTACTTTCTTGTATATTATTTATATATGAACAATATTTAAATTTCTTTTTTTTTTTTAAATATTAAATTTAGTTTCCAGGAAATATTTAAACTTTTAATTGAACACAATTGATAAAGATATACATTATATAATTCATTTAGTTTAAGTGAATTTTATTCAAATTCATAATAAACTGTAAATAATTCTTTTTTAAATAATTTTAAAGATATTTTCAGATAGTTATTTAATTTATTTTAATGAAACAATTAAATCATCTTTCTTTCTAAATGAATGAAAATCATGAATGGTTTCTGTTGCTTATTTACTGAATTTGTGGTGCCATTTAAAATCTCTTGTTTATAATGAGCACTTTCGGTTTTAATGGACAAACTTTCAGAACTGAATTGTCGAAACGGGAAAAATGGCGTAAATTAATTTGGCATTGTCATACATGGATGTTTAATATGTTCATTCATTTATTCTATCATATCACATACATGTATACAGTATTATAATAATTGCTTTTAAAATAAAAGCAACAATTTTTTAAATCCTTATTTTATTTATTAAAGTTTATTTCGTTAAGAATAATCTATATTAATAAATATATCTATGATGTAAAAGATGAATAAAGTAGCTAGAATATATAAATATTGAAAATATTTAAATAGTCTAATAATTAAGATATTCTAACTTTCAAATTTTCATTAAACTTTAAATTTTTATTAAATTCTCATGATTCATGTTTAAAGTATTAATTTATATATTTCATTTATACTGAATATCTGATTTTTTTTTTACATTATTTTTTGAAATTCATTTAAATGAAATCTCACCATGAGAGTCAAACTATTCTTTATCGTATAACCTTTCAACGTCCGTTTATTTATTCATTTAATTTTTCCTCCGATTTATATGTATACATAAGAATTGTTTAATTTCAAAACAGAATATTCGTGTTCATACTAGTTTATGAGCAATGGAATGAAATAAAATGTTCGTAAAAAATTTTACTTAAAAATATTTCATGAATTTTCACGAAAGACTCGGATTGTTTTCGTGATGATTTATGTACGATATATCGAAATAGAGGTCGACCCATCCGCCATATTGGAATCGAAACGTTACGAGTTGAGCGAGAATCGCATTTTATATCGGATTCGTTGTTTTCCAAAGGCTATGGCTATGCCTCGTTCGTTATCCAAATGCATAAATTCACCAAACAAACTTGATACAAAACGCACTCGAAATCGATAAAATGACCATATATCCTTTGTAACGCTAATTTGTTTCGATAAATTAATAATAAGTTCTGTTCCATTGTTCACTCAGTAGTAATTATACGAAACGCAAAACTCAATTGAAAATTTATATTCAGATAGAGAAATAAATTTTATTATTAAATATATAAAAGTATTCACGAGTCATAATAACCATCAATTGATGGATGGTTAAAATATTTCTTTTTTTTTTTTGTTTAATTATTTTAATAATGTTTCATGCATTCATTTATACAAAATAATAACAAATATGAAATATATTTTATATTCAGTATATAAAATTGGTTTTCTAAGTTTGAAAAGAAGTAAAATTAAAAATATATAATATTTCTTTAAAATATATTTTTAAAATATACAAAAATATACAATTATACAATATACAATTCTGACTGTTCAACATGTTTCTAGTATCTTCTTATATTATTCTTTTTTTTTTATTGTATACTTTTATTTTTTAAAAAAATGAAATTTTTATTTAATTTGTACAAAATATTATATTGTGAGGTTAAATAAAGCAATATGAATGTTTATGTAATTAATTATAAATTATATATATGAGTGAACGTACTAATGAAAGATATGAATAAACGTGCCAATAAACGTTTTGATGTGCCACTATAAATCGTAATCGAAACGTTTGTATGATCGTTGCGGGAAGTTTATGCTAATGAGGCTACTACCTCGTTAACAATTTCATTTAAATTCTGGAGACGCGATATATCTGTACATATACATGTAACCTATATTCTAACCTCTAAAACTACAATTTTGTTCATTTCGTTTTTCTCCATTATAAAAATCTCTATAAGTGAAAATAAAACTTAATAATTTGTTTAAACTCAAATTATTTGTCACATTTAAATTATTTTGCTTCTGTAGAAAAAAAAAATTCAGAAATAACCTCTACAAGTCAACCTCTACAAGTTTATCTTTAAAATAATTTTTATCGTAATTTCTTTTATAACTCATGTCAAAATTTAATTTGTTTTTTTGTCAGTTAAATTAGAAAATTATTAATACAAAAATTCTATAATATATTCTTCTAAAATTTTTGTTTGTTAAACCTTAATTTCGATAAATCGAAATTTGTATAATTCGAAGATTTTGATTCTTCTCTTGAGATTCAAATTAAATTGGTTTAATTGTAGTATTTAATTATTGTAATATCCCGATAATGTAATGACCAAACAAGATCATGGACGATAGATTTTCAAGAATTTAACGACATTACCTATCTTCCTTTACTTTATCGTTTCCTTTACTTTATCGAAGATAAGAATTAGATATAATTAGTAAGAGTGATGCGGAATAAATAGAATATAATAAACAATGCACAAGTACAACAACAATGTTAATTGTCATTTTTTGATACACTTACTCAATTATTCCATTAAGACTATGTTATAATAATGTAAATAAAAAAAATATTAAAAAAAAATTATACTTTTCTCATTTGATAACACAATAATTAAATTACTAATTAATTAAATCATCTCGATTTGGATCATAGTTACGGATCATAATTAGGATTTCCAGTTCGTAATTATATCTAAGTGGCAAATTCAAAGCTATGTCCGAATATTTTCAAGCTTTTAAAAGCACCAGCGTTAAAAATTTAACTTATAAATTTTTCACTTGCGGGCATTGAGCTTTTCTAAATTCGAGTTACAGAGGCAAAATAAATATACTTAATCCCGTAAATAATTTGATTTATATTTCGAATTACAAAGATTTTCACAGCAGAGCTAAAATAGCAGAAATAAACAAAATTATCGAGTTTTTCGCGTTGTAGAGATTCAAGCGTGGTATTTTGAAAACGAGAAGTGAAAAAGTAGCAAGAAATAAAATGAAAAGAAGGTAATCGTGCAGGTTATCAATGTTCAGAAGTAACTATTGGATCTTAGTGCGAAAACCAATATTACAGTATACACTATACAGAAATGTATACATTTCATTTTTTACTTTTTTTGCTCGTTTTTCTTTTTTTTTTTCCCCCTACGAATATTTACCGCCATTCTCTGAACGAATTTTACGTTCTCCATCCACATCGTTCCTCTTTTTTTTTTTACTTTTTTCTTTCTTTTTTTTTCTTTTTTTTTTTTTTTTTTGGCTTGAGGAAACCCGGAGATTCCATTAACCACGGATAAGCGAATTCCGGACAATTCGGTTTCTCGACGAAATAAATTCGTTGGTTGGAGAAAACTGGAGAGAGAAAGGGGATAGGGAAGAAGGGAAATGAAGAGAGAGTAATACAGAGGGCCGATTGATATAGTTCATTCTCTTTTTGCATGCTTTCTCGCCTAACGAGATCCATCAGTAAAAATTCATTGAAATTACGAAAATTTACGTATTTCTATATATATATATATACTTAGTTCTTATCATTTTGTATAACTGATATAAAATAATACTAAATACTCCAATTCTCTACAAATAGATTTTTTTTTCACTTATGAAAATAAAAATCGTAATTAATTACTCGTTCTGATGTAAAGCATAAAATAATAATTATAAATAAATGCCTATTATTTACATAAATAATAATATTTCAATAATATATTTATATAAAATTATAATTTTATATTAAAATTATCTATGATATATTGAATAATCAAAATAATCAAATTCTTTTACGATTAGTTGTTAAGTCTTTTTTTTCTATTTTTATTTATTTATTTCTTCTTTATACACACACACATATATATATATATTTTATATATGTATATATCTGTTCAATTATAGATGATCAACTACGATAGTCCTAGGGGCGGTGTATCGGTGATCACCGAGAAGGGGGAAGTTACAACGTCGTATCTTCTGGTGCAGCATGCCCAGCCTGCAGATAGCGGCCAATATACCTGCCATCCGAGTAACGCTAATACAAAGACTATCCTCGTACATGTACTTAATGGTATGTACATATATTTACGAAAAAAAAAAAAAAAATTGAAGTTTTAATATCTTTTGACAATCGCAATCACTTCGGTCTCTATTCTCTTTTTTTTTTCTTCTTTTGCGATTTCAAATTATTATTGATAGTAAATTAATTCGGCGAATTTTTTTTTTAATGACCGATTATTTTCAAGCGTAATCAAATCGTCAGAAATTAACAAAATATGTTTTTTTTATATAGAAAAATATAGAAAAATATAATAATTTGAATATTTGAAAAATAAGAAAGTAAATAATTTGAAAAGTAATAAATAATTTTAAAAAAGTAATTGAATACTGATAATTAATAGTTACGTGGCGCTAATGTTGCATCATCGATCGTTAAATAAAAAATAATAATATAATTTTTTAAGTTTTAAGTTATTTTAAATTCTAAAATATGAACTGAATTTTTAATTCGATTCAGAATTAAATTTAAAGGGGAAATTAATTGAATCTAATTTTTGGGTGATTAATTTTGATCTAATTTTGATTCTAAATTCTTTCTTAATATTTCTTTTTTAATATTAAAACCATCTGGATCTTTTTATTATCGGTTTTTGCAATGGTTAAAAAAAAGGGTGATACATTTTTGCGGTTCAATAGATTATTTACTCCATTTCCAACGAGTGGCATACACAGTACACATATCAAAGTTTTCTCAACATTTTAATTATAATGAATACTGATATTTATCTATAAATTTTAATGTCATGTTTATATTTTTATTGAATTCTGTAATAACATAACAAAAATAAAGTCATTTCATTTATGTTAAAAAACAAAATTCAATAATATAAATTGATTGAAAAAAAATTGCAAACGAAATGTAATATAAATATTGATTGTTGGTAGACTAATCAAATAATTATAAAATGATCGATTTTAATCTTAATAAATATGACAAATATTTTTGGAAATTATATATTTAATAGAAAATAATGCTTTCAATAAATTACGTGTGACGTATATGACGTGTAAATTTCAATAACTTTTTCTTCTAATATATTTTTTATAAAATTGAAATATTAATAAATTAAAATCAAATTTTCACTTTATCATTCTATTGTTGATAAACTAAAAACCGATATCATTATGAATAAGTTAATTTAAAATCAGAGAGATAATTAATATAACATAAATATGATATATACGTATAATAAACAATTGAATTTTCAGTAAATAAATAAATAATTAGTTTAATTGTAATAATTTTTCAGACTGTTCTTCAAAACTTTGAGATTTTAATTGTTATTCTTTCATTTCAATTAAAATGTATTTCAGATCTTTTTAGTTATATAGTAGATATAATGAAAGGAATATTGTATTTACATATATTTATAAATTTATATAATATAATTGGACGTTTTATAAGAATGAAAAGATCTCGAACCCAATAGAACTGACATATACGTATTCTTGAAAGCGATATTATTAAAAGAGGACAATAAAATTTTCCGAATATAATAAATTACGGTTTAAAAGTTGAAAATGAAAATGATCCGAATATTAAAAGTATAAAAAGTTCATTATAAATTAACGTTTAACTTATATAAAATACGGAAGCCTTTAAAATATTTCATACTCTTACTGAATCACGAAAGCTTTCAAGTAAATGGTTCTCTAATTGAAATTTTAATTGAAATGAATATGAGATTGAAAATGATTCATAGATATACTATTGAAATTTCTTATTTTTGAACTGATTTTATATTTTATATTTCTTATGAGAATATTCATATAAATGTATACATTTTGCCTCATCAAAGATTTATTTATTCTGTGATTTATTATATAATAATACTTATAAAGATCTATCAAATCTATTAAAATAATTTTAAATTTTTTTTAAAATTTAAGAATTTAAATTTTCGTTTTTTTATAATTACTGAAAATATACAAAAGTGTTTAAATTAACGTTAAATTAACTTTTATTGAAATGTTAAACATAGTATTATATGTACATCTATGTTTATTTATTTTTTATTTTTTTATCCTTATTTTATAGAAAATAACATATATATGTATCTTTTCCAAAAATAACATTTACAAATATTGAAAAGAATACATAAAATCCATGTATTCTTTAAATAAAAAAAATACAAAATAATTAGAAAATTTCATTATGAATTTCTAAATCTTTATTATAATGAAAAAATTTTCTAATTATTTTCTAATTATATCTCTTAATTATATTTTTCTCAGGATTTTATATCATTTTTTTTTATATTTAATTATTTATTCAATTATAACAATACAATTATAAAGCATAATATTTGAAAGAAAATTTCAAATAAGTTGTATTAAAGAATTTTTTTCCATTATTCTATTAAAATTTGTCACGAATGCATAAAATTTAGAAATAAATGCTATCTGCAAGGATTCCTGTGCGTCATACGAATAGGTTAGAATCTAAAATCAATAGGTATTGTATTACTATACATATTTAGATATCATACTAGAGAATAGTCGACTGAAGTGCAAGAGTAGCGTGAAGCACTTATCGGCAACCAGGTTAAACATCGATCGTCTAGGTTCACGAAAGAGACAGTGAACGATGCATTTTTCGCGAAATTCTGTTAGATTTCATTGTTTATTTGTCAATAACGCCATGAACAATATATCAATATGTATTTGCGATATAAAAATGGATATCACAATCTATTTTTTAAAACTATTTTTCTTTTTTTATATTGCACTTCTTTTATTTCAATACACAATTTTTATATTTAATAATTGCAATTTTTATTATTTATATTCATTATATAATAAATTGAATCTGTCGATGTGATAATTTTTCATCCTCATGGCTTTTTAAAAGACAAAAAATGTTTAATAATTTTTAAATATGTATATGGAAAATGATATTTTGTACAATTATCTTGTATATAATAAATAACGATATATTTTATATATATATAATCATTGATTTCAGTTTTTGAAATATTTGCAAAAAATAGTTGCTACAATATTGAAGCACTCCACTGAAATCGTCACACTTAATATTTATCCATTGAAAAAAAGAACCCTTGGGCGAACGAAATGAGAACGATAGATACCAATCCAACAGTGTAGGATATTTTTTTTTTTTTTTTTTTACTATAAATATACCATTTTTAATCTATTGACGATAAAAAGGATTTTTACGAAGATTCGTAAAAGTTATCTTTTTCAAGTAGGAGGTTAATAGGATGAAAATTTGTATGCATGGTTTTTCAAACATCAAAATATTTTTTAATCTTTATTCATATGTTCTAGAAAATGGAATAAATTCAAAATGATATATCTCGGCAAAAGAAAATCTTACGATGATGAATCAAATTTAATTTTACAGGGGAAGAATAATATTATATGATTAAATTGATAAAAAAATTGAGAAATTGAAAAAAAAAGTTACTTTTTTTAACTATCTCGCAATTATAACCAAAATATAATTAAAATTCGATATAAAAAGAATTTATATCTTTTATATCTATTCCTAAGTTTAATCTGATGGATAATTTTTATAGCAGATTCAGCATACAAAAATGCATTCCATTCTTAAATAACAAAATTTCATTGATAAATTTTATCTTATAATTTTATCTCATCTATTTTTCATTTAAACAGAAAAATTTATAGACAAAAATATAAATTAAGGTTGATCTTGTTTTATATTATTAAAAAAGAAATAGTATTATATAAAAATTAGATAATCTAAAAAATTCTGAAAATTATAAAATGTTTTATAATTTTAATTCACAAAGTGTATTTCAAACTCACTAAGATTAATTAGGATGAACCTAATCAGCAGGTTGACGTTAATAATTAATATTAATTAATAATTCCTTGTTTGAATTTCATATTCATATTGCTAATTATTGTACACATATGTATTTTGCCATACTATGAAATCTCATATCAAAACATATCTCGAAATTAATCATCATAGGGCTTCGCCTAATGCTTGTTATTTATACAATACGCTGTTAAAAGAGAAAAAGACTTGAAATTGAAGTTAATACGATTGTAAAAGAGGTTTCAATTCCTTATCTCATCAGATTTCTGCCAGTTCTCTCGTCCAAACATCTCTTCATGTAAACTTCGACACTTGACCGATTTTACAACCTCGTGGAAACTGCCATAATACACCAAAACTTTCAACTGTTTGACACTTTGAAGGAGCGATGAAATTTTGTCTACAAATGTTTTTCTAATCTATTTCAAACTAAACATAATAATAGAAACTAAAAACTAGAAAATAGAAAATAAAATTCGAATAATATATTTTCAATTAAATTATTTGATAAATTGATACTTTTAATAATAATAAGATATGAATATCTTAAGAAAAGAAGAAATTTTCCGAATAAGTATAGCTGCTAGCCCTTAATTGAGTCATCTAGAAGTAAAAGGGTCAAGTCAAAAGAAACGGAAAATCGAGTTACCTCGATGTTACAGTTCTACTTGAAATTGAATAACAAGCTTTAAGTATGAATTTCTCAAGATGAGACGAAATTGATTTACGCCACTTGCCATCCTTGACGTCCCAATCATTTTGAGTTATAACAGCCCAAAGAAGGATAATTGAAGATATAATAGGACAGTAGTATTTTTTAAATTGTTAAAAAAAACCTTAATTTCAATGGTTATTTCCTTCTTTTTCATTTTTCGAGAAAAGCGAAATAAGTATAAAAATAAGCTACACTTTCGGACAATGCAATTTCGCCCCTGAAGACTTTTCTCCTATGCCCATAAAAACAACAGAGTTATTTAGATACTTCCACTTTATATAATATAACGTAACGTCGAGGAAACGAGACTAACTTTATCATCTAAAGCATTCTCCTTACCTTCTTATTGTCTTTGTTTTTTTTTTTTTTTTTAGATATTATGCATTACAATTTGGAAATCTTTTGAAAATAAAATTTTATATAAAGTATTAATTATTACTTATCCAGATTTTTATAAAAATAAATTACGTAAAAAGACTTTCTCAATATATATATATATATATATATTACTTATTATATTTGTTAACATTTTTTAACCTTTTATATTTTACATTTGTATAAATTAATTCAAAATCAACAAAAAGCTGATCTTTTTCTATAGATGATTAAAAAAGATTTCTCCTATTTCTGTTTCTTTTTTTTTTTTTTTTGTTTGGATAAATTTTGTTTGGATAATTTCATCTATCGATTATATAATACATATATGTATATTTCCTTTTCATTATGGAATATGAAACATATGAGAAATACAAATCGTCACTGTGAAATCATCTTATTAAGATTTTATTTAAGCTTCTCAATAGATAGCAGTTTCTTTTTATGTGATTGCTTCAATGCATTCGACACAATTTTACATCGTAATTGATAACTGGTAATTCCTTCTTTGTGTTCAGTTTCTCAATTTCTCGTTTGAACTACTATCCATATACGATTTGTCAATTTATTATATTCAAATATAACTACCTCTTTTTCAATGGAAGTAATCTTCACTTTGATATATACGCCATATTTAATGAAAAAATTATATCAAGAAATATATTACCAAACATATTCGTCAATAATGGCGAATAGAACGAATAAGAGAGGAAGGCTCGTGAAAAAGAGATTTCACAAGTTTTTCATTAATTGACCCATTAATGAATTCTCGTTAAAAAACTACTCGTTGTTGTCGTAATCATGTTCTTAGTGTAAAAATCTGAACTCTCTGCTTTTTGAAACAAAAAAAGAGAAAAAAAAATATTGCAAAAGGAACTGGAACAAGCAAAAAAAGAAATAGTAGTATTTCATAACGATACAGTGTAGAAAGATTTGTCGTTTTTCACCGAGGCTTTGGCCACATTTATGGAACGAATGAATCCAATCGTTCTTGCCGGAAGATAACAGGCTTAGCAAAAAGCATTTGGTTGAGTGAGAAGAGTAATTAAAGAGATTTCTCAAAGTGTATGGGGCGTCAAGCTGAACTCAGCTATTGTTACAGTCATCCCTTCTCTGCAAAACCATACTGCCGGGGAGATAACCTTCAGGAAGTGGAATTACGGATTAGAGCAGGATATGTCTGACAAAGAAAGATAAACGTCTATCGGTGACCATGATGGTTTATCATATAATCGATATGTATCCTCTTGTCTATAGTCTCCGATTTTTATCCGTTTAAGACAAGACTATCTAGGTATTAGTAATATCATCTTATTTGCAATTTTGTCATATGATTCTTTGTCACGTAAATGTCGCATGTATCATAAATGGCTCTTCATATAAAGTCGTTTTCTAACCTAATCTCCAAACATATCCTTCGGAAAGAAATCCATTTGTATATGATCCTTTATAAATTTTCCTTTTATTATTTATATTATTTATATCATTATTATAACAAATATTCCATTAAAATAATTAATTCATCTTATTCTATATTTTAATTATCTTTTTTTTTAAATAATATTTTCGTATTTTTATTTTTTAAGTTTCTATTCATTAATTTCTTTATTTTTTTATTTCTTATTTTTAAATTTGTTTATTTCATAATTTCTCAAATCTTAATGAGGTATCAAATAAAAACAAAAGATATAATAGCGATGAAGAATAGGAAAGCATCGTAGTGAGGGAAACAACCCGACTTTCTTAAGTAAGCGAACTCTTTGCACACTATAATAGCTATTGTGTCGCGTTAATGCGTCCACACTCGAAAAAATCGGAGAAACACTCAATGTTAGAATCACAGGATACAGAAAAGGCTATCGTATAATAATAAGAATTTCTCTGCTTAAACTTTTCAAAATATGAAGATTACTTTTCTTTGAAAAAGATGATATGCTTTTTTCTTAAAAATGTGATTGGAAAATTTTTCAGATTGGCACAAAAACTTATAAATGAAAATTGTATTGAAGATTGTTTTAAATTCTAACAACGATGTATGTTAAAAAGAAAAAAATTGAAATTTGTTTTTTAAAAAAAGATTTATATTTCTTTTACTGTGTTTCTTTACTGACAAAATCCATTTTTTTGGAATTATTACTTTTTTATTCATATATTTTAGTTTGAACTTTTGAATACAAGAAAAAGATATAGAAAAGATCAATCAAATCAAATTTCAAATTCATTACTTTATTAGAAACACTTATTTATATTAACCTTGAATTTATTTAAAATAATTGACAAATTCCTACAAATATGAAATACAAAAGTATTAATATAGAAGAAAGATGCATAAAATTAAAAAATTTAAATATAGAAGATATATATATAAAATTTCGAAAATTTTAATAAAAATTAATTGAATATTTAATGTAATTCTAAGTAAATATTCATAATTTTAAAAATCTTCAAATTAACATTTTATATTTTTTAATATTATCCTCTTTTTTTAATATTATATTATTTCTTTATGAATCAAATATAATAATACTTCTATTAAAATTATTAGTTTAAAATAAAAAATTTAAATTTTAAGTTTTTAAAAAACTTATTTAAATTCAAATTTGAAAAAAAATTAACGTAAAAATACATAATTTTTTTCCCTTTTTTATTTGGAATTTTTATTTTTATAAAAATCGAAATTTTTATCTATTAAATAATAATCACGAAAGAATATAATTTAATAATATTTAATATTAATAATATCAATTTAAAAAAAATGAAGTTATTATTATGAATATAATATCTTTCAATTATATATAACTTTTCTTAATTTTTTTTTTTGAATTTTTTTTTTTCATCATTTGACGAGATTATTATCATGACAAATATTTATCAAACCATGCTTATATATATGTATATGTATATATGTATATGTATATGTATATGTATATTTAACATATACTAGAGAAACAATTCCAATAAGACGACGGATGCTAGGACGGAATTCAATTTGAATTTTAATCATTGTTCGGCAGGGGAACATCCAGCAGCGATGCAACACGGTGGCCAACTGAGGTTAGCGAATCTGCCATTCGTAATGATTTCAACAACTTTGTTAGCCTTCTTGAATCATCGTTATTGAACCAGGCCTCTTCATGACATTACGAAATATTCTTTACGAATATTCATCGGTAAGTTCCTTGAATCTCAAATGATTTGTTGTAGAAATATTTAAAAAAAACTATTATAACTATTATAAACTATTAAAAACGAATAAAATTCTATTATAATGTTTTATAAGAAATTTGATTTTGAACGAATATATATGTATATTGTAAGCAATATTGTCATTTTTGAATCAAATCTTTAAATTCAGTTATTTATAATTTAATCAAAACGAATTTATGTGATTAATATTAATGATTATGTAGAAAAGGATTTTTTTATATTTTTATATTTATATTATAATATTTATATTTTTATATTTATATTATATTATTTTGAATATTATAAAAATCAATATTTCAAACATTTTTTGAGATATTTTTATAATTATTTTTTGAGATATTTGTATTTTTTTTCAGATATTTGTAAAAAAGATTGTTACTTTATAAAATTTTGTCTATATATGTATATATATATATATATATATATATATATATATATATATATACATATACAGTTACCTTCTGTTAATTGTACAATATTGTTTAGAAATAAATAATTTGCTCGGAAGCGACTAGTTGCTTATTATGGATATATTATTTTGCTTGCTTTTGTTTTCGAATGAAACGAGAGAAAACACGAGGAAAAACCAAAAAATTCGAAATATTGATAAATAATAAAATGATTAACCAAACAACAATATTATTCTTTAGAAAAGATTCGATCGCTCAAGAATCGTTTTATATATTATTTTCATATGCAAATTAAATGCTAAAAATAATTTTGAAATTTTAATGTCAATTAATTTTTACTAGATATTAACAGTAAATCTTAACTTAGTATTAAATATTATTGACAAAAATAAAAATTTATTGTCATGTTCAAATATTTCGCAATCATTATAATTTACTGCAAATTATTGTTAACTTGTAGAATTTACCAGAAAAATTTAATATTTTTCATATTTTTTTACAATATATATTATGTATAGAATTTTTATTTAATCATTCATATTAATCAATAAATTTTTTAGAAGTAATATACAAGATATTTTTCGAATAAAATTCTATTCTTATCTATAATAATACAATGGAAAAGAAATGAGAATTGAACAAAATTGATCTAACGAACCTAATCTAATCTTTTCTTTTTTTAAAACCTTTTTTCTTTTTAAAATTTTCTAATATTAAATATCCTTCTATTAATATAATAACTATTAACCTGTTGGTTAATCATAAATCATCATACTTAAAATGAAGAACGAATAAGAATTAATTAAGATATAAAGTTCATATCTTAAAATATTTTATGTAGAAATTTTTTGAATATGTTTAATATAAACAATAAAAAATTTTGATTAAAGAACGATATTTAATTATGTTTTATTATTAAACATAATTAATAAAAAAAATATTATATTTTAATATTATTTATGATTTCAGAATAAAATAATACATCATTGATAGTTGCTTTCCAAAAATCAAGTAAATTCAGAAAATGGCTTCTATGAAGAGGAAGTAACAACCATCTTGAAAGTATACGATTCATACTAAAAAAAATATTGGTAAACAATGGAATTGTAAAATGATTTTATTGGATCAAGAACAAGGGAAAAAATATGCAAGAAAGAAAAAAAAAGTGAAGTTGGAATCGGACCATAATGCGACACAACGGATGCTGAATATATTATAAGAAAAGTAGTTGTAATAATAAAACATAAGAATTAATATAAAGGATGTCTTAGAATTAAATATAATAAATATACTTTGTTTTGTTTAATTAAGTGAAAATTAAAATTAAAAAAACTACCAACATAATTTATATTTTTAATTATATTTAAAAATGAATTTTATTAAATAATGATTATTTTAACTAAAGAAAATAAATTCGATCATAATAAATTTTATATATTAGTTTCAATTAGAATTAGAAATAGTTATGAAATTATCTTAAAATTATATATCAAAATTATAAAAACCAAATCGATATTATAATTATCAGTTCTGATTCTTGAAAATTAATTTTATATCAATTCTATAATAATTATATAAAGTAATTATATTATTTTTCGATTCTATATCAATTTCAAAACAGCTTTACAATTAATACTCGTATTGATATTATAATAACTAATTTGCAATTTCATAATTTTACAAAGTTACATTTTACAATATTTTTAATTTTTATTTTTTTTTTAATTTAAAACAACATATTTTTTCTTTTATTTACCCAAAAGATTAAAAAAATATAAATTATTAAGTATTATATTAAATTATTAAGTAAATAAAAATGTTGTTTTAATATTTGATGAGCATCGTAAAATTGTAAAATTGTGAATAATCTAACGTTAATATGAAATTGATATAATATTGATTTTGAAATTATTTTGAATTTATGTTATTTTGAAATCAATGTACATACATAGAATTTAAACTAATATATCTTAATTAATCTTTTTTAATAATCAAAACCAATACATAATATTTTAAAAAAAAATTTTTAGAATCTCCTTAAATTCTGATTTATTAATTTTTAATTATTAATTTATAATTTTATTTATAACTAATAATTTTTTTTATTTAAACATAATAATATGTTATATAAAATTATAAATATTAATTCTAGTAATAACAAATTAAATATTTTGTTTATTTTTCAATTCTGAGATATCCTATATCGTAAAAAAAAAAAAAAATAAGAAATGAAAAGTAAACTGTCGATGATATAATAATTCACAGGATGAACCGTTTAATGCTAAATGAAATATTTTATTTGATAATTACGGTTATAAGACAATACATTAAATTTGCCAAAGGAAATGTACGAATTATTGTTGAAATTTAAGACTTTATTGTTATAAAAAAATATATTTATTTGAATATATATGTATGATAGCTACGTTACATTTTCTAAAATATGCAGAATCGTCAAAAAAAATTTGATTTACGAAATGACAAAGGATAAAAAAGAAAACATGAAAATAACCTTCAACCGTGTAAGTTAAGAATCCGGATTGGAGCTACAAAATAAATCTGGATTATCTTTGAATTCGTTCTAGATGTTCAACGAATCATAATTTTGAATGAGAATAAAAAGCTTTTTACGTTAAAAAAGACAATGATAAAAAAAAGAATAATATTTATTTTAAAAAAATAGAAATTGTTCTTTTATTTTTTAATTATATTAATTTACATGCAAATACGATTTTCTATGAAGATTCAAAATGAATAAACGAGTAAAAATCGGGTTATGTTCATATTAGAATTGCTGTTTAATTAATCACGATTAGTGTGAGATATGGTAATTATCGATATATTGAACGAAATTCGATCAAGATATATTGATTGAAAATTAAAATCTATAAATTCAATAGATCTCGCTTGAATTTAAATTAATATTTTTTAAAAATAATAAATAAATAATATTTATTGTAGAAAGTTTCCAAAAAAGAAAAAAAAATTGAACAGTATCTTTAATAAGAATATGATCCCGATTTAGACTAATTAAGATATATAGACAAACAAGCAACATGTTTTTATATTTCATGACATTATGATTATAACATTGTATAATTTGATAAATTATATGTATATGTTTCTAACGATAGAATACATATGGTCATATAATTCTAATAAAATAAAAAATATAAAATATTGAAAAAATATTGAATTATGACTGCGAAATTGTCGTATTGCCCATTTATAAATCTTATAAAATTGCAACAACATTGATGAAAAACTAATCTGTTATCGCAGTATAAAAAATGTTAAATTCAAAACATAAAACTAAAAATAATCTAATCGATTAAAAAAGACAGAAATACGTCAAAAAATAATATTAATCTAATAATCAAATAATTCAGATTCATTCAATTTTAAATTTAAATTGTCGATTTTGTAAATATTTTCAATAAACGGCATAACACGATTGATATTTTTTGGGCATCCGACCTCAGGGTATACCATCATGGTTTTACACCATTTATGGTGATATAGAAAATTTCAATTTATAACGTGTTCATCATGTATTAACGCATTTTGTCATTGGTATATTCACATACATACGGACAATGCATCATAATAATAAAGCAAAAATGAGAGATCAGGTTTTAGAATTATAAATTTATCTTCGTTGAATTATAAGAGAGAATATAATTAAAAATGGAACTTTACTATGTGTAACTATTTTTCATATATTATTAAACGAATTGTAAAGACAATGTTGAGAAAAAAAAAAAATTGGATATGAAGACCCAAAATTAAAATCATTCTAATTGGATTAGTATAACTATTATATTTCATTTAATTATAAATTTTTAATAAACGTCGATTACAAGCATACGTAACATTGTTAAAATCAAGTTTTTCTTCATAACCAATGTATGAATTTGAATGAATGCAAATAAGATTATAAAATTATATAATATATAAATTATATATATATAAGATTATAAAAACGAGTGAATGATGGAATATGTGAAAAAAATTATTTCGATAATCAAATTAAAGGATTCTATATAATGGTTACACATGTTCAGAGATAAATTGTAAAAGTAGTTTAAGCGTTATATATAAAAATTTAAATAACTTTAATAACTTCTGTTATTGCTGTAAATAACTTTTGTTGAATTGCAATATATAATTTGTTTATGTACTTATTCTTCCTGATATCTCTCTAACTTCATCAGATTGAAATAAAAGATAGTCAATCTCTAAATAGAGCTGATAATTTATAATATTAATAATAAAATTTTATCATATATAATGTATATATCCATTTTAATTTTTTTATATTAGTTTATATTAGCTTTTTTTCAGCTCAATTTTTTTTTTTTAATATTTTATACGATTTTTAGAGGATCAATATCATTTTCAGATACATGTACCAATACAGATTTGTTCAACATATTAGTTAAGTTAGATGCAAATATTTTCAGAAAACCACGTTCAGAATCAGAATGATTTGTTAGAATTACACTAGTTCCTTTATGTATTGCATCAAGAACATCATGGTGCAACATTTCTCCTGTAAGATACAAGTCAGCGGATATATTTTTTAAAACAGATATTCCTGATCCAGCACAAACGGCAACAGTTTTAATTAAACCATCTAAAAATTAAAAAAATATGATATTGTAATATTTTAAATTTAGAAAAAAATAAGAAAAATAAAAAAAATATTCGATACCTGTTTGAAATGCGCGAGCTAATCTAATATGTTCCAAATTAGTATGTTTTTTCACTCGTTGGACAGCTTCATCGATAGAAATTTTATTCTTTAAAGTGCATAATCGTCCGAAACCATAATCACTATTATTCACATTTACTTTTATGGGTATACTATTTTCGAGCACTTACACATATAATATTAAAAACAAGAAATTAAATATAATCAATATAATCAATATCATCAAAATTAAAAAAAAAAATTTTTAAATTTACCATTTTCAAATGTGGAAGCTAACCAATCATTTACACCACCTCTAATCGAATCGAATGTAGTATGTGGAGAATAGACAGCTATTTTATGTTCTAAACATTTTGCAACGATTTTCTCCTAAAATTTATTTTGTTTCAGTAATTTAATTAAAATATTTACATAACATAAAAATTTTTCATTACCTTCCATGAGGAACTTGTTATGGATTTCATAGGCGAAAATATCAAAGGATGATAAGTAATAATCATATCTGTTTTTAAATTTAAAGCTTCTTGCATTACATTTTCAGTTAAATCATTTGTTAAAAGAATATGTGAAATTATTTTTATTTCTGTAGGTTCAATAAGCAATCCTACATTATCCCAGGAATCTGCAAGTGATAGATTTGCAAAATTTTTAAGTATATCTACAACTTTATTTAAAGGAATCCCAGTAGGATTATTCTGAATATCAGTCATTGTACAAAATGTATTGTTGTATTTAAATGCAATATTGAAAATGATCAATTTATAGCTTTGTTTAAATCCTTTGAATTGCTTAAGCATTTATGACAACCTAAAACAAGAAAAGAAATAAAACAAATTTTAAAATATAATATAAATATTTAGTTTATAATAAATGGGAAAATTTGAATGAAATGAAAAATAAATAAATAATTTATTATTGTTTATTATTGAAGAATACAATTATATAAAATAACAATTATTCATTATAAAACCAAATTTTCACTAAACCATCATCACTAGCTGATGCAAGTTGTCCAGGAACAATAGGATTCCATTGTACAGAATTTACATCTTGAGTATGAGCAGTATCCATAGAACAAACCATTGTAAAAGTTGGTTGATGAGGATCAGAATCACTATCTTCTTTAAATATTCTAATAATATCATCACCACAAGCAGTCACTAATAAACCAGTTATTTTGCACCAATCAATATCATAAATTGTCCTTGTATGATAACCAGTTATTGTACACACACATTTCCAAACAGACTCGTTATTTGTTGTAATAATCCCTGGTTCATTACCAGGCTTATATTCTTGCCATATTTTCACTGTTTGATCATCACTACAAGTTGCAATTCGATTACTCTGTTTATCCCATGCAAGACTCCAAACTGTTGATGTATGAGATGATAATGTTGCTACACATGACCAATCATTATCTACTATATCTTCTTTGAATATTTTTACTGTATTATCATAACTAGCAGATGCTACAACTTCTTCATTAGGATGCCATCTTACCTATAATAATTTAAAAATATTAATAATTTAAATTTTATTATAAATATTATTATAATATATATTTTAATAATTAACATAATATATAATATTATAATATATTACCTGTGATATACATACATCTACTTACCTTCTTGACATCTTGAGTATGAGCATTAATAACAGCAGCACATTCATATTCATCATCATTAACCTCCCATATCCAGACAGATTTATCACGACTACATGTAGCTAACAAATGTCCACTAGAAGACCAACTAACACTTTTCACTTCATTCTCATGTCCTTCTAAAGTTGCATTACACTCAAATTGTCCTGTCTTTTTATCCCATATTGCAGTTGTTGCATCAAAACTAGCAGAAGCTATATAATTTCCACAAGGAGACCATGCAACTTCTCTAATAGTTCTAGTATGACCCTCAATAAGAATTGTTTTTACAACCCACTTAGGATCTTGTGGTCCCCATATTATAATTGTTTTATCTTCACCACAAGATGCAAGATAACTACCCTTTGGATGCCAACAAATATTCCATACCCTTCCCCTATGACCATTCAAAGTTTGTTTTAATTCCAATGTTCCCATTTCTACCTGCAACAATAAATGCTTGCTTTTCAAGCTTAACTAAATTGAATATGTTAAGTTGTAAAAAATAATACATTGTTGAGGTAAAATAGCTAATCTTCTTGAATTAAGACAATCCTATATTTTGATAATTTATTCTATATTTATAAAGTAACATATAAGTTCTGAAAAAAGTACATATTTTTTATAATTTATTTTGCAGCATTAAAATTCTTTAGTAAAAAAATAAAAAAATTAGTGAATTTAAAAAATTTTTTCAATAATATTTCATAATATATTTATTATGTTCACATTGTTTAATATTATTTATATTGTTCATATAATTTAAGTTAAATTCTAATTGAAATTTATCTTCTAAAAATGTATAGTGATTCTGAAATTCAATATATATATATACATACATATTATATCTATGTATTAAAATACATACAATTTATTTTGTAAAAAATAAAATATTTTGCACTGATATATTTTATTACATACAAATTTAATTGCTTTATATTTAAGAAAATATTGAGAAGAAAAATTTTAGTGAATATTGAATATTAGAAAGATCGTAAATAATTATAAATATTATTATATTTAAATATTTAAGAAAATATTTAAATGTGTAAAAAATATTTTTCAGATATAAATTTCAAGAATCATATATAAATTAACAATTACACTATGATAAAATGATAAAAAGTTCGACATAACCTAATAAATTATATATTAAAAATACTTACGATATAAGTTTTGAAAATTTATTAAATTTGCATATAAAAAAATGAATTATTAACAAGATTTATTACTTTCATGTGCTTTATAACTTAATAATATACACATATGCATGCAATATTAAAAATATGAGTTCAAATATCGTGTATCATATAATCATGATCATGAACCACTGACCGATTAGATATTTAAAATAATTATTTTTAACGTACGTTTAAAACAAATTATTATAAGAAATACTCCATAATTTTAATTATTATTTATGGAATAAATAGATCATTATCATTTATATTAAAAATTTAATAATTATTAGTTAAATTAGTTAAGCTAGTAATTTTTAAACCAATTCTTTGGCGGCAGATATAAAATTCTATTTTATAAAATTGTATAATGTGTTTTTATTATTCTTATAAAAAAAATATTATATCAAGCATAAAAACTAGTATTTTATATAATATAAATTCATAATTTATATTTAAATTTTATATTTTGTTTTTTTATAAATATAAAATAATTAAATTACAACTAATTTATGATTATATAGAAATAAATACAATAATTATCAATCTGATGTATTATATGATGTAGATATTGATAATGTATCTGCATCTGTTAAAGGTAACATTTTGGTGCAAGAATCAGGAGTCCTAGAAATTAAAAAAAAAAAACAATCAAAAGTTATTTTTTTAATGTTTTTTTAATTAAATTGAAATACTTACACGTCTTTCAAAAGATGCAAAACATGTTTATGTTCAATACCTTCAAGCCATAAATTTAACAATTCTTCTCGTTTACATCTTAATAATTGTTTGCAGGCATTCAAATTTTCCTTAACAGCATGAATTTTTTCTCGAGATGCTGTTACTTTCTCTGACAAAACACTAAATATCTATATTAGAAAATGATGAAAAATATTATCAATATCATATATATAATTATTATTTTAAATTATATATTTAAATTTTATTATAAATCATAAATTAAAAATTATATATAAATTTATATATTTACTTGCATAACTTCTGTAAGATCCTGATCATGTAATGATACCAATTCATCAAGTCTTTGATCACTCTTTTTGTATTCTTTTTCAAGTTTAGCCTTTTCTATTTCTCGTTGTTCATTAGTTTCACTTGCTGATAATGCTCGAATTACAGAAATCAATAAACCACTCTGTGAAAAAACATATAATTGAAACAAAATTGAATTAAAACTACAGTTTAAAAAAAATTATAGTATTATAACAATTAAATATAAAATATATTATAACAATTAAATAAATGAAAAATTAATAAACTTACTGTTTCTTTAGTTGGTTTAATACCTCTGGGAGGTTTAGTAGGTGGTATTGAATTCATTTTTTAATAGTTTTTATTAATAAAAATTTTAAAAACTTCAAATTAATCTTTTTTAACTAAAATTGTAAATAGAATTTGTATTATTGTATATAAGTAACTTTAAAATATTACATAGGTTATATTATTTTATACTATTTTTAAGTTGCGAAAATTCATAATATTTTAAAAATAAAATTTTTTAAAGAATTTTTATTTTTAAAAAGTAAAAGTATTAAATAATAATTATTTACATTATAAAATTTAATTATTATGTATTTTGTTATACAATATAAGTTTTCAGAATGATATTAGATCACATGATAACAGACAAAGTGACAAATAGCTATTTGAAGATTATATACATAAGTATATATTCATATTTATAAATCATATTTTACAATAATAAAAATATTAATAAATCAATTCATCTTAATAATTATAACAATTCTCTTTATTGATATATAATATTACATTACAACTTAATATATATATACATATTTTATATTTCAAAATAAAAATAATGAATTTTGTGATGAAAAAAAAAAGATCATTAATATTCAAAATTTTGTGTTTAATATCTATTATAAACAATGACATATGTAATCCAATTATATGAATTACAAAATATATAAAATTGTAATTTTTTAATTTTAAAAATAAAAATCTTTTTTAAACATTCTTATTTAATATCTTATATAAATTTCAAGTCGAAAATAAAATATATACACATATTTCCTGTAAGAAAGGCTATTGTCTTTTGACGTCAATAATTTTTGACTTACAATATTTAATAAAAGTATCACAGAATGTATGATATAATTATATTGTGTGGTACTTTCAAATTGCTTATTGTATATTATATTTAATTTCCATTATTCTTATATGGCAAAAATATAAAGAAAATTATTTTGTTGCAATGTTTAAACAAAATTTAAATATAAAAATGTTCAACATAAACTTAATTTGTAAGTTTGCTTATAAAAAGCTTCAGAATTAATATATTTTTTGGTATCAAACATAAATCTTTTGTTTTAAAATTTTTTAATTTTTAAAAAAATTTATCAATTTTATCAATTTTATCAATTTTAACATGTTGAAACATGTAAATTAAAGTATAAATATTTTATTGATGAATTAAATGTTTTATTATCCATATTAAATAGATTATAAAAATTATTATTGTAGATATTACTTTTAGACAATATAACTTTGTAAGAACAAAATTTAAGAAAAAAAAATATAATAAATTAAAATAGATCAATGTTTTAAAGATCATTAAGGAATGTATATTGTAAATAAAGTTTTTAAATTATTTAAAAATGATTATTTAAAAAACGAAACTATTGTTTCAACATGGTAAAATATACAATTTAACATGAAAGCTTCATATTAAATTTACATTTGTGGTAATTGATCAATAGGTGTTGCAAATCTGAAATCTTCTGGAAATAATTTTCCTGCATGAGGATACATTAATTTATATGATTGTCTGATTGTAACATCAGCTACACCAGCAATATCACCAATTTCTTTTTGTGATCGTTTATCTTCTGATGCCTAAACAAAAAATAACAAAATTTATGAAAATTTTATTTTTTAATTTGTAAAGATTATAAAAATATAATATAAAAGAAAATATATTATATACTTGTGATGCCATATAGATTGCAGCAGCAGCTACTGAAATTGGTGATCTCCCAGGTACAATATCAATTTCCACAGCCTTTCTTGCAATATGTGTAGCAGCCCTTTGTACCATATTTGGAAGACCAAGATTAGAACAAAATCTTGACATAAAGTCTCCTGTTGTGATGAGATCTACACTAGTTTCAAGTGCTTTTAGAATCAATTTAAAACATCTTCCTATTTCCTTTTTACTTATCTTGCTAACTGCACAAATTTCTTTAAAAGTACGAGGTACACCTTCTTGTCTACAAGCAATATATAAACAGGCAGAAGCAATTGCATCATTTGCACGTCCTTTTAGATTTTTACCATCATGTACTTGTTTAAATAAATTATTTGCTCTGTCAACAATAGTTTTAGGCAAATTAATACGATCAGCCATTCCATTGATTTCACGAAATGCATTGATTAATGCTCTGTCAGAACTGCTCATCTAAAACAACATAATTCATTAATTGAAAAAAAAAATATATTATATCATAGTATATAAATATAGTATAATAATATTTACTGTACGTCTATTTTGATATTTTGAAGCACCAAAAGCATCAAATGATGCTGCACCAGTTCCAGGACCAATCATTGTGGATAAATCTGAACCATTAAGAAGAGGATTTTCTGGACCACCAACACGTGATGGATCAACTCCAGCTTTTTCATTGCTAAATGTTCTCCATTCTGAACCAACATCTATTACTCTATATATAATAAAAGAAAAAAAATTAATTTAAATTTATATTATTGAATAAATATTACTTTTAAATTATGTGTATATTTACCTATCTCCTACAACTAATCCACATTCTGAACAAATTTGATCTCCAGCTCTATAATCTTCAATAAGAGGTGCATCTGGATGTGCATAACAACAAACTTTGTTTGTTTCATGTCTGCAAAAAAGAACTAAGAAAATATGTACCAAATATTAATGTATACATGCATATACATATAAATATTATTGATATATTTATTTTATTATACTTATATTAATAATTACAAAGATAATAATTAATGACATTCATTTATAATTGCTTATATTAAAAAAAAATATTTAAAAGAAAAATATAGATATACAATACATGCTGAAATATTCAATTATTCTTTGTGAAAAAAAGTGAATTATATAAAAATATAAAATAAATAGAATAATATATTATGTTCTAAAATATAATTTATTAAAAATATATAGAAAATAAATAAATAATATTATTGTCAAATTTCATAATCATAATATAATAATTTTAAATTAATTAAATTTAATTTTAAATAATAATAATCTATAAAATAAAACATTGTAATTAATACTATCGATGTTAATCAAACAAATAAAATTTTCTCAAAATTTACCTTGACGAACTTGCCATATTTTGGATTCGTGTTTTTCCACTCTGCCGCGTAAGTCAATGTAGATTCTTAATACCTCTGTAATATTCATACATGTATATATCAAGTATAAAGGACAACATACAATAATTATTTTCAAAATTAATTCTATTAAATTAATTATATAATATAATAATAATAAGATAAAGAAATTAAAATTAAGTATAAATATCATACATATTAAATTAAAAAAAAAAGAATATTTGATTATTTATAATATTAGAGATGATATTTAGATGTGATCACTGTCTACTTTAAGTACAAGCTGATTGTTAAATTTGGCAGCACCGTCTTTGCTAATATCAGGAATCTATTTTAGCATTGCGGTAAATATAAAAACAGAGTATAATTAATATTTCTTTAAAAAAATAAATCTAAATATTATTATATATATTTCATTTTTAATAATTATATATAAATATTATAAAAATATATATGTATTATAATTGTATTATAATTGTAATAAATGGATATAAATGTTAAAAATGATTAAAAGATTATGAAAATATTGAATACATTTAAGATTATGATTTTTATATTTAAAATATTTAAATTTGTTCAAGTAAATATTAATATAAATTAAATTTAAAGTATTTTATAAAGAAAATTATAACTTTTAAAATAAATACTTAAATTATAAGTTAATACAAATGAAAAAGAAATGTGATTTCTAAATGAAAAGCATTAAACAAATATATAGGAAAGAAAATTGATAGAAAAAGTTACTGAAAAAAATTTATTTGTAGGCAATCGTGTTGAAAAATAATATATATAAAAATATAAATGTTTATAACAATATTTAAAAAATGATAAGTTCCTAAATATATTATAATACATTATCACTTTTTTATTTTTCTATAGATTTTAATATAAATCTATAGAATTAATCATTTTAATTTTTAAAATAGTAATTTAAAAGATTTTAATTTTATACTACATTGGATTTCTATTCTATCATGTAAATGATAAAAATATTATTAAATTTAATATAAAATTTAAATTTCAGAATTTTATATGATATAATTAATATTATAATTTATAATTATTTATTCTATGAAAAATGTGTTATTATAAATAATTTTATAAATAATATGTAAAATTATCATCGTGATATTGTCTTTATCTTTTATCCAGTTATATTACAATTATTGAATTTGAGTCAAATCGAATTTTAATTTTTAATCCTTTAAATAAAGAAATATTATGGGAGCACATGATTTGACTTACAAATACAAATTATGTATAATTATTCTTTATCCGATAAACAATTTAAATTTGGCATATTAATATTTTAATTATTTAATTAATTGGAATAAAAAATCAACATGGTATCATAGAATTTTTTTATTGAAAGTTAATTTGAATTTGACACATACTGTCTTTAATCGCCCAATTTGATTGGATAAAAATTTAACATATCATCTAATTTACAAAAATTATTCAAAATTCTCAATTTTATATATAAATAATTTTTAAATCATTAGATTTCAAGAATTAGATATCAAAAATAATCATTTCTAGATTATATCAAAAAAAATTTATAAATTAAAAAAAGTTAAAAAATTTTAATATTTTTTTATAACATATATGCTACATATATATTACATTTTTTTAATTTATTATATATTTTTAATTATCAATCTTTAACATAATAAAAAGAAATTTTTTATCAATATTTTATAGAAATGTTTATATTAATTTGTGATTAATATATTTAACTTTAATCAAGAAATTTATTTTGTGACATTTAACCTGCAATGTTAATTTACGTTATATTGAAGATAAAGTAATAGTTAAGTAACATATGCGTCATATATATTTTGAAAATGATATATTATTTAATGTAAATGCATGTATGAATTATAAATTTGATACATTAAATGTAATAAAATGAATAAAATTAATATGATTAATGTAATATTTAATAATGATAAAAGATCGTGTAAAAAAATTTCATATAAAAATTAATTAATGCTATTAATTATATAAATGAATTAAGCTATTTATAAAATATAAATCAGAAATTGCAATATATTTTAATTGTAATAAAATTAAAGAAAAATGACGTTGGAAGATGCACAAAATGCAGCAAAAAAAGCAGTACAATTTGATGCTAAAAATCAATATAAACAAGCTTTATATTATTATAATATGGCTGTAAAGTATCTTTCAGAATTACAAGAGTCCATATATGTTCAGAAACTTTCTGAATATCGAGAAAGAATATCAACTATAGAAAGCCTTAGTGAGTATTTCATATTAGTGTGTGATATTATATAGAAACTTAAAAAACTTAAAGTTAAATGAATAAAAACTAATATATAAATTAATATATATAGTTAATGAAGAAGAACAGAAGCATCATAAGGCACAATCTATAGATCAATCAAAATTACAAAAATTTAAATTTCTTATGAATCAAGCACAAGATGCAGATGAAGCTGGTTTAAAGAATATTGCTGTAAAATTATATACAGATGCTGCTGAACTTGGACTTAATATGGTAAATAATATCATTTTTTATTATTTAAATTTATAAAACTTGTTAATATTATATTTACAGAAAATTATTGATACAGAAGCAAAGATTAAATTAACAGATCTTATAAAACTTGCCCTTGATAGAGCAGAATCTTTAAAAGGTTTAAAATCTATAGACAATAATGATATTCTTAAAACTCTTTCTAAATTACCTTCGGTACCAGAAACAAGTCTGGATGAAGATGAAGAAAAAATATCACCTACAATTATAACAACATCTGCTATAAATTCTAGTAATACAGGTAATTTTCTTTTTGTTATTGCAATATGTATATATCTTATATAATTTCATTTATACTTAATGTTTAGGAAAACAAAGTCGTCCATCACTTCATCGTGGAAGTAGTGTACATTTAAAAGTAAGCGGTGGTAGTACTAATTACACAGAAGAAGAAAAAAGAGTTTTGCTTCATAGTTCCCATATTAATGATCATGAATTTGTACCTTTCATGAGCATTGATCTTACAGAAAAGTTTCAGTATGCTATTCCATTTACTGATAAAGATGGTTTGTTAGCATTAGCACCAAAACAAAAACCTGATTTTGCAAAATGGTGTCGACCAGAAGAATTATTTTCTGATCCAAAAATGCTTAAAACATCACATGTTGATTATTACAGTATAAGACAGACGGTTGGTCAATAATAATGATTTTTATATTAATGATTTTTAAATATTGGAATTTAATTGAATATTTAATTTCAGGTTGTTTCTGATTGTTCTTTTGTTGCTTCTCTTGCAGTTAGTGCTCAATATGAAAAAAGATTTGGATGTAGACTTATTACATCTATTATTTATCCAAAAAATAAAAACAAAGAACCAATATATAATCCATTTGGTAAGAATTTATATTTTGCTGTACAACTTACGAATTTTTTTTTAAGTTGTAAGAATCAGCAATTTTTAATTTTCCTAGAATTTTACTTCAATGAAAATTAAATTGCGAGTATTTTATATTAGGAAAATATATGGTGAAACTACACATTAATGGTGTTCCTCGAAAAATTATAATAGATGACTTATTGCCTGTAAGTCGATACAACCAATTACTTTGTTCCTACTCTAGCAATCATGGTGAGCTGTGGATTTCATTACTCGAGAAAGCATATATGAAAGTAATGGGTGGTTATGATTTTCCTGGCTCGAATAGTGTAAGTTTATTTATATAAATAATCACAAAAATGATAAATATAGAATTTAAATTATTATTTCATAGTGACATATTTTTATCCAGAATATAGATTTACATGCTTTAACTGGTTGGATACCTGAAAGATGGGCTATAAGACCTAACGAACCAGATTTTAATAAAGATAATCTATTTAATGTTTTATTAACGCGTTTACATAAAGGAGATGTATTAGTTACAGTTGCTACTGGAGAATTGTCCGATTTGGAAGCAGATAGAACGGGTCTTGTACCTACTCATGCCTATGCTGTTCTTGATGTCAGAAAAATAAATGTAATCAATTATTTTTTGATTATTTAAAAATAATTAAATAATTTAAAATATATACACAATATATAAAATGGAGCAATAACCAATAATAGAATTAAACAAAGGATAATTTTGCAAAAAAATAAAAATGTTATACATTTTTTCTTTCAATATTTTATTTGAAAAAATCGATTTTGAAGATTTCACAAATTGAATATGTTATTATGTATTCTGTTACCGATGATTTCTGTCTAAGTTAGAATAAATAATAATAATTAATTTTTTCATATTAAAGAATAAGAAAGTAAATAAAAATAAAAAATACAAAGAAAAAATTTGCAAAATATTGCACATTTGAAATAGAAAATACTTGTGAAAAGTTTGAAAAAATAAATTAATTTCTTCAATCATTTTTAATTTGTCAAACAAAGCTAAATATAACAAAAGATTTTCAATAATAAACAATAAAAGACAATAAAATAATTTGCAAAAACATTTCGTATTAATTTAATTGTATCATTACCAATAATAAATACTTTTTCCATTTTAGCTTTTATTATTTATAGTTAGGCAATAATAAAATACATAATAATCAAATTGTATTCAGTTACAAATTTTATATTATTTTTTTTTTATTTTTTTCATATAAAAACATTTTCTCTCTGATTGTATTATGATTATTGCTATATGATTATTCTACAAAATTTATAAATGTAAATTTATAAATGTAAATTTATTTTTATAGGAAGAAAGATTATTACAACTTAAAAATCCTTGGTCTCATTTACGATGGAAAGGAAATTATTCTGAACTTGATACAATACATTGGACTAATGAATTAAAAGAAGCTTTAAACTATGATCCAGATTCTGCATCTCAGTTTGATAATGGAGTTTTTTGGATTGATTATGATAGTATATGTCGATTCTTTGATGTTTTTTATTTAAACTGGAATCCAGGTTTATTTAATTATACTTATTGCATTCATCAGTAAGTTATTAAATTAGTTTATTTAAATCTTATTATTTGAGAAATTGATACAAAGATATATTTTTTATAAATATATTTTATATATAGAATGTGGAATGCAGGAATAGGACCAGTGAAAGATGCATATAATATTGGAGATAATCCTCAATTTTTACTGGAAATAAGAAATAATGTTAAAGGAGCAATATGGATTCTTCTTACAAGACATATTACAGATATAGCAGATTTTAGACAAAATCAAGAATATATAACAATATTAGTTTATAAAAATGATGGAAAAAGAGTATATTATCCTCGTGAGTAAAATAATTTAATTATAATTTTTTTATATTTGTTTTAAATGTAACTGTAAATATTCTATTATATAGATGATCCACCACCATATATCGATGGTGTAAGAATAAACAGTCCACACTATCTTTGTAAGATAAAATTAGACACTCAAGTTGATACTCGATATACTTTAGTCATATCACAATATGAAAAAACAAATACAATATATTATACCTTACGTGCTTATGGATCTTGTGAATTTTCATTAAAAAAAATACCAAATTTTTATAAATATGAAAAAGAGGTATATTTTTCTTATAAAAAAATATGTATTTTATATAAAAAATTAATTTTTATATAACTATATTTAAAATTTAATATTTAATACTATATTTATAATTTGATCAGCTTACTGGCCAGTGGAAAGATATTACAGCTGGAGGATGTAGCAATCATTCAACATACCAAAATAATCCACGTTATCAGTTGATTTTAGAAAGTTCAAATAATAATAACTATTTGCTAATTATATTAAAGGGACCTAAACAATATCAAATAGGATTTGATATTTTAACAGTTGTACTAAATGATTCTGATGTAACTACTGCATTTAAAATGAAAAGCTCTGGTCCATTTAGGTATTATAAAATAATATATTATATATAATTATATGAAATATTTATTTACAATTTAATTTATAGATCGGGATTTGTATATCTTGAATTAGAAGAAGTACCAGCAGGTACATACCATATTATTCCATCAACATATGTTCCTGGACAAGAAGGACATTTCTTCTTAATATGTAAATCATTTTGTAAATTACAACTTCAATCACTTCAATGAAAAAATTAACGCAAATACGAATTTTATTTAAAAAAAGATTTTAATATAATTAATATATTTAATTATTAATTTATTTACATTAGAATGAGAATATTAGTAAATTATTTATTTAATATTATATAAAATTTTTCAAGTAATAAATCATAAGTAATTTTTTCTTGAAAAAAATACAAAATATTTATATTTTCTATTATGTATAAATTATTTATGTATAAATTATTTAAATTAATATTTGATTAAACTTCGATTTGGAGCACTATTTTTTTCAATTTTTTTTTATAATTTAGTTAAATATAATATTTAATATAAATACTTTTTGTGGATATATATTTAATGTTTATTTATTAAATTTATATGTTGTTAAAGTTTTGAATCTTAGATGATTTACTTTATTTAGATTTATCCTTAAAAAATTTGGATGCATTCTTTGATATTTCCATGAAATACGAAATGAAATAAAATAAAACAATTTCGAAATTACCAATTAATAATCAAAGTTACAATGTTACAGTTAATACTTTAAGTATTATATTCCAAAAGTGAAATTAGAAAAATGATATACTTTTTTTATAATTATCTTTAATGCTTAGCAACAAGTTTCTTATAATATATAAACTATATAATAGATATAATAAACTATATTTATAAAACTATTTAATTATCTAAATAATTTAGCAAATTAGATAAATTCCAATTATAAAAAACTATTTCACTATCAAAATACAAAAAAGCATATGAAAGCATAATGAATTTTGAATATTCATAAAAATTCTTTTTTTTAAAAATTCTAATTGTATCATCAATAAGAACATTTTAATGGTTTGTTTCCAATGCATGAAAGATTATTTAGTTATATATTAATAATAGCACACAAGCTAAAAAAAGTCTTGAAAGAATCAAATTAGTTATATAATGCTCCAAAATTATCAATTATTTAATAATTAATATTTTTAAACAAGCATAATTTTTAAATGAATACATTCTAATATTAAAAACTATTATATATTATTTATTCTTATTAATAATTAAAGGATTATAGGAAAAAATTTTTAAAATATGAAGCTTTAAATCGAAGTTCAGTTTAATATTTTAAATAATTTTATTAAAATAAAAGACAAATTTAAAAAAAAATTACATAAAGAATATCATTAAATGATGAATTATATTATAAAAACATCTTTATTTCATATTTAAAAATATAAATTTTTAATCAAACTAAATAACTATTATCTAAATTATGAAAATGTGGAATTTTATTTATAATTAAATATCTGATGTCAATTTGGCACAATTTTATACAAATAAATTTTCATAAATGTAATTCTTATTATCTTAATTAATTATATAATGATCTTTTGTACTCTTCTTATATAATAGAACATAATAGAAAATTCATAGAATATTCATTTATATGTTAAACAAATATCAAACAGCATTTCTGTATAATATTCACTAAAAATTCTTAATATAATAATTACATGTATAAAATGTATATTACTATTATTTTATCTAAAAATCATAAATAACATAAGAAAATACATTAAAATTTTTATATTTGTAATTATTAGTGTATTTCATACATAATCAATAAATAAAAATTAATTCTAAAATGTAATTTGTATATAATATTTGATACTATTAAGATTCTGATGTTATTTAGCTAATTAATAACAAAAATGCAATACAATTAATTTATATTTAATGTTATTTATTTATATTAAAATAAAAATAATGTAGTTTTTTTAATATCTGTCTGAACAATTTATAATTGATTATAATTATTATTAATATTTAATTATAACAATATAATTTTATTAACATAATTAAAATTACAAATAAATAATTAGTAATTTATAAAAAAACATGATAAACAAAACAAAACAAATTGAAAATGTAAATATATATTTACATACATATATATATTAATAGATGACAGATAAATTATAAAAAAATTATAAACAATAATACAGGAAAACAATATGATAAATTTGAAATGGAATTATAAATAAAAAGAAATTTATGTAATGTGTGCACATGAAATTGTCATAATGTAATAGTTATTAGTTTTCATTTCAAACATTTTTGCTTCATAATTATAATTTAGATGCATGCATATTATAAGGCACTATTGTCAATAATTTGCATTATTAATAATATAAAAAATATTAAAATGATATTGTGCTTTTGATGCTATGCTTATAGTTATGATATGCCTAATAGATTCATCCAATCTTAATAGTTCATTACAAAAAAATATTTATCAATAAAATAACCATCTTTTATAATCCAGTCTTGCTTATAAAATAATGATAAGTTTGATGTTTATTTTTTTAGCCTCGTTTAATTATAGATTTTTGTACAAATTAAGCACAAAAACATACATTTTAATGATAATGATAATTTCCTAATTAATCCTATTTACAAATGATTTATCAATTCTTAAAAGAAAATTATATTAATGAATTAAAAATATTAATAAATGATAATAATATATTATAATATTTCATTTTTAATATAATATATTTTACTGTACAACACTTAATGTATTTATGTTTACATTACTGTACATAAACATTAACACTTTGCATTGTTCAGTTCAAATTTTTGTTTTTATAGAAATAATTTTTGTTTTTAATTAAATAATGAAAATTTATTTTTTAATTTTAATGACGTTATTTTTTTTTTGTGTATGTACTATTTTATAATTGTATACAATTATATTATTATTTCATAGACCGTACATGTGTATTTTATATTTAATATTTTAATTTAAGTTATCTAAAGGTTTACTTTTGTAAGTAAAAATAATTTGATTACTGTATATTTATATACAAAACATAAAAACGTTATAAAAATGGGCGGAAAGTAGAACACATAATACGATTATAAAAAATAGTACGTTTTGTTAACAATGCTAAAAAATTCAAAGAATATTGATAATTCTGAATAAGATTGTTTTCAGAATGAAATATTTTTCGACATACTTATTATAATATTATTTTGATTAATATTATATTTGATTTTATTATATTATATTATATTTTTTGTTCTATGTTGAAGACTTGTACTTATAATTATTATAATTACTATAATTGCAAATTGCAAAAATGAATATAAAAGATGGACTTGATAATTGGCATGAGATAGACATATTTATATTAATTACATACATTTTAAGAAAAATGCATTTAATGTTAACAGCAATGATATTGTATTGCTCTGTTTCATTAACGATTTGAATGTTTTATCGATCAAAACATGATCATTTGCTTGCACGATAACAATGTATCTTTATTTTATCTTATTATAAAATATATATTATGTCTTCCATATAGAATTGAAATTACAATGCAAATATCTTGAAATAAATTAAATGATAATTTTGAATATGCTGATCCAATGCCATTTTAGTGTGATTAAATGCAATGATTTTATATCGTAATCACATAAATGATCTACATCTAAAGAAATTTTTGAGTTAATTATAATATATATATAATATATATATAAAAATTCTAATTTCAATATTATAAAGAAATTAAAAATAGAGTAAAAGAAAGAATTTATAAAATATTTATGAAATTAATACAATAAATTTTGAAACTGTATGTATATAATGTCATAATATCTCCATATTTGTGATTATGTTAAATTTTTTAGTTCCGAATTTATCTATCAATTTTATTATAAAATATCCTTATTTTATAATAATTTAATACTAGAATATTAATATATTTTTTTCTTTATCATGCAAGTTTAAACTTACATTTCTTTCGTAGAGAAAAAAAAATTTGATGTTATTTGTTATTTTCTTGAAATAATAATTAAACTATATATTATATAAGTGATATTAGAAATTATCATATCAGTTATAAAAAAAATATTATTTTTAATTAAAGATTAAATTAAAACATAGAATTTGTTTTATATAATATAAATACATTTTTAATATGATGAAATAAATAAAAAACAGCATATGTTCGAGCATTTCTTTGAAAAACAAGAGATTATTTCTAATTATTTTACTTATTATTATTTTCAATACTTTTTTATTCCAATATTGTTCAAAATATTTAAAGATTTGTAAATTTGCTTTATAATCCAATCACATTCTGTGGCACTTTTAGATTAATTGTGAATTTAATGATTATATTAGCTTATATATTTAACATAATATTTCACAATTAATTTTCAAGGCAATATTTCTATATTGGCAAACCACGTTATTTTTAATTTTCTGCTAACATAATGATAACATTTATAGATTCTAAGGCGCTATGTTAATTTTTATATAAAGATTAAATTTATTATATTGTTATTTTGTTACGAATAATAATTTAAAAAATTAAATCTTAAATCTGTATAAAAAAATTGAATTCTATAATTTTTAAAAGGATATTAATAATATTGTTTAAAATTTAACTTCTCATACCTCTGTTTTTCATACATCATGTCTTTATACATATAAAATAAAAATTAATAATAAGAATGAAATAAAATAATATAATAAAAATAAATTGTAATATAGATAATATAGATAATCATTTTAAATAATACTTTGAAATTTATTCTTTTTTTAAATATAAATTAATGAACTTAATTTTATCAAAATTTTATAATTTACAAATACTATCATAACAATTAAGAATAGATAGAATAAGCTTTAAGGTGTGAAAAGTTATTTTTTAGATAATTAAATTTTTAGATAAAAAATCTATTTGCAAACAAATAAAAAATACCTACTTGAAATATTCTTAATCTTTTCTATTTTTCTTCTTTTAATGAGTAATATATGTATATATATTATTGTCAAAGTATAAAATTATTCTCTAATGATTTGATGTTTGATGAAATAGAAAAATGATAATTACAATGTTTTCTAAATTTTTGTTACTTTCACCTACTAAATTCAGGAAGAGGTTTAGCTATTTCTTCGCTATAAGCTTTGTGAACCGCTTCACATACAAATCTATATTGACTCTAAAAAAGAAATATATTATTTCATAAAATATAAAAATTATTATTTTTATATAAATTTCAATTCAACATTATGTAATTTTATAAATTTTAACTTACAGCATTTTGTATCATCATTGCTCTTTGATCTCTCATAGATCGTACAATATCTAATGGATACACTGGTTGATTTGCTTCGATAAGACACAGTGCTGTTTCCATTAAAACTAAAACACCTGTTCTACCTATTCCAGCAGAACAATGAACAACTGCAGGTTCTACTATTCCTGTTCTAGCTGCCCGTACCCTTTCAGTAAACGTTGTAAATTGTCGCCAATCACTAGGAACTCCATGATCTGGCCAACTACAATATTGCATGTGAGTTATATCTCTTTCTTCTCCAGTCTAAAATACAAAATTAATTAATATTTAGAAATTTTTTATATACATATAATATATAATATAATTATAAAATATGGTTATTTTTTCTTACATTAATATCACGAAGTATGAATTCTCGAAATATAAAAGTGTCTTCAACATTTTCAGCAGTAGACGTGAGTGTAAGATTTCGTAATGTAAGCGTTTCATTAAGAGCAGGCCAATACTGATGACATTTTGCTCGACCTCGTTCGACTAAAGTTGTGAGCATTACAACAAGAGTACTGCCTGCTTCTAGAACCATCTGCCAAAAATCAGCGACAGTTGAGGACAAAGGTCCTTGAGTAGCAATATATCTGTTAATAATACCCGATCCTGGTATTTCCATATTTACATAATTAGCATTAATATAATCTCCACTCGCAGAGCCCAAAAGTATTACTCGAGTAACATCATCTATAAATTTTTTATTTTTGAAATATATATATGATAAGATAATATACAGAATATTCCAAAAATGTTGAAACATCTGTAAATTAAAGATTCTTAAGAATTTCAAATAATATTTTTCTTTAAAAACTTTTAAAAACTTTCATTAGGACTTTGTTAACAAAAAACACTGGTCAATCACGAAGCGTACAGCTTAATCGAGCGACAACAATAGATTACATATCAGCGATCGATTATAAGCAATATGTTGAAAAAGATATTGAATATTAGTTTTTTTCATGATATAATTCGATATAATTTTTTATCAATAAAATATTCACATTCATATATTACATCTCATATTTCGACATATTTTCTATTATGCGACTAGATTATGCGCTTTAAATTAACCAATATTTTTGTTACTAATTCGTTAACAAATAAGTTTTTGTAAAGGAAAATATTATTTGAAATTATCTCAAGAATTTCTAGTTTACAGATGTTCCAACATTTTTGAGACATTCTGTATATATCTTAAATTTTTCTTTATATTAAATATGAATTTTTATAATTTTATTTTTCTTTTCATTTTTATACTTACATGGTGAAATATCTCGATATCGATTTTTGTTCTGATTTTCAGGTTTTTTAGATTCAAGAGATGTAAGTTCAGGATTTTTTCTATATAATTGTTCATATTGTGCGATTAAAGCACCACTTGCAAGACCATCAGCAAGAAGTAACATTGATTGAGCTAATGCATCTGATCCAATAGCTGCATGAGGTGCATCCGGAACATACCTTCAAGATAAAATTAAATATTGAATGTTATATTTTATATAGTATTTGTGTAGTTTTATATATAATATTTTAAATAGTACATCAAATATTATTTTTAATATTTATAAATAAACTATACCTATATGGAGGTTCTTCTTCAGATGTTTCATCAGTACCAGCTAATGCATTGTATAACGCATTTGGTCTAACAGTTAACGTCAGTTCACCAGAACCAGAATCACGAGATTGACGAATTAAATTTACTACATGTTCGTGTAATAAGCCACTTACATCAATTCCATTTATATATACTACCTATTTTAATTTATTTATAGTAAATAATTTTAGATTAAATAATTTGAAAATAAATATATTTTTAACAATATATAATTATTACCTGATCACCTTCATTTAATTTTGGATAACAACGATCAGCAGGAGTATTTGGAGCTACTCTTGATACTAAAATAGGCATATCAAGATCTAAACCACCTTTCACATTAAATCCAAAACGACCTTGTTCATCTGGTGTCAAAGATATTGTAACTAATCCATCCTCCACTATCTAAAATATCCATATTTATATATATACAAAAAATATTTATAAACATTAAAAATAAATACCTGAGGAGCAGGTGAACTTGTAGGTTCACTATAAGCAGGAAGATCATAAATATTTCTTTCAGCAGTTGTATCATCATCAGCATAACTTAAAACTCTAGAACCTAATACAGGCGAAAATGCATTTCCTTGTGTATGTGAGCTCGTTATTTCTTCACGGAGAGACAAGAAACCACCTTCACTATGGAATAAAAAATAAAAATGATTTAAATATAAAAATATAAAAATATTAAATTAGTTTAATTTAATTTAAATTAATTTATATTAATTTATATTAATTAATTTATATTAAATTTAATATTAAATTAGTTTCAACGAACTCATCGCTAGGATTCCCTTCACCCCATGCTCGACGAGGTTCACGAGCACCAAGAGACTGAACTTTGTTATCATATGGTCTAGATGGTCTTCCAGGAGGCATAGATAATTTTCCTTTCTCTTCAATTGGAGCTGATGTTACTCCATGTACTAATCTTTTACTCGGAGATCTGAACAATTTAAATTAATATTTATATTTATATTATATTATTAATAATAAATAAATTAATATTACCGTATAAACGTTCTTTCTACTCTTGCTCTATGTTTTCCATCTTCCACTGTTTGAAATTCTGTACGTCCTGAATACGTAAATCTACTACTTAAAGTAAGTGGAAAACGTCTTGGTCTTGTTTTAGGACTATGAAGTCGAAAAAATGTATGATGTTCTACACACGCTTTCCATAAATTTTTTGAACTACGATACGTTTGCATATTAAATCCTAATAAAGTATCATAGTTTTCTGACTGCAATAGAATTGTTTTGTAGAACCTAAAGAAATTTAAATTGTACTTTTTATAAAAGTTTAGAGTACCTGTTCCCTTCTTAGTTGAATAAAAAATTGTTTTCGTTTAAATGATATTTTAACTATTTTTGACCAAGAGAACACATTAATTTTTATTCCATTTTGGAATACTACTAAACCTATAGATGTTACTCCTAATTGTATTTCTTTATTTGTTGAATCCTAAAAAAGAAAAAAGTATAAATTAAAATAAAATAACTGTTTAATAAATTTATAAAGAAAATTAGAGGATCAATACATACTCTAGCTTTATGTAATTCTACTCCATACATATCCAATCTTTTTGCATGATCTAAAAAATTAAATTCTGCATCTGCCGGTAATTGGCCTCTAAAAGTATAGAAATATTTTTAATATAATTATATAAAATTTATAATGTATTATAAAATATAAATTATTAACATTACAAAATAATGTTATTAATCTAACTTCAACCTACTTATGAAGTTTATGCAGTTCAGCTATTTTTTTTTCCATTTCTTCAGTTTGACCAGGTATTAACTGCAATCTGGAAAGATATCCTGGTCCATGTTCCTCAGGATGATAATCACCTAGCTCAGCTGATTAAAAATATAATGTATTATAAACTAAAAATTCTTATTTTAGACCAAATAATCTCAATACTCACATTGAACAGTATAACTAGCAATAAGACATGCTGTACTTGGTGATAACTGAAGTTTTCCTTGTAAAATATCTCTTCGTATTTGTAAATAAAATTGATATCTAGTATATTCTTCTTGCAATTTGCTAGGGTCAGATACATAAAATTTAACTCTAAAATAGAACTGTCCACCTGAAACAATATAAGATATTAAATTATCTTTTATTTTTTATGTTTAACTATGTGAATAAGTCTAAATACGATCTTTACCCTTACTTCTTATTTGCTTTTTTACTGGTTTACTAGGATCTAACCATCTCTAAAATATAAATTCATTTATAATATTATTTAATTAGTATAAATTTTTTTTAAATTTTAATAAATTCAATAAAAAGATTTACCATTACATCTGGAGAATATGTACATATTGCAACTCCATTTTCAGCATATTGCAAACCAAAATAATCTTTTTCAACAAGTTCTAAGTGTTGGAATACTAAATCTAATAATGTTTGACCTTTTGCTCTTTTCTAAAATATAAATATTTATATTAATTGTAATATTAAAAATTATTTATTTTGAAATATTTATTTATTTTATTTTAAAATAAACTTACATCTAGTTGAAATGTATGCTGTGTGTCATCAAGAAAGACAACAGTAGCAGATAGAGATTTTAATCTACGATTTCTTGCTAATTCAGCTCCACGAACGTGGTAGCTCCCACTGGAGCCACTCAACGCTCTACGCGATACACTTTCAATCATTTCAAAAATACGAAGGCGTGTCAACCACCTTCCCGACACCACCTCTCTGCTATATTGTTCACCTAAATGAAAAATTATATGATAAAAGTAAAAATTATATTAAAAATAATAAAAAAATAAAAAATTAAGCATTATTTCAAAAAGCATTAATAATTATTTTTATTTATTAATTTATTAAATAAAAATTTCTTTTAAACATTAATATATATTATGAAAAAGAATTAATTAGTAATAATAAGGTTATGTTAAAAATTATTGTTAATCTTAGTAAATAATCATATTAGATACATCAGTTCCATACAATGTTATAGACTGATTAATCATAAAGGACTATTAAAAATAATTACATTCAGGAGATGTCATTGAAAATAACTTCATCAAGTCAATAATCTAATGTCAGTTACATAAGCATGTCTACTAAGTACCAGAATAATGTAGAACAAGACATTCTTAAAATAGTTTGCATAAAAGAAGCAAATGAATTTATTAAATATCATATATTTAATAAGAGCTATATAACATTAACCTCTGAAGAAATAATCATTAAAATATTTTTTCTTTTTTACAAAATTAATGAAAATACATAAATATTCTAATTCATTATTATTAATTATAATTAAAAAATATTTAAATATTCATAAATGAATTATATTATAATAATTAATTATATATTTATTTCTAGAAAAATAAATTCATTAAAATGTTTTTTTATATATTATAAACAATGATAAATAATGAATATTTAAAATATTTGAGATAATATTTGAGGTTTTCTTTGAAAAGTTATTGGAATTTAATTACAAATAATTTTAATATTAATATATATATATATATATATATATATACATTCTAAATATATTGTTCTAAATAGGTATTTATATATATCAAAGCAATTCTGTTATAATTATATTAAATTATATTAAACGAATATTGTAAAATCTACTTACATTCATGATATGTTATATTATTTCGGTTTTCATAGATGTTTTTACACTTGATGAAAAACCACTAATAATAATTATTATTTTTGTAGATTAGATTCAAAAAATTATTAAGAAATAAATAATTTTCTCCAATTACGTTGAAATTTTTTCTTCTTAGATCTTTTTTCATTATTTTCTATAACTACATATTAATACGATTATATTTGTAAATATAATTTTAATTAAAATGAATTACAATAATAATTATATGATATTATTTATTAAATCATTTCAATAATATTTATGTTAAATAACACATGCATATTTTTCACTCACTCAATAACATATAAGGTAACACTAATAAACGACATGAAAAAGCAATAATGTCAATGAATTATAATCATATAGCTTTTTATAACATCACAATAATTATTAAAAAAAAATAATTATAATAAATTATACCATTGTTTCAAATTAATTATTTTCTACGATATTATTCTATCGAAGTCAAAGTTTTATTTATAGTATAAAATTATTTGACGCCTTGATATAAATCTCAAGTATTTTATATGTACTATTGTACACATGTTGCATATACTTATTACTATTAGTCATGGACTAAATAAACTTAAGAGTCTTCACTAAATATATTTTTTTATGATCATTTATTTTTTAGATTGATATATGATAAAAATAATAAAATAATATTTTAACATTTTATCATAAAAAATAATCTATATTAAAAAAATATTTATATATCTATATTAAAAATATTTTTGCATTCATATTATTTTACTAGTTTACATTTTTTCTTAAAAAATAAAAATATTTTATATATTTTATATATTTTTTTTATATTAGTATAATATTATTTATTATTTTAATTTATATTTTATAATAACACTTAAAATTGATTTGTACCGTATATAGTAATATTAAAATTAGTTAACTAATTGACCGCTTATAGCGTTTGAATTTTCTTTGATTGGTAACCAACTATATTGCATTAAACCGTTCCCGCCGTGCGCTTTAGTTGTAGATTACAGTTGCAGTTTGGTTATAATTCCCGCCACTTTCATAACGAGTAACAAATTTTAATAACAATACTTGTTTAATATTAAGGAAAATGTGATCATAGCATTTTCTATCATTTGAATGTTTCGTTCGTTATCATTTAAGCTGGAAAGATTTATTATAATTTAATGTCGAGTTGATTCATAGTCTACTTTATATATATAGATAGAGTACTTACTTAGTACTTAGGTAGGCTGTGGTTGATTTCATACAACCGCGTGTTGTGTTACGCTGAACAAGTTTAAAACAACATGGCAAACGTATCTGTTGATAAAGAGACATTCTTTCGGCGTATGAAGCGGCTTTATACGGCGTGGAAGGTAAAATGAGTTATAATGATTTATTTCATCGTTAAAAATAAACATAATTATTTAATAAATAAGAATAATCGTTTTTGTTAAATAGGATGGAGAAGTTGGTACAGATGACAGTTTTAGTAAAATGGATTGTCTCGTCTCCGCTGTGGGCACGGATGAAGATATTGTGTATAGCAAATCAACAGCGTTACAAGTAATGCTTTCTTAGATACTGATACTACGTGTTGTATTTTGTATTGCGTATTTGGTAACGATAAAATAACCTAATTTTTGTGACTCAAAAAACATTTATATTTTTATTTTGTGACAGTAAAACTTAAAATAATTCGTGAAATTATTAAAATTAGAAAATAAATTTATTTATATAATTAAAATATAACTTTTTATTTTGTTATTAAAACATTGTTATTTTTATGTTTATAAAAATTAATGTTGATATATTATTTTAGACATGGCTCCTGAGTTATGAACTTACAGATACTATAATGATCTTAGCAGAGGAATCTATTTGTTTTTTGGCTAGCAAAAAAAAGATTGAATTTTTAAGAAAACTTGAAAATCAAAAAACGGAAGAAACTGGAGTACCTCCTGTAAAACTTCTTGTGAGAGATAGAGTATGTATTTTTTTATAATTTACATTTTTTTTTTAAAATAATCATATGATTTTAGTCAATATTGATCATAATTTCATTTTCAAGAATGATGAAGACAAAGCAAATTTTGTTAAACTTATTGAAATTATAAAACAAAGTAAGAAGGGTAAAACATTGGGTGTTTTTTCTAAAGAAAATTATCCAGGTGCCTTTATGGATGCGTGGAGAGCTGCTTTAAAGTCAGAATCTTTTGATACGGTATGATGCTGTTTTGTATATAATATATCAAGTATTATAATATTATAGAATTTGATTATGACATTATGTATTAGATTGATGTAAGTGCTGCAGCTGCATATGTAATGTGTCCAAAAGAAGATGCTGAAATTCTTACAGTAAAAAAAGCATGTTTAGTATCTGTGGACGTTTTTACAAAATATCTTAAAGATCAAATTATGGAAATTATAGATTCTGATAAGGTATTTGATTTTTATTTATATATTTATTTATTTATTTAAAAATTTGAAAATATAAATATTTATATTTTGAAATTCATAACATATAATTATTTTTATTTTAGAAAGTTAAGCATTCAAAGCTTGCAGAAGGTGTAGATGCAGCTATAACAAATAAGAAGTATGTGACAAGTGTTGATGTTACTCAAGTAGATATGTGTTATCCTGCGATAATACAAAGTGGTGGAAATTATTCTCTAAAGTTTAGTGTTGTTAGTGATAAGAATACTTTGCATTTTGGTGTTATTGTCTGTTCTCTTGGAGCACGTTATAAATCTTATTGTTCAAACATAGTACGAACATTATTAGTAAATCCTACTAAAACTATTGAGGTAAACGAAAAAATAAAATAAATTAATAATAAATTAATTGTTTTATAGTAATAAAATTTCTTCTCATTTTTAGGATAATTATAATTTTCTTTTGCAATTAGAAGAAGAAATTTTAAAGAAATTAGTAGCAGGAGTGAAAATAAGTGAAGTATATGAAACAGGTGTTAAATATGTAAAAGATGAAAAACCAGAAATGTTAGATCATTTAACAAAACATTTTGGATTTGCAATGGGTATTGAATTCAGAGAAAGCTCTTTACTCATTGGTCCAAAAATTCATGCAACATTAAAGAAAGGCATGGTATTTAATGTTAATGTTGGATTGGCAAACCTTATTAATTCAGAAGCTACTGATAAAGAAGGAAAAATTTATGCTCTTTTCATTGGTGACACAGTTATGATTAATGAGGTATTATGTTATGTTATATTGTTTATGTTGGATTTAAATTGTTATATATTTTTTTTATAAATATAAATGCAAATTGAAATGATATATTTATTTCAGGGACAACCTGCTACAAATTTGACACCATCAAAGAAAAAAGTAAAAAATATTGGAATATTTGTTAAGGATGAAGAAGAAGAGGAAGAAGAAGGAAGTGGAAAAGAAAATGAACCTAAACCTGAGATTCTTGGTCGTGGGAAAAGAACAGCTGTAATAGAATCTAAATTAAGAACAGAACATAGTTCTGAAGAAAAAAGAAAACAACATCAAAAAGAATTAGCACAACAATTAAATGAAGTTGCAAAAGCTCGATTGGCACAACAATCTGGTGGAAAAGAACAAGAAAAAATACGGAAATCAACCATATCATATAAAAGTCTAAGTCATATGCCACGAGAACCAGAAGTAAAAGAATTGAAATTATATGTTGGTAAGTATTTTTATATAAATTAATTTTTACATATGCATTGTATTACATTGCATGTTCATATTTCAGACAAAAAATATGAAACCGTAATTCTCCCTATTTTTGGAATTCCTGTACCTTTTCACATATCCACAATTAAAAATATTTCACAGTCGGTAGAAGGAGATTATACATATCTCCGAATAAATTTTTTTCATCCTGGTGCCACAATGGGTCGAAATGAAGGAGGATCTTATCCACAACCTGATGCTACATTTGTAAAAGAAGTGTTAGTATATTAATTTGTTAGACTTTTTATTATTTATTATGATATTTATAATTTTTTACAAATTGAATGATGTTAAAATGAATTGTTTAAATATTAATAAAACTTTTATTTTTTAGAACATATCGAAGTACAAATACCAAAGAACCTGGTGAAATTTCAGCACCATCTTCTAATTTAAATACAGCTTTTAGATTAATCAAAGAAGTTCAAAAAAAATTTAAAAATAGAGAGGCAGAAGAAAGAGAGAAGGAAGATCTTGTAAAACAAGATACTTTAATACTATCTCAAAATAAGGGTAATCCAAAACTAAAAGATTTATATATTCGACCAAATATTGTTTCAAAGAGAATGACAGGAGGATTAGAAGCACATGTAAATGGATTTCGCTACACTTCGGTTAGAGGCGATAAAGTTGATATTCTTTATAATAACATTAAGAATGCCTTTTTTCAACCATGTGATGGCGAAATGATTATATTGCTTCATTTTCATTTAAAAGTATATATCCTTTATATTATTTTTTTTATTTTTTTTATAAAAACTTAATTATTAAATATTTATATTAAACTCTTTTCAGCATGCAATCATGTTTGGTAAAAAAAAACATGTGGATGTACAATTTTATACAGAAGTTGGTGAAATTACTACAGATTTAGGGAAACATCAACACATGCATGATCGTGATGATCTTGCTGCAGAACAATCAGAACGTGAACTTAGGCACAAATTAAAAACTGCTTTTAAAAGTTTTTGTGAAAAAGTAATGTTAATGATTAAAATATTTTATTTTGCAAAATTAATAAATATATTTTAAGAAATAACAAATATTATTTAGGTTGAAAGTATGACAAAGCAAGAAATTGAGTTTGATACACCTTTTCGAGAATTGGGATTTCCTGGTGCACCATTCAGGAGTACTGTTCTTTTGCAACCTACTAGTGGATGTTTAGTAAATCTTACAGAATGGGTAAATTTTATTGTTTATTTATATTTTATATATATTATATAGATATATATATATATATATTTATTATCTATAATATTTATTTTAGCCTCCGTTTGTTATTACTTTGGAAGATGTTGAACTTGTTCATTTTGAAAGAGTACAATTTCATCTTAAGAACTTTGATATGATTTTTGTTTTCAAAGATTACCATAGAAAAGTCGCTATGTTAAATGCTATTCCCATGAACATGCTGGATCATGTAAAGGAATGGTTAAAGTAAGTTTTTTTTGTGTTCTCTTTTTTATTATTTTATCTCTTAAAAATTAATTATAAATTTATATTTTTTTTAGTTCGTGTGATATTAGATATACAGAAGGTGTACAATCTTTAAATTGGACAAAAATTATGAAAACTATCACAGATGATCCAGTAGGATTCTTTGATAGTGGTGGTTGGAGTTTCTTAGATCCAGAAAGTGATGCAGAAAATGATGAAGTAGAAGATGAAGAAGAAGAAGAAGATGATGCTTATGAGGTATGCAATTAAATAATTATAAATAATATAATATAATAAAAATATATGTGAATTTTATCTTATACTTTATTTTTAGCCATCTGATTTAGATAGTGAGGAAGAGTCTGATGATGATTCTGAATATTCTGAAGCTTCAGAAGACTCAGATAGTGAAGGTAATATTCAAAAATGTTATTTAAATATTATAAATAAAAGAAAAATATATTTTGATTATTATTTAACATTTTTTTTTATTAAATTTATATTTTAGAAGAGGAATTAGGTAGTTCTGAAGAATCTGGTAAAGACTGGTCTGATTTGGAACGAGAAGCAGCTGAAGAAGATAAAGAAAGAGGAGAAGATCGATTTCATGATGATTATAATTCAAGTAAAAAAAAGAAAGGAAGTCGAAAACATTCACCTTCACCATCAAAAGATAGGTATATAATCTTATGTTTTTGTAGTTTGTTATTAACTTCACTTCACTCATTCTGTAACTTCATATCAACATCATCTATAATTTATAGGCATAATTCAAAACACAAGAGTTCTTCAAGTTCAAAAAGTAAAAGTTCGTCCAGTAGTAAAGACAAAAAATCATCATCGTCGGATAAACATAGGTAAAAAATTATGTGATTTTAGAATGTGATATAAAATTTTGATTATATTAGACTTAGAAACATATAATTTTGCTATAAAATTGTGTTAAGTATATACTTTAATAATTAAAGATCGGATCGATCGCGGAGTGGAGGATCACACAAGAAAGTGTCTCCTTCCAAATCATCCAAACACAGGTGATTAATATAAATATGTGTATATTTGTTGTTATTATTTTTGATATTTTATTTTTGTTTAGCCCCAAGAAGAGTGATAAACACGATAAACATGATAAACACAGATCATCTAATCACTCTTCATCTAGTAGTAAGAAACGATCTCGTGAAGAAAGTGCAGAAAGAAACGATAGAGGATCGAAAAAATCTAAGTACGTATAAATGTTTTATAAATTAATTTATATCAATATATAATATTTTTTATAATATTTTTTATGTTTTTATTACAGAAAATAAGAAATATTGTCTACGCATTGAAGGAAATAAATATGAAAACACAAACACTAAATGTTAATTCTATATTAAATTTTCTTATGGTACGTTGATTATATTTAAAAAATAGTACATTTTCTTGCATTGATTTATTTAAACTGTTAGCAAACGATCTGTTGATATTATTTAAAAGTTTGATAGTGTGCTACTAAGATTCAAATACTTGACAGTATCTACTTGATAGCGACATAATATGTATGAACTTGTACGGGTAATTTAACATAAATTTATGTATGAACATTTTTTATCACTTGTACATAAAACATTCTTTTTTAAGTAAAAAAATGTCGATGTTAATTATATAATATAGCTACTAATATGTATCATTTCATTCCATTATTCGTTTGCTAGTAGTATTCAAACGTATATATAATAATTTATTAAGTTTATGAATTAAAAATGCATTAAAGCATTAAAAGGCATTCATTGTACAGATAGTATATATAAAAACAAGAAAAAACATTTCTTGTCTGTTATGTCATTGTTCTTTATAAAATGAACATAAAAATTAGTTCGTAATTATAATACACAATAAGAAAATTTACAAGTATAATGTAATATGCTCTCAATGCAAGACAATGCACTAATGGTAATTATCGTACATAAGACATCCAGATCATAGATATTAATTTACTAAGTGAAGAAAGCTGAAATGGATCAAAATCTTTGATAATTCTGTTCGCATAGTTCTGAAATTTGTACCTTAGTAAACAAAATAAATACTTTTTTATGTGTACAAAAGAAACCATGTACAAAACATTGTCACTTATAGTGCTCACAAAATAGAATTGTTGTTATTTAAACACAGTTATATATTTTAAAAACGGTATTATCATTGAATTTTTACTATTTTTTACAAATTTAAACAAAAATTAATTTCACCTTTTAAATTTTATATAGTTATTTTCTGTTAACATTAAAAAAAGGAAAGATTATGAATAAGTTCATGTGAAAGAGAAATTAAAATAAAAGCAGAATTTTTAAAAATTTATCATATATATATATATATATATTTTTTTTTTTTTTTTTTTTTTTATAATAAATATGAGATAGTTTGATCTATTTAAATTTCTCTGCAATGCCATGTAACAGATGCCAAAGAAGAACCGTTTCAATAATAACATAAATGTAGGTGAAGTGAAAGTGTAACTCTGGTTAGTGGTTCTGCAGCTTTCTCCAACATCGCTAGGTACATATATAATTCTGGCAGGTTACTTAGTTCGACATTTCACAATTTACGAATGATACTTTTTTTTTTTTATAATGAATGATGTTACTTGGAATGCGTGTTGTAATATTTCTTTTACGAATGATGTTTGCAGGAAGCCAGTTTAAAATATTTTAAGTATGTAACAAATTTTATAAAATCGTAAAATAAATCATCATGATTTTTTAAATAGTTTTTTTTATTAAGCATATAAATATTTTTATTGTTGAATTGTTTTTTTATGAAGACAATTTTTAAAAATTAAAAATTGTACAAATATATTATAGTATTTTTAATCATTTATTTATCAAAAATGGAAAAGTCTAAATACATCGTATCATTTTATAAATAATTGTTATAAAACTTAAATTTAAGTAAAAAAATTTTTTACAAGGAAACGACGATAGCAATGGAAAAGAGCGAATTTAATTTCGTCCTATTTGGTCAATCTGGGCTTGGAGATTGTTCACCACTTCCGATGGAACATGTGCTCCCAAAATTTCAAAAAGATTGATCTTCTGCTCTCCAGGAATTGACTCATAAGCTGCTAGTTCAATACCTTCTTGAACTTTTTGTATTGTCGCATCTTTTGGAATAAGATAAGTATTCTGTGCTTGCTTTATAGCCTCATTACTAAAAATTTGACCATCTTTTTGCGGAAATGCCATAATTACTTCCACAACGAATAATATTGCTAATAGCATGAAACGGATTTCCATCTAAAATAAATAAATGTAAAAATTGAATAATTTTTTAATATTTCATTATTTTAATTTTTTTTACATAATTTTAATTTATTATTTTATTTTTTTAAATATATTTTTTAAAAATTGTCAATTTTTTTATTTTTTTTTAAATGAAATTTTTTTATTATTAGATTATATATAAATTGATGAAAATTTCAAAGCATTAGACATCAAGTTTTGTTTCAATAATAAATGTGTGAAAATAAAAAATATCTTATATTCATCTTTAATGAAATAATTTTTTTTTAATTTTAATTTAATTTGCAATTAAAAACGATATTTATTTTGTATTTTATCATTATAAGAAAAATTTTTTTTTTACAATTTTTTATTTAATGGAACGAAAAACATTACAAATACATTTACAAAATAATGAGTACATATATATACCTACGCGAAGAAAAGTATTTATGTAATTATAAAAGACATATTATTCATATTATTAATAAATTGTTAATTATATAATATTAATTTATTTAATTCAATATCAAATTTTCAATACTAATTTTTCTATACAATATTTTTTAATATAAAATTTACAATCTTTAAATCGTAAAAATGATGAATAGGTATAAACTATAAATGAAAGTAAATAGGAATCAATGCGATTACAAATAAAATTATAGATTAAATTTTCTTAAATAAGCATTTAATTATTACATTTATATAATATATAATGTACAATATATATAATATATAATAATTAAATGAATGTAAAAATTAAAAATATTATAAACTAAAATTTATATTTATATTTATAGTTATATAATATTTTCGCGTAAGAATTAATGCGTATACAGTGTAATTTATAAAAATAAAGAAGTAATTAAAAATCGTTTCAATAATTTAACTTTATTAAAAGAACAATGAAATTGATAAATGATATCCCAATAGCTGATTTTTTTTTTTATTAAAATTAATAAAGAAAGAAACAAAACATCGATGAAATAATTTTGTTAATGATAATTTTTTATTATTATTTTATTATTATTTTACAATTATAAAATAAAATAGAAACGTGATATTGTAATATTATAATTAATATCTTTACAATTTATCAGATTTTCAAATTAATTTAGTTCTTTAGGAAAATGTATTTATACTTTCACTCTTACTAATGATAAATTATAATATAAGATACAATTTTCTGTCATTAACTTTCTCACCTATTTTATTCTAAATAAAAAAAATTTAATTTTAAATTTAAATAAAATATTTTAACTTACATTGATTTAATGTTGAATTTTAGAAATAGATAAACCGATATAATTGCAGATATGAATAAAACCAATTTAACTGACTAACGATTATCCAATAAAAAATACAGTTTTTTGATGTCGATACAATTCGTAAATGCTACAAGGTTACCAGTAAAAGGAAATCTAATAGCGATTGTAAAAACGATTTCGTGAATGGTACTCACGTCGGTAATGCGTCGTTTCACAATTGGTTAACGTAAAGTGAAACTAAGCGCGCAACCAGCAGAAGCGGCTTTTATACTCGAAATGCTTACCATACGACAGTAGTACACCACTCTTATATCCGAGGATCTTTCTTCCAATTAGTTAATACTTAAGAAAGAAATTTAAATTAAATTAAATAATATTTAAATTCGCAATTATCACTTTTTTTCCATTCTTTTAATTTTTTATTTATCATAGATTTTTTCAAATAGAAAATTTGAAATAATCATTATTATATATATAATGTTATATAATAATGCCATTATTATATATATAATGTTATATTTCATAAATCATTATTATAGCATTTATTTTATAGCATATATAACTATAATATTTATTTAATTTTGCTTATTTTTTGCTTAACTAGATTAATTTTTATTGTAATAAATATCATTAATAAATTTTTCTTATAAAAATATTTATAATAAAAATATTTTTTTTATAATAAAAAAAATTTTAATTATAAATTATAAATATTTTGATATATTTAATTGATTTTAATTTTTTATAAAATAATTTAATAATAATATAATATTTTATATATTTTATATGTATAAAATACGTAAAATATATTTATAATTAGTAATATTTCTATAATTATTTATAATTAGATATATACTTACATGACTATATAATACTGATTGCTGATACTTTGAATTCAAATAATTCTTCTAAACTTTTCTCTTTTACAAATACTAATGCACGACTCGCTATAAATATTGTAGCTAATATGTTACAAGGAACCATTAGTATTCGATTAACGTTTCACTTTTAGTATTTTTCTTTTATTGGTTTGTCAAAAAAATGTTATTTTCTTTTATAACGTTTAATGTAAATTTAAATATTTATTTATTATGTTTTTCTTGAAATATTAATAAATACAAAAATAATATATTCGTTTCTTAATTTATTTAATTTCTTAATTTTTTCTGAAAAAATATCATTTTTTATATTTTATACTTTAGAATTGAAAAAATTTTATTTAATTATTTTTTATCATATATAAATTTATACATAAAATTATTTTTAATAATGAATTTAATCTCTTTTTATTTTTTGCCCAATAAATTATTATAATGGTAAATTTATTTTAATGAAGATTAAAAATTTGAAGTATTAGCTACATAAAAATTAATCAAAGAAACTTTGAGTTACGTGATCGCGAAACATATGAAGGTATTTTATTCAATTAGAAATAATTACATTTTACAAAAGAAATTATATTCGTGACTTATTTGAATCGAGATTTTGCGATTATTAAAATTGAATTACTTCGAACCTGAACTTTGTATAAACTTTATATATACCATCAAGTATATTTTCTACATAGTGAGACTTGCCTCGATCAGATCTTATTACTAGTCACAAAACATAATTTAAAATATAATATATTATTAACTAAAATTTTCTGATCGCGGATAAAATTTAATTTTTTGAAAATATTATGATTTTTCTTTTTATTAATGGATATAGTTTTCAAAAGAAAGAAATTCCTACAAAAAATATAATCCTGTTCTTGTACAGTTTGTACGAATTCATAAAATTCACTTCGTGGATTAAAAATACGAATATTTTTTGCAAATTTCTTATTTATTATTTATTCTATAATTTTTCTATAATTCTTTTATATTTTTAAAAATAAATTAAAAATAAATCTATAAAAAAATTATAAATGATAAAGACGATGGATAATATGTACAATATTTTATATGATACTGTAAATTATTTTATTTTGTTTATTCAATAAGATATACATTGATTTTTACACATTCGAAATATAAATATATAATATATAGATGAATTATATAGGCAAAATCCATGAATTTGGTAAGTGCTTTTATATCTTAAACATTAATTTTTACGCAAAAGAAACATATTATCGAAATATATTGAATTTAAATAGTATATCCTGGGAATTTTGCTGAAAGCGGTTGTTGAATATCGATCAAGAAATAAATTGTACCAGCAAGACCTAAAATAATATAGATATTATTAATTTGAAATAAATGATAAAATTTGATAATAATTTGTAATAAAATACCTTCAAATAATGAAAATGGTCTATCAGGAATTTTTTTTCTATGTGTTCCATAATCCATACACCAATCTGCAAACTTACAAGCCCTATAAAGATATTTTACATCCTGCACATAAAATCAATATTTTATTGATATCTATTAGTATATTATCTATTAGTATATCTATTAGTATATTATATATTTATCTATTACATTTAAATTTAACTATTATATATATATTATATATTTATATTTAAATTTGACTTAACCTTTGTTTGTTGAAAAAGACATAAAAACGTATATGCATTTCCAGATACCCCATGACATATTCCATATCCCTTTTTAAGTACTCCTCTTGACCAAATCAATTCTCCACATTGTAGAGCAGTTTTTAAATAATTTTTATTTTCATATATCTATATATCCATATTTAATAATATATTAGATATTTAATGTTACTAAAAATTAAAAATTAGTTAAACAATATTAACCTCATAAGCTAAGCAGAATAACATAGTCATTCCAGGTGCACCATGGCACCATTGTATTTTATCACTGTGACTTCCAATAGCAGTTGGAAAGTTTCCAGAAGGAAACCGTAAATTCTGAAGAAAATCTAATGCAGGTCTTATATCTTTCTCTAATTGATCTTTTGTTAAATATTTTCGTGCCTATAATATTAGTTATGTTTAAAATTATTATATTTTTCAAAATTAGATAAACAGGATAGTCTACATAAAATTTTACAAGTCGTTTTTTTAACTAGCATGTGAAAATATGCTAGAAAAATAATTTTTTAATTATGAACAATAACGAAAAATGTTTCAAGCAAATATTATTCAGCCATTTTAATAAATAGAAATTAATATACCATTCATTTAAAAAAAAGAAGATGGTTTCTGTTTTCCTTTGTAGCCGTTGCAAAAAAATCTTTTGTATCTCAAATCAGTCTTCTTGTATCATTGAAATATAAAAAAAAAATCGATTATAGTTTCCAAGAAAAAAATGTTTTATAATAGTATGCAGACTATTCTATATATTAAAAAAATAATATTATTATATTACTATAAAAATATTATTATCAATTATTAAAATATAACAGAGATATATCATACTTGTAACAATATGTAAAGTATTCCAGCTAATCCATGTGCACCACCAATATATTCTGTTCCATGCCAAATATACATTAAAGGTGTTTTGTATCTTCTTGAAGCAGAATACAAATTTCCAGATTTAATTATGACTGCAATAACCTGATATAATATTTTTTTAATCAAAATAATATTATATATTTAACAGTATATTACATTGTTATTTATTTTAAGTTTAATTTTTGTTACCTTTTTAATAAGTTCATCTTCTATGGGAGCAGGAAATATGTTTGAATTTAGAAAAAGGAGAGAAAAGAGATAACCAGCTCTTCCATAAAGTAATTCATCAGGCAAACCACTATTTTCATCCAAAACATAAGAAGATAATGATTTTATTCTGGAAATAGTAATAAAAAAATATAAAAATTAATTTATTTTGTTATTAAACAATATTATATATTTTTAATATATTATAAATTAATTAATTTAAAAAATTAACGTATTTACCTTGAAATTATATCTTGTGTTGTAGTAGAATTGTTTTGCGAATGAAACATAATTGCAGACAAAGTTAATGGACCCACAATACCAGTCAAAAATGTAATTTCTCTTTTGCTTCTGCATCTATGTATACATATTCTTATTAATTCCATTGCTTTCTGTTAAAAAAATATATATAAATTTAAAAAATAATTTATCATTTAAAAAAAAAATATTAAAAGATTCATACATCAATATAGTGTGGTTCATTAAAACACTTTCCATATTGATAAAACATATATGCAATTCCTGCTGACCCAGTATATACAGAATAATCATCATGATAGGTCCACTGATGTTCGTTTTCTTCTAATTGATCTATTAATCTCTTTGTTTGTACTTTTAATGTTTCTTTATAATTTTCAGTAATCTAATAAACATAAAATTTAATATATAAATTTCTATTTATTTATAAATAATTTATAATCTAATTATTGATTATGAATTTATAAATAAAATACTTACTTCATTAGTTGCTGTATTCACAACAAAATTTACTGTAGCATTAGGATAATCTTCAAATGGATTATCATAATGTCGAGCAGTGTCCATTTTGATACGAATTAAATGCGTAAATCGATTAATTATATTTATATATTTTATGCCAAATTTTTCTTTCTTTATTTTATATATGAAACCAATCTAGAAAAGATAATATAATTTGATACTTCATATTTAATAATAATTTTAATATTTTAAAATATTTTAAAATATTATAAGTATATCACACACATTATAATTTTCATATTCATAAAATAATTAATAATTAATAATTATTGATTATTAAATATTATATTTTATGTTACATTGACAAAATTAATAAAAAGGTTAGAAAATATATAGTTAATTAAATGATATTTATCAAACATATATTGATATGTTTAAAGATGAGTGTATAAAAAATTTCAAATAAATTTTTTTTAATATTAATTATATTTTAATAATCATAATGAAAAAAAAAGATTTTTAAAACATACTGAGAAGGTAAGTATTTGTCGCATTATTCTAAAAGTATACTATATCGTTTATTGACAAACCTGCTATAAAAAATTAAATTTTTAAATATAACGTTTGTAATATAAAGAAGCTTATAGTTAAACAAGACTTTTACATTTAAAGTTATAATCGTAATAAAATATTCGAGTTATCGAAACAAAAATATTTATGAAGCAACTTACGAATGAAATTATCACTTTGTGTCGTTTCCAACGTTACCGATTTGACATATAATCAAATTGAATATACAAGATCAACTATGTCTTATTTTTTTATTATTTTGTATGTATTGAATTTTTTTCTTCTTTTATCTTTTAACAAATATTAAGATGAAATCATTAACTATCGTATAAAATTGCTTTCTATTTTATTTCTAATAAAAATTCTCAATTGTACCTATCTTCCGTGTGTTTTTCTTCTTTTTCACTTTTCTTTTTTATCGTTTATTATCTGTTCTTTATTTGTGTTGTTTTTCTTCTTGTTTCTAACCATTTCCTAATTTTTTTCTTTTTTATTCTATTTTTTTTATAATACTTCTTAATATATTTTTATATACTTCTTTTATTCTTCGCCAAAATATAACTATAAATTTCGTGTTAAAAACTCAATTATGGTTTCAATATTAAAATAAAATTAAGTACTTTATTTATATATATATATATATATATATATATATATATATATATATATATATATATATATATATTAATATCAATAGATTTTGAAATATTTATGGAGAATCATCAATTCTAAAGATAAAAGTTACTATACAAATATATATTGATTAAGATTTATTTGTTAAGTTATAAACAATCAAAATTTGCTTGAATGAAATAAGGCAAGAATAAAATGTAATGACGCTGAAACGGAGATAGAGCATTTATCTCATTTTCTTTGTATCTTCATTTAACACAAACTTCAATTATTTATAAATTTAATAAAGTAATTTCTTTACTTTTTCTCTATTTTTCTTTTAATATTTGTTCTATTTATATTTACTTTTAGTGCTTTACCACAGACTAAATGGAGGATATCAAATACATTTTCATCAATTTTTTTTAAAACTACAATGTATCTTAATTTTTTTATAAAAAATATAAATATTACATTTTTTACTTTACAATATATCTATAAAATGTAATACTTCATATATACATGATACATAAATTATATATGTAACAGAAAATTTACTTTTAATTCCAACTTTTAGTAATATTATAATATTATTCTGAATAGAATCAGTAGAAAAGATAACATTAAAATGATAAAAGTCTGAGATATGGAACAAAAAGTACATGAAATGAATATTAGATTTATTCTACATCTCGTTTGTGGCGAAATATAATTATCAGTAAAAAAAAAATGCTAAAATATAACTTTTATACAACAAATTTTTTGAATAATTCTTTCACATATGAATTATCATAAAAAAAAACGTCAAAAAAACGAAAAATATGACAAAAAAATAAAGTATAATTATGATTACTATATTCATAATATATTCATAATTTATTATCGCTTTTATCACTTATAAGAAAAATAATTATTCATTTTTATTTATAACACAATGTAACATAAAAGAATTTTTTCACAATATAATAATTTTTATCATTATATCTTATTTTGCTATTCATTAAGTTATTATAATTTTTGAAAATAATTTCTTATAGTATTTTCTGAATAATTATTTTATCTTTAAAATGAAATCAAATTAGCAATTAAAAATATCATTTTTCGAATAAATAAGTTAAATAATTTCTAATTCGTTAATCATTATATAATCACAAAAGAAATTTTAATTCTGGATGAATAAATTTGCCTACTTTTAACATTATTCTATTTCGAATTTACATTTTGTTTTAAATCTTCAAAAATTAAAAAAAATAGAATTTTCTTTACTTTAACTTTACAATTTCATTGAAATTTATTTTATATTATCTTATAAAAAAAAAAAATCAAAAAGCACCTTTTCCTTAAGTAAAACTTGATATATTAAAATATTTCTACAAAATATTTCTTCATCCGACATATCGTCGTAGCGCATTATTTCGATTTCCTTCCATAATATTAATCATCCAGACGATGATGGAACTCGGTGATATTCGATAAATAAATTTTATTATTCCAATCAAAATGGAATGTTGCAGAAATCCAGTTGTCACATTTTCTTTGCCTATAGTTCTGATCGCGCTTTGAACATATTTTTCCGGTGTAGGAACCATCCATCCTGATCGTGGTGACTCTGTGGTATGATTAGTGACTGTGCCTGGTAACAAACACTGCACGATTATACCGTGTTTTCCATATTCTATCTGTAAATCTCTACTAAATTTCACGATATATGCTTTTGTGGCTGCGAAGACTGTCAACAGAGGGCTCGGCAATACTGCTACCATGGAAGCTACGTTGACTATAACTCCTTTTCCTCTAACCACCATTTGTGGTAATAAAATACGACACATATTTGTCACAACTACTACGTTACAATGAACAATACTCATATAGATCTTTTCTTTATGGGGAAGATCCAAAAAATATTCTGGATGCGGATATGACATGCCAAGATTGTTGATTAATATGCCAATTTCTAGGCCGAACATCTCTTTTTCGATAACATTATACGTTTCCAAGCCTTCCGATAAATCTAATTTAATCACTTTTGTTTTTACATTATACATTGCTTCGATATTGCTTGCAATGGTTTTTAAATTTTCTGTATCAGGACTAACTAAAATCACATTCAATCCTATCTTTGCCAATGTTTCCGCATATGCTCTTCCAATTCCATGGGAACATCCTGTGACAACTGCCCATTTACCCATAGAGCATAAGTCAACCACAGACACGGAGAAGAAATTCTTATATATTCGGTATATTATATTGCAAGAAAATTTATAACCCCAATATATAATCGCTGCATAACCTATTTTTTCGGCCAACATAATTCGTAATAATGATACAGTTTCTGTTCTACTTTTCAATGGATGTCACAAGACGATTTATAACTTCATTTATTATTTTAAGCAATTCGTCACATTCAGGTGGAAAATCGTGAAAAGAGATTCATGTGCGATACTCAACGCACGTAGAGCGATGACATATTGTGGGAGCGTGAAACAGTCGAACAAAAATTAGTAGAATCATAAAAATCAGACAGCTTTCTAATCTTTATTACGTAATAATTTTGAATGATTTTTTTATTATTTATTTTTATTAAACAGAATTATTATTCAATAAAGTTCGAAGTTTATTAATTTGTTCTATTAATGCTATTGTACTGGTTCCACCTGTAACTTTATATTGTTCAACACTATTGGAAAAATTCCAAATTTGCCTCACATCTTTTTGAAATTTAGTACTAAAAAATATAATATAAAAAATTGGATATTTTAATGAAATAAATTTTCATTTAAATTTTCAATCAAATAATTTACCTTATAGATTGTAAATTTTTAAGCGACAATTTACAAAGAGGTACTTCTAATAATTCTGACAGAGCAACAACTTTTCCAGTTAAGTAATGAGCTTCTCTAAACGGCATCTATTAAAAATTGATTATTTAAAAGAAAAATTAAAATTAGATGACATATATTTAAAAACTTGATTTATAATAAATTTTTATGAATATTAACCCCTTTTCGAACAAGATAATATGCCATATCAGTTGCTAACATAGTAGATGTTAGAGCTTTTTCGCACTTATTGTTTTTTATTTCAAGCGTATTTATTGCATTTGTAGCAATAACAAGTATATTGTTTAATATATCGAATGTAGAAAATATAGCTTCTTTATCTTCTTGAAGATCCTTGTTATATGTAGACGGAATTCCTTTCAAAGTAGTCATGAAACCCATACACTAGAATATAAAATGCCATGAAACATAATTAAATAATTTAAATGCACAAATTTATGCATTTATTTATCATTAAAAATAATTTATAGAATTACAAACTTTTCCAAGTAAAGTGCCAGCTTTTCCTCGAATTAATTCCATACAATCAGGATTACGTTTTTGAGGCATCAAACTACTGCCTGTAGAAAATTGATCAGCAAATCTCACGAAACCGAATTCTTCGCTGCTATAAATAATCAAATCCTCACAAAGACGACTCAGATGAATTACCGTTAATGAAGACCAAAAAAGAAACTCAACTTTAAAAGAAAAAAAAATTTATAATATGTAAACTGAAAAAAGAATTTCTTTCTTTTTTGACATCTTTGTAACATTTCAATTAAATTTGTTTTTTATATTTATATTTTATTATTGATTTTCATTGAATATATGTTATAAATATATTGTATAAATATATTATTTAAAATGTTTTTCATTTACCAACAAAATCTCTATCTCCTATAGCATACATGCTATTCTCCGTTATTTCAGAAAAATCCAATTCATTGGCCAGAATACGTCGATCAATTTGAAAAGGATTCCCAGCTATTGCGCCACTGCCCAAAGGCAAAATGTTTACTCGTTTTTGAATTTCTTGTAATCTCTCAATATCTGCTTTAGCATACCAGGCGTAGCTATAAAAAAAAATTTCAATTCTATTATTTTAAATTTATATATCTATATATTATATTATCTTCATTTATACCTGAGTAACCATTGACTCCATTTTATTGGTTGAGCACGTTGCATGTGAGTGTATCCGGGCATAATAATTTCTATCTCATTTTCAGCTCGATCGACAAGAACCTATATATGTCTTTCATTCCAATTATGGTTTTTCTTTTTGCTGTAATTTTAACTTTCTTACCTGAATGAATTTCATCAATTTCTTTAAAAGTATGTTTATAGCTTTTCGAAGCCATAATTTTGTATCAGTTATAGTTTGATCATTTCGACTTCTTCCGATATGTAATTTCTTTGCAACGTCCCCGATTAATTCCTATCAAGAAACCAATAAAAAAAATAAATATTTTCTTTGAATTGATATTATGAAGAAGAAAAATAGAAATATATGAATATATGAATATTATACTTTTGTAAATATTCATTATATATTTGTTCTAATAAAATAAAAGCAATTTAAACTATTATACTCATCTTAAAAAAATATTATAACCAATATGTATATATACCGTAAGTCGACGCTCATTCGCAGTATGAATATCTTCATCTTCGATGTGTATAATGAATCGACCCTCTTCCCATTCAGCTTTCATCTGTATCAAATTTTTTTTTATATTCGATCATGTCTTAGCACATGAAATTAATATTTTTTTTATAACTAATTATAAATTATAAATTATAAATTATAAATTATAAATTATACAAATTTTCTTTTTTACTTGTTTGAGACCATTCAGTATAATTTGTAATTCTTCATCTGTGAGAAGATTGGCCAATCGTATTGCTTTTGCATATGCCACACTTCCCTGAAGATTTATAGAATATTAAAAAATATATTTATTATTGTATTAAATATATAATAAATATATTTCTACTTTTTTTCTCATTTTATATAAATTTTTTTCTTTCTTATCTTTTATTGAAAATAAAATTTTTCTTTTTCTTTAATTTAATGTATATTGTATATATAAATATTTTATATAAATTTTCATATGTTTAATCAGATCTTTAATATTATTTTTTATTTTTTTATATACAAACCTCTATATCTTCTGCATACATTCGTTTATCAATATTAATCGATGCGTTCAAATCATGAAATTTTGGATCGATATTATCCATAAAACGGCCTCCCCATAATTTTTCGTAATTTTCCTGTTTGCATGTATAATGCATATATATATATATATATATATATATATATATATACATATATATATGCATATATATATATATATAGTTAATCAATATGATTGTTAAATTTGAATCGTGTCTCGCATTGATAAAATCGAAATTTACTTAATCTCTGTAATCAATTGTATATATATCATAAAAAGTGAAACTCACCTGCATTATGATTCGTCAATTACAACACTTTTCTTTTGTATAAATTGTTATTTCAGAAAGAACATGAAACGCAAATTCTGAAATCTTTATAATGAAATTTCTGCGAGTTTATCAGTAACACCACTGACACGAGAGAGGTCGTGCTGTCTTTTTTAAACATCATAATTTTTATATACATCATAATTACATAAGATAAATATAATATAAATACAATTAATAGGAAAGAAGAAGAATATATTTGTTATTATTAATAGAAATAATATGAAATCATTATTCATATATCGTCTTTTAAATATAATTATTATTATCAATAAAAATTAATTAATAATTATTTTTGATTTTTAAAATAATATCTTGCATCTTTTGCATTTTTTTTAATCTCATCTATCTTTTATTAGATAGATTTAATTTTTATATATGTTATATAATATGTACTTTTTTCTTTTGATTTAGGATAGAACAAAATAAAAACAAAAAAAGTTGATCGCATATAATGATTTACTTATCTAAATATCTAAGATCTTATCTTGGAATGCAATCGATCAATTTGAGTTGCAATCAAAGAAACAACGCAAACACGTACAATACAAAAGAAAAATATGTCATAACATTTATATTTAAATATTTAATAGAATTAATTTCATTTTTCTATTTATTGTTTATATTTTTGTTATATTTTTTTCTATTTATTATATAATTCTTATAATTTTTTTAAAAATATATGTATTTTTATATGTATTTTTTTAAAAATATGTACGATGTTAATGTATTTATGAAATATTTTTGAAGAGTCGATTTTAAAAACTAAAATAAAAATTAAGACATAAAGATGATGGTTAATATTATTTATTAAGTTATAAGCAATTGAAATTTATGCGAAATGGCAATATCAGAGATATCTCATTTTATCTCTGTTTTATTTCATTTAATGTAAATTTCAATTGCTATATAATTTAATAAAACAAAATAATTGATATTTTTATAATTACATTAAATTTTAAAACATTAAATTTTTATTTTGATTTCTAGGAAATAAAAAAATGTCTTATAAATATATTAATATTCTACAAATTTCTAAGTCAAATAATAATCAGAGAAAATAGCTGAAATTGTTTCTCATTATCGCTACTGTCTTTTTGTTTTTATTGTCTATACGATAAAAAATGGTATATGTTCGATGATAAAACAAAAACAATTAACACTTGATTGATACAAACTATATGTATATATTTATTGTCCTTAAGTATTTCCCTTTGATCACGTGTTACATGTGGTTTCATCAAAACCACATCATTTTAGTTTTAATATAGAACAATGCGATAATAGTTATCGTTATTTTTTCTCTGATTTTGTTTTTTTCAAATACTTCTAGATAAGTTAAAATATATAAAGCTAAAATATTTTTATTTATATTTATTTTCTGTCCAAGTAAATGTAGAATTTATCAAGTTTTTTTTATTATCGATTATTAAAAAAATTGAAGAACTTATGTGATTTTTTTATATAAATACGTAGAAATATATTTTCGATATTAGTCGATTGATAATTCGATAATTGTATTAAAGTTCAATTAGAATACATAAAAAAGGAGAAACTCATGTGTTGAATTACTTTTCATAGGAATATTTGAACAAAGTGTTTTCCATTTTTGATATTAGTGATTAAGCAATGAGAATGCGGAAGAAACATTCAAAGTGATAATGATTTGTTGACGAATTATTTACATACAACGATTGGAGCAGTTTAATTTAATACTTCGTTTCGTACATTAGTATCCTAGCAATAGTAATTCCATTTCTCGGAATAATTGTCATGAAATTCAATTAGAAGTTGATTATTCTTTTTGTTTATAATAAATATATAAATAAATAATATTAAAAATAAAAAATATATTGTGATAAGTGTAATTGATTTTTAAAACAGAAATTATGAAGTTTAAGAAATAAATTATGTATTGATGTGTTATTTTGAATCAAAAACTGAAAAAAATTAACGCCGCGTTTGAATTAAAAAAAAACAAAAAAAAAGTTATACTATGTAAGAAAGAAATTATGGATGAAAACGAGAAAGAAAACAAATTGGAAGTGATAGAAGAAGTGGTGGTGAAAGATGCTGCGTTTTCTACCGATACAATAGATAAAAAATCTCAAGCGTACAAGCAATCCAATACTTATGCCGCAAAAAAAACTGTGGCACAAGGTATGATGGATGTTGCCCTAATCACTGCCAATGCGAATCAATTAAGATATCTGATTGAATATCAACGAGAAAGCCCTACATTTTATTTGATTATGAGTTTAATAATCATCAGTCTTCTTCTTCAGGTAAAATAAATAATAATTATTAATTTTAAATTTCTTATTTTTTTATATAATTCAAATATTAATATATAATTAAATGAAATCTAATTAATATAAATAATATGAATAATAACCATGAATTAATAATGAATTAAATATAAATGAATTTGGATTATCTGTACGGTTTTAGTTATGATTAGTAACTATTTAAAATATTTTGATTTGTTTAATTTTAGATGGCCGTAGGAATCAGTCTGATTTTCAAAGGTCGATTTGATATAAAAGGACAATCAAAGTCATTACAAGCACGAAAAATCAATAATTACGTAGTAATCGGTGTTTTTTTAATAACTATCATAAATGTATTTATTGCCGCGTTTAGTATATCTATTCCTACTACGTTACCTCAAATAACAACAAATAATAATAAAATGTAAATACATCTTTTATATTGATTTTTGGAAAAAAATCTCCCTATTTTTTTTTTTTTTTTTTTTATGTGAATGATAGTAAATTAAAATTGATATACAAAATAAATAAATTATAGTTTCATAAGTTATAAATTCCTATTAGAAATAAATTTTTTATAATCGAATGTAATTCTATTTTATATTAAAATATATATCAATTTTCTATATAAATATATTATGTAATATTAATTAAAGTACAAATAAATAATTGAACATTTGATATTTTTCTGAAAAGAAAAAAATATTATGTTTATTCTATAATATATGACAAATGATAATATTAATATTAAAAGTATTTAATTAACAAATATAATAAATTTTTATCGAGTTTACTTTATCTAGTATTCATTTCATTTTTAGTAAACAAGTTAATAAGTAATATATATAATATTTTATCTATTTTCTTTTATATTTGTTAATATATTTATATGACAAACATTCATTGATAAAATCAAGAATTTCAATTATATAAGTATGTATTTTTAGGAATTAGAAGTTTATGAAAAAATTACATTTTCCTAAAATTTAAAATGATTTTTTATTAATTTAATATAATTAATTCAAATGTATTTTAATTTTACTTTCTTTTTACAAAATGTATATATTTATACAAAATTTTTTTTAATATTTTCAAATTTATATATATATATGTGTGTGTGTGTGTGTATGTGTGTTTTTAGTATTTTAATACAATTATAAAATTCATATTTTATAAATAAAATACTTAATAATTTTATAAAAATTATAGATATAATATATATAGAATTATAGAATTATAGAATAATAGAATTATAGATTTTTATAAAAATTATTATTATATATTTAATTCAAAAATTTGAATATTTTATTTTTATATTTTAATCATAAATGTGTGCACATATGTTTTATTTATCATTATATTCATAGCAAAAATATTTAGTTAGATCGATATGCATATCTGATTTTTATTTAATTTAATTTCCAATATATATAAGAATGAATGATCAATAAATAAATAATATAAATATTATTTTGATATATATTTAACGATTTTTTTAAAACTGTTTAAATTCACATAACAAATTTAAATTTTTTCTACCTCTATGAATTTTCATTAATTTTGTGAAAATTTAATTTTTTATTCATTATAATAAAAAATCCATTCTCATTATTTTATAAAATTTGCATTATAAATTATATACAACCTTATATTTTCAAATAATACAAAAAATGATACAGGAAATAAAAGGAAATTACATGTTATAAGTAAATTAATATTAATTAGTTTAAGTTCTTTTTCCATATTTTTTTGATATTTGGTAGTTATAATACAAACATATGATTTGTAACATTATATTAACATTTAATAAAAGAACAATATACTTTTTAAAAATGGACAAAAATATCCATTAATAGTTCTTTCTTTTTCCTTAAATGCAACAATACTTCTATATAATGCATTTAAAATAAAATTATGTGATTCTATCATTTTTTATACAATTTTATTAATTTATTACTTGTAACAAGTTTTTTATTTTAACATTTCTGGCTACTTTCTCTTTATTTTAGTTAACACAGTTATAGTTTTTCTTTTTCTCTTGATTACACTTCTATTTTAATATTTTTTTTAATATTCAATAATAATTAAAGTAAAAACTTTGCAATTATAATTTTTAATTAATTGAATTTTGTGACTAGGATTTCTCCATAGTGACATTCTATTTTGTTCTTTACATAATACACTTTATCATATATATGTATATGTATAAATAACATTTTCGAATTTTGCTCCATTGCCTGTATCACACTGTGTGAAATACAATTTTTAGTATATCATTAGTTATAATCTTATATTTTAGAAGGATACATTTAAATCATTTGATACACTTTTTTATTTGAACAAATAATATAAATTATATATTATCCAACAATGCAAAAATAGTCATGCTTTATTATAAAAATTAATTTAATTCGCTTAATTTTATGAAAAATCATTTTTTACTTTCTTAGAACGAGACAGATATTATATTGATATAATAAATTAAAAAATAAAAAAAAATCATAAAAACTTAATAATAAAAAGTTAAAAATTATCAACTCTTAATTCATTAAATTGTTTAAAGACTTTAGAAACTCTTTTAGGATATTATAATTTACATCAGTTCAGGACACCTGTTTTCAGTTTCATAAGACTAGATACAAGGCCGTTATACAGATATCTTAAGTGAGTTTCTAAGTCTATAAATAAAACAATAAATGAGAAATTGAAAAAGTTTCTTCTTAAGTTTCTTCTTAACAAAAGTTTTGTATTAATAGATTTAAATATAATTTATATACTTTTATAAGGATCAATTTCTGCATTTGAAATATCAGGTATATAAGTTGATTTTAATGCTTAATATTTTATAATAAACAAAAACTTAAATGCTTAAAGTTGATCTATATAATATAGTTTCGATGTATGCTTTCTATATTATTGATTATCAAAATTATTATAATTTCAAAGTAAATTAAAAAAGAGTAATATTTTTAATACTTTTTGTTTTTTGTTCCATTCAGATTGATATTTATATTCCAATTAATTTGGAAATTTATACATTTACAATTTTGTAAATGTACATCTTGTACTAACATTATTGCTAACTTAAAATTGCATATATTTTGAGTCATATAAATTGGGCAGGATAAACTAAGGTAAATTTTACAATTATTATACAGGAAATGTGCTAATTTTTAAAATAATAATATAACTTACATGAAATTTGTAATACTACTAACTGTACTATACGGTTATAATAATTTTTATTTAATTGTATTTATTATGGTATTTCTTATATTTATTGAAACAGCATGAATATAATCGTTTTTATAGTATTCGTTTTATTTGGCAAATATTAATTATCGATTAAACAAATAAATATTATCGAAAAATCGATTTTTATAGATTTATTGTGCAATATAATACCTTATTTTCTTTCTATTTTTTTTTTCAGATAAATATATTATAATTTTGTCGATATTATACTAAGATTCTGCTCTTACTTGTCCTATCCATATAATTGTGCCTTACTTCCTGATAACATATTTAAGTAATTTCTTTTTTGAAAAATTTACATATGATTTTCATGCTTCTTTGGATATCTAATTCAAAATCTTTATATTATACATTTATAACTATTCTGTTTACATATTTATTGATAGCAGATTTATCACAGTGATATATTATTTCATTTCTCGAATTATATATTTCATCTGAAATAACATTTCATACTCTTATCAAGAAGATATTTTATAATCTAATATATTATTAAATTCTAACTAACCTGAGTTAATCATCCCATTCATAATCATCACTGGATTCACTAGTTGAATCATCACTTTCACTATGTATTGCACTCGATCGCTCAGCAAGAGCCCTTGACAAAGCACTCGCCAAACCTCCTTGAAATGTTGATATAGTTTTATTTTTTGCTTCGTTCGAAACGGGCCTTAATTCAATTCCTTGACGAATTTGCTCTAATAAAGCATTTCTAGAATCGTCTGGTGGGGGATTTTGTTTTATTTCCGATTTATCGATTTTCTATAATAATGAATATATAATCAAAATGTTATATATAATCATTAACATTAACATTTAGTGATTACAATTTTAAATTTTCATACTAACTCGAAGAGTAGTGCCACTCCTTATAGATTCCATAAGAGTTGACCTCAAGTCAGCAATATCTTCATTATTATTATTATTACTAGTATTATTATTATTGATAACACTTGTATTAATAGTTCCATCATCAGGACTTAATAGATTAGGTAATGGTGGTGGAATTGGAACAGATGCAGTCAAATTACTTTTTGAGCGTGGAGCTGGAGCAGGTGGAGGTGGTGGTGGAGGAGGTGGAGGTGGAGGTGGTGGCAGTGATGGTGCAGAAGTTAAAGAAGGTGGTGGTGGTCGAGTTGGCAATGTTCTATGAACTGGTGGTGCACTGGATGGTGCACTTGGTGGTGTTGAAGGTGCGTTAAATCGATTTGGAGGTAATGGTGGAGCAATTCGAGTTTGATGCTGTAAAAACATTGTTTGTAAAATTCATTGTAAAATTCATTCATTTTGTATAATAACACATAGTATATAATAACAATTAGTAATATTATAATAAAAAATATACAAACAGGTACTGTTCTTGCAGGAACTGGAGGAGGATATTCCTGTCTTTGAAGTGCTGTTGGAGGTTGTCGTATTTGTTGTTGCAATTGTTGTTGTGCATTAGTTTTTGGGATAGATGAATTTATATCTTCTCTAATAGCATTCATACCACCATGTTTTTCAATAAAATCATAAATAAAATCACGCGTGTCTTGATTTCTGAATTGGCATTCTGATACACCAACCTTATCGAGAAACATTCTTAAATGTGGATCAATTTTTTCTAATTCCAATTCTTTACTATTAGCATTCCATGCAAAATGCGTAACATGTCTAAAAATATTAAGATAAATATAAAAAATATAAAAATTATCAACTAAAATTACAAACTAAAACTATAATATAATCAAATTTCAACCTAAAATCAGATGGAGGCCCAATATCATCTTTAGTTAATTTTTTCTTAATCTTATCTCGCTTTTTCTTTTTACTTTTATACATAGAACTACTAGAAGCACTCCTATTAACACCAATAGCAGTTGGAGTTCCATTTAATAAATTAGAAGTTGATCCTGTATTAAATGCAATTGGTGATGTATTGCTTTGATTCCTCCATGGTAATGTTGCACCATGCTGAGTTTCTCCTTCTACTTTAGATCGTCTTTGCTGCCTTCTCTGACGTTTAGTATTCAGTTTACCAAGAAGAATATTTCTAAAATCAAATAATAATTTTTTTATCTCTTTTTATATCTTCTATTTTAATATTATTTATATATGTAAAATATATATATATATATTTATATATAGAGAAAGAAATTTTAATACATATCTTAATCTTATAATATACAATTAGAATTAAATTTATAAAAGAATATGTATTACATCAATTGATATTCCATGCTTTAATATAATTTACCTTAGAGTTACAGCATCTGTTTCACTTGCAAAATTAAAAGCAGCCATACAATCTTCTGCTTCAAATGTATGAAAATAAATCAATGGTGCTTTATAATCCATTGCATTATAAACTTCATGTTCCCATAACATTGCTTTTCTTTGTAAGCAATACAAACGAAGAAAAAAACTACGTCTAGGATTATCTCTTATCAATGTTATAATACCTGTAGTTTTCTTTATCCATTCTTTATGTAAAGGTGGTTCAGTCAAATATAATTGAATAACTCCAGCTGCTAAACACTACAAAAAATATAAATTGTTTTTTTTATTATTATATTATTCATTTAAAATATTACATTATTAATTTCAATTTGTGATATATAATTTAAATAAATAATAAAATCATAAATATATTTAATTTTAATTTATAAATTATTTAAATAATTAAATAAGAATATTTACAATTTATTAATATTTACATTTCACATTCTAATGTAAAAAATATTTGCATAATTATAAATCTTTATTTAAATCATAAAATTAATATGTATTTTTAATTTTTCATACAAGTTCATAGTTCAAAAATACCGTATATACTAAAACTGTTTTCATATAAAATGATTAATGTTAAAAATGTTAAAAATTTTATATATAGTATTAATAAAATATTAATTATATCAGTATCAAATCAAATCTTTTATAATACATATTTTCTATGAATTTTTCATTTAATAAATAAAGAAAATTAATCTTTAATTAATTAAACTAACTTAAAACTAACTTAATAACAAAAATATCTAAAAATAATATAAAAATAAAATAACAAATGTTTATTTAAATCTGGTGATTGATAAATTTAGGTCAAAATCATTGTATTATAATAATAATTATAATATTCTTATTTAAAAATTTTTAATACAATAATTCTTACCTGACACCGATTTCCTATCAATTGGAAGACTTGTTCATTTTCTTCCGCTTTTAAAAGCGTAGAACCTCTATGTTTGTCCATAGTGCCTGACTTCATCTTTAGCAAGGTTAGGATTCTTGTACTAATTTCTTACCATGTTTTTTCTCATTCGATAGATTTTGCTTCATAATTTATTATCAATATTTTCTATTTTTATACATTTTTAAAAATTGAATGCACACATTGACATAAAATTCATACAATTAAAATTGATCAATCACCATCCATCAAAGCTATTCCTGATACTTTCCTACACAGGAAACTCTACCAGTTGGTGATGACATTTTCATCTATCCGGTTCAATGTTCCACGTTTCTTCATTCGATATATTTTTGCTTTTAAATCAGATTGGACCTCACATATTATAAAGTATTGTTATGCAATATTGTTATATATTTTATATAAATCTTTATTATATTTCATCTATATATTTTATAGCAACATAAAAATGAGTGTAAATATACTTTGTATATTTCTAATTTTTTGTCTTAGCTACATTATAAGTCAATAAAATAAATATAATTAAAATTTTCTATTACGTAAAATGTAAATTTAAAATATTCTTTTTTATTAAACATTATTTTATATATTTTATTCACATATATGTATATTTCATATTCATATATATTGTTAACAATTAAAAATTGCAAATACTATAATATATATTTTTCATTACTTAATATAATAAATAAATACGAATATTATTATAATTAATATACATTATATTTATAAATAATCTATAAGTAATCTTAAAATGTATAATAAATAATTTTTATAAACAATTTTATATAATATATAATTATATATAATATATTGTAATAAAAGTTTGTAAATTGTGTTTGTACACGGTTTAAGAGCAAGTTTAAATTTTTAGCGCGTTTTCTTATCCTTCGTTGTCGCTATAATCACAAACTGCAAATGGCTACGGATGCGATTCATGTAGTCTCAGAAATGCGATATCAAGCAGAATCTTATTTTGCATGCAAAACAGCAATGTTCATGATGATAGTGCAACAGTGATCATTGTCACGTGTGTATTTCTTTGAAAACAAAGTCATTCGCGATTTTCATAAGGTCGCGCAATTAAGTTTTCCGCGGGAAAATAATGTCTGGATATCGAAGAGTGAATTATTACGAACTGTGTAGATTGTGTACTAGCAACGAAGGAACCAAAATGAACATCTTCCGGGAAGAAGGTCGTAGACGACAACTTCAAACAAAGATTCAAACATGTTTACCTATACAGGTAAGTCTAAATATCTTTTTTTCGATCGAGAAAGATCTTGAAAAACTTATATTATAAAATAGATTTATGGATATTTTTAATTATGCTAATTCTTTATTTAATAATATAATATAATTAAGCAATTGATTTATATCGATAAATTGTACATAAAATTTAATTGGTATTTTAAGGTTTTAGAAGAGGATTCTTTGCCAAAAATTGTTTGTCACGAATGTGTAAAGAAATTAGAAAACTTTATTGAATTTAGAGAAACAGTTGTAAGTGCAGAGGGTATGTTAGAATCATATTTTACTTCACTACGATTCTCTGAAGATTTTCTAAAGGAAGGTAAGGTTTATGTGAAAAATACAGAAAAGGATAGACCTGTAACACCTGAAAATGAAGTATTAAAGTCAATTGAAAAAGTAGCACCAACAACAGGAAATCAAATAATCAACAATGATCAACAAATACAACATCAACAACCTGTTGTTGTTAGTAATATAAATACTTCAAATATTCAAATTATTAGTGGAGTTCAAGCAAGAGTTCAACAATATAAATGTGCCATGCAGGTTTGTTATAATAATAATAATATTGATAATAAATATAAATTATCAATATTATTTTTTATTTATGTTGTTATTTACATATTTTACATTAAAGTTTAATTTTTTATTTATTATATTAATATATTTTTATCTAATAAAATTTACTTTATATCAATTTTTTTGAAATATAATCATTTTCTTATAAAAAAAATTATTATTTTTATTACTATATTATTATTTTTTCTATTATATAAACAAATTTTCTATTATATATAAACAAAATTTTTTATTCTATATAAACAAAAAATTTACCTAATTATCATTAATATATATTTCAGATGCAACCAGGTGGTATGGCAGCTGCTGTTGTAGAAGCAACAGCAGAAACACATTATAGTTATCAACAACAGACTTCACAGCAAGTATCTCCTCAACAATCAAATGAACCACAAAATCAAATTAATGATCAACAAAGTTCTACATCGCAAATTCAACAAGTGCAAAATCAAATTCAAAATCATGGTCAAATAAATCAACAAATGCAATCACAAAGACAAATTTCTCAACAAATTTCTCAACCACAAAATCAAACACAAGTTGGTCAACAACAGCAACAACAAAATCAGTCACAAATAACACAACAGATTCAACAATTACAAAGACAGCAAAGAGAGTTTGAAAAACATAGACAACTTCAACAAATTGAAAAACAAGTACAAATTGCTACACAAGAATTTCCTATTAAGCAAGAGCCTCAAGCACAAATAGTGCATCAAAATAATAATATAATTTTAAAATCAGAACCTGATGCTAAACAAAATCAACAAATCATTCAGAAAGTACAATCTGAAACTCCAAAAGATGAAAGTGGTACTCAAAATGTACAAAGTTATACTGTACAAGCCACACCAGAAGTATTTTTAAATTTAGGATTTAAAGAAGCACCTTTAGTTACACAAACTGTTCGAGAAGAGACAAAAGAATTTAAGTCGGAAGATACAATATCTCGAAACTCAATCGGACAAATCTCCGAATTTTTAAGAATAAAATCAGGACCTGAACCAACATCTTTAATTACTGTCAATCCTCAAGTTATTTCACAAAATCATAGAAATACTACTTGTAAAGAATGTGGCAAAATTTTTTCTTCCATAAATCAATTAAATGGTCATAATTGTTCTGTTCAAAATCTTTTAAATGAAACATCTGATAATAGTAATAATAAAGAAGATTCTTTACAAAATAATAGCAATTCATTTAGTTGTGATGTTTGTGGAAAACCATTTAAACGGAAAGAACATCTTTATCAACATAGAAAACTACATACTGGTGAACGTCCCTATGTGTGTACTACGTGTTCAAAAGCATTTAGTCGCAAAGAACATTTAGTTAGGCATTCTGTATCTCATACAGGTGAAAAGATGCATCAGTGTGAAATGTGTGGTAAAAATTTTTCTCGAAAAGACAATCTTCACAAACATCGTAAAACGCATGGTGTATCGGGTCCGTATATTTGTGAAACTTGTGGAAAATCATTTGTAGTAAAACATTACTATTTAATGCATTTAACAACTCATGCTTCAACTATTGGAGATGGTGTAAATTGTCAGGATCCTTTACCATACAAATGTGATATTTGTCACAAAGCATTCTCTGTAAAACAATATCTTACAACTCATAAACTTAGGCACAGATCAAAGAATAATAATTCTTCTCATAATACTGTAAATGGTCAGCAACAACAACAACAAACACAACAATCTAATACAAATAATATAAATATAGTAACAAGTAATGTTAATAATTCTGGAAACTTAAATAATAGCAATGGACAGTCTAATAATGGATCAACGGTTGAAATGCAAAGTGTTATTGAAAGAAATGAACAACCAAATGGTTCATTTAATAATCAGTATCATAATAATATACAAGAATTTCAATGAGATAAGGGGAAGCGTGTCTATTATGTTCTCTTGCCAAATGGTAACAATCACAAAATTGTTGTTATGTGAGCAAGAGAAATTTTATGACGCGCTAAAATATTTTTTTAAACTATGCCTTCTGTTATTCAAGAAGGAAATTTTTTGTACTTTAATAAGACAAAAAAAAATGAATTTTTAAATATTATTATTTTAAATAAATTAAAAATTAAATAACTTATCATTTATATTCTATCAATATTCTATCAATCAGAAAGTAGAATCTTCAGTGGCTTATGAGCTTAACTTTAATAAATTATACACTATGTATATATTTTGCCAGTAAAATATTACAAGTATGAAATGCATGCTGTTTTATATGAATGCACACTGTTATTTAATGTTTAAACAGATTGTGTGCTACAAAATTTAAGTGTGCATGGATAGTCATAAGGTTGTTCCAATACCTGATTAGAAATATATTTTCATTAAATTAAAATGAAAATATTAAATTGATATATAATCAGTATAAATTACCAATTATTTTAACTGCTTATATTAATAAAATTAAAATAATATACTAGAAATAATCATATTCTTTTATAAATTTCATTAATATATAATATTTTTGTTATCTTTATTGATTATTGATATTGATATTGATGTAATCAATATTTAAATTATATTTTTTATGAATAATCAAAATGATATTAGATATTAATCTTCAAATAATGAAATTCTGATAGCGATGCGGCAGATCGATGCAGAATCAAAGAATTTTCTTCTCTACTTTTAAGAGAAAAAAATTCTGATTCAAAATATCATAAATATATACATATAATAATGTTTATTATGTTAAAGACAAAAGTTTTGTTTGCGATGTATCAGATCTGAATTCGATGCTTTAATTTTGCTTTATAATATAATTTTGGACAACCAATAATTCTAATTAATTTATTGAATTTCAATATTGTTTACTTACAATTGTAACACTTTAAAATAAGAAACAAAGTATGAATATTGTTGTGTTAAAATGATCCTGTATCTGCCATGCAAGAATTAATGGTTGTTTTATATTTTATTTTGTGCAATATTTTTTATAATTATATATATTAGATATATGGTTATCAAAAGTAGATAAATTTGTTTTTTATTTTTTTTTTTTTTGAGCAGTGATTGCAACAATCTATGACCATTTTGCAAAGTATTTTAGGATTATATGATTTATATGTAAATTAGAATACAAAACAAAATCTAAGACCAAAGAAATTTATATTATATATAAATTGGTAATAGTAAGATAACATCAGGTGCAATCTAATCAGATTAGCTCCAATATAATTAAGATTTCAGTTAAGTGTATTTACAATATACATATGTGTATATTGTATAGCACTAGAATATGTACAATGATCTTAAAATCGTTATTTTCTAACAAATGAAAGCGTGCCATACAATGAATCTTTGAAAATAAGTATATGAGAAATTATAATTATCTAAATTTCTTGCTAAATTTTCAACATATATTGACCAAAATCAAGAAGAATTAAAAGAATTTATATTTCTTAAGCCACATTACTTCTATTGCATCTGTATATAATTAGCATTATCATTTAATTTATGGTTTTTTTTTAATTTCACTTTCAAAATCAAACAGGGGGCAACTATAACTTAATGTAACAATATAACAAAAGTTCCCAGCATATTCTCAGTATATATAAATTTTGTATTTTTGCACAATAATAATATATTACCAAAAATTTATAATTTATTTCAAATTATTGTTTGATATTTAATTTATTTGCATCTTTTTTATTATATTTTATGTAACAAAGTCAGTAAAAAATTTAAATTGCACAATTTTACATCATATTTTTTACAGAATTAATGCATTATTAAAATAAACATGAAATTTTCAATTAAATTTGAGCGCAAAATTTTTTATTACAAACATATATTAATAAAGTTTTGTTGTTGCATAACAAATGTCTTAAAATGTAAATGAATATTCCACAGTACAAAAAATTTATTTTAATTACTGGTTAGACTTTATTTTATTATAAAGTCTTGTATATATATATATCAAAACAGAAGTAATGAGTTTAAGACTGTGTTTCTATATCAGTTAGCATTAGATGTACATTTGAAATATAGATTTATAGAAATGACATTGTATATAACATGGTCCAGTGAATAAGACAAAAAACTGTTAGCACTGTTCCTAAGGAAATGGTATTCTCAGCAAAGCAGAAAATACCTCTATTCATATTAAAGTATTGTAAAATAGATATAACTCCAAAGATATAATGCTTTTATTAATTGTATACTTTGTGCCTAATTATTAAAATCATAAAAATCATTTATTTCATGAGAAAATCTATATATAAAATAATTCTTTGATTTTAAGTAGCCCCCTGCTATATGCAATTTGCAAATAAAATGACATTAATTATTTAGATATGATTATTTTTGAAATTTAAATTGTTAATTTTTATATTTTACATTGTATATATTTTCCAACTAATATTATATTTAAATATATTATAATATTCTAAAAATAGTAATATAAGATTTATTTTAATCCCATATATAGAATAATTTTAATTTTGTTTATTGAGAGAATTTTAACTAAATCAAATTATAGTTTTTTATCAGAGTTAAAAAAATGTTTTATAATATTTGATAAATTTTCTTTTATTCTATGATATGATTTTTTTCACAAATGTATTGATATAATTAAAAAATATTCTTTTTTAAATGAAATTTAACAATTTTTTTATATGAATTGATTTTGCATAAAAAAATATTAAAAAAAAAAATTTTTTTAATTTTGTTATTAATGTTTTGTTAATTTTATTAAATTTAATTTTATTTATTGAATGAATTTTTATTTCATTTTCATTGATAACTATTTACAAATATAGATCTAAAAAGAATAATCTTTTAAATTTATAAATTTAATATTTAATAGTTAATATGTTTAATATGTACATATACAATACAATCTTTAATATGAATTAATATGAATAACATATTATTAATTTTTTATATATAGATAACAAAAAATCGATTTAAAAAAATACTTTTTATTAAATAAACAATTTTTTAAACAATTAAATTTTGAAATTTATTATTTAAAATAATATAAAATTTATATATATATATTCTAGCAATAGTTTAAAAAAAAATTAATTTAAAAAGAATAGTTTAAAAGTTATTAAATACATTTTAAAAAAAGAAATAAATCTAAAAAAAAATTAATTTGATATTTATATTGTTCTCGCTTCGTTTCCATTCGTAATTAATTTGGATTTTGAAAAGATTTGAAATCATACTAAATGTTTTCTAAAACTATTATTTACGCATATGACTTATTAATAAAATTATATAATAAATTTAAATTATATGTTTTTACATTTCTTTATAAATTTATTTCTATTAAAAATAGTTTTCATATATCTAAAAGACATTATTATGATAAACTAAAGTCAAGTTTATAAGAAGTTTAGTTTGACGAAGAAAGTATATGCAATCATCGTTTTGTGTATATATTTTCAATAAATAAAATAAATTAAATACATTATGTTAAGATATTTAATTTTTAAATCAACATTTGTTTAAATATAATTCTCTTTATTTGATATTGTAGATAATAATCAGGTAAGTGTCAACAATATAATGATACTATTTCAAACATAAGGTTATGTTATTACTTGTTGATTTTTGAGAATATGAGAATTTTTATAATTTATTTAAATAAAAGATATTTGATTTAATTAGATAAAAATTTTGAATTATAAGTTGTTATGTATGTATTATATTCTCAATATTATTGAATAAATGTTTAAATTTTATTAAGCATCAATTTTTTGTTTAGATTGTGATGATTTCTAAATGTTTTTGATATAAAAGAAAGTTTTTTTCATAATATATATAAATTTTATAATTTAGAAACTTTTATTTCTTGCAAATAAGACTAAACATTATTATATATAATTTTTTTTTAAAAATTATTTATAATTTTTTTTTTATAAAAAAATTCTTTTAAATATATTAGAATATCTACTTTTATTTATAAAATATATAAAAATTTATATAGGATCATTGATCATAGTGGCATATGGTTGGTAGAAATTTTATCACTATTTCTGGGTTTCAGCCAAAGAAACAGAGCTTATTCAGCAGTCAGAATTAGACTGTTTTGTGAACAAAACTTTCTTTGTGTTTTTATGTCAATTTCAATTTGAAAACAGAAAACACTTTCAGTTTTCTAAAATTATTGGATCAAAATGCAAAAAGAATTAAAACCATTAGAAGAACAAGTGTTCTCGATATCTAATCGTTTAATTTGTTTTATGTATATATAATTATTTATATTTATAAATTTAATTTTTAATCAAATTCTTATTTAAATTGATTTTTTGGATTAAATGATGATTATGCAAAATTAATAATACGAAATCTTTATTTATAAGAAATTAAATTTATACAAAATAACTTAAAAATTTGAAATTTTATTGTATTTCAATAATTTAAGATATAAGAATATTTTATTTTAATTTTCTATTGTATTTTGTATAGGTGTAAAAAAAAAATGAAAATGAAACGCAGTAGATCTTTATCTCCTAAAGCTTCAAGTAGTGAAGAAGATATGAAACGTATTAAATTTGAAGAAAATGAGAAGACAAATAATATAATAATTCATCCACATATATTAGACTTCTCAGATGATGTTTTGTTAAATATATTTAAATATTTGAATCCTAAAGATCTTATGGCAATAAATTTGTAAGTTTTAAAAAAAACTTTATATATATAATTAATATACATGTACATTGTATATGTATATTAATATACATATAATAATTTTATATTAATATTCTATGAATTTAAGATTATATATAAAATGTATATAATATATTATTAATATTAATTATATTAATTATATTAATACATTATAATATATTAAAATATATATAAATAATTTTTTCATTATTTTCATTATTTTTTCCAGATCTTGTCAACGATTAGGCCAAATAGCACAAGATAAAACTTTATGGAGAAGGGTAGATTTTCGAGAAACACCTATGTTATTAAATGACTTAAAAGAATATATAAAATTTCTTCAACCTATAACAACAAGCCTTGCTATGCGTGGTGATTTATATTGTGAACATGACACAGAACTTAGTCCTTGTTTTTTTAATTCAATTAAGACTATATGCACTCAATTAAAAGAATTGATTATTGAGGAATATTGCATTAATGGAGACAAAGTAAATTTAAATATTTAATTATTTTTAGATAAAAGATTAAAAAAATTTTTTTAAATAAATGTATCTTTATTTACAGATTCAAATAACAGATTTTCCAAGTACAATAGAAAAACTTTCATTAGAAGGTTGCAAAATGGGATATTTGCGTAGTAATAAATCATATTTTTTCAAAATGAATTTCCATATGCCTAATTTAACAGTAAGAATCTCATTTTTCAGTTGCATGTATTTTCACTTTTCTTTTAGTATATACATATATATTTGATTAGTTTTGTTGTATCACTTTTTTATATTTTATTATAAATAAATAACTGTAAGTTACAGAACAACTGCTTACACTAATTGCAAATTGAGAAGTTCTTTCACTTAATAATTATTTGGTAGGTTCATTTTTAAATAACTCACTTTCTTCCAAATCTGTGACAAATATTAATGTTCTAATAATATAAAAACAAGAACCAATTAAATATAATTTCATTTACCATTTCTTTTGTTCTTTTTATTATTTTTTGTTTTATTTGAATTTCTACTAATATATACATATTTAAGTAGTATTTAGTGATTTATAATATTTATATATATTTTTCAGTGTTTAATTCTAAGTAATTGCCAATGGTTTACTCCACATTCATTATTGGTTATTAGTAAAATGCCAAAATTGAAAGAATTAAGGCTAAATTCTTGTCACCGTTTAGGTGAATGTGTAGCATATACTAGTTTAGCTACAAGATTTGGATTTAAAACATTAGAAGTAAACAATCTTTTTCTTAATATTTTCATTTAATAAATTAATAACTCAAGTAATTAAGTAATTATATATTTCAGATTCTTGATTTGCGAGATACTGCACTTGGTGATAGTGAAGTTGGATGTTTCAGTTGTACTAAAACTTTGACACATCTTTATTTAGAATGTCCTTCCAGTTTACGAAATGCAGAATTACCTGATTCAGAACCTCGACCTTTACAACGTGAAGTTTTGAATCAACTTCCTGTATATGAAGATGGCAATCTTGCACAAGTATAATAATATACAAAAATTATAAAATTAATTTAACATTTATAAAGTGCTAATATATTCGTAACATATCTTTGGAAAATCAATTCTAAAACTAAAACAAATAAAAGATAGTGTATAAAAATTGAAACTTATTTATTAAATAATTGAAATTGTTCTTAGATAAAGTTATGTTGAGAATGAAATGAAATGAGACAAAAATAATGTAATATAGTTATATCTTATTACCACTTTGTCTCTTTTCTAATTTAAATTTTTTATGATTTAATAAATAAGTAAGCCTTAATCAATATTTTTGTATTTTTAAATATTTCACGGATATATTAACATTTATATTTGCAATCTTATTTTATAATTTTTGCTTTACTCAATTTTTTCTTGTTGTCCTCGTTATATAGTTTCTTGTCGAAGATGGATTTCGTTGGGAAAATTATATGTTTGGACGTTGTTTAATAACAGACAGAGCAATTTGTGCTCTTGGAAGTGATACTTGTGATCGTATAATCAACAATTCTGCAGAAGAAGTTATAGTTGTAGAAGGAGATAAACGAATATTTAATAATCCTCATTTAAAAACATTGGTTGTTAGGTATTATTATATTATTATATTAGGTATTATTAAATGCACCAATTTCTAGTTCGTAAAATAAATCTAACAAATAATTTTTTATATATTTCAGAAATTATCCACATGTTACAAATTCAAGTCTTGTTCACTTGGCTTTAAATGCATCAAATCTCGAACACCTTGATGTAAGTGGCACATCTGTTACAAGGCAAGGTGTTGAAACTTTTAAATCACAGAGACCGAATGTTAAAATAATTACTTCTTTTGATGAAACATAGTTGTAACAGATATCAAACGTGTAAATTTAACATAATTAAGAGATTTAAATATATGTTTAAACATGTTTAAACATCAGTAATTAAACATAAGCATTTGAAAAAGTTTTCAGAATTATTCTGAAATCATCAATGACTCGACATTTTATTATTAAATAAATTTATTTTGCGCAAAAAATGAATAGAACAAATTAAGAATTAGAAATAATTTTTTTTACTTTTATTAAATAATAAATAAATTATAATGCGGAATATAGAATAGTATTTAAAGTTTATATTCTAATTTTATAACTTCCATGTGTTCAATATATTTATTCACATGTCTTACAGTTCCATTATATTGTATATAAATATTTGTGTGCAATTTGATCACATTAATTTTATGTCAGCAGTATTTAATATAATTAATCGGATTTGTAAATGATAATGAAATTTCATTATCAAATGAAGGTACTATTATATATGAATGAAATATTTTAAATATATTAATTGATAATAAGGAAATGGATAGAAGACAGAAAAAAAAGGAAAGATAAAAAAGGGGGGGAAATTAAATATATTATGGATAATAATATTAAAAAAATATGTTTTTATTTCTTTATTAAATCTTTTTAATTTCATAAATTAAATCTATTGAAATTATATGTTTAAAATATTTAAAAATATTTTGGAAAAATGATTTATGAATTATTTATTAGAAAAAAAAGAAATAAATGAAAAATAAAAAAATACCAATAAGTGATGGTAATATTTAAAAAAATTATTAATTAAGAAATTTTCATATGTACAAATCAATTCTAAAAAAAAAAAAAACATAATAAACTTTAAACATAAAATCAACTTTTATATACTAATCATTTATAAAACATATATTTTATTTTATATTTGAAATTATATGAACATTCATATATGAAAAATTGTATCATTGATTTTTATACTGTAGAACATTATTCCATTTTTTTTTGTTATATTGTTAATATCATTGCATATAATAAAACGTATATTTCAACAAATTGGAAAATTATTTTATTTATTGTAATAGTTGAAATACAGAAATTAATTGAATAATATGAAATAAATATAAAAATTAATTAAAATTAATTAAAATTATTTTTCATATATTTTAATATATTTATGGAATATTTTTGAAATTAAAAATCAAAATAAATGAAAAAATTGATATACAAAAATATTGATTAAAACTTTATTTATTAAGGTACAAACAACTTAAATTCATATTAAAATGAATCAAAACGGAAACTGAATAAGAAATATTGTAATGGAAATAAAGCATTCTGTTTCTGATTTATTTCATTTAACTTAAATAATAAGTAAGTTTTAATATCTTTATATCAATGTTTATGTTAATTTTAACATTTAAAATCAATTCTTCAGAAATATGTCTTGAATATATTAATATTCTCTATATATTAAAAAAAAAATAAAAAAAAGATTTATATATCTTCAATTGTTTAAAAATGAATATTAACTACAGTTTGTATATGTATCTAATATAAATAACATATTATATTATATTTGAATTAAAAAATGATTCTAATTTCGAAATATTTATTACAGATGCAAAACAATATTATATATAAATATATCAAAAGAGTATGTTGCATAATTTTTCTAAGTCATTTAGTCATTAAAAATAATGTTATTTATTATTTAAATTTATTTTTAAGGGACTTGTTTATATTTCAAATAAACATAAAATACATAAAGATTATAAAAACATTTTTAAACAGACATCTAATGTGTTAAATACATATATAAATACAGAAAATTCAGTAGAATCTTGTTATATGAATAATGGTTTGCGCCTTATATGTGAATATAGAAATTCTTTTACCACCACCATAGGATGTTTTGTACCAGCTGGTGCAATGTATGAAATGCCAGAAGAACGTGGTAGCGTTCTATTTTTAGAACATTTACTTTTCAAAGTAAGAAAAAAATATAACAAAACATATAACACATGTGATAAACAAAATGATATTTTTTTATTTAGATTTTTATTTATATTTTATTAATGTAAGAATTTATAGAAAATTTATTAAAATTAATATTATAAATATTTATATCCAATATAGAGAACAAAAAATAAAAATAAGGAACAATTGGAAAATATATTACAAGAAATTGGTGGAAAAGTTACAGCTATTGCTATGCGAGATATATTTATTTTTTATGGAACAGTACTTTCATGTAAAGTAGATAAATTAATTCAATTATTTGCAGATATAATTTTGAATGGAGAAATATGTGAGTTGAAAATTTTTTTTATATTTATGAAATTTTTTTGTTATAATAATATATTTTTTTTATTTTAATAGGTGATAAAGATGTTATACAAGAAAAGAATATAATTTTACATGAACTTTGTCAAATAGAATCAGACAGAGAAAAAGTTGTGATGGATTATTTACCAAGTATTGCATATCAGGATACTGCTCTTGGTAATAGTGTATATCCTGAAACTGATATAGTAAAGTAAGTAAAACTCAAAAAATAATAAAATTTATTAAAATTTATTAAATAATAATAAAATTATAAAATTACTTAATAAATATCATATGCATATTTACTAATTATAATATGAAATTTTTAGAAAATTTTGTACAAAAAATTTAATTGAATTTCGTAATCGATTATTTCAAATATGTTGCATGACAATGATTAGTACTGGATCCATTAACTTAAAAGAATTGCAAGAAATTATTTGTAAACATTTTAAATGTGATGTTGAAGATTATAAATCAATATTTGGAGTTTTTAATAAAATGCAATCTTATAGAGAATCACTTGAATACCGATTCTCAGGTAAAAAAAATTTTAAATTGTATTTCAATATTCTTCTTTATTATATTTTATATATGATATATAAATATATCTATAATCAAGCTGCTGAATTACGATTGAGAGATGATGATAATGAATTAGGATATGTAGCAATAGGACTTGAAGGATCAAGTTATAAACAACGTGAAGATCATATCGCACTTACTGTAGCTAAAGAAATTATAGGTTCTTGGGACAAGACATGTAGTAAGCAAAAATCTTATATTTGGAAATATTATTTAATATAAACTATGAAATGTCTATAATACTTATCTTTAGGCGGAAGGAATAATAATGCACCATATATTGCACATTTAGCATTCAATACAGATTTGTGTTACATGTACAAATCCTTTTTTCATAATTGGGCACAGACTACTAGTATTTGGGGCTGTTATTTCGTTTGTGACAAATTATGTCTTTTGGTATATTTTAAATATTTTAAGAAAATTCAATCTTAACAATCATTATATTTGAAACATTTATATAGGATATGATTCGTGCATTACAAAAAGAGTGGATGAAATTATGTACAACAATAACTGAAAAAGAAGTTTGTCGAGCTGTTAATCAATGTGTTACAAATAATTTAACAATATTGGATGATCCAACAAATCGTTTTTTTGATATTGTTGAAAATGTTTTTAGATATGGATGTTATGAACCTATTGAACAAAGAATTGCAGAATATGAGGTAAATTTTTTAATGTTAAAAAATTTATTTTTTTATTATAAAATAATAATTTTATATTACAGAAAATAACAGTAGATAAAATAAGAGAAGTTTCTGAAAAATACATTTATGATCAAAGTCCAGTTGTTATAGCACTTGGTCGTATTGAAAATTTGCCAGATTATCCTATTATAAGAAATGGATTATATTTATTACGATATTAAAGATAATTATAAAAAAATTTAAGTAATAAAACAATAATAGGTTTTCTTTTAATATTTACATAATTTCTACTTAAAAATTAATAAATAAGTCAAAATGAGTTAAATAAGTTATAATAAAAAGATTTTTCATTTCCATAATAAACATAAAATTAAAATAGAGATAATAATTTAAGGAAATTGAATTGAAAATTATATCTGTAATTAAAAATAAAATCAAAATTTTAAATTGAAATTCAAAATATATTTATCATTAAAACAACAAAATTATATTAAAATTTAAAAGTAGATTAAACTACTAAATATTTTAAACTAAGTAGATTAAAACAATGAATTTAGTTAAAATCAAGGATTTGTATAGAAGTTTACAGTTTGAAATAAAAACATAAATAATATTCAATAACAAGAAAATTTAAAAATTTATTATACTATACTAATGTATAAATAATATTTAATAAAACAAAAAGTGAATATAAAAATTTTTTTTATCCCATTAAATTATATATTTAAATTCTCAATATGACATCATTTTTTATATATTATATATTAAAAACATAAAAAATAAATAATTAATTGAAAAATACATAGCAATTATAATTATTTATAACATTATTATTTTTTTTTCATAATAAAAACTACGCATAATTCATGATCACATAGCCTTCTATAATTAGAATATGAACATTGACATTGTTCAAATACATTTTAAAATATCGTTACAAAAATTACAAATCGATGATATGTAACTTGTTAAAAATTTTGATGAATTCATTAATTTGATTATTTAAATTGTTAAAAATTTAAATGTAAAAGTTATTCATTTAAAATAATAATTAAATATATCGTAAAGTAAAATGATTTCAACATCAAATAAATTTTAAATGGGTAATTAAATAAAAAATTTAACAAAATAATATTAATGTTACAATCCAACTAGATTATCTTGATAAATCTTATTCTATGACTATAGATGACAGAGTTGAGCGTGAAATAGTGTGAACGAGTATGCGCGTGATCGCGACCGTTAGAAAATTGCGCCATTTTTTAGTTATAACCAAGATTATTTTTTAAGTTGTGTAGTATTATGAAAAATATTCATGATATTTTGAAACGTAATACATGTGCAGTTTAGTGATAGTGCGAATTTTCATTTATGTGATTTGAACAAAATTCTAATTACATTTCATAAAAACGTAGTAAGAGCTTCGTATTACACGAGGCAACATTTTTACCGGGTTCTTTTAAGAAGAGCACTTTTTTTTGTATAAACAAAATGTCGGTGGATGCTTTGAGCGATTCAGAATTGCGAAGTAAATTGATGGAATATGGATATCCTGTAGGTCCCGTAACACAAACCACTAGAAAAATTCTTGTAAAAAAATTAAAAAATCTCATTGAAACTCGAGGCGGTACAGGGTCACGACATTCATTAGCTGCCAGGTACTTTTAGTTTATGATATCCTTGTAATTTTTTAATTTAATTTTAAATTTTTATATTTACTTCATTTTTGTTTGATTTGTATTATCAAATTTAAATATTATTTATGATATGAAAAATCTTTAGTATTATTTTGCTGTTGTTTACCTTACATACCTTATATATTTTATTATAAGGAATTTTATTTTAATTTTTTATTTTATATTTTATTATAATTATATATGCATTATTTAATAATTATTCTAATGAGTTTTTATAGTAAAATTATCATTATATTTATATATTTATATATTAGGTATAGCAGTGAAGATACAGATGATGATACAAGTTCAACAATTAATAAAAAGAAAAAAGCAACAGTAAATATTAGAAGACAAACTCTAGCAAATCCTATGCCTCCACCAGCATCAGTTTTAACATCTTCTGATGTAAACATATCAAAAAGTCCAATTAAAGATAAAACAACGCATTCTGAATTTAAAGATCCTATAATACCAGATTATGATAGTTCTTCACAATTTACAACCCGTACAATAACAAAAACTACTCATAAAAAATATACAAAAACAAATAAATCAAGTGTAACTGATGGCTTAGAAACTGGTTCAGATTCAGATGTTATTGAAGAACCAATTAAAACATATTCTCCATCTAAATATTTATCTAACACAGGAAAATTTCAAGAACCTAAAATCTATGAGCATAATATTTCTGATCAAGATCAAATTCCAAAATCATATGATTCAAAACCAAAATCTATTCACATAGTGAAAGATAATAAATATAGTGAATCACTTTTTGATTCAAACATTTCTCCAATACATTCATTAAATGAAGATACATGTATAAAAGATAATACAAATCAAAGAGATCTTCTGGCAAATTATGAAACACCATTCTTATCGGAATTTACTAGGAGATTAAGTTCACGATCATCCATTAATTTACCATCTACATCTTTATCTACGTTAAAAAGTAAGATTTATTAAATATATATAATTAATGCACAATGTATATTAATAAATTCATTTTTTATTATTTTATATATTTATCATTTAGGTCCATCACGATTTACATCAAATGTACCAGATTTAAAAGAAAAAGATTCAAATGGCCATTTTTCTTCTTTAAGATCATTATATCCATCATCTAGTTCAAGGTATGTATGTATGTAATTAAAAAATTCAATATAAATTATAAAATCAATTAAAGATTTCAACTTAGATATTAATAATAGAAATTATAAATAATATAAAATATTTTGAAAAATATAAATTATACAATGTCTATTTTTTTATGCATTATTTCTACATTCTAATTTTTAAAAATTATAGATTTAAAAATTATAGATATAATTTTTACAAATAATTATAGATAGAATTTTTACAAATATAATAACTACTAGTTAATAAAAAAGATAGGAATTTAATGTTAATAAAAAAGATAGGAATTTAATGTTAATAAAAAATAAATAAAAATATATGTGTATTAATTTATCAAAGTATCAACGTATCAAAGTTAGAATTTAAAATATTTTTATAAGTCATATATATATCTGAATATAACTATCAATGAACTATATCAATGAGTACTAATATCAATAAGTATATACACTTAACATTTTAATTTAATAATTTTTTAATTAGTAAAATGATGTTATTATATTATATCAATTGAAATTGTATTACAGTAAATTATATTGTAAATTATATTAAATTATATTTATATCATAAAATTAATATTTTCCATACAAAATGAATATCTTCTAGTTCTAGACATACAACATCATCTACCGATAGATCTCGAGAAACAGTGAACAGAATGTTTAAACAATCACCTACAAATAGAGAAGATGTACGGAATAATCACAATATGGTATCTGTAATTCTTGTAGTAGTACTTGCCTTATTTTTTGGAATTCTTGCTGTTATATACATGGGACTTGGTGGAAAAACAGAAACTTTTTCATCACTTTCAACGGGTAGGTATTCAGAATCGTAACAATTAAGTAATATATATATGTGTATATATATATATATATATATATATATATATATATATATATATATAAAATATTTAAAAAATATAATGTGAAACATAAATTTTAAATAATAGTTTGTGGGAAAGCTTTTTAAATATACTTATAATTAACAATATTGCAATATCATAATTTTATTATGAATTACAATTTAATGTATGTGAACATAAACTAATTATTAATATTTTAAAAAATAGCATATAAATTTGTGTATTGTATAAAAAATAAAATAAGATTAATACAATTTTATCAATATAGATTTCATAATTTTATTATGAAATTTATTTGTTATTTCATAATCACAATAGAATATTAAATGTAATTTTAATAATTTATGGAATTTAATCATGTTATATAAATTCTATCCTTAAACTGTATAATGTATAATCAATTTCATAACAGTTTGCTTAAGATATGTATTGTTTTTTTTTTAACATGTATAATAAAATAAGTATTACTGATATATTAATTTTGATATTTTATTTCCTTTCCCATTCTAATGATTTTATCCTATTTTTTTGTATTATTGTTTAATTAAATAATTTAAAAAATTTTCCAAATTATTATATGCATGAAATAAATGTAAAAACTCATAGTAATTTTTTATAAAAATTAAATGTGTATATATATATATATATATGTATTTTAAGTTAAAAAAAATGTATATATTTATTATATATATAAATTTTTAAATAATTGTTTTTAGTCTTATATTTCAATTTATAGATAGCAACATACCATTATGTTTTGTTGGAGATGACTATGAATTACCTGGAGTTAATTGTGTAATGAAAGAAAATGTAGATTCCGTATTGCAATTGTTGAAGAAACTTCAACCTATTTTAACAAAAAAGGCTGTATCCATGATATGTGATAATTCCAGTGAAACTCCTTATTTAACTGATTCTGAGATCATGCAAATGTTTACAAGTAATAAAGTGGTATGTTGAATTGAATAAAATATTAATTATTAAATTATATTTAATAATTATAATTAATAATTGATTACATAAAATACAATTATTACACATTATGTTATATTTATGCAAAATAATGTTATAGACAAGCTTGGAAGTAAAAGAAGATTTACAAAATGCACAGTTACTTGTCATAAAAAATCCGAAATGGGGAATTTCTCTTATAGACATAAGTGATGATAATGGAAACTCCGGCAATGTTTTGGATTCTTTGGTATTGTAAAAAAATTTCTTTGTTTTTTATTTTTTTTATTTTTTCTAATGTATATAAATTAAAAAAAAAGACATTCTTTTGTTATAGGAAGAATTATTTTCTACTCGTCTAAATGGGAAAGTTGGAATGGTGATAATGAATCCAGAGTTACCAATGCAGTGTCTTGTTAAGAACAAACTTTTCACCATATTTTCTTCTCTTCTAATTGTGTCACTTGGTAAATTTTTGACCGACTTATTATGGGAAGAAACTTGTTGAAATTATAACTCTATAAGGTTCTATAATAACATGATAATATTATATTTTAAAGTATTACATTTTGTTATACATACAATTTTAGTATCTTAATACTGTAATTACGTCGCATTAGTAAATTTTGCTTTTGTTGTTACAATAACTTTTGTCCTGCAATTCTCTTGTGCATATCATATTGCAAAGCTTGATATGCATTTTGTGATAACAGTAGATTAAAAATACTCTATATATTTTCAAATTTTATACATATATGTATGTATGTGCACGCGCGCATACACAAAGTGTTAATATATTCGTGAAATAGCTTTAGAAGGTTGATTCTAAAATATTAGAACAAAAGTTGATATATAAAAATATCGATTTTATATATTAAGATTTATTTATTAAATTATAAACAATTGAAGTTTAGGTTAAACGAAATGAAAAGAAAATAATGTTCTGTTTCCGTCGTCGCACTATATTTCTACTCGCTTCATCTATCATAAACTTAATAAGTTTTTTTTTTTAATTGACATTTTTATATATCAATTTTGTATTTGTTTTGACCTCTAAAGATAGCAAATGTAATAACATTATATATATATATATATATATATATATATATATATATATAAATTTTTGTTTTATTTAAGTACAGTGGAATATCTTTTAAAGATATAATGCTATAAAAAAATTGTTTAAAAGTATAAAGAAAAACATTATATAACAAAATTTTAAACATTAATTTTATAGTAGATGGAAACAGAGATCGTATCAAAATCAACTTTTAGTTTTTAAATAGAATCATATAATTTTTACACTATCAATGCGGATTATTATTTTCTATAAAAAGTTTTAAACTGTCAAAAAAATAAACTTAAATGTCAAAAAATCATTAGGAACTTGTAGAAATCATTTAGAAGAACTTGAAGTTTGTAAAACTCATTATAAAAGACAAAGAACATACGATGCGATACTCTATTGTTCATGTCTTTTTTGTCTTTAATACAAACTTCAAGTTATAATATCTCTAAAAATTAATAAAATTTTTTAATATAAATATAAATTTTTTTATATTTTAAGAAACGCATTGCATGAATTAATATATAAATAAAAATTATATTCCATTTAAAAAATTGAAGTTGACTTTTAAAAAACTTGTATATGTCTATCTACAAAAAAACTATATTATATATATAATATTTATTCTTTAAAAGATATTACATTAGTTAGATAAAATCTTGTACTATATTGCATTATTTTAGTTTTATGTAAAATAAATATTAAATAATATATTGCAATATATTCTTAGGCCTTCTAGCAGCTATAGGAATGCAGAAATTGTTTGTTTGGTATATAAGATACAAGAAAAGTACAGAGAGAGAAGTTTTTAAACTTGTTAGTGATATTATTAATATGGTTGAGATGCACCATCAAAATGCAGCAATTAGTTCTCCGGGCAGTACACAAGAAAGCTTTCTTGCTATAAATCATATACGTGATAATCTTATACCTCCTAAAGATAGAAAAAAAATGGCTGGACTTTGGGAAAAAGCAGTAAAATTTTTGGATGAAAATGAATCCAGGTAAAAAATTTAGCAAATTATTATAAATTCTATAATACTTGATATTTTAAATAAAAGTGTTTAATTATAGAATTCGAAGAGAAGTACAACAAGTTTCAGGGGAAGAATTTCACGTATGGCGCTGGTTGCCTAATAATAGTCTTAATAAATCTAACAGTCAAAATTTTGTTTTAAATAAAAAATCTAAAGTGTGGCAAGGTCAAGCTTTTGAAACAATGGAAGGTTCTGTTAATAGTTTGACTTGTTCACCAACACCCTGTTTAAAAATAAGACATATGTTTGATGCAGATGTGTAAGTCTTTCAATTTATATATTTTTCTTAATTTTAATATAAATTTATGTATTTATATATATATAATAAATATATAAATATTTCTAGAGAATTTGAAGATGATTGGGAAACAAAAGTTCAAGATGCTATTCTAGAGAAATGTGGAGAAGGTGTTAAAATTCTTCACATTCGTGTAGATCGCGGTAGTCGAGAAGGTTGTGTTTACATGAAATGTATGTCACAAGAAGATGCAGGAAAAGCTTATAGAGCTTTACATGGTTGTTGGTTTGATGGTAAATATTTATAAAATTTTTTAATATAATGTTTTCCAATATATAGAGTATGTTAATATTTTTTCGAAATATTTTTAGAAAATCGATTCTAGAAGTCAAAACAAACACAAAAATTGGAATACAAAAATGTGAATTTATTTATTTAATTAAATTTATTTATTAATTTAATCCTTATCATTTCTGTTTAGCACGAAATTATTGTTTATTTTTAGTATTTAAATGTAACTAGCTTAACTTGAATATAATTGAGTTTATTTTTTTTTTTAATAATTTTTTTTTAAATAATTGCAATCTTATTTGATGACTTCAAGAATATTTGAAAGCATTCAATAAAATAAACATGCTTGAAATCAAAGATGTTTAAAGTAAATTACTATCAGTAGCATTTGAAAAATACACTTGGAGTAATAAGGATCAAATTTTTATTAAAGAAATATGATAGTATATAAAAATTGATCTCATTTCTTCTCATCAATTAATAAATCTTAATTAACATTTTTATATATCAATTTTGGAATTTATTTTGGTTTTTAGAATCGATAGACATTTCATAATATATGTAGAGTACTCCAAAAACATTGGAACATCCATAAACTAGAGATTCCTCTATAATTTTAAATATTTTTCTTTGCAAAAATTTTCATTATAACTTTATTAACAAATTATTAATAAAAAACATTACCTAAGCACGAAACGCATAATAATGCATAATAGTAGCACTAATTATGTGCTGCTAACTAAACATGAACAAGTTCAAGCAATATATCTCTAAAAAAAAATGTGTTGAATATAATAAATATTTTTTCATTGATAAAAAATTATGTCAAATTATACGAATAATGAATAAAAAAATTAATATAATATTTTACACACTTTTTACGAGATATATTGATTTATTCGTGTTCAATCAGCGACATAGTTTATATTATTTAGTACGTTATAGCACGTTATAGGCTATGTTTTGTGATTGTCCAGTTTTTTTTATTAATAATAAAGTCGTAATGAAAGTTTTTACAAAAAAAAAGTTGCTTGAAGTTAGGAATCTCAGGAATCTTCAGTTTATGAATGCACTAATATTTTTGAAATATATATACTGTGTGTGCGCACGCGTGTGTGCGTGTGTATATATATATATATTTCATAATATTTTTCTAGGTCACTTAGTAACTGTAAAGTACCTGAGACTAGAGAGATATTACGAGAGATTTCCAGATGCGCGTCGTTGTACAACACCATTAAAACCAAGTAACAATCAACGATTATCTATGCAAGCAGATTATTAGTAGAAATGTGGATATAAATTGACGAAATACCTCTTCGCTTGTATATATACAATTCTCAAACAGAATTTGAATTTTTTCCGCTGAAATAATTCTTTGCGGACCAGAATTCGCAAGATTTCTATTTTTTGCTCTAAAAAAGAGTAGAATTTCGTACTACTGCGCAGAAGTATAGAATTTGAGACTTGCGATTGTGTAATAGAATTCTGTAAAGAATCGAATGAACAGAGACTTTTTTATAAGCATTTTTGTTTTGATTATGTTATATGACCTTTTTTAAGGTATGAAAGTCGAAAAAATAAGACTCAAGATTATACTATTTATGAAACTACTGTAAAATAAGTGCGAAAATATTATCATTTTAAATGTTGCATTTTATGGACAGTTCTTAAGTAGCAATATACAAATTTAAGTAGCATATCCAAATTATTGTACTACATATATTTTTATTGTGTGTCAAAGAAAAATTAATTTATGACGTAACATCATATCATGTTGATATAGGCGATAATTTTTTTATAAATTATTAACAAATTTTTGTATTAATATTCAGTAAAATAATTAATTTTGTTTATATGAATAATATATATAATACTTCATTCTTGCGAATTTCATAAAATATATAAAATATAAGTCAAATGTAAAAAAAAATTAATTATTAAAAAAATTATTTTATTAATTTTTATTCTATTAATTAAAATTATTAATTACTAAAATAAATTATTAAAAAATCAAAATACTAATATATATAATATTAAAATAATAGAAAATGATCTGAATTTGATAATTACAGTTAATATAATAATATGTATATGTATATAAATTAATCAAATATATATATTATTTTTCAATAAATAATACAGGAAAATGATTTTCAATTTTTTGTGTGTAAATACAGTTTATTTTATGTTTCATATCAATGATTTAATACTTTTCTTTTATGCACAATTTCATATAACTGCTAATGTATATTGCTACTTAAAATAAAAAATAAATTAAATTTTTGTATTTTTTGTATCTTTCAATAATTTTTTATATATGTTTCTTAAAAATGAAGTTCTGAAGATAATATCAGACTTCTTCAAATTATTTATCGTTACATTTTTTTTGGATAAATAATATTAAATGCATAAATTTAATTAATTACTAATTGAAATAATTAATGAAAATATAATAGTATGAAATACTTTTGAGAATAATAATACATTACAGTACAAACACTCTCATTCACTCACTCACTCACTCAGTCAATCAGTCACACACTCTCTCTCTCTCTCTCTCTCTCTCTCTCTCTCTCTCTCTCTCTCTCTCTCTCTCTCTCTCTCTCTCAGATCAATAAAAATCAATATTTTTATTTGAAATATTCAATATAATTTATGTATGAACATTTCATATTTTTTTTCTAAATTATATATTACATTTTCATATGTCAAGTTTAACAATATTTGATATAAAGGAATATATTTATGTCAATAATTTGATGTATACAAATGATAGTAATATTAATGGACAAATTATATGTATAATTTTAATGTGATTTAAAAAAATTGAGATATATTGAATATTTAAACATAAAACAGCACATAGCAAATAATATCTATAAAACATCTATAGATCCAAAGTGCACAAAATTTTTGAATAATTAAGACAAATTTGAGAACAATAGCTTTTAATTATTATAACAATACATTTAATAATAATGACAATATGTTGATGTCAATGAACAAAAGTTGATTATAATGATTTTAAGAATATTATCTGATATTTTTATTTTATAATTTGATTCCTATATCTTCACTATATAATAATATTATTTTTACATATAATTCTAAAATAATATTATTTACACATATAAATTCAGTTTCATTTTTTAAAAAAGCTTGACTTTTAAATTTTTTGTATCAATAGAAATCTAAAATTTAATAAATGGAAAATTTTACATAATATGCATATAAAAATTGTTATATACATTTATATTATAAATGTTCTATTTATTATTAAAGTATTAAAATTTTTAATAGAAAAATGAACAAATATACATATTTTTGCTAAAATAAATATAAAAATATATGCATATTCTTAATATAAATTTTTATTTATATTTGTTTTGAGAAATTTATTGTTGAACATTTTTTTCTTTCAATATTATAAATCAAGTTTTTCTAACTATCAAGTTTTAAAAACTTCTTTTAATTTCATGAGGTTACAATTCATAAATTATGCTATACTTTCATAATATAATATATATTCTTTTTATTTAATAATTTGTTCTTGTAATTATTCTCATTTTAACACAACTTTTTAGTCCAATGTTTCATCTGATATATAGATTTTCATTCATTATAGATTTATATTTAATAAAATTTGTTTAGATCTTATAATCTATATTTAATAGAATAATAAATGTTTATATATTTTTAAAAATTCTAAAATTTTTTATAAATAATAAAATAATAAAATTTGTTAATTTCTAATAATAATTAGTGAAATTTCTAATTTGAAGTATTGTTAAATAATTTCAACATTAAATTTCATTTTTATATAGTTAATATAATTAAATAAATATTAAGTACATATTAAAAAAAAATAATTTTATAAATAATACTACTAATATATTATTACAATAATCAGTTATTTTAAAAACTTATTTAGATTTATTTTTATACATTAGAACATTAAATATCCTTTCACATTGATCTTCTCAAGATAAATCTTTTTGATTAATTTCTTTCGATGATATATTATATATACCGAATATTGTATAATATGTATATTATTATTTGATTTTAAAAAAAGATAATGATAATAATATAATAATATAATGATATTTCCAATTTCAAATATGAAAAAATGTTAAATTATTATGTTTAAGTTATTTAGTTTTACTAAATAATTATATAATCAATATATAATATATCTTCACATTTATAATACATAAAAATTGAATTTATTTATGAAAAATTGTTTGAAATTTTTACATAAAATATTTACTATCTACGAAAAATAATTGAGATTGATTTTATTTTATAATTAAAAATGTTATGCATTAAATCAATTTTCTAATTTTAAATTCGTATATAAACAAATATTTGAAATTGTGTATAAAATTTTAAATAAAATACGGAACTATATTGAAAAATTGTGCATAAAAATCGTAGTAACAAACCTTAGTAGACGGCCATTTTACAATTTAAGATTTAATTCCAATTTTAATCATGAACAAAATGAATTCTAGATTATTTTTTTTAAATTATAATAATTTTATTTAAAAATTTATAATAATTATTATTTATAAATACAAAAAATATAACAATAAAAATAATTTAACGATTTTATAAAAAAAGTTTAATGTATAAAAAAATGAATTCAACTACATAGATTTATTTTTTATTTTCACAATTATTTTCATTTCAAATTAATAAGATATTTTATAAATAAGATATTTTATAAATTGCTTATGTTAATAAAGTTATTATATTATATAATAAATATATAAAATAAAATATTTTAAATTTATAGAAAGTTTTAAAATATGCCATCTATAGTACAGATCAGGTAATAGAAATACACCATGTTCTTATCTATAAATTTCATTTGTTTAAGAAGGTAGCAGACATGTTTTCTCAACATCTCGGTCTTTTCCGGTTATCCTGTAGCGTGTATCAGGTAATGAAATTTTGAATGGAGAAGATTCTTTCTAAAATCCAAAATAATCTAATAATATAGTAAATATTACAATATATTATTTGTAATATTTAATATTATATACTATGTTTGTATAAAGCTAAGTATTATTTTTAGAAAATGATAGTATTAATTGTGATTAAGTATAACCTTGTCTTTTAATTTTTAAAAATATTTGTTTTTAAATGCTATTATAAATATATTTTAAGTTGTTTAGTGTCAATTTTTTGATATTGTTATATTAATTTATAATAATATATATATTATAATTATATATTGAGTAACATAAATAATGTAAAATATACACTTTAATATTAAATTTAATGATTACATTTCACTAATTTATATTTAAATTAATTATACATAATTTTTTTAATTTTACCTTGTTTTATATTTATTTTGTCTAATATTATGTTAAAGTATGTTAAATATTTCACATACATTAAAAATTCATTGATATGTTTTCATATAAAAATAATTTTTTTTTGTTCAAATTAACAATTATATTAAGTTGAAAATTTAAATCTAAATTACTGTATTATTATATTTATATATTATAGGATGAAACAAATTGTAACAAATCAAACTGTGAAAATACCTGAGGGACTAACTGTTACTGTCAAGTCCCGTTTGGTTACTGTTAAGGGACCTAGGGGTGTTCTTAAACGTTCTTTTAAGCATCTTGCACTTGATATTCGTGTAAGTAAAAAAAGAATTTAATTTTATTTAATACAAAACCATATAAATTTATATGGTTGTAGTTTTATAAAAATATTTGATGATAATTTGGATTCCCCATCATTTTTTTTAATAAATGATAAATCCTTATCTGATTATTATTATATGTTAAATAAATTGTAATATGATTTAGTATAATTTTTAACTATGTACATTTTTTTTTTTTACAGATGGTAAGTCCAAGGTTACTAAAAGTTGAGAAATGGTTTGGAACAAAAAAAGAATTAGCAGCTGTTCGCACAGTTTGTTCCCATATTGAAAATATGTTGAAAGGAGTAACTAAAGGATATCAGTATAAAATGCGAGCAGTATATGCTCATTTTCCTATTAATTGTGTTATAACTGAGAATAATACAGTTATTGAAATTCGTAATTTTTTGGGTGAAAAATATATCCGTCGTGTAAAAATGGCACCAGGAGTAACTGTAACAAATTCAGCTAAACAGAAAGATGAATTAATAATAGAAGGAAATTCTTTAGAAGATGTTTCACGGTCGGGTAAATAATCATTTTAATAGGATTGATCAATTTTTAATAAAAAGATTTTTTGTTATAAATAAATTGTAATTATTTATTTCAGCTGCTCTTATACAACAATCAACAACTGTAAAAAATAAAGACATTAGAAAATTTTTAGATGGTCTTTATGTGTCTGAAAAAACAACAGTTGTACAAGATGATGAATAAATGTTATTTACAATGTGAATATAGTTTTTATTAATTTATATTTTATTAGTGATTTTTTATTATAAATTTGTGTTATTTTTTAAAATATATTAATTTTATAAATATAGTAATGAATTGGAATTTTCTATAAATATTCTTGCAATATATATGAAATAGATATATTTGCAGATAATTTTTTGAACATTTAAGAAGTATTTATAATAAATAAAATAAATTACATAATATAAATGTATATAAACATATAAATCATATACAAATTTTAAGTAGATGGTTGATTTAATGATACATTGAAATCATTAAATTATAAATATATTTTTTAATAAAAAAACATTGAAGGAATTGATAAGTTCGATAAATATCACGAGGTCAATGGTCATTGTGAATTATGTAATTCATTATAATATTCATATCTTAAATGACAAAGATCCATTGATTCTTATTTAATTGCATATTATATTTGACTTATATTAAATGATATAATAATTTAATGTAAGCTTAATATATAAATATTATAATATACAATAATATATAATTAATATTTAAGTAAAACAATTAGTTATCAAAAAAATGAAACATTCTTATTATATATATATTGACCTATATAATAAAAGATTTTAGATAAAAGATGAGGATATTACTTCATAAACATCAGTTTCTTTAAAATATGAAGATATTTTTAACTATTTTAATTTAATATTTGATAAAACTTAAATTATCTATTTTTACTATTAGAATCAAACAAAAATTTTTAAATATTTTTTAGTTTTGTATTTTTTTTATAAAATTATTTAAAATCCAATTACAATATAAATATATTAATTTATAATACAATTAGATTATTTATGCAAAATAAAATTTTTATATTAAATTTAAATTGAATAAATTTTAATCTATTTTTTTCTTAATATATATTTAATTTATATATCACTATTTATATACTTTAATTTAAATAACATTATTTGCAACTAATTTGAGTTTTTTATTTATTATTATTGATAATTTGTATAAATATTATTTTTATATTAAATTATGATATATATATATATATATATATATATATATATGATCCAATTTTTATAAAATTGAAAAGTATTAAATTTATATATCATTAATATGAATTCATATATATTAAAATCTTTTGCCAAATAAGAAACAAATCTTATTTAATAATTAATAATATATAATCTAAAAACGTTACACTTTTAATACAATAAAAATCATTGTTCAATTATTATGAGAAAATATAAAATTATAATAAATTATTTATACAAAATCAAAAAAATTATTTTGATTCAAAAAAGAATTATTATTATTATATGTACATGTACATACATGTATTGCGTGTTTGCGAAGAGGACATTAAAATAAAATAATAAAGATATTAACATGAGATGAAACAAATTAAAGAATTAAAATATTAATATTATTATAAATTTTTCATCATTTTTTTCCAATTTTTTAAATTAAATAATTATAAAAATTATTAACTTATAATCGAAAATTTTTGAAATAATATTTTGATGGTATTTTTATTTAATTCTTTTCATAAATATGATCGAATATATAATGAAATGTTAACATTGTAAGCATCAATTAGTATTAAATAGTATTAATAGTATTAATAGTAAAAAATTATGAAACAAAATTGAATAATAAAAAAAATAATATATATTGTTGTAATATTGAATATATTAACTTTAAAGAATATTTATTAATTATTATATAATTGACCTATATATTATAACAATAATCTAATTATTTCTTTGGATTTTAAAGTAAAAGAAATACGTCGCATAGGAGAAAATTCTCTTTTTAAATGTATAGTAAAAAATTACTATTTAAAAATATTATATATAATCGGTAGTTAATTTATTAAATATATTTATAAATAATTTTGATAAAGTAACATATAAAGTAATATATAAAAAATATTCATGAATAATCAAATATATAAAAAGAAAAATATAATGAGAAAATTATAAATTATTTTTTATAACATGATTATTGTTTGTAACTTTGAAAATAAATATTATTTGAATTCATATATATTTTTTTATAAATATTTTATAAAATTATATTTTGATGTACAATTAAAAGCAATGTAGGATATTGTTTTATGTAAGCAATTTTTATTAATTTTTACTTCACTTGAATTAATAGAATTATTAAATTATTTTAATATTTTATATAACACACAATGACAAAGAAAAAAATATTAAAGGAAATGAATAAAAAATTTAAAAATTATATACTTAATATGATAGTAATATATTTATAATTAATTATAGATAATTGAAATATGAATTTAAAAATGAAAAAACAGGAAAAAACAAGTACATAATAGATAAACGAATGTAAAATATATATACCTACTTGAGAATCATTGCGCGAAATAGAAAAAGAGAGGGGGCGTTATGCTCCCCGATCGGCAGACGAACAGTGAGGGGAATAAAAACATGATAGGGGGAGGCAGTATAGGGAGTCATGCGAGTCGATCAGCGGTAGTCAGTTAAATTCTCGCGCATGCCACGCGTTTAACGGTGTTATAAATTTTCACAAGTGGTCATGTCCGTGACACTTTTGCCCGCGCTTTCATAGTTAGGTTTGTAAATTAAACAACGCTATGTATTTAAATACATGTATATCAAAATAATAATCGAATTAGTTATAAAAAAATCGAAACATTAAAATTATTTGATAAAAATTGATAGCAGATTTGTTGCATTTTATCCTGGTAAGTGTATATTTTTAATTTTCTTATTAGCGCGAATAATATAAAAGCACGTGTTTACAGTATAAGCGGTAAAAAATTTATTTTGAAAATGTAATGAAATGTAATTAAATAAATTAAAAGTCGTTAACATTATCAATATATAAATCAATAATAAATCAATAAATAACATAAATAAATAACATAAAAAGAATTTAAAAAGAATTAAATATAAGTTGCAAATATGATAATATTTTTTAATCTATTATTTATATATGCTTTAAGAAATAAAAATCTTTAAATAAAAATTTTTAAGAAATAAAAATTTATTCACAAAAATATTTACAAAATATATTGAATATATATAGATATTCATGAAATGAAATGACAAATTTCGAAATTTTTTTATTATTGCAAAAATTCATAAATTTATATTGTTAATTATAAATTTTTAATTTTTTTTCTATAGGAATCATTAAATTTTTTTAAAATAGTGATTTAAAACTTTTATTTAATTAATTATACTTTTTTTTATTTAGATTATACGTAAAATTAATATTTTCTAATTATTTTAATAAATTTCTAATATTTAAAACAATTTTATTTTTATTAAATCATAGTGTTTTTAAATTTTTTTTATAGTTTATTTAATTATTGAACGAGAAAAAGGGCAGATTAGAAATAAAAAACTAAAAAGACAAATATAATTACATTATGACAAATACGATATGTTAATAAATAAAAAAAATATGAAAAATTGCTCGCTTCATTTGAAAACAAGTAAAGATGATTGTGTATCGCTCGCGAATGAAATTCGCGATTCCTTTCACTGCAAAATGAAGAGGTTAACGACCTTATATAATAATAGATATTCTATGTTTTCTTATTTCTGTATTCTATATTTTCTTCATTTTTCTTGTTTTCTATATTTTCTTCTTTTTGTTATTTCTAAATACTAATTATTATCGATATTAAATTAAGTATTTTTTAATCAAATATGATTTATTTTAAATTATTAGAAATAATTATTAATATGTATAAAATAATATATCATTAAATAATATATATATCATTAAATAATATTAAGAATGAGTCAAATAATTTATCACCTTGCTTATAAAAACGCGAAGTGATTCAAACTCGTCCTTATTCAGCTCTTTTGTCCTACTTTATATAACACCTTTGAAGAAGAACTGGGAAATCGCAAAATCATTCCGAACTTCGATTAAACTTTAACTAACATAAAATACAATACACATACATAAAATAAAATTTGAAAATTTCTTAATACACTAATAATAATTATTAAAATTTAAGAATGTAAATTAAATAATTTAATAATATTATTTAATTCTAAATTTCAACAATCATATAAATAAAAATTTAATTTTATTTTCAAGAAAATTAAAATAAATTTGAATAAATTCACAAAAAAAATTAAATGAAAAAGCTGATTGTTTCAAATATTTAGTTTGGAGCATTCAATGTACATATTATCAATATTTCAAGTTTCTTAATGTTATCGTATAGAAACGATTAATATGCACATGTATATTATTAATATAATATTAATATAATATTATTAAATAATCATAAAAATGTTGAAAATTTTGAAATATTGATAATATATATTGATTATATGAAATTATCACTATTTATGTTTCGAAATGCAAATCATTTCTAAAAATTTAGAGACAATATGAAAAAAATAGATAATAAAAAAGATATGTTTCTTTCTAAATTAAATAAATTGCTATTTTTCTGTATTTAAAATATTGTTATAAGTGACTTTGAATAGAACACATTATTATATTTATATTATTTATTTTATTTTTAATTGTAACTATATTATTTTTCTATTTTCTTTCTATACATATGTTTATGAACAATCATCAATATCAAGGTTAAAATCGATATATAATCGAAATATAAAAATATTGATATTGATATTTCATAGAAAATTCGTATGAAATGATTGATTGAACTTTGTGCGTATCGCGTAATGTGCGTATGCTGCTGATGTATTAATCATTTCATGTTATCAGTTGAACATTTAAAATAGGGATATTACAATCTAAATGGATTCTGAAAAATTCATTGGAGCATAGCTTTGCTTGATTTATTTATCGTAATTATAAAACTTTATCATTTATAATGACATTTAATATAAAAATTAGATAAAAAAATAAAATTACTATTTCCTGTTTGATAAAGTGATATGATTTTTTGTAAAATAATTTAGCTTTTAATTGTTTAAAAAAAATCAATAAAATTAATAAATATATATACATATATATATATATATATATATATCTTTTATATATATATATATGCTTTTTATCTTTGTTAAATAAAATAGATATATTTCGTTATATGAAAATCATGTAAGTCATATATAATAGATTATACATTAGGATCCTTTCCGTTAATAATATTGTTATATTTAGATAAAATTTTGATTTTATCTAAATATAACAGTATTTTTATATTTAATTACATGAAAAATTGTTAAACATTTTTAAAAATATATTTAATTTTTTTGATTTGTCTAATCTTCCCTTATAATTTCTATGTTTACCAATTATGTATATTTCATTTCCATTTCTTTAAATTCTAATGTCATTATCATTACTATTATGAATCGTTACTATTGTGAAATAATGAGTAAAAAAAACTAAAAAAAGGAAAAACCAAAAATAAAAGAAAAAATACAAACGCAGAATAAAATACATATTTTTTTATTTTTTCTTTACTCTTCTTGAATATTATATAATAAAATGTTATATTATAAAATATTAGATGCCTTTTCTTTTTATTTGTACTTTTACTGTTTACTTACTTACTTGTTTATTTAATTGTTTATTTAATATTGTGTAGCAATAATTATATCCTTTTTGTTACAATAATAAAATCATACTAAAAAATTTAAAGATAAATTTAAATATTTTGAATCATTATCAGAATAGATAAAATTTCAAATTAGATGTTTATTTATCAAAATTCTAAAAATAAAAAATATGAATAGAAATAATTTTTTGTAAATTTAGACATTGAAAAAGAAAGTTATGATATTATGATTTAATATCATAATACAATTTTTTATTTGTTTGATTATACTATAGGAGCATAATTTGCAATTGAAAATAAAAAAAAATTTTTTTTTTTTTGCCTAAAATGTAATTTTGTAAAATTGTAACAGATTAATATTCAATATTAATAATATTTATTATAATGTTAATAAATTTTCATTACATATTATTTTAAAATATGATTGTTTTTAAATTTTTGAATAAATGGAGATATAATGTAAAAATAATATAAAGATGATCGATTTTTATTTTTATCTTTCTCTGTATTCTTTTAATTTAATAAATAATTATTAATATCGACTCTATGCATAATATTATTATATATATATATATATATATATATATATATATATAATATATTATCTTAATATATTATATATATTATATAATATATATTATATATATATATAATATTTATATATAATATATAATATATTATATAATATTTAATATCTATTTATCTATAATTTTGTAATAAATTATTATATAAATTTCATATAATATTTTTTCTTTTTTTTTTTATTTTTAGTTTATATTTTTGAAGAAAACATCCTTTATATAATCACTCCTTATTAGTAAAATATTAATAAAAGAGAGATTTAAAAAACTAATTATTATATCGCAGTGAAAGTTTAATGTGTAGTAAATATATGTATATAAATAGACTTACTAGTTAATATATTCATATATCTTAATACTAAGACTTTAGTGAAAGTATTAAGTCAATATAAAAATATTTACTATTTCTATTTCTTAATAAGTATATTTAATAAACAATATATACATACATTACTGTAACAGATTAATAAAAATATTAACTAAGTTTAAAATAACTTATTAAATAATATCTTTAAAATTATTGAACTGAATTACTAATTAGATTTTTTTGCGTTTTTAAACGATCAACAATATCGAGCGATAATTATTATTTTATTATTATTTTGGTAATTTATTTTTGTTTTAATATTGAATTAATTTTTATTAAAAGAACAATCGTTATAATTATATTATTATAGATATTATATGTGATATATGTATATATTGATTATAAATGTTCATAACTTACTAAGTTGATTTTTCTATTGCAATAATTATATGAAAATATAATGTTCACAACTGAACATTATATTTTCCTATAAGAAGTTTCCTACAAAAAGTATGAATTTGATATATCTGAATATCTGATTGATTAATTTCAATATTCTTAATATATTCTTAATATATACCATACTTATAATTAAAATTATATAATGTTATGAACGAAAGAAGAGATGCACAACTATTAGTTCTTATTAGCCGTGAATATTACATTAGAAAAAAAAGTAAATATAATATAATTATTTTTTAAATTATGTATATTTTTTTATTAATGACACAATAAATAAAAGAATAAAATAAAAACGATTGTTTTAAATTTATATTTCAAAATAATTTATACTTCAGAATATGTCGATATTGATATTAAAATTGTTTTTATAAATAATATGATTATTTTAAAATTAAATAAACATTAAATTAACAAAAATAACTATTATATTTTTATAGCGTTAATATTTTTTATAGCATTATATAATTTTTAAATTATATAATAACATTATAAAACGATGTATTTAATCATTAAAAATATCAAACTAATAAAATTATCTGAAATAAGAAATTTTTTTAACAATATTTATATTTTTTCTTTTCCTTTTAAATATTTTTTTCTTTTCATTAAACATTACATTATTATTATATATATATTTTATATATATATTTTTTATTGTTGTATTTTATCATTATAAATAATTATTTTATTATTAATTATTTTGATTAATATCTGATTGTGCCTGTTTAATTAATTAAATTCTATTATAAATTAAATGAGATATATATATATATATTAATTTATTCGTGGGATATTTTTTGAAGATCGATAGTAGAAATAGGAACAACAAATACAAAATTGAAGAGTAAAAATTTCAATTGAAAATTTATTTTTCGAGTTATAAGTTGTTTAATATTATGCTGAAGGTATTTATATTGTATATATATATCCGAACTGGACTTTGAAATCTATTTTCCACGATGATTTCATTATTATATTTAGAATTTAAAATGATAATTATATTTTACTATTGTTTTTCGTGTGATTATATTTTTTTATTATAGGATTAATATAATAATTAATATATATATTTTTTTCATGTAAATTATTTTTTATTCTAATTTTTTATAATTTTTGTTTTCTTAATAAAAAATGATACATTATAAAAAATAAAAATTATATTATGTTTGTAAGAAATAATTATTTCATATGATGACTAATGTAATGAATATTAACATCATATTACATTAATATTCATTACAATATTAATATTAATATAATAAATAATAATATCACTTAATTTATTTTATATAATATTTAAAATAATTGTAACTTGATATTTTGCAAGAATGTTTTTACCATATTTTTTACCATATTAATCATGATTTATTTTTAAATTTTAAACAAGTTGATGATAATAATTGGTTGAATATTTAATGTAAATATTATTATTTACATTCTAAATATTGTAGCAATTATAATTCCTATTATTTCCATATCTCTTTCATATAAAATAACTTGCACGCAAGGTATGATTATCGTCCATATTTATAATAATGTGAATTAATTGATTATAGTTTAACAAATCTAATTTAACAATATAAATTTAACAAATATAATTATAGTAACTGAAAAATATAAAATTTTATTTATTTAACACAGATTTTTAAATAAATTTTCGACTATTAAAAATATTATATTAATTTTATATAATAGACAAAATATTTTTAATAATATTAATAATATTAATTTTTTTTATCAAAATATTTTCTATCTAACTCTTTTTAAGTGCTTAATGTAAAAGAAATCATTTTTTTAAATAATTTTACATAATACGTATTCATTTTTCTGTTTTAATTCTATTATTGTTTTTATGAGCGTTATTTAGATATTATATTGTAATTCATATATCTAATTCTATTCTATAAATTTTCAATTATCGAATAATTGAAAGATTATTATATTTATACTTGTCGAGTATTATTGATAAGAATTAGTTCATTCATTCAACTATTATTATTTATTTATAATTAATTTTATACTTCAATATACTAATAATAAATTAAAAATACACATCATTATTACGAGTGACTGTTTAATATTATTATATAGATTTGAAGATTAAATATATAATATCAAATGCTATATTTCTTTAATAAATTTATTATTTTATATACGAAAGATTTCTTATATTTTATTCGTATTTTATATATTATATTAAAAGTAATAAAAGCTGAACTTGAATTTATATTTCTTGTAAACAACTGTCAGTTTGGATCTTTTGATCTTCGTGGACTTTCATTGTTGATTCACTTCATATGATAAGATTTGTGATGTACTTCGACCAACTGTTATAATTTATAGCTATTGTTTCATAAATGGAACATGTAAATACTTGTGAATAATATATTTTTTCTACGACAATCAATTTTTTTATATTTACACTTTGTAATTTGTAAAAATTTAATCTTTATATTTTTATATGAAACTATATAGAAACTTATATTCGTGTAATAATTTTATTATATTGGTTTTATTCTTATTGCATTCTCTTTCAAATCATTAAAGAAATCTTATTTATTTTTAATTATTCTACCAGAATGTTATATTATTAGAATTTCAAGAAGTATAAATGAACATTACTAAAACTTCGACTAAACTTTTGAAACAATGATTGTCGTTAATTCCATAAACAAGATTACAGTTATCGCAATGGAGATAGATTACTTTATTCTCTTTGAGGAAGTTTGCTCAACGATCAAGTTTTTCAATGTCGTTAATGCTTTCGCTCTTTTGAACAATGCTATATACTTTTTTAACTGGCATTTTTTTACTAGTTATCTACATCTCTAACAAAAAAAAAAACAATGAAAAAAATAAATATTAATATTATTGGTTATTTATAAGCAATTTAAAATTCTAAAAAAAAATAATATAAGTAGAAATAAATACTTTATAAAATATAAAACTATCATCTTAATCTTTTAAATTAATTTTAAAAATCTTTTTAAGTCACATTTCAATATTCCATTGAACTAATTTTCTTATTTCTTGTGAGAAGATTTTTTGTATTTTGTATCTTATCGATATTTCTATCAAGATTATAGTAAGAATTCGATTATCTTATCGATGATATTGCTTTCAGAACACATTTTAAATAACTTAAGTCTTCTTGTTATTCTTTGAGTAATCGTTGTATATAACAGAAACTAGGATGCAATATCTTTTGCTTTCACCATTTCTTCCTTTCACATTTAACACATATATCTATATATGTTATCCTTATATGTTAATAACCGTTTCTTCATTATTAAATTAAAAGTTTCAAGTTTTTTTTTTTTATAAAAAAAATCATTTTCTTTTTTATAATATTTATATATTGCGTTAAAAATTCTTAAACTTTTTTTCATGATTCAAATAAATATAGTATAATTATATCATTATTATAAATTGCATCGTCATTATTATTAAATAATTCAAGGAAATTTAAGAATGTTATTATGACATTATAAAATCTCAATACTTTTTTAATTATGATAATAAGAAAATAATAACAAAATATTTTATGTTTTATTCATTATCTTTACAATCATTGTTAATGAAAAAATTAAACATTCATTTGGTATAGTAATTAAAAAATATTAATTTATATTCATATTTGTCTCTTTGTTTTCTTTTCACTATTTGCGATATATAATATATATACACGAAAAAATATGAACAAAAAACTCTAATAATAAGTAAATAATTTTCTTTGTGATAATTTTTTTAATAATCATGGAATAATTTATCTGATTATCTAATTATGATTAATGTTTAGTTTTTGCTTGATTTTCATTAATTATATTGTATTTGATGAATTTATTCGATGACAAGAATCTTGTATTTACATATACCATGTACTTATATATTGAATATTTAATTCAAAATGTTTTAACTTTAATCTAAGTTTTAATTTCTAAATTTCACATATTGATTTATAATATAAATTATATAATATATATAATATAAATTATTTAAATGTAACGTATTATTCAAATATTACACAATCAATTCAATTATATAAAAATTATTTTTAATTATTCTCCGTTTTTTATATTTACCTTATATCTTATTCTATATTCTAATTTTTATTTACAAAATATTTTATTTTTTTTATTTATTTGTTTAAAGCAAGTAAAATATGTTGTCAAATAAAATACGTTGATCATTGAATATTTCATTTGATTTTGATATGAAAACAAACATTTGAAATGAAAATAGAATAAGGAAATATAATCTGATGTTAATCATTTTTTTTACAAATACTTATAAAAACAAATAATTGTAAAGATCAATTATATTTTTAAATCATTCGTATAATTTGCAATTTAATCAATTTCTTATAAATTATTATGCTAATTTATTTTTAACAAAAATTTTTAGATTATGAAATTATTTTAACTTGAATAGAACTTATGTAAAAACAAAAAAAACACGAATAAATGGATAAAACAAAGAATATAATTTTTATATATCCCCTGTTTTTCATAAATTATTAAGATAAATTATTCAAAAATATCTATATATTTAAATATTTTCTAAATTAATATCATTAATTATTAATTTAGAGAATAGATATGTATTTTCTTATAAAATATAATTCTGTTTTGATTGATTAATAAAAAATTTATATTATTTAATTAATAAATTAAAAAAATTAAATAATTATTATGATTGCATTTAATAAAACGCAAAAAAATAGAATTGAATGAAATAACAGGAACAAAATAATGATTAAATAAATATGATGGGAATAGAAGTTCTAAAAATTTTTTAAACAATTAACTTTAAATAAGTTATAAAATCGAATTACAACAATCTTTTATATAATTTTTAAGAAATTTTACAAGATTAAAATATTAATTTTGCTATAATCATTATATTTTGCCTATATCTTTTATAATAATGATCTATTGCTTTCTGATTACAGCTATATGGTGTTTATTGGTCTATGTTTAATTGAAAGCTTATGATTGAAAATTAATATTCTCCGGCTATTTCATCAATTCGTGCAAGATATTTAACAATGGAAATATTAATGCACGAGATGAGTAATGGCCAGGAGACAAGCACAGTTGATACGAAGATTTACACCATAAATAAACAATCAACAAAAAAAATAGAAAATACACAAATCAAAGATGAAGAACGACTCATGAAAACCGATTTGATGGATACCATTGATATTGTCTTCGAAAACATCACATATACAGTGTCACTCGGTTGCAGGAAAGGTCAGTGTTCTTTCAAACTTGAACGCTTTCTTTCTCTTTTTTCCATCCGTTTGTTTTTTTAGAGTAACAATTTTTCTCAAAAAATAATTGGAACATTAATTAATAATCTAATAAAGCTAGGAGTTATTAAAGTTAAAGCAATGAGTATTATATTTATTTAAAAAAAATGTTAATTCGATTTTATATTTTTATAACAAAATTATATATAATGAGTTAATATTTTATGTAATGATATAATATATGATATAATATTTAGAAAAAAAAGATTATGAGAAATATTTTTTCGAAAATTTTAAAATAATTTTAACTTTTGAAGAGTAATTTTAGAACATCGTTTTTTTTATGTACTTTATATTCGAAACTGCTACATTAAAATGGAATTTCTTGTAATTTCTAGCTTAAATAAATGTTCTATCTAGCATTTTTAGACGAACAGATTTAAACTAATTTCTTTTTCTTAACAAAAACGAACAAATGAACAAATGATAAAATTTTAAATTTTATTAAATTTTAATAAATTTCTCAGATATTTGATACATTATATAATATATATAGTAAATGATAAAACATTTTAATTAAAGAGATCATTATAAGATTAAGTACATATAATGTATTATTGTTATGATGTTATGAGTTTGAAATGATAATTTCGTACTTTTATAATTTTCATAGCAAAATCATACGATGGTATGCATTGTATCATAAATATAAATCTGAATTTCATTGTAAATTGTACAACTATCATTATAATTCAACAATAAAAGTCGCTCATGCGTATCAGACTTAAGAATTAAAAACTGTTAAACAACTGTTATGAATTAAAAATGTTTAACATTTTTGTTTAACATTTAATCGTATTTCGAATATATATATATATATATTCGAAATACGATTAAATGTTAAATAATGTTATGTTATGTTATTAAATATATATTTGGAGATACATACATTGAAAATGTATCCATATATTTGCCTGATGTTTAACTAGATAGACAATCGATACCATTGCAAATTCACAATTCCATATTTCATATTTTGTAGTTTCGTAGTAGGATTGCATCATTTAAAAATATAAATCTATCGAATTGCGCAGTCGTAATGGAATCGCAATAAATAAAAGTTGCTTATTTTCATTAAGTTTTATAAAAAGCTAGGTATATATTATTATGCATTATTCGTTTATCATATCATCATTACATGATATATCATACATCATACATGTATCATTACATATTCTACAACATATTAATATGCAATAATACATGTTTGCTATCCATATTAACATATAACATTAATACTCAAATACATAATAAGTCGAATTATTTCTTCTATATTTTCTAGTATGAAATATATCTGATAGATATATGTATATATATTAAAATCTTAGTTATTTATTAATAGAATTAGAATTAGAATTAATAAAAATAATGATAATCAGTTTATAAAGCAAAATTCTGATTAGCGTATTATTATGTAAATATTATATATATTTCCTGTGCATGTATTTATAAATGCATGTATATATAAACAACTTTTATTTATATATTTATATATAAAATTTATTATTTACTAATCTGTTTATATAATAAATAATAAAATTATTAATAAATAATAAAAATTATTTATGTACATGATAACTTTATTTTATTAATTTGCTGACAATTTTGATTTTTATAAACATGACATTGATAAAATTACAAAATTCTTTCTTTTCTAATCATCTGAATAAATTAATTACTGGATAAATTTAAAATTTGTACTAATCAAAGAAATTGTTTACAAATTTAAACAATAATTTTTTTAACTTCTTTGATATTGGATATTGAACGTTATTAGATTTTTAATCTGAATAAATATATGTGTTTTCATATTATATTTCATATTATATCATCTTAATTTTAATCGCATATATCTTATAATCACACATAATGCTTTCATTATTATAATTCATGTGCGGTATATTTTTTAAGTCACAATGGTTAATGTTGCAGGTCAAAAGGAGATATTACACGGAATCAATGGAAGACTTCCAGCAAAACATTTAATTGCCTTAATGGGTCCGTCCGGAGCGGGAAAATCGACCTTGCTGAATATCCTGTCGGGGTTCAGGACGACTGGTGTTGATGGAAATATCAACATCAATGGTCACGCCCGAGAAATAAATTCTTTTCGAAAGTAATTTTTTATTAGTGAATATGATTATATATATGATTATATAATATTTTCATATTATTAAAGATTAAATTATTTTAAATATCATTACATACTGTATTTAATAAATTTGAAAAAATTTCAAAATCTTGAAAGTTGACCATGCATGAATTATTTTTTATTATATAATTTTTTTTCTTATTTATAAAAAATTATTTCTTCTATTATGTTAATCTTTTATTTTCATTAAAGTTAAAGTTTTATTTTCATTACGTTTTAATTTTTTTAACAATCTTTTATAATTTTTTTTTATTATTCTTTAACGCTTTTTAAAAATTTTTTAATTTTCTTTTTTTTAATATTTCGTTAAATTGAATTATGTTTATTGCATTTTTTTTAGAAATATTTTATTATTAGTGAATTATGAAATATGAAATATCGACATTATTTATATAACAGATTGTAATTAAATTTTATATATTTTATGTATTTTTATCGTAATTATTGTTTCATGTAATACGTAATCATGTAATCATTACAGATGTAGCGCATATATCACGCAAGATGACCGTTTGGAAGCTCTCTTGACGGTCAACGAGAATATGACAGTCGCAGCTGACCTCAAGCTGCCCACGAGCACCCCCAGATATGAAAAGGAAGCGATAGTAAGTAACAATTTATTCTCGAGGTCAACTAGTAAGATTTCAATATCTTTTATTGCATCGTTGGTAAATTACAGCATGGAAATACAATAAGATAAAGAAATTTCTATTATAACACATTTAAATACATATTTATACTATTTACTCAAGAAGAACTTTAAAACGCTTTTTTTGAATAAAATATTTAACTAGATTCTACATTCTTTGTATTGAATTGTATTGAATTCCTAACATTTCCATTTTTTTTTAATATAAATTTCACTATAAATGTCATTGCTGTATCTTAAAAACTAAAAATTACAACATATTTCATAAGTTATAATATTATATATATAATATTATCAAAAAATTCTTATTTTTCGTAATTAGAAAATAATAGAAACTGAAAATTGTCAATAAGATATCTAATGTTATATTTGTTAAACAATAATTTTTTGAATTTAAAGGGTTGTTTATTTGTATCTGTGTATATTATTATGAAGAAAAATTATGTATTATAATATTTTGTATTTAAAAAAAAATAAATTTTAGAGAAAATAGATTTTAGAAAAATAAATAAATTTTAAATAAGTTTTAGAGAAACTTATTTAATAAAGATAAAAAAGAATAAAATTATATCAGCATATTTAATTATAGAAAAATTAATAATTCTTACGTTAAATTCTTAATTCTAAATTAATAATGTTTTAGCAATTATCTTAACATTTTTAATGTAAAAGATTTACCTTTTTAGATTGAAGAAATTCTCACTATCTTAGGCTTACGCGAGCATATGAATACTCAAACTGGTAGATTAAGTGGAGGACAAAAAAAAAGACTGTCTATTGCTTTGGAATTAGTTAATAATCCGACCGTTATGTTCCTTGATGAACCGACAACGTCAGTATAAATATTGATTTATATATATTATTTTACTATATTATATATTGTAATACATTTAACGTTATATTATTATATATAGATTTATATTATAAATATTTCTATTATACATAATGAATATTTCAGAGGTTTGGATAGTTTATCATGCACACAAGTGATAAATTTATTAAAATTACTTGCACGGCAAGGAAGAACAATTATCTGCACAATTCATCAGCCTAGCGCGACGATTTTTCAATTGTTTGATTTAGTACGAGATATTCTTTATCATAACTTTTTTTTATATTATCTGCTCATAATTGTTATATTTTATTCAATATTATATTTGCTTACTTTAATTATGATTGCAGGTTTATATATTATCAAAAGGAGAATGTTTATTTCATGGTTCAACCGACCATTTAGTTTCCTATTTAGAAAACATCAAATTGCCATGTCCTGTGTATTATAATCCAGCTGATTATGGTATATGTTAAATGAATGTTATACATGTTTATTTGTCTATCCAATTAAATATAATATTTTTTCGAAAATATTGTATTTATGATGATCCATTCTTAAAATTTCTTTATATAAATTTTTAACTTCTCTTCTTTTTAAAATCTATAATAAATTAGATTAATATAATTAGATAAAAATATACTAAAGAGGAAAACATTTTTCACACATATTTTTTATATTTATTCTTTCTTTTTTTTTCTTTGCAGTAATTGAATTGGCTTGCGGTGAATATGGAGAAGATAAAATATCGTTATTAGTATCAGCCGCGGAAAATGGCAAGAATTTACAATGGTTCAAAAATTCTAATACTTTGTTAGAATCGAATGGTCTAAAAAGTATGTTTTCATTTATTGTGTAATATTATGTAATATGTATAAATTATATAATAAAAAAATAAAAATATATTAGTAATATTACATAAAAATTAAATTAATAATAATATAAGTAATTAGATGTTGATTTAAATAATTATATTTTTTCTTTTATAGCACTACATTCACATAAGAATTTAAATATAAATAATAGAAATAGTCTTCAAGCAACTCCTGTAATACATCAAATCAAAATTTTGATGAAAAGAGGTTTTTTGATGTGTAAAAGAGATACTGTAAGTATTATGAAAATATAAAATTCTATTAATTTTATACACAAATATTAATTAAATTATTCATTCTACCAAATAATCTATATATTATATAATCTATATACAATAATTGATATTTCATGATATTGTACATTTAAATTCTATTATTTTAGTATATATAATTATATAATAATATAAATAATTTTTTTTTAATGTGTTATCATATTTTTTTGTTAAAGACATTAACACATTTACGAATCTTAGCCAATATAGCCGTTGGCTTAATGCTTGGCCTAGTATTTCTCGAATCGGGTACAGACGGTGCTAGAGTATTAAGTAATTATAATCTTCTGTTCTCCATTCTCATACATCATATGATGACCACAATGATGCTTACCGTAGTTACTTGTGTGTAATTTTAGTATTCATTATTGTATATATTTATAATTTAAAAATATAATTTTTAATAATATTAAATAATGTTCACAGTTCCCATGCAAATGAACATTTTATTAAAGGAACATTTCAATAGATGGTACAGTTTGAAGGCATTTTACACCGCTTTATCATTGGTCGACTTACCACTTTCGATATTCTGCTGCTTAATTTTTACTTTGCTTGTATATTTTATTACATCTCAACCATTAGAAATGTCACGATTTCTAATGTTTTTTTCGATTAGTTTACTAGTAGTTTTAATATCTCAGGGATTTGGTCTTATGATTGGAGCAATATGTAATGTAATTGTGAGTATATTTTTATTTTATCGTGTAGAATATTATATTTAAAATAATATAAAAAATTAATATAAAAAAATTAAAATAGCCAATATTTGTTAAATTTTAGAATGGAACTTTCGCAGGACCAACTTTATCTGTGCCAATGATGATGTTTGCAGGTTTCGGTGTATCATTACGTGATATACCAATTTATCTTAAATGGGGTACATATATCAGTTTCTTACGATATAGTTTAGAAGGGTAATATTTTTTTTATAATAATATTTAAATTCTGTAATGTGATAAAAAGCGTGATAAAAATAATGTAAAATGATGTACATGAACTTCTGTTATTCTGTTATATTCTGTTCTATTTTTAATAACTTTTTTTAAATATCTAATACTTAAGATTATATTACTTTTATATTTCAATATTGATATTTTGTGTTAAATATTTTCGATATATTATAATCTTATTTTTTTTTTTTTTTATAATTTCGTAGATATATCAATGCCATATATGGACTTGATCGACCAGTGTTACCTTGTAAAGAAAAAGTTATATATTGCCATTATAAATATCCAACAAAGTTTCTTTCTGATATTGCTATGGAAGGTGATCAATTTTGGAATGATATCGTAGCGCTTTTCATAATACTTATCATAACACGGTGTTCTGCATATTTATTTCTTAAATGGAAAATTATATCTATTCGATAAACCGATCAAAACTCGTGACTTGACGTTCCTTCAAAACTCGTTCTAACGTGATTTCTTGTATGATAATTTAACTATGGATGTTATATAAAGTGAAAATGAAAAATGTATATATCTATTTATATCACTTAGTTTTGCTATTATATCTATTACAGGGTTCGTTTTATAATAAAATAAGATACTATATGATAAAATTTTTAAGAAATTGATAATTTCTTACAAATTTTCGAAAAAAATAAATATATTGCGCTCTTCTGATTTTATCGAAGACAAATATTATTTTATTAAATTGAATATTTGAATATATATATAGATTTGCTATATATTATTTGATTTATGATTCTGAATTCGCAATATATTTGAAACAAAAATTCACGAATTATTTTTTAATTAATAATTGATAGTAATTTTAATTATAATAAATTTTATATTGAATATTGAATACTTTTTATTTTAAAATTAATATGCAAAATTATTATTTACGCTTTGATCAAACATAATATTTGTAATAATAGTGCAATAATGTTTTGATAAAATAAATGATTTCGTAGTTAGATCTTTTCTTTTATAAATGAAAAACAATTATTATATTATTATATTATTATTATATTATTATATTATATATTAATATATATTTATATATTTTATAATTATGTATATAAATATAATATATTTATGATATTTTCCGAAATATTCGGAAATTAGACGTGATATTTAAAAATTGCTCAATAGAAGTCAATTATCAATGCAATTATTTTTTTATTGCAAATTTATAAAAAATTAAAAAATGATTCTCAATTATATATTAAACATATTTCTATATGCCATTATATGTGCTTATTTTTTTATGACATAATTTATGATATCATAAATGCTGTAATTTTCATACTTGTAATCGTCACTTATGCGTATATGTATATTTAAAGTATTTTTATATAATCTTTTATATATATTATATATCTAATATATTTATATTTGGGATCAAAAATGTAGTTAATTAATTATTATGTTTAATAATTTAATATCGCAAAATTTTTTATTTTTTAAACTATAATACAAATATATATTTATAGAACTTATATTTATATATATTTATATAATTTTACAATTTCGATAATTGAAAAAAATATTTTTGAAAATATGAAACTTATAATAATTGTTATAAATTATAAATTTTTTATTGACTATAAATTAGATTTGCTTCTAGCAAAGATTATTCCACTTATTTATGTAAAATTAAAACTTATTAAGACTCATAAATTTTGCATAATTATTAATGAATATAAATATTTAGCACTTAGAAATATTGCTTATACAAGAAAATATTCTCTTTTCTTATCTATTTATATAAGATTTGATAAACGTTATCGTAACATGTGTAGTCTTTCAAGAGAAACTGTTCAGTTTAATATTAATTTTCTTCTAATAATAAATCGAATAATTATAATTTTATCAATATTTTGAAATTTGAAAAATTTAAATAATAAAACTCATATGAAAAGGAAGATCTCATTGTATAAATATCTATAATGAGTTTCTAATCAAAATATGATACATCTATTTTTTTAATTGAAATAATCACGTATATAATTGGATCATATCAAATAGATAAAAAAATAGTGAATAAACAAAATTGAATTATATAGTTACATATTAATATCTAGTCATTATTCTCTATGAATATTAAAATCTTAATATTTTATTATATAAATTTCATAATATAAAGAAGAATAAATATAAAGTATATAAAGAAAATACAAATAATATATATTTCTAGAGCAAAATAAAATATATAAATAGATAAATAGATAATCATTTATAAATTCTTGTTTCTATCTTATCTTTTCTCTATCTCTATATAAACAAATATTTTTTATTACAAAATGAAAACATATATATTTTATTATATTTCATATTATTTCTTTTTTTTTAATCCTTTATATATTTGAAAATTTATCAATGTAACAATATTAAAATAGGAATATATAAAAATATTAATATTAATAAGCCTTTTTTAATAAAAATATTATAACAATAAAAAAGTAAACTACTACATACTAAGTACATCATTATTTAGCTTTATGTGTTTTCCATTTAAGTACTAAATATGTCATAATTTGTAAACATAATATCCAAAGACATAAACCTAATATAATTGTATAATAAGAAATTGTAGGCATATCCATTTCTTCCAAAATTTTTTTAGGCGAACGTAAATGACAATAGATCTCATAACATCGCAATTTTTCTCTATTTCCATCATAAATTGCTTGCAGAATACCTTCAAATGCATATCTATATCAAAAATAATTTTGTTATATAATTAATTTTATATAAAACAAAATAAATCTTTAATAATTAATATACCTAAAAAAACTAATGGCACATAAAGGTTGAAGATATGATACTACCTCGCTAAATTTCAAGAAAAATCCGGCAAATAGTATCATTGGCATATTGAAAGCAGGGATTAAGAATATACCTAACTGAAAATATTAATTAGTTTTCTTATGTAATATGCTATTTTATAAAAGATATAAATCATATTGTTATTAAATTACGTGAAATATATAAATTTATTTGCGATATATGAATTAATATGATATAATGTAATGTATTATTATTTCAATAAACATCAATGATCTTTGATACTGTAAAATTAATTATTTAAATGTGTCTCAAATTATTTATTACTTGCGTATCGAATGCAGCACCAACGAGCATTCCCGATGATTGTCCAAGAATCGTTATTAAAATACAAATTAACCAAGTATGTAAAAATCTGTTGAATTCCATTGGTTGACCAGTCATATAATATGTAATAATGATGAACACTGAAGGTATGATAATCTATAAAGATATTATTTTTATATTTAAAATGATTTTATTTTTTTTTTGAAAAGACATTAATATTATTATTTCGCATACTTGTAATGGTAAATCTGATAAAACTTTCACTAAAAAATAAGATTTTAAACGATACCAATTATTTAAATATTCTCGTAAAAAAACAGCAGTTTCTACGGGAACTGAAAATATAACAAATTAATGTTAATTAAATATTTAATATTTAATAATGTTAATTAAATATTTAAATATTGCAAAAACAGTGTTAATAAATGTTCAACTTACACATTTGCACAGCCGGCATAGAATTTGCAAAATATAAAAACAATAAGATGAAAAATATACAAGCTACATTGCTGTTAGCCTTATTAGCATTAAATCCGGAATCATAAAAAACTACACCTAGTAGAAGAGCTACTATTACATGAGCTGCAAATCTTAATTTTGTTAAAGTCTATAAAAAAACAAAATATTTTGTACAAAAATGAAATATAAAGAATATCAAATTCATATTTGATCAAAAACTTTTGATGTAATGACTAACATTGTCTCTTTTAATACAAATTATTGCTCTCAATAATAAAATCTTCTGTTCATTCCAGATAAAATATAATTTCGATTTATTGATAGTGTTCAATTTCGGAGTAGGTGTAACATCTGTTGCTAAAATATGATTTCTATTATATTTTATAATTGTTAAATTATGTAAATATAAGTTTAAGTTAAAATGTAATACTTATAATAGAATTTTGAAAACATATCTTCCATTTTAAATATTTATCATGACTAATTTTGCGTAGATTGTTCAAATCACCACTTCTTTCGCCTATCACTACTTCTAGAACTATACAAAAATTAAAGATATCAAATAATTTTAATGTTAATGTTACTTATATTAATATATATTATATAATTTTAATATTATTAATTAATATATATTATTCCTTACTAAATTCAGATATATTATAAAATTGAGGACACAAATAGCCTGCTTCACTAAAGGTACAAAAAACATCGTTCCAAGGTCCACAATAGAAGGAAATTCCGTTATGTATAACTAATAAATCATCAAATTGTGATATTATGCGACTGCTGGGTTGATGAATTGCACAAACAATCGTACAACCTTCTTTTGCTATTTTATGCAATAATTCGATTACCTATTTGAAAAATTCAATAAATCATTTCATAAATTGTTTCTTAAAATTATCAGACGTATATAATTAATAGACCTGATATGAGGATGTACTATCAAGTCCACTGGTTGGTTCATCTAATAATATAACAGATGGTTTGGTAATTATTTCTACGCCGATTGACAATCTTTTATGTTCCCCACCGCTTAAATTTTTTACTAAAGTATTTAAACAATTCGTCAAATTTAAATTTTCTGCTATTTCCATTACCTGTAACATTAAATTCATAAAAAAGATCTCAATATATTCGTGAAACATCTTTGGAAAGTTGATTCTAGAAAATTAGAAAGTGTATATATACATATATATATATATATACTTTCTAATTTTAATTACATATATATATACACAAACAATATTTACACATACACACACACACACACACAATATGTATAAAGATATCTAATATGACTATTCATAAATATATGAAATAAGAATTAAAATTTATTGTTTTTGCATTAAATTAATATTTAAACATGAAATTGTAATATCATGAGATCAAAAATTATGAAAAAAAAGAATAATTTTACCGAATTTTGCTAAAAAATATCTATACAAATATATCTATTAGAAATATCTGATTAATATTGTAATTAAGCAATTAATTGATTCAAATATTTTTTTTTAATGAAAATAATATTTTTTTCTTTCAGCATACATGTTTCTAATACGGCTTATCTACAATTTTAATTTATAATGATGAGAGTAAGAATTTTGTAAAACTGAAAAAATGAATTTTAATTGTTCAATATATATTCAATATATATATCATTCAATAATTTCTTAAAAAATATTTTTAATTTCTTAAAATATTTTTATTTCTATCTCTATTTTATCTCTTTATCTCTATTTTATAATAAAAATATTTTTTTTAAACATAATTCTAATAATATTGTTTAAAATTGTTTAAAATCATTTATGTGCAATAAATAATAAAAATATAAAAATGAATATGCAATAAATAATTTAATAAAAATGAAATAAATATATAATATTTATAATATATTCATGAATTAATCAATATTTTTTATAGATAGATTAAATATAATTTTCTCGGATTCCTATTTTGCACATTTTTGAGTTTTAATTAAAAATTTCAATAATTCTAATAAAATATAAATAATCTCTCTTTATTTTGAGTGTAAAAATATTAATTTAATTGATATTAATTTAATTATTGCTAAAATCATATTAAGTGTCTAATTTGATTAAAAAATGTTTAAAATTATAAGCGAAATAGAGTCATCTAATTTCGTTTAATAAATTATTCACTGAATTATTCATATTAAATTATACATATTAAATTTATTTAAATTTATTTATTATATTTATAATTTGAAAAATATACTTTTTTGGATGGATATTTTTTATTAATTTATATTTATTTAATAAATCTGTCGATTATCTCTCTGCTACCGATTTCAATAAATAATTGAAATATATCATAATTTGTCAGTTTGAGCAACTTTTTATCATCAATCAATATCAAAAGTTTTTATCAAATAACTTGAAAATTAAAGCCAATTACCTTTTTATATATAAGGAAAAAATTATTCAAAATGATATCTTTAACAACATATTTCAAATTCAATAAGATCTAATAGAAAGTATATCTATTAGAAATATCTGATTAATATTGTAATTGAATAATTTTAATTAATCTGTAAATTTTTTGTATAAAATATTTCAACAAATTATTTTCCCTATACAAACAAAAATTTTCATTATACAATTTTTAGAAAAATTTAAATTAACCTACAATCAGATTAATGGCATATGGTTCATGAATATTTTTAACTTTCAAACGTGCTGCAATGTATAATGTTTCTTTCGCAGTAAGCAAAGGTAGTAGAACAAATTCTTGTGGCAGGAAACATGTTTGTTTTCGAAAAGCACTACCATTCCATTTTTTACCGTTAATGATAATTGAACCTTCGATATTAGTGGTTTTCAAAGAGCATATAGTACGGAGTAACGTAGTCTTTCCTGCACCAGAAGGACCAATAATCGCCATTAATCTTCCGGGACGAAAATATCCTGTCACATTTTCTAATATCTTCTTTGATTTTCCTATAAAAAAAGGAAATTGAAATAAATAAATAATGCGGATATATTTGTTGAAATTTATTTGACAATTATACGACTTGATGTATCTAATGTAAAATTAAATTGCTTGTATAAATTTAATTTAAGAAACTTCAAGAAATATTTTTGTGAATATATATATATTTTTGTGATATATTATTTTAATCTAGAATTTCTAAAATTTCATTTTTTAAATTTTATTTACTTCGTCCAAATAATATGTATATTATATTATATTATATTATATATGTATTATATATTATATTATATATTATATTATATATTATATTAACATTTAAAACATTTATTACAAAACGGATATTTATTCAACATGATTCAAAATTCTTCAAAAAAATTTTTTTCTTAAATATCGATCTTATAAATATTTACTTCTAAGAATATTTTAATTCAATTTCTTTATTCTATTTAAATCTATTGTATTTATTTACAGGAGCTGTTAAATAAATATGTATAATTATTTTCGTTCATTGTGTTTAATATAAAAGATATTTTATATTTTATACATAAATCATTTTTAATAATACTTTAACTCTTTCTTATTTTTGTTGTTATATTTTTATTATTTTATCATCTATAAAATAACAATAAAAAATTATCTTTTAATTAAAAAAATAAGTTTACTAATACAGTTCTTATACCTTCTTATTGAAATTTTTAAATTATATATCTTCGACTTTGACATCTGCATTAATTAACTATTTTTTACTTTAACGTACTCATTATCGTATTTATGATTATACAAATTGATTTAATAATGAAAATAATTATTGGCAATTTATAATATAATAATCTGTATAAATAATCGGTTAAAATAAACGAAAATCATCAAAATATGTATTAAAAAATAAACAAAAAGAAATATCATTTAAAAAAGAAAATATAAAGAGCGTATAAAATAATATTCAAGATTTTTTAGTATTATAATGCTAAAATTTAATTTTTAAATTTTTAAATTCAACTTTTCGAATATTTAATATGTTATATTTATATTATATTTTTAGTTTTGAATTTTTGTAATTGAAATTTTAATTTAAATATAATATATAAACTTAAATATTTATATTGTTTATTGAATATCTAAATCTGTATTCGATAAATAAACTAGAAAGTAATTAATGCTATCAATTAAAAAATACATCGTAAAAAAATATATGAAATTTCATAATTTTGATTATCATAATTCTTCATTAAAATATAAAGAATCCTACTAATTTTAAAATAATTTTAAAATATTTTTTAAAATTTTATTTAAAAAGCTTTTAATAATTAGAAAGTTAATGCTGATGAAACAAAATAATATTTTTTTTCATTTACCGATAAATCAATTTATCCTTTTTTCTCAACAGTATAGCCGTTCCACTTTCTTTATAAACAGTAAAAATGAAAGTACTTGCCTTTGGAATGGATCGTGTATGAGAGATTATTAAACTCAATGTATATTTTGGTAACTGGTTGGTTGTTTGGATTCAAAAAATTCTGATCGTCTCTCAATTGAATAGTGCATCTTTCCTCGTCGATCATTTTTATTGTTGAATCAACGATTGTATCATAATGATGTGCTTCCATCATTAAATTACTACGCTTGTTGATTATTAAATCTTAAACTAATCGTCAAGCTAAATCACTGAAATTTAATCTATGAATGAATATTTTTATATGTTGCATTATTCGCAATATAATTATGCACTTTGATATATTCAAATTTGATGACAAAATATATTTTATTATTTAAAAAGAATTTATATTCAAATATTCAAAATTCTCTTTACTAAAATACAAATTATTGTTAACATATCATATTCATATTTTGAACAAATTTAAATTTCGAAATATCATAACATTATTTTTTAATTTTTAAAACTTTTAATGGATTATAATTTTGAATTCATTGTAATTAAATTCATTGTTAATAGTTTGACATTTTATACATAACAGATTTTATCAATTGATAAGAATTTCATAAACCTAATAGCAAACAACAAAATAAAAATTCACATTATTTATTAGAATTCTTATCGAAATGATTATATATTATAAAAAGAAATATGAAATGAAAAAAGTGATATTTTGTTTATATTTTATTTGCCAGAAAGAACATTATATTTACTCACCACGAAGACAACAGAAACACACGATATGCTCGAATTCATTACAACGACTGCGACGACTGATATTAACTCTATATTGCAGGGCCGTACAATTTTCTTGCCTGCTTAGAATGATTCAATTCCATTTGATCTTGAATTATACATAGTCTGTTATAACATATGTATATGTGTTTTCTAAATATCGTTTTTAAAAACTAGAAAATATTATTCAATCAAATATTATTTCTAATATATTTAAATATAATCAATAATCAATTTTAATATTTGATTGATAATTGATTGATATAGAATTGATAAAATTAGATTTGTCGAAAAAGTATTTTCCTGATTTTAATAATCTTGAAATATATTGTTAAGATATTATTTTAAGCAACTTTTTTTCGAATAAATATATAATAAATTTGAATAATTCATTTGATGCCATTAAATTTTGTTTATATATTTGCATTCATAATAATATATGTTTCATGAGCTCCTATCATATTATTTTATATTTTTATATATTATCTATGTATATTCCTATACATTATTTGTATATATAAATTATATATAAATAAAAAATAAAGTTCAATCTTTAGATGAATTTCATGCATTTCGTTTTATCAATACTAATCCAAAAACTAATCTAAAAATTAATCAAATTTTCATTTTAGATCTTAAATTATTTTTTACCGAATTTTTATTAAGCTGCTGAACATAAAAATAATTTCTTCAAATTAAGAGTCTCCTCTTTTGTTTATAATTTATATAAATATGAAAAAGAATATACAGTACGACAATAAAAGACAAGTATGTAAAGGATAGAATAATAAAGGATAGAAGATAAAAACGTAAAATTGCACAAATACAATTTTTTAAATTATATTTAATCATATAATATCTAAAGTTTTTTATAAATATAAATACTGTGAAAATTAAAGCAATTATATGTAAAAAAAAAATTGAATCAAAATAATGCTCTTAATAATATATTCTTAAAATTAATATGAATTTTAAAATTTAATTTATCGCAAATCTATAAAAATTTTAAATTAAAATAATCTTAATTTTATTTTAAATCATTTAAGTCATAAGATATTTTAAATTATCAGAATATTTAATTTTCAATTCATTAAAATAATATTTATATTACGATATTAGTATTATAAAATTTTATAAAAGATCATTTTTTTTTATAAAACTTTTATAAAACTTTTTTATAAAACTTTTTTGAATAATTCTTTTTTATAAACAAATTTTTTAAATTTTATATTGAAATAAAAAATTTTTAAATATTAAATTTTAAAAAAATTTTTTTTAATTTATCAGCAAAATTTTGAAAATCAAAAATTAGTTATTTAATAGTTAAATAATGTAAATTTAAATATAAATTAAAAATAAAGAAACATACTTAATTCTTTAATATTATATTTTTATGAAAAATACATATTAATTTTTTTACTTATAATAATATTACATAAAATTTTTATTTTTTCTTTATTCATATTCATACATCGTAGATTTATGAATATGAAATGAACATGAAATATACGAAAAATTAATTTATTAATAGATATTATCTATATATATTATATTCTAAACTGTATTTTATATTCTAAACAAAAATAATTTATAGAAAAAATTTGCTGTTATCATATTCGAAATATAGTACTAAAAAGATATCGTTGATTTATGATAATTAATATCTTATGATAACAGAATTGCTATTTTTATTACGATACGCATTTCAAAAAAATCATTTGTACATAATTATGCTATATAAATAATCTATTCTTTTCTTTTTCATAATAAAAATTTCATTAAATGCAAATTTAATTTTTTTTTTTTAGTAAATACTTTTTATAAATTTTTTCTTTTTTTATAGAATTTTATAGAAATTTTAAAAGCAAATCAGTCTTCAATAATAATTCGTATATATATATTGTTCTATTTACACTGAACACAGTACGATTGTAAAAAAAAACGTTTCATTGATATTTATAATTTAAATCTTTTTTTTTTTCATACACGTTTTTCTAACTTTAATTTCAATAATGTGTACGTTCCTATGTCTAACATAACATATAAAGCGACCAACACGATTAAACAAAACCAGTAATTAGCTTGTTTCATGTCTACAGCATTCAAGAGTGTTTCTGGTATTGCAAAATGGCAATAGACATCCGAACAAGAAAGTTTTGGTCTGTCATAACTAAAATTACATAAAAATATTGTATTACAATAGTATGCATATTAAAAAATTAAATTAATTAATTAATAGTGTATTTTATTATAAAAACTATTTTACCCATAAATAGCAATCATTACACCCTCGAAACCATATTTAAGAAACGATAAATGGAATAACCATCTTAAATATGGATGGGCATCTCTGAATTGAACAAAGAATCCACTAAATATTAAAAACGGAAGAATTGTAAGTGGTCCAAATATCATACCATGCTAAAACAAATATTGAAATAAAATATAACAAATAAATAACTTTAAAGAAATATATTTTTATACGAACCTGTACTTTCATTCCTGTTCCAATTAAAAGACCAAACGTTTGCGCAACTATACTAACAGCGAAACACATCAGCGTGTAAAGACAAAATCGTTGAAGTTCTAATAATTGATCACTCATATAATATACAATGAGAATATACAAAGAAATGGCTGTGAATTGAATAGGAATATCAGCTAATTTGTTAGCAAGATAAAAAGAATGTAACTTATACCAACGATTAAAATGTTCTCTCATAATGATTGGTAGCTCCGAGGGAACTATAATAATATGATATTATAATTTGTTATTATCTAATCTAAACAATAATTACTTAAATTACTTACACGTTGTTACCGTTGCACTAAATGCACTGAACATTAGAAACATTATATTGAAAAATAAAAGATTGAAATTATCCAATACATATACAGCATCTTGACCAACTTTAAAATAAATCACGCCAACGATCAGAGCAATTATAAAATGCATCGAAAGTCGAGTAAATGTTAATACCTACAAAAAAAAGATCAAGACTTAAATTTGTCTTATTTTCTTAGATATACAAAAGATATTTCAAGATATTAAAAAAAAATCTAAGACTTTTTAACTAAAGTTTTTTTATAATACCAAAAAATAAAAAAAATATCGTTAACATAATATAACAGTTAACATAAGTTCTACAATTAACATCATACTTTTGACATTTTTTTAACTTTTGACAAGTTTTATCATTTAAGAACATTCAATATCGTGAGTGAATTTTTTGACAATATATTGAATGTATATAAACAAAAGAATTGATTATATTAACTAAGATTGTCAACACAAGATTATTAATATTAATATTAATATCAGTTTCATAAATACAAATGAAATAAAAATTTTCAATATTTCTTTATTTATTGAATGTAGAAAGCATTATTTTTGAATTATTTGTTTTAACAATGTCTGTTTATTATTCGAATGTGGAAATATGCACATTTGAAATATGTGACCTTATGATTTTTGACCAATGATTTTTACTTTTTTTTTGAATTTATGAAGTGATTTCTGTTGTTAGTAATAATTTTGTGCGACTTTGTACTTACTTCTGAATGAATCCCTTTGTTTACATTCAATACGTTGAAGAAACACGATATTAAATGTTTGTAAATGATAAAAGTTGATTTTATGTTAAAGAATCGTAGAATCTTTATTGGACATTTTTTGATGAATACTGAAATATTTGTTAAAAATTATAAATTGTTTTATTATAAACGTATCCGATTTCTCTCTCTCTCTCTCTCTCTCTCTCTCTCTCTCTCTCTCTCTCTCTCTCTCTCGCACGCACGCACGTAGAATTATTTGATACATCATACTTTGGTCAAGGTCAATCATACCTTGGTTTATATTACTTGTTATTGATCATAAATTTTCCTTATATCATATTTCTATATAATTGTTAATTACTTATTTCAATTTCTTGAATTATATAATTATATAATATATAATTCAAGATTTTTTTACATTATTTCAATTACAATTTTTTTTAAATTTGATTGAAACATTGTAATCAAATTATATAATTCAACTTAAAGAAAGTAATATTATAACGGACCCTTTTACAAGTCTTATCATCTAATAAATGTCGTCTCAGTAATCTATGAATCTCACAAATGGAGCTGGTTTTATTATTATTGTACATTTCCGTATCGAATATACGAAGGCGTCACCGACCAGTCGTGCATCTATTTTTATTCATATGCGACTCGTCTGCACACATATCAATAAATAGAGATCAAAATAAAATGAATCTATAAATATCTTAATAAACATATCAGTTCCTTTGTATTTTACAATTGCAATTTGAACTATATAACTTGAACTATATAAATTTTTTTATAATGATATAATTTAAAGTTATAGAAATGTTAATTATAAAGTTATAGAAATTTAAATTATAAAATTTAAATAAATTTTTTATTCCAAATACAAGATATCTATTACCTTATCTCTTGAAAGTCTGATTGCATTTCTTTTAAGCAGAATAATTAATTGTTTCCAAAAATTAGTAGCATAATCAGGAGATCCTTTATGTCGAGTATGAACGTGCTGTATCTCTACCGGAGATCGTTGTCGAAGTGCTTGAAATGAAGCCGTCACGTTCAAAGCAATCACTTCCTCCTGATGATTGACATTGGTTACATTGCTGGTTGACCTCCATGCATTATTTTTCCCATTCTCGATAGCATTTATCATTTCTGGTACATATTTGCCATAATCTCCATTACAAATTTCCATTACTACAAAAATATATATTTTTTTAAACATATTTACTACAAAAATATATTTTTTTAAACATATTTGAATTTAATTATTATTAATTTTTTACATTAATTTAAAAAAAACGCTAATGAATATTTTATAATAACTTTCTTATAATTCAAAAATTTTTGTATACATATATATATATATATATATATATATATATATATGACTATATAGAATATTTGTTTTCAATATATATATCATATCGTAGAAATAATTCACATTTCTTTCTTTTGTAACGTTTTCTTTTCTTTTTAAAAGACAATATTATCTTTACTTTATTTGTACATATCATTATAGACAATATATCAATATGATGAAGGAAATGACACAATGTTTAAGTATAATCAGTTTTCCATTTACTTACGATAATCAGCCGGATTATAATGAGTTGGACATTGCAAACCGAGGCTGCTCAAATAAGGCACTAAATTCTGCGTGCTACCACTATAAACACAATTTCCGTCTGCCACCACATAAAGATGATCGATCATGTTTAAAAGCGAAGCACTAGGCTGATGAATAGAGCAAATCACTGTTTGTCCTGCCTTTGCTAACTGTTTTAATAATGTTATGCAATATTTTGAGGTAACACTATCGAGTCCGCTATAATAAATATTGATTTATATAATCGCTATTTTTAATATTTTTTTTTAAATAATTCTAAAATTTAATATTAAAATTTAATATTAATTAGATGGATGTACTTATATATATACCTAGTAGGTTCATCGAGAAATAGAATTGGTGGACTATTGATTAATTCTAAGGCAATAGCTAATCTTTTTCTTTCTCCGCCGCTGAGTTGTCCTGTTCGTGTATGACGACATGTATCGAGACTCATTGTAACCAAAATCTGATCGATCTGAAAATATGTTTATTTTAAAAAAACTATCAATTAACAAAAGATAGATAAATATATCTGATATAAAATTTAATTCATTTGACTTTTTCAAATATAAAGTTTTATTAAGTAAAACGAAAATCATTCAACTTTTTTTTTACTTTTAACTTTTACATTTAATTTTTTTTTAAGTGTAAGGTTTTTTTAAATTTCAATTTTATTTGAATTCATAGAAGTTAAATATAAATCATATCTAAAGAAAAAATCAATAAATTTTTGTTTTTTAAAAGTTTAAATAAAGAAAAATTCTTTAAAAAAATTTAATCTTAAAAAACAAAATAACAAAATTTCTTAATAGTAAAAAGTATTTTGATTTTGAATGCCCACTCAATTACAAAAAAGCTATAAACAATAGTTATTTCATTAAATAATTTTTCAATTATTTTCGATATTGTGAAACTATAACTAAATATAGTTCTTTAATTATATTTTTTACTATAATATATAAATAAATAAATAATAAATAATTATGAAGATAATTTAATTATTGATGAATGAAGATACCTTTTGTTTTTTTTGCTGGTGACTTGTAGTAAGTTTTAGCTCTGCGGCAACGTTCATTGCTTCTTGCACGGTCAACAGTGGCTGTAAATTGTCATTTTGCATTATATATGCAGACAATCTTCGAAATTCATTGAGATTCCTAGTTTTTGAATTGACCATTATATTCCCAGTTACGCCAGCCGTTCTGTAAATAAATCCAAAATCATTCATTTTAAGTTTGATAATTTCTTACGCAGTTTTTATCATTTGTTTAATTTTTTCCTTCTTTTTTCTTATGATAAAAAATTAATTCAAAATAATATAATTATGGAATAATTATGGCCAATAATTTATTTTATGTGGTCCAGTAAAGCGCAACGTTAATATAAAATGGCAATTTAATAACACTAGTTAATTAATCTATTTAAAATATCAGATAGATTGTGAATATATATATTACACAAATATCTGACATATGAATTATGTGAAACGATATATATTTTTAATTAAAAACAACGAAAATATAAATTGTAAAATCTAATTAATTCTATAATTTCTACAATTAAATTTTTGATTATTTTTTATCAAAATGATGTTTAAGATGATTTTTTTATTTATAAAAAATAATAATATATTGCTATTATATTATAGAATTATAGAATATTATTTTATTATTATTTTAATTTATTATTTTATTATTGAAATTATATTATTGAAAATAATAAATTATATTATTGAAATTACATAAATAATGACATAAATAAATAGCAAAGAGATAAATACGTTATTAAATAATGTATTCGATCTATTATGATTTAAGAATGATATCATTTGAATTTTCTATTAAGTATTATGGTTTGAACAAATGATATAATAATATAATATAAAAAATAATATATATTTTTAATAAAAATATATAAAAAATATATAAACAAAAATAATATAAAAATATAAAAATAATAAATATAAAAATAATTATCATTTCTTTTATATAATATAAATTCCATTTTTTATAAGTTTTTATGGTAATAGAAAGAAAAAAATATATAAACAACATTTCTTGTTCATAGAACTGAAATATATTGCTAACTGCAATATTTATCATTCTTTTACGAAGTAAATGACTTCTTTGGTAAGTTTATCGCTGATAAATGTATTACTACTAATGAACATTGCAATTGAACTTCGATACATTGAACGGAAATATAGATCGTGTTTGATCGAATAATGAAACAATATAATGTGGCTGATTAAATTTCCAACATTATTATATTAACACATTTTCATACAATTTAGTATTTCAAATTATTTTTTATTATATTAATAAATGTGAATAATTGACGTATATAAAAATAAATAAAAATAATTAATAATTATAAATAAATTAAAAAAAAAAACTTTTTGAAAATATTGAAATATTATGTATGTGTGAATTTAATATTTTTAATTTTATAATAAAAAAAATATATTTTTTATATTATATATAAACATTCAAATAATTTTTTCATTTTGATGTAAAGTCATAACAGTTAATATAAAATTATATATGCAATTATTTACTTTATAAAATAACATAATTAAAAAACATAGTTATAAATCAATGATTTAATTTAATATTTCGAGATCTTCTGAAAATAGAATGTTTCTACAGAGTATACGAGTATTCAAGTTTTACAATTGGCAATTATTTCACGTTACTAAAACTAGTGCAATGTGATAATGACGCATAATATAATAATTGTGCCAACGTAACATTATACCAAATGTTCATAACGTACAGTCTAATGTCAATGATATCGATGCTAGTAAAAAAATATGCAGCAAAATTATTTAAAGTAGATTTATTATATAATTAATATTCTAAAATATATTAACAACCAACATTTTAAATTCATTTAATTACATAAAAATTTGTTCATATATAATCATGTGTAAAGATAACATCAAAATTATCTTTAATATAAAAAATTTCAGATAAATAATAGTATTACAGAGTAACACCAGAGGACACTACATATTAAATTTTCTAAATAATTTTATGAATTAATTAAAATATATATATATATATATAATATATGTATATAAAAAATAAAGAATACCGTGATACTTTATTAAAGAATAAATTTAATAATAAAATATAGATATATATACGATTCTCTAGTGATATTATGTTGATGAAGATTATAAAGTATCAAATTAACTTATCAAAAATTTTTCTATAAATATTAATGCTAGAACTAAATTTTTTTTATTTTAATTTTAAATTAAACAAATTATTTACAGTTATTTACATTATTTATTTTATTTAAATTATTTAAATTATTATATATAAAATATTTTTATTAAAAATAAATTTTAAAAAATAAAAGAAAATAATTATAAGTAAAAAAAATTGCAAGAAATCTACTAACGTAAAACCTGTCAAAACATCCATCAATGTGGATTTTCCAGCACCAGATAATCCCATAATCGCTGTGAGTTCGCCGGCTCTGAATTCGCCACTCACATTTTTTAATAATTCAGTCTTTCCTGAAACAAACATTAATGTAAATTTTTTCTAAAAAAATATAAATTGTTAAGTGATTAAAAATAACACAATATCATTGAAAATAATAAATATATGAATAATAAATAAGTAATAAATAATTTAAATAATAACATATTGATATGAATAATACATTAATAAAAATCTATAAAATATTATTTATCAACTAATACACATACATTGAATAATTATTTTTTCAAATCTAATTTTTTTAATAATCAATTTCAATTTTTATTAAATATATGAATGGCTACATAAAGAAAGAATAGATAAAAATTAATTTTATTTTTTTGTTTTATTATATAACTTACATTATAAATAAATAAAATATTTTAACAAGAATAAGAAGAAAAAAAAGAAAAAAAAATTTTATTTATAATCTGCTATAACATTTTTTACGACTACTATACATATATTTCATACTTTCACTTTATAATATATATATATATGCATGCGCGCGCATTTCTTTCATGTTGTTTCAAAAATATATATTTGTGAATCAATGATACAAAAAGTTAAGATCTATTCAATACAAATTAATTTGCATATCAATAAATATATAATTTGCATATCAAAAAATAAATTGCTTATTTATGTAAATTATTAATTATTAATAATAAACAAATGATAATTTCTACTTTTTAATAGAAAAAACTTCGTTCTTCTTTTTTTTTATATCATATAAAATCTGTACAATATTATATTTTTTAATATTTACAAATATGAACACTAATCGTTTTCATTAGAAAGTAAGTAAAATCGACGGAATGGTTTGAAATAAAAAAGAAGGTATAACGGCGAGTATATTATAAGAGTAATAGTAATATATATAATTTTCTAATAATATTAATAAATTATTTTTTTAATAAAATGATATATTAATATAAGCTTTATTGTATTAAAAAACTATAACGAGAAAAATGAAAGATGCTCTTTATATCATTAACCGTAATGTAACGAAGATCTTATTGAATTTGTCACAGACGAGTTGGCTCTTTCTCTTCTTGTTCTTTTTGAAGACACCATCAATGATATTTATTATTCTATCATCTTTTGTGTCGTTTCTGTTTATTAACTATTTCAGGGTTAATAAACTCATAAGAACGATTGGACGGCACACATGTCGCTCACGTACACATAACATGTAGGAGAGGGTTCCGAGTGTGCTTACAATCTATATTTGTACGCTCTGAAATGAATTCTTAAGCATTCAAAGGGAAGAAAAAACTTTTATTATATTATTACTTCAACAATTAATTTATAACAATACATTCATTATAAAATATGTTTAAAATATTATTTATATTATTCTATTTATAAAATATATAATTATTATTTATAAAATATATTATTATTATTTCTTTTTTTATTTTAAAAGTATTATAAATTATATCTATTTATTAAAATTATTTATCATGAAAAGAGCAAATATAAGAAATTAAATTAAATAATATAATAAATTTTATAATTTGACATTATTATCATTTGCTTTTAATTTTTTTTCGTATTCTTCATTATAAGCATTTATTATTCAAATTGATTGTAATTTTTGTATATTATTATAATTGCATTATGTAAATAAAGTAAATTAATGTTTCGCCTTACATGTATCAGATTATAGATTATTAGATTTATCATAACTATTTGTTTTTTAAATTTTTTGTTTGTTAGTTAGATTAGAGATTGAAATAAAAGATTACTGAATGGAAATTGAATTGAAATTTATAATTAAAAGTTAAAAATTATTTTTATTTTAAAAAACTAATTATAAAATTTAAAAATACTTTTGCAGAACTTTTAAACAAACTTTTTAAAGAACAACATTAATATCTCATTATAATTTGAATAATATTCATTATAACACTTCTTATGTGTATTTGTAACATTGATAACAATACACATACAATACAATATATATGTACAAATCACGTGTAATAACACGCTTTACGACTATAGAAATTTCCATAATTATCAACAACTCGAACGAATTGTACAAAATTTAATACAATTCATTCATGTTAACTAAAAGCGGTTATTTTTTTTTAGATTAATGGATACTAAAATTAACTAATTTTAAAAAACTATTATTCCAATACTAAATTAATTATACTTATAAATTCCGTTAAATTATAAAAATTTTATATTATAAATAGACATAATATTGATTTTGTTATGACATACATATATGCAATTAAATTTTAGTATTTTTTATTATTAAATAATTGAAATTATACTTTGGATTAAATAAATGATGAAATACTATGTTATATATCATATGACAAGAATTTTTATAAATAAGACACTAATTTCTATTTATATTTAATCTTTTTCTTTTTCAATATTGAAAATTTTTTATGAAATTTACTATAAATTTATTATACGAAAAAAAATTATTTAATTTGATTTTATTTAATTTTTAATAAAAAAAACTTACTTCTAGAAAGAATCCATGGTCTCGCACTATATGTAATATCCTCAAAGACTAGAAATATTGAGTTATGGATATCCATTAAGTCTTCTAATTTCTTTGTACTGGTCGGTGCAGTATCGGATCTAGATACAACTTGCCTTAGTTGTTGTTGCATCTCGATGAGTACTTTCGTGCCCATTTTCTTCGTCTACGTCTTTCTTGGATACTCACATTCGACGACTTTTCACTATGATGCTTTCTTTTCCTTTCTTAATGGCCGACGCAATTTATCAACACTAAGCACAATAAAACACATATGAGAACACAATAAACAATTCACAAAAAAAAATGAGACATTATACATTGATATAAAGTCTGGAAAAATTGATTGCATTTCGTAATAGTCACAACATCCGTGAATATTCATGAAACTTTATACACATAAAGCAACAAATCATTTCATATTTAATCGACAAAATATTACATTCTAATTGCACTTTTATTGATACTAAATATCATTATAGATGACTATTGGTATATTAAACGTATATAGCTTAAAAAGCAACAAATAATTAAAAAGTTGTTGGTAACACTTATTGGTATTCTCAATAATTTGAATTGCAAATAACGAAATATATAATATGAATCAGTAATAAAACAATTATTCAATACCATATTTTGATAAAAAAACAATTAAAGAAAAAGTTAAAGAAAAATGTAAAATGTATAAAAAATTTTAAATAAATACTTTTAAAGATTTAAGGTACATTTTTTATAATGTTACAATTAAATTTATTTGTACTTATACATAATTTATGAAAGTTGAGAAACACAATTATATTATAGTTTTCACATGCCAAAATTTGAAATATTAAGCTTCTTAATACATCCATATCGCTACACTCATTTTATTATCAGCTGCTGATGTATTATTAACGCGTGTCTCTGAGATCAGAGTATATACAAAATAAATCAGTTTTTTTTGTAGATATATACTGGAAATTTAATACTAATTTTTTGGAATATGATGATATTTAATACTTTTTAATAAAAAAATTCTTGCAACAGAAATTTTTTTCATAAAGTAAAACAATCAATAAATTACTTTAATAATATGTTAAAAAGTACATATCAATAAAATTATTACTAATTATATACCACGCACTTAATTGTTAAAAAAATAGATAATTAATCCTTGATAGAAACACTTCATTTAATTTTATATTTTATGTCACAATTCTTATACTGATAGATATAACACGTCATGAAATGTATACAAAGTTTACAATGAGAGGATAACACCATAAAAGTAAAGACGGAGGTCGTCAGCAGACACTCCTTGATCACATACAGAGGCGCGTTGCTGTACTGCTGTATTTCTGTGGTGAAACAAAGCTTCATACTTCTCCCTCCCACGCGGTTATTAAACCGCGTACGTTACATGTAGCAAAGTTTAGTTGATAAAATTTGTCTTGTTTCGTACATTTATTGGTAATATAGATTCCCTCTTTACCGATTCGAATGTATTACAATTATTTCATTTGATAAAATATAAATTAAATATAATTAAAAAATAAATATAATTTTTAAAATAATGTAAAAAAAAATAAAACTACTTCTTATCAAATTCACGAATAATTTATAATTAATTTATAATTTTGTGCATTTATATAAAATTTATATGATTCATTGTTAATTATTTTATCTTTTAGAATTATTTAATTTTTTTCTATATTTTTTAGAATTATATAAAAAATCATATTTATTTTTTAGATAAAAGATTAAATCTAACTTTTAAAATAAAAATTATTGATAACAAATCGAATTTTTTTAAACTCATATCATGGAATACAAAATTTAGAGATTGAAGATTGACATCTCGTTATTGGTACTGTTCTAAAAGATTATTCATATTTACAAAGAAAATAATTTCTTTATTAATAGAAGATTATAATCTTAAATATTTAACTTTTATCTTAAAATTAAGTTATTTATACATGAAAATGATTAATGTAATAATTTATATACAATAATTAAGAACTGAACTTAAACTTTTAAAAAAAACATGATTATAAAGTAAACAATTTACATAAATAAAATTATCTTTGGTCATTTTAATGTGTATTCTGAATCACTATATATATATATATATATATATATATATATTTATATGTATATTATCTCTATAATATCGACTAACGTTATCTTGCAGTTATCAAAAAAGAAAATTACTTAGTCTATAAGACAAAAAAAACATCACTTAGTCTTTGAGACAAAAAAAAACTTGTTATTGCAAATTAAAAATTTATAATTGAACGTAGATATATTTTTTATATTATTATTAAAATAATGAGCAAAACAATCCAAACTTCAAAATTTTTAAAATCAATTAATGAAAATAAACACTTTTTTGTATATAATATGAAATATGTTCTGTTCAAGAACAATTTATGCTTCTATCGAACAGTTGTTTATCAAATGATATCAGTTTATAAAATATCTACCTGTTTAAAAATCAATTTGTGATAAATAACAAGTGTATAATATAAATTGCAGAAAATATAATGCAACAAATTTGTTGTTTTATTATAAATATTTATATCTATAAATTTTTTAAATATATTTACCTTTTTAAATTACACATTATCTTGCACTATTAAAGTGTATTACATTTTTTTTTAATTTAATTGCACCAAATAAATTATACTAAGATTTTAAATGAAAAACTTTTTTGAAAAAAGCAAACATACTATTAAAAAAACACCATAAATTACTAGCGATTGAGGTATTGCATACCTCAAATGTTAAACTATAAGTGAAACTTCAATATCACTCTTAGCACGTGTCCTTATTTCGATATAGTGTTGAAAGTTCACTTGTGTCTACGCATGTATCTATGTATGTATATTACATCAGTTGTTATTAAATTGCAAATCTAATAAATATTGTGTTTACTTATAAACTTGTGACATTCAAGTTTCAGTATATCAAAAAATTATGCAACATATAATATGTTATCTTCATTTCATTATAAATTATTATAATTTTTATTTTTTATTCGTAGAAAATAAATTATGACTTTATTTATCATATAAAATAGTTAAAACCATTAATGTGTTGATAAATTGAAAATATATTGTCAAAAGATAATAATGTAAAATATATCAATAAATACAATGAATTTAGAATAAATATCAAAAATAAATTTTATAATTATGCTTGTATTCTTTTTTTTATACAAAAGATAATTTTTATACTAAAGATAATTTAAAATAAAGTGTTTGATGATAGCAAACTTATAAAAGTTTATTTAAATTTTAAGTATATTATATAATACAATATTTATTGATAATTAAATGAATAGAATTAAAAATTTATAACTATAATTTATAACAATAATTTTATATAATTATATAATTTATAACAATCATTAACATATTACAATATTACTATTATATTTTAATATAATATAACGTATTTTTATTTTTAATAAATTATTTGTATTTTTAATAAATAATATATAATTAATTATAAATTATATATAATAATTATAATTATAAATAAATTATATTTTTTGAATATAATTTTTTGTTTATATATATTAAATATTATTATTGATATTTATTTTATCTTTACTTTTTTATCATTTGAGTATATTAGTAGTTATATATAAATGACAAAAGATGGAGTTCTATACACTGTATATAAAATAATTAATATATATTTAATTAGAAATTGCATTTTCATTAATTAGCATTAGAAAAAAAATCTAATTATATAGATACTACAATATATAATATGTATTTAAGTTATTATATTATTAAAATATATGTATAAAATATAATTAATATTATAAATATATATAAAATTAATTATTTTATATGTGCAATAAAATTTTATATACATTACAACTTATTTTTTTCTATTTATATCATTATTAATATCATAAAAAAGAAATTTTCTTTGATAATCATAATATTAATAAATTGATTTTTAATATTTTATATTCTGTAATTATATACAGAGTTAGAAACATAAATATTAAAAGCAAATATTTCATAATAAATACATATAATATAAAATTTCTATAATAACATTGACAAAAATTTACGTACGTGACAAAATGCAAAAATTTAAATTTACCGCTTTCTATTCACACGTTGATGTTCTAGCGTTCTAAACTGAACGCCATCTTTATTGGTTTTATGAGACGCGCGGGGTATAGCGGTAGATGTGTCAAATCGCAAGATCCATCACAATATCTGGATGAACATGGTGTTTATACAGAAAAGATGATTTTTAACGTCCAATTTCAATGTAAGTAATATATTGTGTTTGACAGTGATGTGAAAAATCGTACAATTTTAAACACGTTGATTTGTATCGGTCAATATATCCACCACCACGAGATTTCGTTAACAGCTATCATTTCTACGGTGGAAACCCTCTTTAAAAATCAAATACATGATGCAAATCATTAATATTAATAATAATTCTATTTCCTTACGGCATGTCATTTTAGTTTTTGAAACCTATCTCAGAAGCGTAAGAAAGTTTATTTTAAGAAGTATTCCTTGACAATAGATACCATCCATTTTGTTTATGCACCTCCGGCGCGTCTCGACTCAAAAACATTGCACCTCGTTTTCAACTTCTCGTTTTTGAATGTTGTTATTTATGAAAACAAATTTGAATAGAATTATCTTATATTGTTTTAATTATGGTTAAAAGTATTATATCATATTATTTTGTTCGTTTTTTTATTATATATATATTTTAAATTAATATCGTATGTGTTATGAATCTAGATGTTTGATTTATTGTTTATATGTCACAATTATGGTTTTATTTACCTATATCATAGATATATATTCGTAAATTTGTGAGTAAACTTTTTTAAATAGAATTAATTTTCCAAATTTTTCTAAATTTTTATGGAATGTGTTTTAATATTTAATTTATATTTAATCTTAATATTTTGAAGTGTAAATGATTATATTTCAAGTGAATTAACTATCTCTTATGAAGTTCAATTCTTTTTTAGGTATGTAAATTGAGAAAAAAATGGTTAGCAACATTTCACGGGGTACCCCGCGTATTCAGGTCTTTAGACCCACATATGAAGAATTTAAGGATTTTACCAAGTATGTAGAATATATGGAAAGCAAAGGAGCTCATAAAGCTGGATTAGCAAAAGTAATTCCACCACCTGAATGGATTCCAAGAAAAAAAGGTTATGATTTAGATGATTTAGATCTTACAATCCCTGCACCAATTTGTCAGGTTGTAACTGGTAAACAAGGTCTTTATCAACAAATTAATATACAAAAAAAATCTATGACTGTTAAAGAATATAGCAAATTAGCTAATTCTGAAAGATATAATACTCCTCGTCACTTTGATTATGAAGACTTAGAAAGAAAATATTGGAAAAATATAACATATGTAGCACCAATATATGGAGCAGATGTATCTGGCTCATTGACTGATCCAGATGTAAAAGAATGGAATATCAATCATTTGGGGACAATACTTGATTATGTGAATAAAGATTATGGTATATCTATTGATGGTGTTAATACAGCTTATTTGTATTTTGGAATGTGGAAAACTACATTTGCATGGCATACAGAAGATATGGATTTATATTCCATAAATTATTTACATTTTGGAGCTCCAAAAACCTGGTATGCTATACCACCAGAACATGGTCGACGGTTAGAGAGATTAGCAAGTGGTTTTTTTCCATCAAGTTATCAAAGTTGTCAAGCTTTTCTGCGTCATAAAATGTCTCTTATTTCACCTCAAATATTAAAACAATATTCTATTCCATGTAATAAAGTAAGTTTCAATTATTTATAAATTAAAGATTATATAGAAATAAAAATTGTAATTAATATTTTTTTTCTTTTTTAGATAACACAAGAAGCTGGAGAAATTATGATTACTTTTCCTTATGGATATCATGCAGGTTTTAATCATGGATTCAATTGTGCTGAATCCACAAATTTTGCTGCTCCACGATGGGTAGAATATGGGAAAAGAGCTACACAGTGTACCTGCAGTAAAGATATGGTTAAAATATCTATGGATACATTTGTAAAACGGTTTCAGCCAGAAAGGTAAAAAGTAATTCTTAGAAAAAGCATTTTCAATATATATGGAATACGTGGAATAAATTTAAAACATATTATAGATATGAATTATGGTTACGTGGAGAAGATATTGGTCCTCATCCTGAAGATCCCAAACAAACAGCTGCACCTATGCCTTCTCAAATGGATCTTTTGTGTAGTAATAGTCAATTACCACAAAGTTATTTGAATGCTGCTCCAAAAAATAAACGGCATACTATACATAAAAAGAAAAACATAATGGCCACAAATCCTGATGTTGATATGGAAGAACTTGTAAACCGTCCTGATATTCCACCAGATGTTAAAAAAGTATTACAAGATTTAGAATTGGAAGAAGTAGACGATCAACCAGATGAACAACAATTGGAAGTTTTAGAAGATATATGGTTAAAAGCTGGAGAAATGGGTAAAGATTATATTTTTATTTCAATATATATATATATGTAAAATCAAGTTATCTATAATATATTATAATTAATAATATATTATATTATATATATTATAATTTGTCTATAATTTATATTTATGAAATCTAATGAATGATTTTTATTGTAGATGTGAATGAAGCTTCCGTGTTCGATGACGGTTATAATCGCAAAAAAAGTCGAAAACGTAAGAAAAAAAATACTGATAAATCTAAATCTAAAAAAGATTATAACAAAAGTATTAATGAAAATGTTAAAGTGAAGACTGAAATAAAAATGGAGCCAAGCGATAGTTTTAATTTCCTACCTTCAACATTTTCTGAGCAAAATGCTCAATTAGAAAATAATCTTCAAGGAAGTTCTAATATCATTATATCAAGTAATAATATTATTGAAAATATAAAAGTAGAAGAAAGTTCAGATTTTTCAGAAGCTGCTGATAAACCATTGAAGAAAAAGAAAAAACATTCAAAGTCTGGAGAATCAAAGAAAATGAAATCAAAGAACATAAATAAAACTAAACGAAAACATTTGAACATATCTATTTTCGATACTAATGAGCCTTTGGATGTATCAGATGCTGATGTACAACGGAAATTGATGGCTATGCCAAGTCTTAATTTACACAAGACGCCAACAATTAATAAAGATACAAGTAATCATATAATTTCTTCTGATAATGAAATTAATATGAATTCCATTAAAGAAAAAAATTTAGTAAGTATTGCAAATAATAGTCAAATTGCAAGTTCTATATATAATAATACAAAAGAAATGGAAAAAATTATAGATAATAGTGTGAATGAGCGAGTAAATTTATATGCAAAGAGTACAAAAAAAACCAGTATAACTACAGTAAAACCATCAATTTCTAAGCAAATTTCATTGAAAAATATTTCTTCAGATCAAATAAAACCTATTCATAAAATCGATAAAGTCATAGAATCTGAATGCACTAACGAAGATACAAATATCAATACACAAGAAACAAAATCGAACACTCTTACTAGTTGCAAAAGTGTGGGAACAATTATTACTGAAGGAACTATATTCAATTATACGAAAAAAGATATCATTAAAGCTCCTAGATTGAGCGTTTTAAAATCTGCGTATAATATATCTGCAACTGATGTATCTAATGTATCAAAAGTTGATTCTGTAAAATCCATTGGAGAAGAAAACGATACTCGTATACCATTAAAAAACTTATTAGTTTCACCAAAGACTTGGCCTATTGCCAAACCTCGAGAACCTAAGCTTTCTGGTTCAGGCATTATGTTTCTTAATACAAATTTTCCTAATCCACCGATTTTACAAAAAGAAACATTAAACCAAGAATTAGCAAACGAAACAAAGACTGTGGAATTGTCAAAACCTTTAACTTCATGCGCAATTCAAATACCACGATTAGAAGGTATTTTTGCGAAAAATACAATCTTAGCTCAACCATTAGCACAATCTGTAACATGTGTGAGTGGAATGAAAGCAGATATTAAAAGTCTTGGAAAGAGATCCACTACAGATACATCAAAAATGATGGCAACAAAATTTTGGCAACCTTCTACTAGTAATAATAGCTTATTCTTTTTAAAGGATATGAGAGATGAGCAAGCTCATTCTTCAACAAGTTTAGACGCTCCTGAAACTACTATTTCATCTTCATCATTAAATTTAACGAGCAACAATACATTCTTTTTAACTACAACTTCTAAATGCAGAAATATCTCGTTAAATACTCAATCACCATTAACGATCGATTTTAATAAAAAATATTTACAGACTTCTACTTCGATTCCGAATACAGCAAGTTCGTTTGTAAAAATTATACCAAAATCACAAGATTCATTATTTATGAGAAAAACAATTAATCAGAAAGAAGAAATTTATAATAGGAAACCGTTCAAAAACGGAAGTACTATTGTTAATAAAGTAAAAACTGTATCCACACAAGTGGATGCTCCACTGGAAATCGTTCAACTCAATAAAAATATAAATATTACAAATTCAGATACTAGTATACAATATACTACAAATCATTCCATCACGGATTTACAGGATTCCCAGAAAACAATTACTATTTCACACTTACAACAAGAACAGTTTCCGAACGTAATTACAATTGATAATAAATTACAAAGTCAGAATATACAAAAGAGTTCTGAAACTATGTACCACAGTATATCACCATTAAAACAATTAACAAACTCGAGGCGGAAACCAAAAGAGAAATTAAAAAAGGCTACTACCAGGAAAAAAATATCTATAGAGACGAAAATACTCGGAACAACAAATTTAGAAGAGTCAAATACAATTACATCTGTAGATCAATCACCTTCTGTGTCTCATCGTATTTCGATGGTACCAGGACATATATCCGACATGTTATATCCTAGTGTTCCGAATAATGAGTTATTAAAAGCATTCAATGATTATTGGAGTGCTCAAATTTCTCACTGTGCGATCTGCGCTCCGTTTACCTCGAGTTGTAATGGACATGGTAGATTAATGCCACCAGACTGGAAGTATTGTAAACCTACTGTTTTACCAGAAAGTTCTCCAATATGGGTAAATAATATTTATTTTCATTTAAAATGGTAAATTTTCAGAAGAAATTTTATTGAAACATATTTTTTAGGTATCTGCGAATGTATTCGTTGCAAATTCAAAGGAACAAGTCGTTGAACCAGAAAATGATAAGCTTTTACGTTGTAGAGAGTGTCACGTTACGGTTCATGCCTCCTGTTATGGAATCACCGTATTATCTACAGATTTACGAAATTGGGCTTGTGATAAGTGCAAAGCTGGTAAAACACAAGTAGTACGTATATAAAATTATTTTTTTATTATCATTTTATTTTTTTTTTATTTTTAATAAATATTTTGATTAATTTTTATTATTTTATAATATAGATGTGTTGTTTGTGTCCTATGCGAGGAGGAGCTCTTAAGCGAACTAGCGATAGTAATTGGGCGCATATATTGTGCGCTCTTCTATTACCAGGTGTAACTTTTAAGGATGCCATAAATAAGGATCCTATTAATGTATTAACCATCAAACCAAATAATGTCAAACAACAGTGTTGTTACTGCGGGCAGAAAGATGGGGCGTGTCTTAATTGTAATCAGTGTAATAATCTATTTCATCCATCTTGTGGACTTATTTCTGGTGCTACATTTACAATACCTGTATACAACTCACCAGAACTTCAGGTATTTTAAAAAGGATTTACATAAAATTCAATTATATATTAAATTATATTAAAATTATAATAGAGATTATTATGTAGATAACATGTGATGGACATGGTGATGGAAAAGAAAAGATACCAACGATTCGACAAGGAGAAATTGTATGGGCAAAACATCGTAATACGCGATATTATAAAGCAAAAGTAGATTCTATACATGATACTTTATTTTACATGGTTACATTTAGTGATGATAGTTTTAGCGAAGATTTATATCCATCAGATATTACAGTAAGTATATATATATGGATATTTTATTTTCATTTAAAAAATGTGTAAAAATGTTTTCATTATTCTATATAGAATTATGATCCTGGAAATCCACCGCAACAAGGTGCTGCAGTCATTGTAAAATGGACGGATGGAAACTTATACAATGGTATCTTTGAAGGTACAAATCACCGAATCATGTATACTGTAAGTATTTTATAATAATGTATTAATATTTTTATATTATTGCATTTATATGTAAATTAATTATATAGTTATAGATTAATTTTTAAATTATAACTATATTTTTTAGGTAATTTTCGAGGATGGTTCACAACTCGTATTAAAACGAAACGAGATTTATAGCTTACAAGAAGATATGCCAAAAAGAGTTCGTTCACGTTTGGTGAGTTTAGTAATAAATTAATGTATTTGCGTAAAAAGTTCTTTAGCAGGATTTTGAGGAATAGGATTCTTCTTTACATGATTCACTTTATTTTTTTTTTTAATGCATTTTTATTATTGATTTATTTATTATGAATTTGTGTTGATTTTTTATTATTTTAAATGATTTCATTAAAGTCTGTTGCGACCGAAATGAAGCACCGATATCATTTATATGGGACAGAAGATGAATCGGAGGCGCAAAGAAAGGTGAAACCGTCGAAATATTGTGATTAGAAAAAAATTATATACGGTTCGTTGTAAATAATCGATAGAGACAAATAATATTAAATTACTGTACATAATATATACAAATAATTGTATCTAATAATTTGATTTTTTCTAAACTTGTATGCGTTTTAGAATGGACCAAATGAACAGGTTTTTATTTTTCTTCATTTTTATTTCTTATTTTCTTTCTTTTTTTCTTTCTTTTTATTTCGTTTTTTTTTTTTTGTTTTTTTTTTTTTTTTTTGCTTTTTTAATTTTTTAACTTATCGACTATTTTTATTGGTATTATATCTCTTTGTTTTTAAATATACTATTATTTGTTAAATACGCTCATAATGAATATTAGCAATCTTGATTTAATGGAAAACAAATTTAATATAAATGTTACAATGTCTCGACGAGAAAAAAAAATATTAAAGAAATTACGGTGTTACAGATTATGTCTCTTTTCTGTGGTTATAATTAAACACGTTCGAATTTTTAACTATTTATCACGTAATTAGAATATAATTCAAATTCAAGATTTTCTATCATACAAAATGAATGAAGCGTTGTTTTATTTCTTATATTTACACGCAGTTAGAACAATTTATCAAATTCCACGAATTGTTAAAAACAAAATATTCAACAGATAATAAGGATTAAAAAAGAATAGAAATAAAATTTATGCAATATACTTCTGTATATATTTACAGAATGTGAATAAGATATGAGATGTTTTTAAGTAATGAATCCCACATATGTAATTTAAAAGCATTTTTTACTTTGTTCTATAAATAAGCGTCTAAAATGAACACTTTAGAGATTTACATTGCATATTTCTCAATAAAAATCATGTTAAATCATAATACGTTATCAAAAACGTATAAATAAACCACTTTTAAAAGGGTTCAGTAGTTGTATATTTCATAATTTTTCTTAATTTTCATTTTATGTTCTATAATATTTATATAAATAAAAATTTGTATAAAGATATATAATTATCATAATGAAAAGTTTAGCAAATTATATTAAAATTTTAGTAAAATATATTTCATATGATTTACTATGATCATGCTGTTTCATGTAAAATTTTTACATGATGTTTATAAATATATAATATTATATATATATATTTCACTAAAATCTATAACGTATTTTTATTAATTATTTAAATATTTAATAAAGTGAAAATTAACTATTTTCAAATTTATTTTTAAAATTAATTAAATTTTAATTATGAAATTTCATTGCATTTCTGACAACTATTGATCCCTTTAATGTGGAGAGTTATAAATCCTTTTTCGTTTTTTTTTTTTTTATTTTTGTTTTCTAAGAATAAGAATCGCTGGTAAATTATAGTACTCAATTATGTGTTCATTATAAAATTAATTAAATGATTATTAAATGAAAATTTTTATTATTAAAGAAATATGTGTATTACCATGTATGTATTAGACATCTAAATTTAATTCTTCGTCAATATCAAAACTATAATATTAATATTTTTGCGCTATTTCAACATGGTTACTTATAAAAATATGTTTCTAATTCTATATATCGTTCATTTCTTTTGTTTCGTTGATTTGTATTCGTAATCTAGTATAATATAGTGAACACAACATAGCGTTTATTAAACATAAATATATATATATATATATATACATATATATATATATATATATTTATATGTATATTTAATTTAAAAAAAATTAGTAATTTGAGTTAGTTTATATGATCTCTTGATATTTGTTTCTTACAAATTTTATTTAATCTCGAAAATAAAGATATGTACGTGCGTGCGCGTGAAACGAGCTTTAGTTGTAACTTAATTTTGTGTAATTTATGCGAAAAAAATTATTTTCTTCCCCGGCCACTTTATAATAATTATCCACTGAAATAGATTGGGGAAATTGTATTAGCATTATATCTGTATATGATATTAATGAAAGAAAAAATTAATAATGTATCCGAATGTAGAAACAAATTGGATACAAAATATAATAAAAACTGAAAATATAAAATAGTTATTTTTCTTTTTAAATTACCATTATCAAAAATATAAAATACGAATTCAATTAGATTTTTATTTACTTATTTTTTTTTTAAGTTAATTTTATCTTTAATTAGAAAATCTAATTTAATATATTTAATAATGTAATTTGTAATAATTTGTAACAGCTGTAATTTTAGAATAAATATTTATTAATCAATTTTGTGAATAATTTGGATAAAATTTGTTTATTTTGATTATGAATTTTATTTCATAGTTAAAACAATAATGATTGATGTAATGACTTATCTCTTTATAAACAAAATGATTTGTCTAATTAATATAGTAGAAAATTGAAATGATGCAAAATATAATTATAAAATTATATTAAAGAATATTAAAAATATTTAAAATATATCACATTAAATAATTATATCCATTATATTAAAAATAAAAAAACATGATTTTTTTTTAAATTATTGTCTATTTACTGATCGCATTTATAATAAATATAAAAATATAAATAACTTTTTAATATTAAATGATAATATTTATAACAAAACTTTTTACAATAAAATTTTAATATATTTATTCTAATATCAGTTCCAAATTGATCAGTAATCAAATTGATAATTAATTTATGACTAATTTTTTAAATTGATGACATTACAACTATGTAAAATGATAAATATTATTAGATAATAATCTATAAAAATGTGATAAGAAAATAAGTTTTTCTTTAATTATTGTATATGTACATTACATATATATTTATATAATAATTAAATATACATCAAATATCACGAATATATTAAAGCTTTCGTGATTCATTTCTTATAAAAGTTTCTAATGTATAAAATACATTTGATTAAAAAAAATGTATAATAAGTTAATCAATGCAATAATTACAAAGTAACATGTAATTATAAAAGAACATGTAATAATAAATTTAAATTAGAAATTCTATATATTATTTAATACAATTAAGTTTATATATTGCCATCACAAATTAAAAATATGTGCATAATGTTTCCAACATTAACTTCAACAAAAACCTTTCCATAATTCATAAGTACAAAGATATAAGAATTTAATTTATGCAATAAAGAATTTTATAAATTCTAAATTTTTTTTATTAAGATAAATATAAATAAAAATAAAAATTTTATCAATCCATATCTACGAATTCTAGAGAAATTTCTTTTAGCACCATTGTCACGGTAAGTATATAATTATTAGGCAATAGTGGATCACCAAAATTAGGAATAATCTTTATCTTCTATTAAGTTTACACCAGAGAGCACTAGCAGTTAACAAATGCATTAATACGCCAATACCAAGTATTAAAATGAGATTATTTGCAACACTTGTATCAGCAATTTCCATCTCTTTAAGAAATTGTGCTGGTTTTTTATAATGACAATAGAAATCATCACATTTCAAGTCCATCCGGTCAAAACCATAGACAGTGTGTAAAAGGCTGTGAAAGCTGGCACGAAAGTATGATATATAAAACATCCATCGAAATATTTGCGGCGTATCTATGTAACGAATACAAAATCCGAATACAGAAAATAGTACTGCAATTATGGGTCCTGCAAATACTGCGATCTAGAAAGAAAAAAAAATTAAATTATAATTTTCAAAGTTATATTTTTTTGATAAATATTATAATATATTATTAATATCATAATATAATATATTTTTATTAAATATTAAGTAAAAATATACAAATTATATTCTCTTTTTTCTTTCTAATAATTATCCAATAAAATAATTTTCAATTTATCAACTTGAAAGAATCATTGCAATTAAATGTTTAGGATATATTTACATAATTAATTAATAAAATTATAAATTTTTTTATTTAGATTTTGTAATTTATATGCTTGTCTATTATAAATCTATTATAGATTAATTAAAGAAATAAAATTTTATAATGAATGAACATTTACTAAAACACAAAATATATAATACATTCTCTGAAAAATCGATAATATTTTAATTTATGCATTTTTACATTTGCACAATAACCTACAATAACATACATTATATTGAAAAAATTAATATTTTATTTTTCATAAATTATTTATATAGAACATATGGAATATTTCATATATATTTTATAATTACATATTCTAAAATCATGATAAATGATTTAAAAAATATACGTACATTAACTGGTGTAGTCGCACCAATAAAAAAACCCCATGCTTGAGCCGTTAAACTAGCAGCGATACTGACAACCATAAAAGAAATTATACGAGGAGTTTCTACAGGTTGTCCTGTTAACCAATAACTTACAACCAAATAGGTTGCTGCACAAGATGCCTGGAAAGGTATTTCCACTAGTAGCATACTAATATAATATGGTGCTAACCGATACCACCGATTGAAATGTTCCCTTGTTAATATCCGCATTTCCAGTGGAACTAGAAATATTCAAATTTTTTTAATTATTTATTATATTATATTTTAATTTTTTTATGTATATAAATTATGTATTAAATATAAAATTAAAAGTTAATTTTAAATAAAAAATTTTCCATTAACATTTAAACAGAATTTTTTGCTTGTAATTTTAATTTTACTTGTAATTATACATAAAATAAATTATAAATATATATGTACATATATATTTTTCTCTTTTTAAATTAAGAAAATTATATTAGTATAGTACAAAATATGAAACAAAATAATCTGAATTTTAAAATCGTTATGTTATTAAATATTTGTTTCCATTTTTATATAGTAACATGTAAAATATATAAAACGAAATTTATAACGAATTTTCCTTGAAATATTTTCTGAAAGAAAAAAAGAAAAATTAACTGAAAGCAATAACAACTATTTATGGAAATAATTTAGATAAATTATAAGAATGATGAATTATTAATATCTTTTACAAAAAAAGAAATGTATGATAAAATAAACAGCAATGCTTCAATAAACGAGAAAAATGCATTTGGCTTACGGGAGTGAATGTCTATTAGAGATACTGTTAACTCTTCTTTGTATTATTATTCAGTCTGAAATACAACTACGTACCAAGTTCCTTGACCTACATTTTCTACCATTAATGGTGCGAAATGATAATAATATAAAGGAAGAAATAATATAAAGGAAGATTAAATCGTTGTTTGTTGTAAAGTTGTAAAATTGATATTCTACAACTTTTTTTTTTTGATACGATGCAATTTTTTTATAACTAAAATATTAATAAATAAAATATTGAATAAATTTAAAAACATCAATTTAAAAAAAAAATTAATATAAAAATTTTTTTATATTATAAATATAATTACTGATTATTAAAGAGAATTAAAATTAAATGAAGTATATAAAATAATAAAAAAAAAATATAGAGGAACAATTCTCGAGAAAGTGAATTGTAATTCAGAAGAGAAAGTTTTTAGTTCTTAGTTCGTGTAATATCCATTATATATTCGATGATACCTGTTATATACCAATATATTTTAATATATTATTATGATAGAAAATTCTATATTAAAAACAGTTAATATATTTTATAATATTGTAATACAATATTAAATGAATAAATAATTAAATAAATAAATACTTACAGGCAAGTGTGACAGCCATTTTACCGGTATACACGATAAGTAACAATGATCCGTAGAGATAAACATAATTAGCAAGTACACCGTTGGCTCTATAACCACTTCCCATGTACAGATAACCAAAGATTATTCCAATTAACAAATGACATAATAGACGTACTACTAATAATGTATAATCCCTCTTAAGACAAAGTAATTGTCTTTTGTAAAGTAAATAACACTGAGCAATGAATCCCGCTGATCGAGGTGGTTCTTTCATGTTTTCTATATTGATAAAAAGTCAGTAAAAAGTAATATAATTACATATTAAATATTTTTTATAAAATTAAATGAATTGTAAAGATAGAATGAATTTCAATACTTTTTAATTTTTATATTATAATTAATATAATATTAATAATAGTTATAATAGAAAGTAAGTATAATAGAACTTTAGAAATTTTATAGATACGTACAGTTATATTAAGAGAAATCTAAAAAGATAAATGAATAAGAAAACATTGCAATTACCGTCTAACTGTGGTTTCATCGTATAAATAACGGTCTTGTCATTCTTGCACATCGTATCCATGGCAGCTGCTAATTTATCCACAGTAATATTATAATCACCGATTGCAATTTCTAAAACTGTAATAACAAACATAAAAAAAAGATTGTATTGTAATTTAATTAACATTGTGGAATCTTAAATAAGTTAAGTTATTTGTTCAATATCATTAAAATATTTCTCTCTATACATAATATTATCAAAAGTTATGTTCTTATATGATACTACATATAATTTAGATGACAAAAGAAATATAAAATAATATTCTTTTATAAATGTTTATATGATTGGTAATTGGTAATACAAATCATAAAAGATAAATCTATATGAAATATAAATCGAAAAGTAGAGTGATATTTTTTAATACGAAATTTTATTTTCAAATATTTTCAAATTGATCTTGAAAATTTATTAAATAAATGTAAACTTAATTATGTTATATATTAGTTTTTTATTATATTTACATATATAAACTTTATTAATATAATTATTATTATTATTTGCAAATCAAATTTTTTGTTTTTATTGTTCTATCAATATTGCGATATACATATACATGTAATATCTAAAAAACAAAATAGTCAAGAAACAATTTTTATTTTAAATTATTATGTGTAAAATAAAAAAACAAGATATTTTATTAATTAATCTAGGATTTTCTTTTATATATTATAAAATTTGATTTTATTTACATTTCTTACCATTGATCGAAAATAACTATCATATTGATAAAAAAATCTAAAATGTTTTGTAATTTCCTCTGTTCTTTGAATCACTATTCTATCAAAATATTAACGAATAATATAATAATTAATAATTAATCATAAAAATTACATTGCCAATACATTTAACAGAACAATTATATAAATATATTTTCTTATTGTATATTACGTCAAAGATTGAAAATTTGATTTGAAAATAATAGTAAGTCATGATATTAATAAAATTCATATATGTAAAAAAGCAACAAAAACTAATCTATAAAGCTAAATATATGCAAATATACGAAACTTGAATTATTTAGAAATGAATTTCAATAAGAAAAAAATTTTATTCTATATTTTCAATTTATTTTTTTTTATGTAGATTCATTTTTATTGATTTGCATCATCAATTCGATAACAACTATATAATTATGTTTCTAACAATTTAATAATTATATATTTCTTTTTGCTATATATATAATAATTTTAAAATAATGTATTTAATAATAGTAATATCAATGATTAAAAAAGACTCCTTAAATGTTGTCATTTGATTTGAGTAGTGTATAAATTTCAATTAGTATGAAAATTAAATGAATATAATATCAATCTACATACGAAAGTCTGCAGGATTATGGTAAGGTGGACAATTAATTCCAATCGAGGACATATGAGGTAATAAAGATTTTACTGGGCCTTTATATATACAATATCCATCAGCAACCGCATAAATAGCATCAAACATTTCTAAGAGCAATGCACTTGGTTGATGTATCGTGCATATTACTGTACGCCTTTCTATATTAGCAAGACGTTTTAATAGTGCGATGCACTGACTACATGAGGATGAATCCAAACCTAAAATAAAAAGAAAAATTAAAAAGAATTCAAAAGATTTTTATTATATTAAATCTATAAGAGAATTTTTGTCTCTTTTAATATTGATGCAAAAGATTATAAAAATTCAAAGAAAGAAAAAGTTTAATAATTTGAATATAATATAATTTATATTCTAAATATAACAAAAAGAACAATTCCAGAAAGTATGATTGTAGTTTAATATACAATTATACTGTATAATACAATATAATATACAATTACTGACAATGATGCAGCAAAACACAAATTAGTCATTGTGAACGTTATATGCTATTTATGTATTATCTTTATGTAACTTTGATAATAAGAACATATTAAAGAGAAAAATTTGCTTTATTTCTATCTGTATACTGTATAAAAAAATATTAGCTGAATAAATTTTTCATTTTTATTCATATTTAATATTTCTAATATATTTTACAATTTTTTAACATATACATAATTTTACTATTTTTAATGTTAATAGGAACAGTTAACATATAATAATAATAAAAATTAAAATAAAATGATTGGGATTAAAATAAAATGGAGTTGTGCATGAATTGCTATTGTAAAGCATTTGTATCATATTAACTAGGGGCCTTGACGAAATGTTCAAAGCAATCTATGATATGACTTCTAATAGAATTCAAGTAGTTTCAATTGACTATCAGTATTGTATTTCAAACATATAGTTTTTAATTATTGATTTTTTTTATCTTTCTTTTTTTTCGTAATATAATTTGATATCAAAAATAATAAAATATTATACTTTATTATATTTTAATTTATATATTATATTGATTATTGATAATTTATATTGATTATTGTTAAAAAAACAAATTATGATAAAATATTAATTTTTGATAAACAAAATTTTATTTATAAATGTTTCATTAGCAAATTATTATCAAAAAATAATTATTATGTAATTATCGAAATTGTTATTCAAAAAAATTGATAAAATTAAACTTTGAAATTGATAAAATTTAATATTGAAATAATTACATTAATTAAAATATAATAACAATGTTTTACTAAAAGAAATTATTATTGAAGAGAATATATATACAAGCAAGTAAGATTGTTAAAAATCTTCCAATTTATTTATAATTTCCGAAATAATTTTCAAATAATTTCATTCATATTTATATATTTATATCATTATTTTTTTATCATTTTATTTAATCTTCATTTAATCATACTTTTTCTATTATTTTATAATTATTTTATATTTGTATTTTATATTTGTAATTATTATATTTGTTATATTTGTTATATTTGTTAAAAGTTAAAACTGTTTATCATTTTTAACTTTTTTTTTAAGCAATTGTACCTAATTATTATAATGTCAAAATAAAACAATGAAACAATAAATATTATGAAAATTAAATAGAATAAAAAATATAATAATTAAATAATAATAAGAAAATAAAAGAAAAAAAAAGAAGAAAAAGAAATTTTGATTATATATGTTTACATTAATATATACATAATGTGTAATATAAACATAATACATGTTTACATAATATTTTTAACATTTAAAATCTATTAATAGTTTTTATAAATATTTTTCCATATACTATGTACAAATTTTATAAAAATTTATTCTAATCTATGAAGCATTTTGAGCGTGATGTCGAAAATTTAAATTTAAAATTTGTTAAAATTTGTTTGTTATAATTACCAGTTGTTGGCTCGTCAAGGAATAATACTGAAGGATTACTTAAAAGTTCCAGAGCAATATCCAATCGCTTTTTCTGTCCACCGGACAGTTTTCCACATAGAGTATCATAACAATGACTTAAACCTAACATTTCTAACAATTCTAAAACCTGATAATACAAATAATATTACTCATTATGATATGTATCATATCATATTTAAATATAATAATAATTATTAAATTATTAAATTAAAAATAATTATTAAATAATTATTAAATAATTATTAAGTAAAATTTGTATTCAATTAATTTAGATAATTTTTACAAAAGGCAACAATTGCAAGAGTTTATAATAGAAAAATATATTATTACTAATATCATATTTTGTAGATTTCTTATTATTATATTATTATATATTAATTTTTATATTAAATAATTTTTATATAAATCATTTTATTGTTAAATAAATAAAAATAATAACATTATTTATTATATGAAAATGCGATACGATATTTTATTTATGAAAATAATAATTTTCATAAATATTGATTTTTAAAAATGTTACATATTTATAACAAGTAAATTAATTATAATTATAGTTACAAACTTGAGTGTGCTTATAAGCTGAACTGATACTATAGCCAAGTTTTAAATGTGCAGCTAATGTCATGGCTTCTCCCACAGTAATCCTTATTCTCATCAAGGATTCCTGTTGTATGTAACATGAAGTCCTTTTCCACCTCTCGCTATACGGTACTCTAACTTTTCCATTTATTAGAATCTTACCCTGGACTCCTTTCACTCTGAAATTATTTTATTTTTAGATAAATCAATTGCATTATTAATTTTTAGATTATTACAGAGTATTTCTTTCATTTTAAATTTTGCAATATTATTTTGTAATATTGCTAGGATTAAAAGTTATTTATTAGGATTAAAAAGATTATTTAGAATAGCAGATTAATGATTAATCATCAATAATTATTAATGTCATCAAAATTTTTGTATTATAGAAATATTGATTAAATTGATTAAATGATACTTTGTCTTACTTTATACTTGATATATTATACAAGAATCTTGGCTATAAAATATTAGACTATATTTCAAATTATGTTTTCTTTCATACATATTTTTTTCTTTATATAAAAAAATTTATATAAAAATAATTTTATTTATAATTATATCAAAAAAATTATTTTTTTATATAAAAATATAAATATTTTTATTTGTTTATAATATTTATGGATATTTGAAATTTTTTTCAATTTATTTAAATATCTATATTATATTAATATTCATGAAATATCTCTGAAAAGTCGTTTCTAAAAATAAATAAAAGTTAATATATGAAAATGTCGCTTAATGTATTAAATTATAGCAATTTGAATTTACATTAAATGAAGTAAGATGAAAATAGAATAAGGCAACTTTATTTAGAACTTTAGAAATTTCATTTTTTATCTTTTTTTTTGTTTATCTAAACGCAATCTTAAAATGTTTATAACTTAATAAATAAATCTCAAAGGAAATTTTTATATATTGTCATTTTATAATTATTATTGGTTTATAAAATTAATTGTTTATAAATATTACATTATATTAATATCTTGTAAAATACTTAGTAATAAAAAATAATTTCCATAAATTATTATTATTATTCATTATTATTATTTATATAAATATATATTTTTTAATATTAACTATAAAAAAATGATGACTATAAATACAATTTAAAGTATAAAAAAAAGTATAAGAATAATAAATATTAATGATACTTATAAAATATGTTTAGATCGTTAGAAAAATATCGGTTGAAGCTTATTTTTTAAATTATAAGTAATTTTAGTTTGCATTAGGTAAAATGAGAGATAGAGTAAGGAATAGAATAGGAAATAGAGTAAGAAGATTACTCAGCAATATATGCAGCCATATCGCATTTAATATTTGCTTAAGAATTTTAACTAATCCATTTTAAAATTTTTAATATAACATTCACTTATTATAAATATTTATATATATAAATACATTTTTTATGCGATAAAATATAGATAATTTTAAATATAAAGTTTCAAAACAAAAAAGTTATAATAAAAAAAAAACATAAAAACAAATATATACTATAAATTTAATTTATTATATTTAAATTTTAAAGTTTCTTTATTCTTTATATTAAAATAAAATCGTTCATAACAGCATTTTAATTTAATGAAAAAAATAATTTCATAATATTCATTTATTGTAAGATATGTCTTCTATTGTAAAATAATATTTATATATATTCAATATCGCATCTCCTGGTGTGCATTTTAATTAAATATTGCAGTAATAAAAATGAGTAAAATATGTATGAATGTTAAATTATTAATATTTATAGAATCGATGTGCAATATAAAATACTGACATAATTATGTTATATTCACGTGAAAGCGTATACTAATAATCAATAATCATATTTTTATAATAAATGATTTGGCTTTAAACTCTTCAAATATTTAAGAAATACGCACGTGTAACCAGCTAGAACATTCAATAAAGTAGATTTTCCGGCCCCAGAGGGACCCATTATAGCAATTAATTCACCGGCTCTGAACTCGCCACTGACCCCATGTAGAATATCTTTGGTTTCTGGAATAGAAAAAAGTACATTTTTTAAAATATAAAACGTATATAACATATAATTTTTTTGAACTAAATTTAAAAAAAAATCATCTTTGAATTAAAATAGTTGTATAATAATTTGTTGTAATTTTAAAATCTAATTTCAATTTGTTTAAAATAAAATATAAAATAAAATATAAAATATAAAATATAAAATAAAATATAAAATTTATTATTCAATAAAACAATTTTTTTTATAGCTAAAACATGATGGGATATTGAATATTTGTAAAAAATATGTCAGATTATTTAAAATATATATCAAATTTAGTATTTATAAAATACATTTTATTATATAGATTTATCAATTTAAAATTATAATATTATATAAAAATTTTCTCATGAGTCTCTAGAAAAATTATTAGTATTTATTGAAAAAGAAATCATTGTAGATAAATTTCATGTAATATTATTATTTCAATATCATATCAAATATTCTCTTACTATTTTTACAGATTCAGAATTTTTTCAGTTCTTAATATTATATTCTAATTAAAAATTTTATTCAAAATATAGTTAAATTTATAATATTATATATTATATGTCAATTATTATAAAAATATATATAAAAAAAATTAATAAATTAATATCAAAAGAAAATATTCATTTATATTAAAAATATCCATTTATTCGATCATATAAAATATGCAAAACATATAATATAAAAAATATAAATTTGCATAAAAATCTATAAATGTTGATAGAAATTAGATTTCAATCATTAAAATATTTTTCAAATGTTTAGAATTTTTTTTGATTTACATAATTAGAAGTTATATCAAATGTAATAAAACTGAATGAAGCAATAAAGTACAAAATAGGATCAACTTCAATAGCATTAAGGTTCTAAAACTTTAAGTAGAACAACTTCAATAAAATAACTGAAGATTTAAGCGGATTACTAATATGCATATAGAATATTAATATATTCGTTATCTTTGAATAAAGGGATACTTTTGGTTACCTTTGAATAAAGTGAGTGAAGTGAGTGATAGGGCACCATAACAGTGACGAAGATAAAATTTATCTTCGTTCTATCTTACTCTATATTTGTCTTATTTCGTTAAATTTCAATTCTTTTCTTAATATATCATTTATATATCATTATCTTAATCTATTATCTATAAATAATTATCTTTTCTATCAAAATTTTCAATTCTATTTTGTGATGAAGTATTGAATTTAAAAAAAATTGAAAAAGAAAGAAGAGGATATGAAAGAAAAAAAATATAAAAATATAATAAATATATAAAAAAATTTATTTGGATATTCTAAATCATAAAAATTGTCATCATCATTCATTAATTAAAATATTTTTAATTACTATTCATATTAATTATTTATTTACTCTTTTATTTATTTTTTATTCAAAATGCTACTTTATTATATTAATTATGAAATTTTATTATATAAATTTAATTATATAATTTTATATAATAATATAACCAATATTTTGCTATAAAATAATTTTAATTGTAATTAAATAATGATAATAATTTTCTTTATTATTTCTATTTGATTTCAATAGCATTTCAATAATGATATAAATATAATTGTATTTTTTATTAATATTCTATGTAATAAATAAAGAAATTTATATAAAATTGATAATGAATTTATATAGAATTTAATTATGTAAAAAAAGCAAAATCTAATATAAGAATAATCAAGAAATAAGAATTAGACATTGATCAAATTTGAAATTATTATTCTTCTATTAAAATTATTTTTGATGTACCATCACACATTATCTCATTATCATTATCTCAATCTAAAAAAAGCATATTAATATTTATTAATATATCCATTATGATACATTAATGACATGAAAATTAATATAATATTTTGACAGAGTCGATAAAAAATATTCTTCAAACAAAGAGTTAATTAATTAGTGTTTGCTAATTAATATGTAACTATTTATTGATACTTATAGATTCCTGTGCTTTAAAAGAGCATTTTTTGTTTATCATTATTTATTCGACTTGTTAAACGAACAGTAGTTTTTCAATACTTCGTCCAATAAATGATAAAAAAAAAATAAAAAATGTAAAATAAAAATAGAGATGTTTAATACAACTGACATTGACTTATATTGAATTATATTCACTTACAATTGACACATTATTAATATTAATCAAATATCATTAATAAAAAACCAATATTTATGAAAATATTATATGAAAATATGTTGATACAATTGTCATTGACTGTTATCCAATATATCAAACATCGTATATTTATAAAATATTGATATTTGGGATTTATTTTTGCTTCACTTTATCTAACGCAAGTTTAGTTGTTTATAACTTAATAAATGAATCTTAATCAATATTTTTATATATTAACTTTTGTTTTAGTTTCTAAAATCGTCCCTCTAAATGTACCTTATAAATATATTATCAATTTACATAAGTTATTTAACTCAGGAACAAAAGAATTAAAAATTGTAAAAGATTAATCGAAAATATTAATTTATAATAAAGTTTTTCAATGAAAATTATATTTCTTGTTTTTTGAACTTTAATTTTTATGAAAATATAAATATGTTTTTATTTCATATATATATAATAATCAATTTCGCTCACAATTTATATTAATATCTCTAAATAATATATATATTCAAATTATATTCACATTAATAAGAAAAGGAATAACAAAATTGTTTTTAAGATTATTTTTTTTAAATTTCAAAATAAAATAATAATTTCTATTATATAATTTTTAATATTATATAATATTTAATATTTATGAAATGTAAAATATATATTTATATTTAATTTAATATTTGAAATTAAGACTTATCTATTAACTTATATAATACTATAAAAGACCTTATAAGACTTTAAATAGAATAAATTAGAAATTAATGTCAATAAATTTAATGAAAAAAAGAATAAATTAACAAATGAAAAATTTATACAGAAGTATTCTTATTAATTTTTATTTATATTTAATCTTGAAATTTAAAAATATATAATCTTGATTGAAAAATATATAATCTCTATTTTGTTATTAAATAAACAAATAAGATTGAAGGATTACATTTCTTCAACAAGTTAATTAGAATTATCGGTGGTTTCAAATTATATTATGAAACAAAATAAAATATCGAATTCAGATTTGATATATCTAAATATTAATAAATAAGTCTTTCAACATAATAAATATATCACCATATGCATATATTTATGATATTATAACTAAAATCTTTTTCTTAAAAGAAAAAAATAAATTTTTTATTATTATTTATTTCATATTGACTTCGCATTCATTCATTATGTGATCTTAAATCATCCATCTGAAATTTAATATATTCATGGAACAGAAAGAATCGATTCTAAAAATCAAAATAAATATAAAATTTTTATATAAAAATTGATATTTATTACGCAATTGAAATTTGCATTAAATGGAACAAGACGAAGAGTGCTTTGTTTCGATTATACCATTATCTATTTCCGTTTTGTTTTATTTAATACAAATTTAAATTGCTTATAACTTAATAAATAAACCCAATATTTTTATGTATTATTTTACCTATGTATTTTACCTATAAAACTGAATCAAAAATTGTTTCATAAATATTCTATATCATAATTCTATAATCTATTTCTTCAAAAAAAAATTTACTTTTCTACAAATCAGATTACGAATTGATAAAATGATAAATTGATAAAACATATGTATATCATAATTAATTTCATATAATAATTATTATTAATTTTAAATTAAATTTATTTTGAAGATAAAAAATGATTAAATAATCAACCTAACCTTCTTAATTGAAATATCGGATTATATTAAAATTTAGTATCTATTATATGTTATATTATATATTATATATTATATTATACTATATTATATTATATTATATTATATTGTATATTATATTATATTGTATATTATATTATATTATATTGTATATTATATTATATTATATTGTATATTATATTATATTATATTATATTATATATTATCATTTATTTCTAAATATGCAATAATATGCAAATAAATGATAATATATTTTCTAAGTATTATGAATAACATTCAGCTGTATTCAGGATAATGTCATTCAATTTAGAAATCGATAAATGCATGACGACATTTCTTACATACTTACGCGAATGATAATAGCACACATTTTATATGACAATATCCGATATGCTTTAAACAAAGACTGCAATATCACTTTTTTTTTGTTACTTTTGTTATACAAATACGTTTGCAAATACATTTTAAATATAAATTTTGAATATAAAGTTCTAAGTACAATATTTAATGCAATTATGATTTATGAAAAATATATCAAATGATTAATAATGATATTACGTATAATATATGTAATTTAAAATTATATTTTGTAATATAATATAGTATATTATAGTTTAATATAATTTAATATATTCAGTTTATTATACTATTATGATTAAAATTTTATGCATAATAGGCTAATAATATGATGACGATTAAATTTTACAATAATAGTTATTTGTGTTGAAAAGAATTTTAATGAAACATCGAAAAATATAACATTTACATGCAAATTTGCATAGTTTCAATTTCAAGGTTAGGAATTATTTAAGCGCTAAATTCGATTCGTAAAAATTATTAGATATCATTATCAGCAATTATTATTATCCTCTGAAACTAATAAAATATCTTTGTTAATTTATAAATAATACATAAAAATCATTGTGAAAAGATATGATCAATTAATACTTTATATATTTAACTTTATATATATATATATGTAAATTCTAGATTAAAATGCTATAATTATAATAGTTAATAATTTTATTTTAAGAATACGCTTAGATTATTTCGATAAAAATAAAAGTATAACATACAAGTAGATCAGATAACATATTCAAATGTCAAATATTCGAAATATTTAAACTAATTATTGGCAAAAAAAATTATTCGATTATTCGATAATCATTTTGATCTTATTAGAAAAATCTTTATTAATTAATTAATTAATTATTTTTAATTTTATTAAATTTTATTAATTATTTTTAGAAAGATAAAATAAAAATTATAGAAATCTAAATTTTTGCAATTGGATGTTTTATTATAATATACAGAATACTTATTTAAAAATTATATTTTTAATATGATTTTTAACCTATTATTATTTTTTTCATTTTTTCATTTGTTTTTTCTCTATCTTGGAAATTTTGTAATAAAGATTAATTTATCAATAAAAGCATATTTTTTATTAAACATTTATTATGAAGGATTTGTTTATATAATAAATAAAATCAATAAATAAATCAACATACATAAAGTGCATTTAATATAAAAATTATTATACAAAATGTATATAAAAATTACTATATATGTGCGTATTATATATATATATTATATATATACTATATATACTATGTATTACAAGAATATTTTCCGAAACACATACATATTTATTTTTTCTTTACAATAAAAAAATTGAAATAATATGATATAATATGATTTTATAATAATAAATTATTATTGTAAGAAAATATTTTGTTTTAATTGTAACATTTTTACAAATTAATAGAAATAATATTATTATTTTATATTTAATACATATAAAATGATAAAATTAATTATATCATTTTTAATTAAAAAATAACTTTTGAATTTTTCAAAATCAATAAAATATTTTTTATTAATTCAAAAAAATAATAAAAATAAAATAGTAATTAATAAAATAATATATTATTAATAATATTAAGTATATTGTGTTTCACAAGCAAGAGTGATCGTAGCGATCTCTCAATCATTATTCTTTTTTTTTGATTTATTATATAAAAATCCTTTCTATAACTTTTAATAACGATGAGATCTTTCAAAATACCTAATACGACTTTCTCCGTTTAAAACTTTCTTTGCTATTCTCAGAATTACTTCAAGACCACTTTCTCTTAACATCACGAATGATATTTAATGCTCTAAAAAGAAATGTATGCGTGATCAATTCCAAATTTCAATTGACCAAGCTTTCATCGAATATTATAACCTAAATAATTTATTTCAAAATTTGTATAATGAATAAAATGAAAGCTTTTTCAAAGTTCAATTGCATAATTGAATTAGATATAAGTGAATATATAAATAACAAATTATAAATTACTAATCTTAATTAAAAAATAAATTGTGAAATTATGAAAGAGAAACTTATAACTTATAGTTAATTTATAATGTCATTAATATTATTAGATGATGAGTTAATACACAAAAAAATTCAGATTTTAAAAGATTAAATTTGTTTTTAAAATATAATAATTCCATTAAAAAGCTATAATATTTTATAAATAAATATAGTTCAAAATATAGTAAATTAAAATTTAAATTGTATTTTTTCAGTGTACTTCTTGTTTTTCTTGCTTTATATATACTTATGAATACACTGCGCATATCAAAAAAAAGAAATTGTGAAAAAACTGCCTAAAACACAAGAAACAATTATATTGTCCAACATATTGAAAAAAAGATAAATTTAAAATAATATTTTTTTCATAAAATTTTCTACAAAATAATTAGAATGTATTTTATATATATATAATTTTGTTAAATAAATAAAATAAAAAATAATTATAAAAAAATATAAATCTGAAATATTTGAACATCATTTTACAATCCCATACAAATATTCACAACGGTTGGTTTCAATTTTTGACTTATTTACAAAGTTTGACAAGTGTATGCATCCATTTCTTATCGCATTATACGTATATATCTATATTTTTTAAGTTAATAATTGATAATTATTCAAAAATATTCTATAAAAATAAAATATTATTATCACCATTTTATACCATATTTTTTCTTTATATTATATTTTTATTTTCTTTATATTTTTTTTCCCTTTTTATTATCTTTTATTTTTCCTTTTTATTTTTTTTATTTTTACTCTTGCAAAAAAAATTAAATTTTCATAAAATTTTTTAACTCATTATTTTTATTAAAAAAATCTTTTAAATTTATTAATTTTTTATAGAATAATATCAATCAGCATTCAGTAGTTATTTTGTACGTGAATGCATTTAATATTGAATTATCAATAGTAATGTAAATCTATTTTGATATTCCAAATATATTTTTTTCTTATAATGATTACATATAATATATATATTATATATATATATATATATATATATATATATATAATAATTATGATATTCTTTTCGTAGCATAATTCGATAAAATGTAATGAAATGCGTGATTAACTTCATAATATTCAAGCGAATTCTGATAATCATGCATTTATTTCTATATATTTATTTCTATATATATATATATATATATATATATATATATTCGACAATGATAAACCTTATTTAACTTAATTTCACTTGTATCTGCTTTCTTTTGAGAGAACTTAATCGTCACGATATATATATATTTTATAATGGAATAAATAATGCTCTCACATAAATATGTTAGAAAAATTTTTCTTCTTTTTAGTACAATAACAAAATAATAAATATCATCGTAATGCAATATTTTTAACATTAAGACAAGTTTGCACATTTATGAGAAATAAAATTATAAATTTATATAAATGATATTTTGTAGATAATTAGCATTTATTTAAGATGTTATTAAAGATTATTATTGCTTATATAATATAAATTTACACTATAATATTTATGGAAGAAAATTATAATATATAATTATAAAATAAAATATAAAATATATAAAATAGTCTAAAAGAAAAAATACTAATTTTAAAATATGTATTTGTAACATATATATATACATATAGATTAAGATTTTCTATGAAAAAATCAAAAATATATAAGATTATTCATTTAGAAAATTCGCATATATTTTTAATACATTTTTATAAATTTAGTAAATAATTATAATTTTATAATATTATAAATGGTCTAAATATGTTTCTATTACATGTCATAAATTACTATAAATAAAATATATTAATTGATAATACAAAAAAGCCATATATTTATAAATGAATTATATCAATATAATAATGCAATAATTATTTAATTTGCATTAATTTATAATTATAATTAGATTTAATAAATAAAATCATCTAAATTTTTTTTAATTTTAACTATTCCTTTTAACGCTCTAACATTTCAAATCTAATAATTTTTGATTAGTAACTATTAATTGATTTTTAAAGTATTAAAAATATTTTACTTGAATTATTTTTATAACAACTGTCTTTTTTATATATTCTGTCTTAATTTATATATTTTTTTCTATATAATAAAATGAATGAATTAAATACATAATATGAACTTACTTGATTTCAAGTTTCGAAAGCTCCATTCTTTCACTGTAAAATGAATGTCGCAAAAAGTGACGTCTACCTCAGGCCTTTTTGGAAAGGAGCACTTGTCTTGAATGAAATAACCATCATTTGCAGCAATTGCAACTTCATGTACGTCACCGTGACTGTTGTGATCGATTTGACAACAACTTAAAGACGACTTGGTCGGAGAACATTGTGCAGAAGTGGTCATCGTTCGATAAACTACGATTGGTGTATTTCTTTCCACGAGTGTCGCTGCGTTCGTTTTGAAACACAATTCACATCAGTATTGCATATCTAAAACACAGCACTAAGAATTACGTTCTTCTTTCTTCCTTTTGAATTGGCAGATTCTTTTGTTTTCGAACTAGATAATTAAAATTCGCGCATCATTGGTATACGTCGTTCTGTAATAAAAAAGAAACAAAGATGTAAATATATTAAAACATATGTAATTATTATTTTTTTAAAATAATAAAAATAATATGATACAGTAAATAAATTTACTATTATTTTAAACTATCATTTTTTAAAATAATAAATAAAAATAATACGACACAACAAATAAATATACATATTAATTATTTAAAATGAGATCGTCTTCAATTTCAATAATTTTTTAATATTTTGTTGAAATTGATATTTTGAATTTTTTTCTTTCACCAAAAAAATTGTTATTATTATATTAAATTTTTGCTTATACGTATAAACCCATATATATTATATCTCTGTGTGCCTTAATATACAACTGTTACTTATCTACTATTTTTAGCTCTATTTTATACCTACAACAGAGACATCGACTGGCGTCCAAAAATATATCTATAAATATACCTAAAAGTATACCGATTAAATGAATATTATATAGTGAACTGATTAAAAAATTTTTTTTATGAATTTTAATAAGAGTAAGACATCTTAATTTTAATTTTAATCTACTAAATTTTCAAATATAAAACAATTCTTGAATCGAAATCACTAAAGTTAACAATATAAGTATTATACTTAATATTTATTATTGTAATATCAGTTTCAAACTCGCTATGGATCAGTACTAAATATGGTAATATTATAATATTATATATTTTTTTTGGAGTCGTTATATTATATTTTTATAAACAATTGATCAGTAATCATATATTAATATATATATATATATATATATATATATATATATATATATATATATATTTTCACAGATACATCTAAATATATAATAAATTAAACTCTATGTTATAATAATAATTATTTTTTACAAATATCTTAAAACTATTACCAAGCGATGATTATATGTATATAGAAAAAAATTATTTAAAACTATTTAAAATTAATTTTTATAATATATTTAAAAGTCATCGAAATCAAAAACGATGGCCACCTTCTGAATAATATAAAATATTACTAAATATAATATAATTAATTAAATTAAAAAATTATTTGATGTTATTTTAATATATTAATTCTAATTTATAAATTCAATAATTTTTTATTATTTCTCACATATAAATGTTATTCTAAAATATGGTTTCATAAAATTGATAATATTTTGAAAATAAGGAACTAATATATTATAAAATATAAGATAAAATTCGATTTTAGTTTTTGAGAAAAAATTTTCGATACATTACATTATTATAATTCTTATATACGTCCCAATTTATGCGACAGAATATAGCAATAATGAAAGTGATAACGATATTACATCATTTATGAAATAATAATTCTATCATAGTAATTTCATGCAAATATTATTTCATTATTTTATTTTTGTATTTCGTGAATTCATAGGATTCATTTAAAATCCTACTCAAGTTTTCTAGAGATAATATGAACATATTAGTTCATATTATTTTGGATTAATCCTATAATATGTTTATATAATAATATTATATAATATAATATGTTTATATAAATAATTAATAAATGGTCAATGATATAAGCTGTCATAAATGCACATAAATATATATATATAAACAATTCAATGTATAATATAGAAAATTTTTTGGAATTTTTAAAATTTTTGAAATTATCTGTCTTAAAAAAAAATTATTTAAAATATTCATTTTTATAACATTTTCAAAATTATTAAAATTGATGAGGACATATTCATCTAAAATAAAATTAAATAGACGATATTATAATAAATTACATATTACATATTAAATTATAAACATTGAAAAAGTATTTTCAAAAAACTTAATCATCTATATAAATTTTATGAACATAAAATATTTGTTAATCTTTGATTTAAATTTATAAGATATTTATAAATTTCGAAAGTCAAGTAGTGATCTTGTTTAATATAGCAACGAAAATATCATAGAAGTATCTGTTATTTGTATTGATGCTATAATATTATTCATAGTAAGAAAACCGGCTTAAAATTATAGGAAGATTGGGAAAGAACGTACAAGGTGCATGATATGTCCTTGAAATTGGAATCTGGAATTAGTTATTTTGTAATACGTATTAAAACATGCTAAATCGAACAACATTTTTGATATTTTTTTATTTTTTTCAAAATTATTTATGAAATGATTCTCATCTCTTCCATTTTAGTTTTTAAATTTTAGTAAGAAAATGAATTTTCAAGAAATGAAATAATCATAATAATATGGAAATTATAATAGTATATATATTAATAGTATAATAATAATTATTGTATTTGTCTTCGATTATTTATACTAATCTAATATTAAATTAACTAAATATTTTTATATGTATAATATACTCTTGAAAAAATGTATTCATCTTATAATTGATACATTAATTTAATTAACAAAAACAATTATCAAATAATCAAATCTACATTTTGGCTATAATATAATATTATTTAATATATTATTTATATATTTCAACTCATGAATTGATTCTATTTGAATTGATTTCTATTAAAAAATTCACATCAATACAATACATAACATATATCATCAATTTCTTTAAATATTTTGATTCTCAATTTCTCCTTATTTTTCTTCAGTTATCATTTTCTATAATTATATTGTTATTAACGTAAACGAAAATAAACATTAAAATTTATAATCTTATAAAACTTATAAAACTTAAATTTCGTTTATCTTTAATGTTTATCTCTAAATGTTTATCTCTATGCAGTCATATTTGTGAATAGAAGTTGGTGCAAAAAATTTGATTATTGAAAAATATATGAGAAAATAATAATGATAGAATTCTAAAATGAAAATAACGAATATTCTAGTTATACTATATTATCAAGGAGAAACGAAACCAAAAGATCTATGATGTCTTTTTTTTCTATCGCTATATATATAAATATTGTAATAATAATGCGATTTGTATACATTATTACTTTATGATGAGATGTCATAAATTGATGAAGTACCATTGATTTTAATACACAAAATATATATATATTGGTATCAATGCTAATTCCATCAATCGTTCTTAGTAAGAATTAATCTATTTTTTATGTATCTTTATATTATAACTTGTTTTTGTATAATCTGTTCAGTATTATATAATACATCGTATTGATTTCGTTTTTTGGCAGCATTGCTAACAAAATTACCATTTTGAGAGAAGAAGAGTTAGTATAGTTAATGAATTGACTCATATTAGATAAATTGCAATAAAAATTACGCTACTTAAACACAACGCGATGACACAATGTAACATACATGTAGAATGGAAATATAATGTTATTCTATTATTTTTGAGGCAACGTTGCTTTCTTCTTAATTTGTTTTTTATCTATTAGAACTATTAGAATATCTTTTCAAAAAATAAGAATACCAATTGAATTCTATATTTTAAATTTGTTAATTTTTTTCCATTTTATTATTCCCAAATCAGATTTTAAAAATCTAAAATCCTTCCAATAATTCTAATTAATTTTTAATAATTTTCTAATAATTTTCAATTAATTGCTCTTTTATTGTCAAAATATAGTCTAACTTTACTGTTAAAATATAGTCAAAGATGTTATAAGTCTTTCCGGCAATTCCGATTATAATTACTCTACTGAGCAATGTAGTTAAATTTACTCAATATATAACTAATTAATCATACGAATATTCGGAATTTTTTAAAAGATCTTGGAAATTTCTTGAAGTCAAAATTTAAACAATGAGTTATTAATTTATTTAGTGTCTAGTTATTAATTAATTTATTAATATTAAATTAGTTTTCGCTTTGTACAATATATAAAATGTTTATAAAATGTATTCAATTATTGAATTTAAAATTAAGAATAAAATTGTAATAACAATAAATATTATACAATTGATTAATAGAATACATAATAAAATATGTAAATAAAAGTTTCTTTTAGCAAATAATAATAATTTCTTTACGTCAATCATATTATGTAAGTAAATATTCATCTCAGTGTGATTTTCCCATGGTTAACAAGATTACGAAGATATTCAAACAAATCGAATGAATATGTAAAACATTTGTAATGATATAACATTACACATGAATAATAAGAAAAATCTATATTACCAGCTACTTATCATTTAAAAATAATCGATCTCACTCATCAAACAAACATTTTTTGCTTTTCTTTATAAATTTAAAAGATCTTTATAAATATTCTTTATAAATTTAAAGATATAATATGATCGAATTTATAATTTCGATTTTATTATAATTATGCATTTTGCATTGATCATACATATAATATTAATTACAATTCTTAATATAACATAATTACATAAAAAAAAAAATATGTAAAAATCTTTTATGAAATTTTTTAGGAAAAAACTACATGAATTTATTAAAAATCGTAAATGTCATTATATATACATATAAAAAAATTTTATAAATTATATTTTAAAATTTATTTAACTCAAAATATCTGATTTTAATGAAAGTTTATATATATTCTATTTGTAGAATATATATAATAAATTGATTATTATTTTTTGTTGAGAAAAGAATGAAATCAAGTCTTAAAATTTTATTATTTCATAAAGTTCTAAATATAAGTTTGTTTGAGAATTTTTTTATAATGAAATAATGTAGCATTAAATTGTAATTCATTTTATAATTTAAAATTTTGCTAATGTAAATTTTCTTATAAGATAGTGTTCCAATATTTTCATATATTATTATATAAGCATAATACTGCGCAAATCAATCTCATCACAATAATTACCATAAAAAAAAATTTCTAAAAAAGAACTATATTCATACGAAATATAAACAAAGAAATTCGAAATTAGTAAATAAATTAATTATAATGATTAATAATGATAAATTAATTCAAACAAGACAAATTTAGAGAGAGAGAGATATTTGGATGATTCATTACTTGTAGTTATAGATAAATGTATGGCATGAATAATAATTATTATTAAGTAGCAAACAGATCAATCATACATTAAAGACATTGCTAATTATTGTTATTAATGAAAGATTATTTTATTTTTAAGAAAATAATAATTCAAAATGACAATATTGACAAGGAATAATTTTTTAAATAATATTTGCACAATCAATATCAGTATTGTATATCAGTATTATTTATTTTAATAATAATTATTTATCTGAATAACATATTGCAAATTTGAAAAAATTTTTTCCTTCAATTTTAATTGTTTTCCTTTTCTTTTTAATATGTATTTTAATTGCTATATCGATTACAAGTTCATTAGCAACAATATTAGGATATTAAATTAGATTAATTGTATTTTAATATACATATTTATTTGTTTAAAAAAATTTAATATATTTGATGTATCTTATAATGTTAATATTGCAAAATTTTATTTTGTCCCTATTCTTATATGAATAGATATATCTTATGTTCTGTTTATATACATTTCTATTTATATACATTATAAATTATGTGAATAATTATTAGTTATGGCATAGGTGTGGTATATAGTGATTTAATGATACATTTAATTTTTTATTTATTCCCTTTATTTTAATTTTTATTATAATTCATTAAATATTTATATAATTTTATAATTACAAATAATTTTTAAGAAATGATAATTTTTTTATAGGATAATTTATTAATAATTTTGATGTTTCAATAAAATATAATAAAATAATATTTAGAATAAAATAAAATAATGTTTAAATGTTTAATGCAGTATATGAGCATCAAACTTCTTGAATTATTTCAACTTTTGTTTGTTGTTTTAATAATTATTGTAATATAATGAAATCTCATTTCTATTCATCTAATTTAATTTTTTAACAATTTATATAAAATATTTTTAATATTTTAATATTTGTTTCTTTTTTATACTTTATATTTATCATGATACCATCTTTTTTAATTATTTATTTTTATCCATTATTTATCAATTTTTTAAATTTAAATTTTTAAATTTAATAATTTTTTTATAACATCTTATTTAAGAAATATAATTTAAAAATATAAATATAAATTGCAGTTAAATTATATAAAAATTATAAATATTTAAAAGTGCAAATTTTACTTTTTTTGTGTATTGATACTATATTGATATTATATTTGTTTCATATATATTTGTTCATATATATGCAATTATATTGATTAACAACTGTACATATGAATATTATAATCACATATTTAAAAATCGATGAATGCACAAAATTAGATATATTATTATAATTCTCATGATGATAGATATATTGATTCATTTATAAAATAAATGAATAATGTTATGAATAATTTTTTTTTAATTATAAATTTATTATGTTTATTATTGCATTTTATATGTTTACATATTTATTATATTTATTATATTGTAATTTATCACACATTTATAAAAATTATAAAACAAATGTTTATAAATTATAGTATTTAGTATTTAAAATACACTATTTTGAATTTATAAATAATTAAGAAATATTAATTGTTAAATAGATTATTTGAATTAAAATGTTTGTATTATTTTTAAAAATAATTTATTAAAATATGAATAATTTAACAAAATAGTTTAATGATTTAATGTATATAATATTTAATATAATATACATATATTATAGAATACTAATATATTCATGGACAGACTTTTGGAAGTCTACTCTAAAGGCTAATACAAACACAAAAATTTATAATTTCACTTATAAATAAGTTAATAATTTGATTAATATTTATGTATATCAATTTTTATGTTTATTTTAGTCTCTGGAATCGAAAATATTCCGCGAATATATTAGAAATATATAATTGAATTATATTTTATTTATATTATTATATAATTGATTAAAAAATAAACTATATAAATATACAATTATAATTATTATATATTTTAATTATTATTATATATTAAAATATAAAAAAATACAATAATATATATATAAACATATAAATAAATATATATATAATTTTATTATATAAATTTTGTATACAAAAATATCTAAGATTATTGCTATTAGTTGCAAGTTGTAACTTGAATCTAAAGTGACTTTCCACTCGAACGGACGCGTCAAGGTCTAAAAAGGATTGTATCATTATTGCTTTCATAATTCAATCATTGCAAATTTCTTTATCTCGAAGATGTCGTTGGCATATTTCCACCAATGCTGTTGTATTTTGTTTTACATATTAATTTTATAACTCACTTGAGAGTTGTTTTAGTTTTATTAACCTTACTCCTAATACTCAAATGAATTATAATTAATTACGATTAAATTTACGATAAAAGAAGTATTTTATAAAAAAAAAAATTAATTGAATATTTAAAGATAATCGTTAATAGGATTCATACGCAAAAGATCGAAGCAAATTTGAAATCACCAAAAGATAGAATAAGAAGAAGAACTATCTGATTCTACCTGATAAAGGCTTCTCTTAAAAAAGTTATGCAAATATTTATGATAATGTTTCTGTCGAAGGAATTTGATAATGGAAATTATGAAGAATTAATTCAATTTAATAGGACAAATAAAAGGACGACTTTTTCCTCTTACAAAATATTGTAAAATTTCTTTATTATAAAATCTGAAATCTGTCTTGCTAGTATCGTTTGTTTATAGCTGCTGATTCAACTTGATGCAAAAACTGGAAACAATGCCAATAGGACATTAAAGTAATGTAAGCCATAAAATATGTACTTTTAAACATTTATAACTTTTTCTTATTATTAAAACTTAATAAATATAATGATTTCTTATTAATAAAATTTTTATATTTGAATTATATTTATCAAATAATATAAGATGATGTATAAAAAAATTATAAATTTTACTGAATAATTTTAACAAAAAGAAACAATAGAATTGAATATAAAATCTCGCAATCAATTACGTAAAACTCAATTCCTTTGAAATTCTTATTTTCATATTTATATTCATTTAATTTATGAAAATACTGAGGAATTATGGAATTATGAGATATTTTTGATAGAAATTAAAGTTAAAAGATATAAAAAAAAAATTAAATATAAATATTTATATTCATATATAAATATTTACAAAATATCTTCAAATATCCATAAAAATATTTAAAAACAAATTATTTTGCTGCAGTATAAATTAGAAAATTCCAAAAATTATTATTATTATATGTATAAAAATATACTAAAAAAATAAACAATACAAAACAAATTAATTCGATACAGAATAAAATAAAAAAATAAAATATAAAGTACAGAATAGAAAATAAAAACAAAATAACAGTAAAACAATTTATCACTATTTGTCAATAATTCATTAGAAAATAATTTTGATAGTATCATAATTATAATATATGTAATTTATGTATGTACTGTGAAGAGATTATTCATGGATGGAAATATAAATACATGGAAATATAATGATCTTGAACTACATATGTATTATACTGATTCATATATATATATAAGTACTCTTATCCATGTTTATTTATCTGCAATATTTTATCGCATGGTCATATTTAGGTCATTTTGTCAGAACAAATTTTTTTCATATCAAATTTATCATTTTCTATACATAATTTTATTTTAATATCGTTATTTTAAACAATTGTCATGTTCATAAAAAAGAAATAAATGTGAATTATATATATATATATATATATTATCGTGTTTTCAATTCAAGAATTGTTTTATATTTTGTTTCCACTGATTCTAAGCTCTTTATAGATAAATACTTATTAAATAATGATATACATTTTAAGTTTCAATCGCTGTGATATATAAACAATATATATAAACAATTTATATAAATAATTGATAATAATATGTATATCATTACAGCTAATATAAATGTATATAAAGGCGAAATTCAATTGCATAATACATTTTATTATTCATTTTATTATTTCATGACTGATTTATATAAAATTTAATATATCTCCGATATATCGCATAATGACAAATATTTAATTTTTGTAATTTCTTATACAACAATGTTCATGTTATTATTATACTTGATCCAACAATTGTTCGATTCTTTCAATTTTCGAAATTGTTCTATTTAAAGAATCGTTTTAATTAAAGTTTGAAACAATTCAATAATATAATTGTTTTTAAAAATAGAAAAGTCTTTGAAATCACGTAGAAGAGATCGATTTCAATATAATTTCGTTAAGAAAATATTAATACTAATACCTTATATATAAAGTATTTCATCCATGAAACGATATTTGCGCAAAATAATGTTGCAATCATCTTAGCAATTTCCCTTCAAAAATTACAACACATCTGTTATTACAATCCTTACAATAATCATCATTTTAACATCATCGTTATTATGAATATTATATCAAATGTATATATTATAAATTTTCATATTAAGATATCAAATAAATTTGAATCAAATTCACAATATAGAAATATAAAATTTATTAAATAAAAGGATGAAATATAAAAAAAAGATTACTTTCACTTTATTTCTGAGGAAGAAAGCAAATCCTATTTCTTTTACATACATACATTTTTAGAAAGTTTCACAATGGTAGCAAACAAACATGTAAGAGAAACCTGCACAAAATTTAACTTAATTTTGAAGGTTTATAATTTTGTAATTAGTAGAGCAAATTGTGTAAGCCAGATTTATTAAATTCAAAACTTTCATAATAAAAAAAAATTAAAAGAAAAAATTAAAAAATTCTATTTTAGTATTAAAAATAACAATAGAATTTTTACTTTTTTCGATTTTAGGTAAAATTATATATATTAATTAATAATAATATCAAAAATAATTCTCCTGTTTCCAATACTTTATATATCCATCTGTTATACTTAATTAATTATTAATTAAATTCAATATGATTAATGATTAATTATTAGTTCTAGTATTAGAGTATTTATCAAGAAAAAGAGATATTATATACTATTATATGCAATAAATTACTAATATTAAAGTTAATGTTTAGAGTTTATTTGCAAGATTTTTACATCTTTAAAACAAATCGAGATAAAACATATATGGTATAAAATATTTTTATTCTATATTTTAACAAATATAATTGTATATAAGTATAATAAAATATATGATATTCATATATATAAAAATTTTGTTCTCTTTTCTAAAAAGTTGTTATAAAATTTTTTATTTGTTTAAAGAAATTTGAATTAAAATTTTAAACAAACTTAAACAAACTTTAAATAAATTTTTAATCACAAATCATGATTTTTACAAAAATTGCAATTAGTAAAGCCTATACATAGCATATGTAAATTTATATATTTTTTTTCATATTTTTTTTATGCAAATATACTAATATTTTTCACTAAATTGGAAATCATGAAAGGAACATGTATTATTAAATCCATGATAATTAATATACAATTATTATAAATTTATAAATTTATAAATTCAGATTATAATAAATTCTAATTCGTTTGTTATATGTAATTTTGTCGAATAATAAAAGAGGATCCATTACAATTCTCAAATATTCTGTGTAACATCAATTTTTTTCACAAGTAAAATAAATGCGATGCATAAATATGTATTATGTATATGTAAATATGTATATTTATGTACATAAATATAACTGATGATTTTCTATGCATCGAATATATGCATTGAATTATATATATATATATATATATATATATATATATATATATATATATATTTAATTTATACATATAGTATATAATTTAGTGAATTTAATCATTCTTGATTTTAATGATTTTTAGATTATATTGTAAAAATCGATGATTTTTTCTTTTCACAAAAATTTATTTAGTTTCTAAAATATTCCAAAAAAACTATTGTTAAATTAATTATATTAAATTTTGTTTATATATATAACTTCATTATATGTACCAGTACAATTTTCACCTTATGTTAATTATTTTTTAAAAACACATCACAAAATTTCTATAATATAATAACTAGATTAATATTAGCACTTATTTTATAACAAGTTTTTCTTTCGAAAATAAAATAAGAAATTAATTTTTAAACAATTGAAATTATAATAATCGAAATTTGACATTGACAATGATAGTGATATAGTTATCATATTTAATATATATATATATATATATATATATATATATATATATATATATATATATATAAATTTAACATTCATAAGAATAGAAAATTCTTTTCAAAAATCATTAAAAGAAATCTATAACTCTACTATTATCACGTTCTACTTATTACATTTTTTATATTATTTATTTTTTATATTATATAATTAATTTTATGTTTTAAAGCAATAATCTTAGAAAATTATATTATACATATAATGAATTCGTCTTTTCTTATCATCTGACTATAAGAATACAAGTATATATTAATAATGTCATATACTTCTAAAAATCCATATGTTTTCAATTTAACAAACAAGATATATTATATATATATTTTTTTTAATATTTTATATTAAAAAAATAATAATTTTGCAGCAAAATTAAAAATACATGTTTTGTACTATTTTGCACATTCTATCCATTGACTAAATAAAATCGAGTTTTTTATGAAAATCTTGATTTCATTTAATATTAATTTATTATTGCATGATATCTGTAATTTTTAAAACTTGAGAATTATAAGATACTATAAAAAGATTATAAAAATTAAAATTTATCATCATAAAATTAAAATTTATCATATATCAAATATCATAATTTAAAATTTTAATGAAATTAAATTTATATATATATCTAATTCATTTTTAAAAAATTTAAATTTTTTAAAAATTATTAAAATTTCTTATAAAATTTCTGAAATTAACTTCAAATATTATAATAATTATAATATATTGATAATGAAAAATCTTTATAAAAATTCGCCGTTATACGAAACATAATTATCGAAAAATTTTTCTTATTTTGATCTCAATTTAAAATTTTACTGATTTCATTCTTCGATTTTAATAATAAGTATATATTTTATAAAATCAAATTATATTTTTAATATAATCATAATATTAATCTTATCAAATATAATAAATCATTGTTTTATTTTTATCACATAATATTCTGTAATATTTAATTTATATCATAAAATCGATACATTTAATTTGAAAATCGTAACTTTGCCGGAATTAATTATGCAATTAATGAAATGCGAGCATAAAAATCACTAATATGCATTTCTAAATATCTTTTTAATCAAACTTTAAACATAATTAAATATATTCAGTTTTTTAACATTTCAAATTATAAAATTAACGAAATATTTGTGATACTTGCATCGTATAATTAATTTTTTCAATATTATTTCACAAACACATATTCTTATCAAGACAATAACATAATATGAATACATTTATTTCATCAATTATCGATGATACGCGCGCGCGCATTGATTGATCAAACCTATAAATAAAATCGTTCAAAAAATATTATCATTTAACCCGACCTTGATTACTGATAAATTTTGACAGAAACATTTTAGGCTTTATAAACAGAAAAGAAGTCAAATGAAAAATATTAAAAAAAAGAAAGAAAAAGCATCTTTATAAATAAAAGAAAAAATATATTCCTGATAATATGTTCCATTTTCAAGATGAACGATTCATGTATATATATGACAGATATATATTCGTTAATTTTTTTTATGGCTTATTGTTATATCATAATAAATAATGCTAATTAATGTAATAATGTATTGTATATTATAATGGACAACTATGTTTGTAACATTTAAACATAAATATTGATATTTGTATTATTAAAATCTGTTATTTTCTTACCTTAAGTTAATAGTTAAGAAATGGTTTGTCAAAATCTAAAATTTCGTTTGAGATGAATAATGAACGTATGATAAAAAAACATATGATAAAAAATATATATAAATTACTCGCGAAACAACCAATACGAAAGTTCGCAGAAGACTGACTTTGACGTTGTTGCGGCATAGCGTCTATCATTCGCTCTCTGTCTCTTTTTTCTATACGCAAGCGTACAAAACGGCGCGATTTACAGATTGTTGCTTGATATTCTTTATATGAATTGTAATTTTATGCAATCTGTTAATTAAATAAATTCAGATATAATATAATACACATATTTAATTTTAAATACAATTTGTTTATATAATGTGAAATAAAAATATATATATATGTATATATTAAATAAATATTAAAGAAATATATACAAAATATACAAATTAAGTTTTTAAAAAAAATGAATATAAAATAAAATAAAATTTTTAAATCATTTATTAATGAATATTTTTTAATATGTTTATTAATATATTTATTAATGTATAAATAAATATTTAACAATTTTAAACAAATTAATCAAATTATAAAAATATATAAATTAAAATATTTATAAAAATTTAGATAAATAAATAATAGAATAGAATTTATAATAAGAATAAATGAATATTAAATATTAAAAAATTCTTATATGAGATTCAAATTATATAATAAACAAAAGTTTAAATTTAATTCTCAAGATTTCCGTCACTAGAGCAGCACTATCTAAATATATATATTTTATATAAGTTACCGACTTGTCATGAGATTTAAAAACTAAAAGATATAAAAATATATATTTAGTCTGTAATAAAATTTATATGATATCAAATGATATATAAAATAAATTTAGTATTTAATTTTTTTGATTTCAATATCTTGGAAACACTAAAATTAAAACACTATTATTTTAATGTTACTCTCAACGTTATTGACTATTTTCAAATATATTTTGTACTATCGCTGTCATCAACAATACTTTGCATTAAAATATTCACATCATATTATATTTTGTGAGATCACTATTAATAAAATCGAGAATTTAATATTTTTTATATTAAAAACTAAGATACTGAGATAATTTTGAAAGAGATATATTGAATATCATATAAAATTTTAATTAGCATCCTCGTTTGAATATACGTTGAGAACATAAACAAGTTAAATAAATAATAAGATATATAGAAATAGAACAAAAATCAGTACCATTTTTAGAATGCTTTAAATGAACAAATATAAAAAAAAAGAGAAAATAATAGAAGGATATATAGAAAAAAATTAATCATTAATACTATCTTTTGAATGTCAAAAATATTTTTTTAAAAAATAAAAAATACAATAAGAATCTTAAACATAATGAATAGACATGATATGTTATATGTAAAATAGATATATATATTTTATGAATATCTTCATGTCTCATGCTCTAAAATATCAATGCCTTCTACATTTACTATATTAATATAGAAACATAAATTAGAAACAGAATAGATATGGCATTTTATGGGATTTTGTATTATGTTCAACCTAAAAAAAATGTTTCTTACGCCATCTAGCATGCTGTAATCTAACTACATATATAAAATTAAATTATTCAAAAAGTACAAAGTAAAAATTTAAACTTATATATTTCATAATTTTAAAAATTGAAATGAAAATATTATTCATCATTTTAATATGAAAAATATAATTATGCATTAAACTTATTTCTTATAAAATATAATTATATTTCTAATATTAGATATATTATAATATGATTATATATTGTATTATATATTATAATATATGTATGATTTCTTAAGTCTTTTATTTGTTTAAAATAGAATCTGAAATATTATTTATTTTTGGCCTCAATTTGTTGCTTTTATATGAGACATAAATCATTTCAGAAAATCTCTTTAAAAATTTAATCTATAATATATTAAAATAAATAAAATTATATTAAAATAAATATATTAAAAAAGTATATGTAAATGTATATGTAATATATAAATATATTATATTTGTTATTCATATAATTTATTTATAATTTAACTAATAGAGAAAGATTTAATAGTAAGATTTAACATTAATTTTCAAATAAAACTCTATTATTACTTAATAAATTATAAAGTAATTTTCAATTTCATACGTAGATACTTATAAAATTATCCAATACTGATCAATTTACAATATTGTCTAGTTTTCACTTTTTTTATCAGATATTAATTATAAATTCTATTAATTATAAGTTAATTACATTTTATTATATAAATTAATATGACACTAAAATATTATACTTTAAAACTTTAACTTAAAACTTTAGAATAGTTTTTTAAGAAATTTTTTTCAATTAAATTAATTACTATTATTATTTATATCTTAATTTTTAAAATTTTCAATAATGATTAATTCATATTATATTATTATAAATTATCTATATAAAGATCTATATAAAGATTATCTATATCTTTATATTATCTTTATATATCTTATATGTCTTATATATCTTTTCAAGATCAGAAATCATTTGTTTTATTATTGCTTTTCTTTACATTATCACATGATTTTTGACGTTATAACATAACATATACGTACATGTTGTTATTTTGAACATGGCTGCTGTGGATTGTGAGTCAAAAGACGACAATGCGACTAATTTATCAGAAACTTTAGTATTTTCGAATGAAACAGTTAAAACGATCGAAAAACATGAAACATCAGGAATACCTTTACAATCATCTTGGACATTTTGGTTAGACAAGTAAGAAGATTAATATTTTTAAAATTCTAAAAATTGTATCTATATAATCTATAATAAATTAATATTTTTTTTTACTTTCCTTCTTTCGATAAATATCACGAAATATGCAAGCAATATTTTTTTTTTAACATTGAAACTATACTATGAAACTATTAACATTATGAAAAATTTTCAAAAGAATAAAATAATGTCATTAAATAATATCAATATCATTTATTTATATAACGATATGAATTATTAACATATTATATATCAATATAAAAATCAATATAAAAATTTTGATGAAATTAAAAATTGAAAACTGTCATTTTCTAATTGTTCAGTAAATTGTATCTTATATTGTTCTTTTAAAAACTATTTTAGAGTAATTTTAAATATTTAATAATGTAAAAATCTAATTTTCTAGTTATGCTTTTATATTTTATATTTTTTGAAATTCTTAAATAAGAAAATTATTATTTTTAATTATATAATATGTATATGTGTACTCATAATTGCTTAAATCTTATATTTTTATTTTATTTAAAATAATATTTTTTGCCTTTTTGTTGTTTTATAAAAAGAAATTTGATGAAATGTAATCCTGAAAAAATTGAATCATTCTTTGCATAGTGTATATAGAAAGTTCTAAAGAGTTGGTAAAATTGACAGAGCTATTTCTGGCACAACTGTTGAAGAATATAAAGAAAATTTAACGAAGATTTATACTGTGAACACTGTACAAAGTTTTTGGGCTGTTTTCAACAATATACCAAGTGTTAGTGCTGTACAAGTAAGTATATTTTTTAATATATTTTTTATCATTAACATAAATATACAAACATATATAAATTATTTTCATGTCAGGTCAGATATAGTTATCATTTAATGAGAGATGAAAGATATCCATTATGGGAAGAACCTGTCAATCAAAATGGTGGAACATGGAGATTAAAATGCCATAAATCTGATACTGTAAATATAAAATTTTTTTATATTACATATAAAATTTCTTATATATAATATTTTTTTATATTACATATATTCTAATGATTTAAAAAAATATATATATAAACTTATAATGTAGGAAAAAATATGGAAAGAAATGGTGCTTGCAGCTATTGGAGAACAATTTGCAGAATGTGTTGCAGAAGGAGATGAAGTTTGTGGAATAACTGTGTCTATTAGAGACAGAGAAGATCTTGTTCAAGTAATAAAATATTATAAATTAAAAAAAAATATTATTAATTGATGTAGAGATATAAACTATATTATAAAACTTTCTTTCATTTTTCTTTTTATTTTTTCTTTTTAGATATGGAATACAAATGCTACCTTAGCATCAAAAGCTACAATTTTAAATAAAATTCATTCTCTCTTACCTAATGTAAACTTTTCTGAATTTTATAAATGTAAGTTTGTTAAAATTATTTTTATATATATTTTGTATATATTTATGTATATATTTTTTATTTTAAATATATTTTCATTTTATAGCTCATCAATCACATCATGCCTATGGGCGTCGTTAAGAAAAAAGTTAAAATATTATTTGATAAATATGAATTTATAAATAAAATTTAATTATAAAAATGAAGATCTATATAATTGTATAAGAAAATTTCTGTATATTTTATATATTATTATAATTATACATATAAAAGAACAATATACATTTTTAATTTGTTGATATTTAATCATTTATTAATATTAGCTACATATGTTAATCTTTTAAGAATATAAAGTAAGAATATAAAAATACAAAGTTCAGTAAAATTGTAACTTTAAATTATTAAATATATTTTTATATTTAAAAATATATTCCTATATATATATATATATAATTTAAATTGTATTATTCCATTCCAAAAAATTTTATCAATTTCATTGAAGATTTCTATTTTTTTTTTTATATTACTAAATAAGATATTGGAATGTTAATAGAATTGTAAAATAATTGTAATAATAAATTTCTTTAGATGCATATAATTTCTTTAGATATATAATATTTGTTAACACTTGTTAATTATTTATAATTTATTTGATTCGTATTCGAAAATTAGTCATATATGCACTTATTTGATTCCTTTTAAATATATTATAATAAATATTAATACAATAACATTATTAATATAATATAATTAATATTAATCAAAAATAAGAAGAATCACATATATAGCATTACAATTGAGAAAGTATATAATATTTTTAATATTTTAATATATGATGAAGAAAAAGTGTAACAACATGAAATTTCATATATATATATATATATACGTTGGAAAATAGATATTTGAATCTGTTACATATCTATAAAGCTGAATCATTATCCAATTACTTATGACTTGTCAATATTTCTGTATTGACAGTGAATAAATATCTTGAAAATTAAAAAGTTTTTTTATTTTTGAAACTCCATTAAATTAGTTTTAAATTATATTTAAATCATTTATTATGTTTTATATTCATCAATTTATATCATCTATATATAGATATTTTTCATCTTTAAAAGATATATCAATGAATTATATGCCTTTGTATTTTATGTTCTCTTTTCATATTTTTTATTTCATATATTTGTAGAATTATAATTATTCCTTATTAACATATTTCGTATAATTTTTAAATATATTTATATAATTTACAATATTTTTAAACAAAATATTAATTAAAAATGTATTAGAGAATAAATTTTTAAAAATAGTAATATGATTATAATAATAAAATAATAATTTTAATTTGATTTTATGCACAATTTCGTAAATATGCTCAAAGTATACACAATACATGTATAAATCTTAAAAAATAATAAAAATAAAAATCATTCAACTTATTTTATTTATATAACATAAAAAATTGTTTACAATTATTTGTAAATTTATATAAATTTTTTTCATTTTGTATATTGTATAATGTTTTAAAATGAAAATATAAAAAGATATATAGTATTTTTATTCAATATTTTTTATTCAAATAGAATATTGTTGGTCCTTAAAATCTCAGATTATAACATCAATACATAGAATACATGGAATTTCCTAAATTCAGATAAGATTTGCGTAGGTAGATTTGTACACGTGATCAGACATAATATTACGTGCTTTGGAATTCGAAGTTTAACGTGAAATTTATTACATTTATATGTAAAACTACTTGATAGAATTTAATATTTAATCTTGTTCTATAATTAATCCGACGATAAAAAAATCAATTTTCTTGATAAAAATAAATAGAATAAAAAAATTTGTTTCATATAAAATTTCCAATTCATACTTAATTTAATATTTAATAAATTAATATCCAATACAGATCACATTTTACTAAAAATATTTATGTAATCAATTAATTTAGAAACAAAAAAACAATTAAATTAATATTAATTGATTTAATAAGTTATCATACGAGAGCACAAAATATTTTATATTATACGTGTATTTAATATATTTATGTAAAAAAAAAAGATTAAATTAATCATAAATAAAAAATTAATAATCCAATAAAATTTAGAGAAATTTAATTTTTCTTATACAAAATAAAGTTAGATAAATTATTTCTATATATAAAAATATATATATATATAAAATATAAATTTTATTTTATAATAATTTAATATAAATATCTGCAACAATAAGCAACTTCAAAAATCAAAGAAGAAATCTTTATTAATTGTATTCTAATGATGAATTTGCAGATTTCAATATACTAGTATATTTATATGATAAATTCAATTTACTTTTTAAAATTTTCATAATGCACTATATCAAAAGATATATGTATATATATGTATATATATATTTTATATATATATGTATATATATATATATATAAAAACATCAATTCTCAAACATTTTCAACTATATTGCGACATTCACTAATCAATCCTAATATTGTTTCAGAAGTAGTAGTTCTGCATTCCTTAGTGGCGCCACATTCTCACATTACCAAAAAATTTATGCATAATTATTTCGCATACCACACCGTTATTGACAACAAATCATAACTCATTTGATGCTTTGTGACATCATTTTCCCCATGCTGTGCCATTAAATCATTGCATTTTTTTTTCATATGAATTAATATAGTTTTTATACATTCATAAAAATATATAAATATTTTCATGACACATTATTAACCTATCATGATATATAAATATTTATTCTTTTTTTTATTCAATATGATATTGAATATATAAGAAAAATCATATTTTAAACCACAAAATTATATGATATATTGATCAATATATTTTTATTTTGATTATAATTTTTCTAATATATCAATTGATTTATTTTGAACAATCATAATTCTATGAAATATTATAGTAATTCCTTAAATTTCTTAAATTATTTAATAACTTTATAATTATTATAATATAATTTTATAGATTATTTTAGTATTATGATAATATTATGATAATTTATATTTAAAAATTAAATATAATTTTTGTTTAATATTATTAATAATATTAATATTATTTACAGATTCTTTTATTCTATATCAATACTTGAAGCTGATATCACTACATGTCGTTAGAAAAACGCTAAATATCCGGTAACTTTTACATCAATCAGAATGAATTTTATATTTTGCAATCTCGAATGATGGTCCAATCAATGTAATGAAAAGTAGAAATGATTTTTATAATCTTTTTTAATACACAACGATTTGTTTCCAATTCATGATAGATGAATTACATACATTATATTTTGATGCGATTAGCATGAAATGATACTTTTATCAATTTATTTATTTTTTATAAAATCATTTATAAAAATAAAAAATTAAATAATTTTATTTAAAGAAAATAAATTGCCTAAATATATACTGCACATAGTTTCATAATATATGTACATACATTATTATAGAATATATTATAAAAAAAATTTATATAATATACAATTTATATAATATAAAAATATAAGTTTTTCATATATTTACATATTTATATATGTAAATATTATATTCCATTTTTATTCTAATAAATTATGTTTTATATTATGTTATATTAAAATTATTATTCTTTAATATTTTTTAATATGCATAAAAGGGAGTAAAAGAAATTTTTAATTCAGAATTTAAAATTCATGATACTGAATGATTTGAGAACCTCTGACGTAGATTTATTCTTATAGAATTCGAATGACATAATATAGTTGGATGACTGCATGCTGACTGCTGTTAAATGTGCAACAAGCTTACGAGATAATCAAGATTACTCAGCGACGCTGTAGTACAGACACACGTTCACATTGCCGACATTTATAATTGCACAAATAATGCAAGGTTCCTTACTTTAAATTGTATATTTATACTATTATAGATTTATATAAAAAAAACTTGCAGTATATCTTTAGTTAACAAAAAATGTTACAATATTTGATGTGCTCTTAATTTTGAGGTTATTAGTTATGTTCTTCAAATTAATCATCATTTTAAAAAATCTTATAGAGATTATTTTGAAAAATTATAATAAATAATAATTTTAAATTGTATATATTTCATATATTTTTTCTTTTTCTACTTTTTTTCTATGAAGATTTTTTAATAAAATTTATTAATATTATCAAAAAAAATGTGATAGATTGTCAGTTTACCTTAATATTTATTTTATGTTTTGTATATTATCAATTGTAAATAGAAAATCAATTTGTTCTTTTAAATAATATTATAAAATTTTGGAATTAAATTACAAAAAATCATCGATATCTTTTTTATAGCATAAATGTAGAATTATTTATTCGAATTACATATTTTATTTTACGTTGAAATGTTTTTGTTGAAATATCTTTCCAAAAAAATTAATTTATAATTCGATCATTGATCTACGTCAGATCTTTGAATAGCTATATATTTTTATTTTCCAATAATTATATATTTTTTTTTATAGAAAAATTATATGATAATTACAATAAAATAAATTTTTTAAAGTAAATATTTTAAAAAATATATTAAATAATGCAAATATATAAAAATATATTCTTACAATTTTATTTAAAATTTTTTTATTTATTTTTTTATTTTTTAGTAATGTTTATATTTTTAATATTTTTATTATTTTTTTATAAATATGATGATCGTAAATTTTATAAGAAAAATTTTAAAATCTACAAAATTCTAGCATAACCAAACAATCGGATAAGCAAATTATTTTCACTTAATTTCTTTGATTAAAAATTTTTTTTATTATAATTATCACAAATCTATTATTCTATTATAAATATTTTTTGTGCAATGTAACTTATTAAATATATAAAATATTTCAAACACATAAAAGACATGAAAGAAACTAATATAGTTGTTTTTTTTTCATTTTATTAATATTATATTAGAATTTTTATTATTTAAAATTTTAATAAAAATTCTGAAAATCTTATTATATAATTAATAAAATATATAAAGAAATAGTAAAATATTTTTTATTAAATAAAAATTTTTATTAATTGGATGATATCACTAAAGAATAATATCACTATAATCACTAAAGAATAAACAATAAATTCTAAAATAATTTCTAAAAGTAGGAGTGGGGACTTATTGCTTTGTAGACGTCACTGGCATACAGAATACATATAACCACAGATTGAAGAAAACCCAGTCAGTAGTCAGTTTGTAAAGATCATTCAATGTGATTTGATTATTTTGCTTATGTGTTTATTTAAATCCATGTATATTTTATCCTGTACTATTCCCGTTAATAATTGATTCATTAGTAAATATTTTTAACTTTAAAATTCATTCATCATATTTTATATTCATTCATTATATTTTAATTAAAATTATAAAAAATTATAAAAAAAATGTTTTTGCAAAGATTTTTTTTCTAATTTGAATTTCTCATCAGTAATATTAGTATAATAAATTAAATTTGCTAGATTAACAATACGTGTTAAAAGTGAATTCATACAAAATACTGAAATAAAGTGAAACGAGACAAATATGAAGAATTTGAGAACTGTTATGCTATTCGTTGTTGTCCTGATATTGGGACGCCATGCCTTGAGTGCCACTGCTTCTGCGATTCCTATGTGGGAATTCCTCTCGAGGGGTGAGAAAGTAAGTATTATTATCATAATCAAAATATATGATTTTTTCTGAAATTTCTTTTTGTTAAATTTTTAGATATTATATTTAAATTTTATGTTATATCGATTTATTATTTATTTTTTTTAAATAATTAATACAATCATGATTTGTCTTTTTTTAAACAAATACATATAACTAAATATTTTGCTTTAAAATAATTCTTACTAGAATTATTTATATACAATATAAGCAAAAACAGACTAAATACAATACAATTGGCTATATGAAAATTAATATTGAAAATTTACTTGAATATAATTATATAATATATAATTATATGTATATAAATATAATATAAAATATATAAAATAATTATATTCTATATAAAATATATGTTTCTTGATAATGACTTTTGTGCTTCTTTTTATAGAAACAATTTTGAGAACAATAATTTATGATCAATGGTTTTGTTATTATGTGATTCAAATTTTTTGGTCAATTCCAGCATTAAAAAATTTTGAAAAAACTTTTTCAATATTATAAATATAAATATAAATGTAAATAGAAATTTGCTATTAATTATATTATTATATAATACAATAAAATTATTAAGTTTTTATTTAGAAAATAAAAAAATAATTATATGTGATTGAATAATCATCTATTTATTTTAAATAATTTTAAAATTAACATATTTTAAAAATAATACATGAAAAAATAAAATAAAAATAAAATTTTTTTTATGTATTATTTAAAAAAATATATATATTATTATATTTATTAAAAAAATAATCATTAATTATTATTTTAAATGAAATTGTTACTTTAATATAATAAATATATTTTTTAAGTAAAATAATAATTTATATAATAAAAACATTAAAAAAATTAAAAAATTAAATATAATTAAAATAAAAAATTATATATAAAAGTAAATATAATTAGAATAAAAAAAGGGAAATGTAATATACTTTTATATTATTGCAATATAAAGATAATTATATAAAATATATAAACATATATAAATATATAAATATATAATATAAGCATAATATGTGTAAATAATTTATTAAAATTATACAAATATAAAAACAATATATTTTAAAAATGTACATAAATAGATATATTTAAATTAAATATTCATATTCTGAAAAAATATTGAATAAATAAATTATATTAATTATTTTAAAAATTTTATTTAATATTAACAATAGTTATTATATTATATTAAAAAATTTAAAAATTATCAGTTTGCTTTTAATTTTATAATTATTCTATAATTCTATATTTCTATTCTATAATTATTTTATAATTCTATTCTAATCATAAACTTGATAGAAAAGAAGAAGGTTAAAAATCAAAAGATAGAATTCAATAGCACTAAAAATTCATTGCAAATATTTAAAAACTACACATACTCATAAAAAAGAAACAGTTGTTATCATTTCAAACAACATCATATTTAACATCTACATCATATTTAAAAATCATCGAAATCGAGAATATATTTTCCAAATTATTATCAAATTATTGAATTTAAATTCAAAATATATAATATTCCTAAATTTTGCATATTTATTTGAAATTATTTATATTAAAAGATTATCTATATTCATTTTCTGTTTATACTAATTATTTATCGAATAGTTTTTTGTTCGTATTTTTTTTAGTTTCGAAATTTTTTAAAAGATAAGATTTTTTTATAAGATGATTCTTCGTTAATTACATAATAAATTTAAATACTTCAGATTAGATCGGAATGTGTATGCATATGTGCGTGTATGTATGTATGTATTACTTATATATTATACATCTATCATATATAATATACATACATAAAAATTTATTCTTTTACTTATATATAATTTGAAATCAAAACTTAAATCTATATTTTAAGTAATGTAGTCTTAGAAATAATAAATATTTTTTTATTTTGTAAACATAACTTTTATTTATATATAATAAATTGCAAATTTGATCTTTTTCAAATAAGATAAAAAAATAATTAACAAAAAAGTTAATAAAAGCTTTATAATTTTAAAATAAAATTTTTATTAGGAATGAAAAAAATAAAAATTTCAAAGATGAAATAATTTATAGATATATATAGTTACAAGATTGTTTTTATAAAAAAAAAAATTTTTTTTAATTTTATCATTATGTAAATAAATTTTTCAATATTTCTTTTCAAACGAAAATATTTATCTATTAATGATTGCAATAAATTTCAACGGATTCTAAAAGATATATTTACAGAAATATCATTAAAATTAAATTCTAGATTGAATCGGAACATCATCGTATAACCATAAATGGAACCAAAAGTATAGATGTATCACAAACGAGAACATGTTTCGCACAATAAATAACATTTCTTGTGACGAAAAAAAAAACATGTATCGCAATCAAAATCCAATACGTGATGTATGATACAGGCTATGACACGCATATATATTTGTTTGTTATAACTGTATCCAATATCCTGCGTGTTACACATTGCTGAGTTTCACCGGACGCGCATAGAATGCATTTGTCATTACCAAATGGAAAACAGCTTTCGCGTTAATCAACAGTTCATATAAAGAAAAATATATCCATTCTCTGTATTGATTCTAACAATTTCATTAATTCTAAATAATAGTATTATAATTTAAGAAATGATATAGTTTTTAAAGATTTGAATAAAGATGAATAATTGAATGATATGAATAATTTTTTAATCAGAAATTAATCTCGAAAATAATTCAACGATTTTATTATTTAATGATTAAATGATTTTGTTAGAAATTAATTTAATTGAAATTAAATGAAATATTTTCTATATCATTATTTAATAATTAATTTTGTAATATATCTTTATTTTATTTAATATTTATTTAAGAGATAATGTATAGGATATTTACTTTCAGATGAGTTACTTGTTAAGAATATTCAGCCTACAGGTAGCCAAATACTGTATGGATTCCTCAATGCCAGATTGTAATAAAAATTTATTGCTTACCGGGATGCGGAACTTAGGTAACATGGAAAATAATGTTCTTGACAAATTGGATCCGTATCAACGTGATGCGAAAGGACTTAGTAAGATTTGCAATTTCGTTACGAACGAAACATAATAATAAAAATTAATGATATTTTCGTTAATTTATAATTTCTTGTTTATAGTTTGGCGTGCCATGATAAAAAATGCATATAATACAAGAGTTGCTCACAAACCAGATGAATTTTACTTCTCCGGAACAGATTCATTAGGTATATATTCAGAATTAAATGAATTTTAATCAAAAAAAAAATTTGAAAAAAATTTTTAAATTAGAATTATTAATTATTTATTTTTATTCAATTTCAGAATCTTTTTCTTGATTTTTATTAATTTTTCAATCTGAGATTATTTTAATTCCTAGTTTTGTTTTTCTGAAACATTAATACAAATCAAAGTTCTAATTGTCAAAAAAAAATGAAAGATTATATTTAAATAAATATTTCTTATATATATTTACATTATTATATAAGTTAACTATTTACAAAAATTAAAAATATAATAATTATTTATATATAATGATGATGATAATAATAATTGTTATTATTATTATAATAATACATTTTAAGATATAGATATAATTATAAATATACATATTATAAAAAAATTAATATATATTTATATATTTAAAGAATAAAAAACAGTTATTTATTTAATTTATGAATTCAAAATCGGATTCTATATTATCCATATTACAGAATAATATAGGATTTTACATTGGTAGCAGTAAATTAGTTTTATAAATTTTTTCATATTTATAAACAATCAAAGAATTTGTTAAACTTTTTATTATAATAATAAATATACTATTAAATTAATTTAAAAATACAATAACCATTACGAATAAAGAAATAAAAAAAATTAATATATAAATTTTTAATAAAATATATTGTTAATAAAAAATATTATTAAGAAAAGATTTTTTGATTTTATGAACATATTTAATAATAAATAAATTTAATAATAAAAATTAAATAGTCTGAAATCCATCTTTAATCTCGTATTATTTTTTTTTGCAATAAACATATTCTATTACAAAATCATACATATTATTCAATATTAATTTTATTAAGAACTTTATTAGTGTTATTATGTTTTTCTCTATTAATTAAAAAAAAAATGTCATAAAAGTTACAATAACGAAATGTCAAATTACGAGAATTGTTCATTGTTATAAACATAAGAAATTAATAATATTTGTTTTACATGTTTTATTTTCGTATTCTAAATGAATGAAAACAAATACTATGAGAAAGTTTCAATTGTACACGTTCCATTAGAAAGTTTTTTTTTCTTCATTCGAATGAGATCACATTTGATAGCTAGATGCTTGTTTTCAATTGGACCAACTTATTTAACTACACTTTCACCCAATCATTTGAACACATGAATCAACGGTTTAGAAAAATTTTTTTGAATGTCATAAAAATGTTATTTTTAAAAAGATTTGAGATAGAGATATTATATTCATATATAAAAGGAAATAAATAAATATAATATCTTTCTTGCATTTATGTATTATTTTCGAAAAGATTTTATTGAAAAAAACTATTCAGCAAATTAAATAAAAAAAAATACTATATTAAATTAATATAAAAATATTATAGCAAATATAAATAAAATACAAATAAAAGAAAAATAACTTTCAAATCATATTTAAGTTAAATCATAATCAAATCATACGAATGTTAATTAGAAAAAATTAAATGCTATTTAATATTAAATTCATCTAAATTATTAATAGATTCGTTTTTTTTTAATAAAATTAATAATGATTAAAATTTAAAGTTAAAATGGTTAAAATTTAAAGTTATAAATCTTAAAAAATAATTTTAAATATGTAAATATTATAGCTTTGAAACAAATAATGAATAAATTTTTTTTAAATATAATTTTTAAAGAATAATTTATGATTTTAAAAATCATCAAAAAATATATATATATATACATATGCATATGTACAATGTATATATAGATTAAGTATTAATAACTGAGTACAAGGATTAAAAGATTATTATGGATCTTTATTCGAATATTATTTCGTATTATATATGAAAAAATATTGAAGAAAAATTTAAAAATATATTTGTAGCAAATCTAAATAATCGATTTTTTAAGTTGTCTTGAAAAAGATTGTATAAATTGCATCATAAATAATAAGCATTATTTTAAACAATGTTTTTGTTTTAAATGATGTTTCTTTTTTACTTTTATTTATTTCACAAAATTATTTATTTTATTTTATTTATTTATTTATTTATTTTTTGCAAATTAATTTATAGTATTAAATGAAATTATATTTTTATTATTCATATTTCAGCTATCAGTGATAGCGATATAAATGGTATTGGAGAAGAAACAATGACAACACGTGATCGTGTTCAATTATCTTCTAAACACACTGGTTCCTTCCTGGTCGGACCAATGGTAATTCGAGTATACCCGGATGGTCGACCAGTTCCAGAAGATTTGATGCGTCCTCTGCCCCGAGACGAAGATATGGAAGAATTTAGACATTCTCGAATACCCTCATTTGAAAAAATAGAAACTAATAAAGATATTTTCATCGAAAAACAATTAAAAGAAAGCACATTTATAGAACCTAATAATCATGGGTTGCCTCAAGAGAAGATTGTTCATCATCGAAATAATCATTCACTATTTAAAAGACGATTACCTCAAGAGGTAATTGTAAAGCATAAGATACGGTATTATTGAAACTAAATTTTATCTAAAATTTAAATTCATTAGATAGTTTTAAAAATCTTCATTGTGAATATTTGTAAAATTCATCGAATATTTGAATTTTTAGAAATAATGAAAATGGAATGTTTAGTGAAAACTTTCCTTTAAAAAAGTTAGAATTAGAGATGTGTAAATAGTTTAAATATATAAAAGATAAAAATTAAATATTTAATTATTAAATGTACTTAGAAAATTTGAACATTTACTAAAATGATATGAAAGATGTTTTCTTTAAATATAATGAATATTTAAAATATTTAAAATATTAATTTATATTCAACAAAATTATTATTGTTATTTTCTATAGTTCATATTGCAAAATTTCATTATTTCATTTTTATAAAAAATTTTATAACAAATGATATTAATAGTTGTTTAAATGTTAAATAGAGATTAATTCTTGATGTAATAGTTAATATTTAAAATATTTAATCATTTTAAGAATGATTAAGTTCAAAAGTAAGAGAATGAATGGTATTTTTTGATAATTTTAAATATTAATACATTATTAGATAAGATTTTCATAAAAATTACTAATGACAAATTTAAAAAGACTGCTTTTAATAATGGTAATAATATTTTATATGAATATTAATCACATATCAATCTCCAAAAACATTTAATATATAATAGAATATAATGCTTAGAAAGTTAATTGACGATTGGTCGACAAATTGTTTATTTTTGTTGCAGCTTTTAGTTTTTATTTAATAAATATATCATACAAAACTTTATCTATATTTTTATAGATGGCTGCATGTATTTTTATAAAAAATGTCGATCATGAATATTTTCCATTATTTTATTACAATTATTACTACAATGTTTTCCATTAATTTATTATTTATTTTATCATTTTGCTAAATATTATTTAATTTTACATTAATTCCATTTATAATTTTTATAATTTCACTCATTTTTAAGTAAAATTTAAATATGCATGAAATTTAGCAATAAGCATGAAAATTAAAAAATAAATAAAAAAATTTAAATTTTTTCTATTATATGAGATTTTTTAAAATCTCAATTAATTTATAATCTCAATTTTCAATATTTTTATTTATTGTTATTTGTTTTTAAAATACATGTCTTTGTGGTATAAGGGAACTTACCTCGCTAAAAATTTATTATTTTTCATGCTGAATGAATATACATATAAAATTCATACAATGTAATTTTAACAGAATATATTTTCACACATATATTGAAATTTATGTTGAATATTTTATTTCACAAAATATCACATTTATTGTAATTGTATAAACAAATTTGAATGACGAAAACAAATTGATTTGTAAATATTTATATAATTTGATATTTATATATTATATTTTATATATTGTAAAAATTTGGTATATAATATTTAAACTTTTTACATATTTTAAAATGTATTAGAACTTTCATTAAAATATTTTAATATTTTGTTCAAAATATAATAATGTAATATAAGAATATAATAAAATTATTTATAAATTTTTATAAAATTTGGTTTAATATTAAAGATTTATAAATATAATTTATAATTTTATAAATTATATTATAAATATAATTTATTAAATTTATAAATATAAATGACTTAAAATAAAATGATATTTGATTTGAAACATAATGAAATAAAATTAATTTTATTTAATTATTTTAAAAAATTTTTAATTTTTTTTTTTTTTAAATAAGTTCTATGAATTAATTGAAAAATGTTGATTATTTTTATAATTTATTTATTATTGTAGATTTTTATTTTTATTTATTATTGAGAAAACATCAATCAAAATGAAAACGGCACTTTAATATCATTTATTGCACAGTTATTTGCCAATCTTGTTTGAGTATAATCAATGCTTCAACTAAATAAGGCAAGGGCGGAACAAGTATTTCGTCGAAAAGTTTGGGGGGGGATACAGACAGATACGAAGAAGGCATTGAACTGATTTTGATTGTTGAACTTTTTTCAAATATTATTTAAAAAACATAAAAAAGAAAAATGTCCTATGAAACAAGTAAGTGATATATTAACATTTTAACTTTTTTTTGTATTTTTCAAACAATTTGTTATTATCTATTTTATGTGAATATCGACTTATTCAATTTTCCGGTCTTATCTCAAGCCAAATCATAACACTTCAAATGTATCCACATATGTATCTGTCATGATAGATGTATATCATCATATATCATGATAGAATAGATTATAATTAAAATAATTAATAATTTTTTTATATATGATTATATATACAGAATTCATTATATATCAATCATCTTATGTATTTTTTATTTTATGCTGTTTTTATCGAATTTATCGAATTATGAATTAATTATTTTTTATTTTTGAATATATATATATTTTGAATAGATACGTATCTTTATTATTAAAATTAAAATACTTACAATAGCAGTCAATATCTTGTCATGTTGAATTCACTTTATAGTAATAATACGACATGAAAAAAATGAGTGATAATCATAAAAAATAATTATAAAAAATATTTTGATGGCGTATTATTAAATTAAATATTTGATACATATAACTAAATTTATAAAAATAAAAGAAGCATTTTAGTAAAAAAATTAAAATATCTTTATATTATATGTTTTAAAAATTTAATTATAATTAAGCATTATTATATCTTTTCTATCTCTTATTCTATCTATTATATCTAATTATAATATATTCTTTTCAATATAAATAAGCTTAATTTTATTAACTAAAATTTGATTAAAAATAAATTATCTAAGAAATATCAAAAGTAAGCATAATTTTAAACCAAAATACAGAGTTTTCATGCTTAAAATAATTTAAATTATTGGACTTATGCCAATGAATCAAGAAAATATATTTTAGTTCCAGTTAGAAAATGTATTACACAATTTTCTTTAAATTTTATTATGAAGTAATATTAATAGTTTATATTTAATTATAAATTATTATAAATTTTTATTTTATATATATTAAATTTTATATATATTGTTTTCTTATTATATATATATTATAAAAAAACATTATTTTAATTTTATATTTACAGAGTACATATTTGCTACATTACCTAAAACACAAAGAGGACAACCTCTTGTATTAGGATGTGATCCTAAAGGAAAAAATTTTTTATATACTAATGGTAATAGTGTAATCATTAGAAATATTGATGTAAGTATAATAAATAAATAAATAATATGTATATTTTTTTATACAATGTTATATACACATATATATAAATTTTATAATTAAAAATACTTTTCTATTTTAATAATTTTTCATTTTTAGAATCCAGCTATTGCAGATATTTATACAGAACATTCTTGTCCAGTTAATGTTGCAAAATATTCTCCAAGTGGATTTTATATAGCATCAGGTGGTATGTACAATTATAAATAAAAATTTATTAGAAATTAATAGATAAGATATAATAATAATAATTCATAATAGTAATAATAACTCAATTAATAAATATTTAAAAATATAAACATTTTTTTACTGTAGATCAATCAGGTAAAATACGTATTTGGGACACTGTTAATAAAGAACATATTTTAAAAAATGAATTTCATCCAATTGGTGGACCTATAAAAGATATAGCATGGTCATTTGATAATCAACGTATGGTAGTTGTTGGAGAAGGAAGAGAAAGGTAATTTTTTGTGATTTCAATTGTATGATGAAAAAATTATATAAAAAGTGACAAATTATCAATTTCTTCTAGTCTATTTTTTAGAAAAATAAATATTTATTCTCCAGTATCAATAAAACCTGTTGTAATGTCAATTTTGAAGATAGATTTTAAAAATATAGGAAATTTATAGGATTATTGGAGAAAAATAAATAAATATTTTATTTAAAAAAGAGTGTTTTTTACTAAGACTCTTCTGCATTCATTCATAATACAATTTTAATAATAATTATATTTCTATGATATATATATATGTAATAATATTTAATATAATCTTTAATTTTAGATTTGGTCATGTGTTTATGGCAGAAACTGGTACATCTGTAGGTGAAATTTCTGGTCAAAGTAAACCTATTAATTCATGTGACTTCAGACCTACTAGACCATTTAGATTAATCACTGGAAGTGAAGACAATACTATTGCTGTTTTTGAGGGACCCCCATTTAAATTTAAGTGCGTATACAAAAATATTAATAAATCAATTTACCATAAAAATTTTTATTTTTGTGTACAAATTTTATAAATAAGTGATTTTGTAAGAAAATATTTGGATATTATTTATTTTTTTCAAATTATTAAATAACAAACTGGTTTTTTAAATTTTATTTTATTCTATTTTTATACTAATTTTACACAAATCATAAAAATAATTTTAAAAAATTTCATTGAAATATTTTTGAATATTATAATTAAATGTTCAAAAAAGTTGTGAACATAAGTAGCATTCTTAATCTATAATAATATTAATAATATTCAAGATATAAAAAATTTAAAACTTTTATTTAAATGATAAATTTTTAATAAAATCAATAATTATATATATATACAGAATGACCAAACAGGAGCATACTCGATTTGTTCAAGCTGTGCGTTATTCTCCTAGTGGTAATTTATTTGCATCTGCAGGATTTGATGGCAAAGTATTTATTTATGATGGTATAAATTCCGATCTAATTGGAGAGATAGGATCACCAGCTCATCAAGGAGGAGTATATGGAGTAAGTAAAAATTAAATCTTTTAAAAATAAATACTCTTAAATATACTAATAAATATACATTTACTTTTTGATAAATTCTTCATACAGGTAGCTTGGAAACCAGATGGAAGTCAATTATTGACTGCTTCTGGTGATAAAACATGTAAACTTTGGGATGTAGAAACTCGTTCTTTGATTAGTGAATTTAACATGGGAACAACAGTTGATGATCAACAAGTATATAAGCTTTTAATTATATAATACAATAAATAATTAATAATGATTCTGAAAAAAATAAAAATAAAATAAGATACAAAATTAATTTTTTTTAGGTCAGTTGTTTATGGCAAGAAAAATATTTGCTATCTGTATCTCTAAGTGGTTTTATTAATTATTTGGATGTTGATAATCCTACAAAACCACTTAGAATAATAAAGGTATAAATAATTTGAATGCATAATAAAAATATTTTTATAATATAAATTTTTAATTTTGCACTTTTTTAGGGTCATAATAAACCAATAACAGTATTAACTTTGAGTCCTGATAGAAGTACAATTTATACTGGATCTCATGATGGATATATTACTAATTGGAATGCAAAAACGGGAGAAAATAACCGTATTCAAGGTCATGGACATGGAAATCAAATTAATGGAATGAAAGCTACAAAGAATTTGCTTTATACTGCTGGTATTGATGACACGTTAAGATTAGTTGATATTGATACAAATATGTATACAGATACAATTATAGTTAAATTGGATTCTCAGCCACGTGGTTTAGATATTTACAAAGATATAGTTGTAATTGCAACCATTCGACAGGTAAAATTATTTTATTTATTTAAATAACTAATTTAATTAAATTAACAATAATTATGTATTTCAGATAACTGTTACACAAGATGGACGAAAGATATCAAATACATCTATTGATTATGAACCATCTTGTATATCAATTAATCAAGAAAATGGTGATATAGCTATAGGAGCCACATCAGATAATATGGTATAATTATTTATATTAATTTATAAAAATTTATTTACACAAAAATATAATCAATTTTTTATATAATTTTTAGCTTCGTATATATGCACTATCAGGTACAAATCTAACTTCAAAAATGGAATTACAACATTTAGGTCCAGTTACAGATGTTGCTTATAGTCCTGATAGCAAATATTTGGTAGCTTGTGATACAAATCGAAAAGTGGTTCTTTATACTTGTCCAGAATACAAGGTAAAAAAAAAAGTATTGATGAAAATTAAATTAAAAAACAATTAATTTATCTTTTCTATAATTTTCTTATATGATATAATCTTATATATAAAGCGAATCACGTAATATAACTATTTCAAATATAAACTATTTATTATATAAAAAAATGTTTTTATAAAAATGGATAATAATAATTCTTATTTTATATTTTATTTTTATATTTAGATATAGAGAATATTATTATTTTAATGTATTTGAATAATTGAAAAAACCTTGAAAAGTTTGTTCTGAAGATCAAAACAAATATAAAAATGTCGACTGAGACTTATTTATTAAATTATAGACAATTTAAATTTGCATTATATTAAATGAGCTGGAAATGGCAGTATGAAGAGAGTTTGTTTTATTTTATAAAACCGTTTTATTTTATTTTTTGTCTTGTTTTATTTAAATTTATTGTTTTATACAAATATCAATTGACTATAATTTAATAAATAAGTTTCAATCAATATTTTTGTATACTAAATTTTATATTTATTTTAATTTCTAAAATTAATCTTCTAAAAATATTTTCGAATATATAATATATTAACAAACTATATAGAAGATATATGAAAATAATCTTTGTTTTGTTTAAATAAAATCATATATATATTTAATAAACTTAATTAATTAAAATTTTGTCAAATTTATGAAAGAAACATGTAAACTATAATTCATAATATAATACTAATAATTTTTATTCATTTTCTTATATTTTATTATGATAAATATTATTAAAATCAAATAAAATTAAAATTTCTAAATTCAAAATAAAATTTTTTATTATAAATGATTTAATAGGTTTTTATTTAGAAAATAATAATCTATTTTGATTAATATATTAAAATGAAAAAATGAAAAACTGATTGAAACTGATAACATTTTTTTATATAATTTATATTTTTCGAAATAATTACGTGCATCATACATATGCATATAATATTAAATGTTAACTATTTTTAATTTTGTGTTTATTACATAGTAAAATTCATTATTTTCACTAAAATATTTCACTAAAATTTAAATTAAATTTATAGATATATTTTATATTTTTAATGAATATATTAAAATTAATATCTAACAAAGTATTGTGATTGCTATATATATATATTTATTTTTTTTCTAACAATTGCTCCTTCTAAATGCTTATTGGATTTTTAGAGGGTGAGTATTTTTGCTTAAAAATTTTTTAATTGAAATTTGATTAAAAAATTTATTAAAGAATATATAACTTTACAGCTTGCACATAATAGAGAATGGGGTTTCCATAATGCAAGAGTGAATTCTGTAGCATGGTCTCCTAATTCCATAATGGTTGCAAGTGGTAGTCTTGACACAACAATTATCATTTGGAGTGTAACAAATCCAGCAAAACATACTATTATTAAAAGTAAGTACATATAAAGTACCATTTCTTTTTGTGTCGTTTTACTTTTATAATTACCATATTTTATTTTAAATACAATTATCAAAAATAATTTTGTTTTAGATGCTCATCCCCAAAGTCAAATAACACGTTTAGTTTGGTTAGATGAGGAAACATTGATCTCAGTTGGTCAGGATTGTAATACTAAAATATGGCGTATAGAACAGATTTAATTAATATTTTGGAAGATATGTTTCTTCTTTTTAAAAGAGCTTCATTTTTGAATGCATTTTATTTATTTTATAGTGAATGAATATTGTATATTATTTTTTAATATGATTTTCGGAATTAATTGATCAATCTGTATTATGATTTTATATTTGATATATCGAAATAGCTAAAACAAGTACATAGTATATACAATCGAAATTGCTACAATGTCTTTTTACATTTTTGCGCAGTGTCAATTATAAATAACATTTTTTATATACTACAATTATTTTTTAGATATTTACAATATAATGAAAATATGCTGTCTTTTTGATTATTCAATTTTTACTAGGTGATTGTAAAAAGAATTAATTATGAAAAAAAAAACATCAAAACGGGACATATCTAATTGTCTACTTTGTCTTTATTAAAACATCTTAACGATAACAAGAAAACAGTAACAATTCGAACACTAAGGGCTTTAAGGAACGTGATCACGCTTTTTTTAAATTATTTGTACACTTAAAACAACATAATCAAGGTTACTATAATTTGCCTTATTCTTAATCAGTCCAGTACTGAATATTTCTTAAAAAGTTGAGGTACATAAGTTTTCATCTTAAATCTTCCACTAATTTATTTTTATATAATAAAATATTTAATTTTTATATTAAATAAAGATTAAGTAAAGATTAAATATTACATCAAAAAAACAATTAGAAAGAATCATATAAATTGAGAAATCTTTATATATTTTTGTTTTAATTCGTATTATTTAATGCTATATGGACTTTTTTAATTAAATAAATAATGATATGGAGTGTACCACTTGAACAAGAAAACATTTTAATAACTTTACAATAAAAAATTAATATTTTCATATCGATTCTACTTTCTTTTTATAAATCAAAAATCTATAATTTAAAAGAAATATATATATTCTAACAATAAATAACGAAAACAATCAAGAAATTTCTGATATTTAATTATGACTAATTTTTTTCATTTTTGGTTCATAATCTTTTTTTTTGTTTTTTTTTTTTTTTTTTAATCAATACGCATTTACTTAGATCAATAATACGTAAAATATTTAGGACATTAAATAACACAAAAGATTTATGTTTTAAATAAAACGTCCTAATCCTAAAACAAAAATATAAATCAAGGATAAAGATACCAATTTTTATGATTTCGGTGTACTATAACGTGAACGTTTTTGTGGTGAGGCCACTGGATGTCTATAAGAAACATGTTTTCTAAGGGCATCTCGTGATCTTGATACATGTGAACAAGCTGTGCAGCTATATGAACTATTACTATGAGTTTCCATATGTACTCGCAAATTATATTGATTACTTAATTGCTTTCCGCAAATAAGACAAGTAACACTAGATTTATTATAATTCTGAGAACTTTTACCGCTCACAGAGCTAGTAAGAAATTTAAAATTCGCATCCCAAACAGGAGGAGGTTTTGTATCTTCTATTGGAGTAATTTGATCTTCTAAAGCAGGTGTGCTCTCATCTATTCCACTTTCTGAATATGTTTTTTCAACATATTTGGTGGAAGCATTAATGGAAGGAATATTAATTTTTTCTCTTGTATTTAATTTCGCATTAATAGAATAATAAGGTTTAGTCTTCACGCAATAAGGTATACTTTCTTGATCATTAAAGCTTTCCTCTACATTTTCAGTTGTTTCCGTTTCTAAAACCGTTTCTAAAGATTCGCCACTTGCAGTATTGTCTTTATTTTCTTTTTTTATTGATGTTTCGGCTAATACTTTTTCTTGTAGTTGTACTGGTGTAGGTTGAACATATAAACCATTATCATGTCTCGAATTTTTCTGTAAAAAAAAAAAAAAAAAAAAATAAATAAATAAATAAATAAATAATTGTAAAAGAAATATGAAGATAAAATATGAAAATGACTTTTACTTTTTTTTTAAATTCATTTTTTATATTTTATTAAAAGATATTCCTGTTCTACCTAGCCTCTAAGATTATAATTTTTTAATCATAAAAAAATAAAATTTAATTTTATTTTTCAAAATATTTTTACAATTTTATTTTTATAAGTTATAAAAATTTTCATGCATTGCTCCACATTTGTTTAAATTTATTTTTTAAATAAAAAATAGGATTATTATATATATATATTTATACATTAATTCTAAGTATTTGTTATAGCCACTCTTGACTAAAATATAAAGCATTATTGTAATGCAAAAGTACACATTATATAAAAAAGACTTAATTGTTCTAAAAATATCTACTAAAAGTTTTAGTCATGTAGAGAGATTTTTGGATAAAGCTATTTTAGATATACCTGTAAATTCATTCTATGGGGAAAGGTTCCATGGGATGCATCCACTTGCATTTAGTTGCAACACACACAACGATCTTGATCTCGTGGATATCGTTTATATTCATTATCGTTCCTTCGATGCACGCGTGAACATAATATGTGTAGTAGGTATTTCCTTCATGTGATACTTCTTGAGGAACGACAGTGAATGTATTTAAGTGACCTGAACAAAACAACACGATCAGAGGGTAATATAAAGATTAAAGAAGGAAAAAGCAAATATGTAATTTTGCTTAATTATTTTTTAGTAATTTTATGTGGAGGAAAGTGATATTTAATTATTAATTTATTCAAGTATTTCTTTTGTTTTGTTTAATTATTTAATATTTGTTACTTATATATTATGAATAAAATATAAAATATAATAAAAATCTATTTTAAATTAGATAAATCAAATATGAATTTTGAAAATCTTTTGATATAAATTATATTTTTATTTTAAATATATATTCCTAATATAATGGATACAAAAATAATTTTAATATTTACTATATTAACAATTATTAAATATTTGTACTTATTAGATATTTAATTAAATCTGATTAAAAAATTTTATTTATACTAATATGATTATTGTAAATGAAAATGTACTTTCATAAATATATAAAAATATTTATATGTTTTTGGAGAACAAATGTTAAAGGAAATTACAATTATCAGCAAGGAGTACTACTGTTTAAGGCACTAAAAAAAAATAACATGCTTTGTTACATATATTTTTTACAATTCACACTGAAACAAGCTTCATTGAATAAAAAATAATGATTTATCAAATAATATTAATTACCTGTTTCTATTATGTGATTAATAAATAACAATAATAATCAAAATAATATTTATTAAAAATAGATATAGTGCAATTACTATTTATAAATTAATTTAACAAAATTTATTATTTTATTTAATTATCAATTTTAAATTTAATTTTAAATTTTTACTTTTTATTCAAAATAAAACTAATTATAGAATTATATTTAATCATTTTATTATTTTTTAATTATATATTATTATATTCTAAATTTTAAGAATAGTTAATTGCATAAAACTTATTTTTAAAGTACAGTCATGCTACTAAATGTAAAGCATTAATATAAGAGGTTTGGTAGAACAGTTGTATAAAAGAAAAATAGAGAAAAATATAAAATTTCAAAATATTTAAAATATGCATATGAAAAAAGAAAAAAAGTAAAAATATGAAATTTTTACAATACAATATTAACTACAATACAAACTTACCAAACATTTTTATAATCATCATTTTGTATTTTTATTATATTGAATAAAAACAAATGAATTTTCTTACCCCAGCTATATCAGCTAATCCACGAATATGTAAGGTATCTGCCATAGCCAAAAGTGCAGGTAATTGTTCTTGATAAATATTCACTTCACCATTATACATAAATGTAACAAGTGCACATAAATTTGCATATTCCATTCCTGGTAATACAATTACAGGATGTTGCAAAGAACTTAAATCCTAAAAATTTATTTTTATAACTTTTATTATATTTAATCATAAAAGAGAAAAGAAAAAAATATTTAACATATTAAAAATATATAATACCTTAAATAATTCTTTAAAATAATAACTACAAGCAGAAAGAATAATTTTATGTGCATGTATGTGTCTACCACCAGCACTTAGTGTAACATCTGTTAAATAACCACCATCAAGTAATTTAGGAAGAGAACTCAATAATGTGTTTTGAAAATTGTGCCATCGTAAACAAAATTGTTGTCCTTCCATGTTTTTATATACTGTAAATCAAAATTACAAAATCTTTTAAAATAAGATTTTATATTTTTACTATATATTAATTATATATTAATTATATACGTATAAATACAAAATTTAATCATAATAATTCATATAATAATTCATATAATAAAAAATTTTTAAATTGTAATAAAAAACGAAAAAAATACAAATAACAAATAATAATATATAATATTGAGACTATAAATTACACAAAAAAATTTTAAATAAAATAAACATCCATAACTATGGACAAAAAGTTACATAAAGTAACTACAAGAATAATACTATTTATTTCTATACCGTCTATTAATCATGCATTTTTATTGAAAAAAATAAAACTAAAGATAAATTAAGCTTTCAAATACACGCTTAAGAAGGTTATGTATCTAAGACTCTTAATAAAACACCAAAAAATTTTCTTGAATTTGATTTAATCTATTTGCGCCGGACGAAAGAGAAGTTGGGTTACTGCTGGTAGAGCAGTTCAAGAGATAGACAATACTATTTATTTAATCAGGCTGCAGGTTCCAGCCAAGTCTATTATTGTACTTTCAGGTATGGCTGGAGGAAAGAACAAATATTGGCTGACAATTTATAAGAATTAAATTTTTCACTATTAATAATTTAATAAAATTTATCAATATCACAAAATAGATTTAAAATTTTATACATCACTTAGTCTTACCTGAAAATTATTTCATAAAATAGTCAATGATATTCTTTATACGATACTTCACGTCTATCTGGCAAACTTCGCCATAATTACCACATTACCAGTAGAAAAAGTATAGTAATCTATACGATGTTGACATACACTGTCACCTGTCGACATATTATAGAAGTATATAAAATGATTAGAAATGAAAATAAGTAAAAAAGGTAATTATTTATTTTCAATGATATTAATTTTTTCTAATATATTTTCATTTATTATCTAATAATTTTTATTTATTGATAACAATATAGCTCTTTTTAAATTTATTATTAAATATGTAAAAGACTTACAAAAAAATTTAATATTTGAAACTTAATATTGATTTCATGCGAAAATCATATACGTAAATTATGTAAAAGATATGTAAAAGAAGAATTTTATATATATTCTAATACCATATGAAATTTAAAAAATCTTGTTGAGCTAAAAAATTAAAAATGTTATATTAAAAAATATAAGATCAATAAATAAATACTCAATATATTTCATATTTATCTTATTTTATTCTATTTTACAATATAATACAATTTTTTTACAAAACTTATAATTATGATCTTTATAAAAAATTGATGAAATAATTAAAAAAAATTTTTTTTTAAAAATTGTAAAGAATTCTGAATTTGACTTAATTATAATTTGAATAACATAATCTTTATAAAACAACAACATATACATAATTTATATTGTTCATATTATAGTGCGTAGTATAATCTTTAATAAAAAATAATTACAATTTCTTATATTACTATTTACAATTTATTTGATTTAAAATGTAAACAAACACATATGCAATGTTTATAATAATGATGTTCTTAATTATTGAGATGGCGCTAGAATTCATGTTTGTTAGAATTTATCAATTTATCATGATTCATCAATGCATTGTGATTGATCATTACCTGATGTATTTTAATCAAATATCGCAATAAAATATTATACATATTTCATATAAACATATAAACAAAATGTATTTAATTAACCGATCTCTTCGCACTTAAAAAAAATGTCTACTATACGTTTATGGAAGCGAATGTGGTTTTATTTGTTATATATAAGTTTATTCACATTCCTGCTGAGTGACAGCGAGGACACAAAACAATTGACGATTTGTGAACAGAAATCTTCTCATAAGTAATTAAATATAAATTATATTTATATCTTAATTACTCATTTGATTTAATTCAGTATATGTCATACATTTATAAGTAATTTTATTAATATTGCTTAAATTCGAGTAATTGATATAAAAATTCAATTTATTACTAAGAAATACCATTAATTATTCAAAATATGAATTATTATTATTTATTAACATTAAACATATAATTTCTAATGTTTGAAAATATAAATTCATTAAATTAAAATATATATTTATTGTAAAATATTTTTTAAACTTATTAAGATGTAGAAAATTATATTTTTACATTGTTTCTAAAAATATTTATAAAATAAATCATTATTTTTATTAATTATTATAATATTATAAAATAAACAATAATGTTCATATTAAATACATATATTTAAAACTATCAAATTATATTTTTTGAATATTATAATAAATATAATAATATAAATATAAATATTAATATAAATACAAATAATAAATAATAACAAATAATAAATACAAATAAAATAACAAATAACAAATAAAAAATACAATACAAATAATATAAAATTATCATTTTTATTTTTTTTTTCTTTTATTTATAAGTAAAATATTATATTATGTAAAATAAGATTATAATTATATTATTTTCATATATTTCTTAATTATATATATATATTTTTTTTTATTTTTTTCAGTTTATTATTTGTAAGTACATTAGATGGAAAAATATCTGCTTTAGATATTAATAATCTTGAAGAAAAACAATGGACATTAGAATTTAATGAAGGATCTATGTTATCATCAAATATTCATCATAGAGAAGTACATAAATTTTTAATATATTTTTTAAATATATCAAATATTTTATTATTATTTTAAATTTATAATTATTGAATATATTTTATAATCTATTATAATATATTATATATAATCTAGTATATTCAAAGAAATATTATTTCATAAAACATTATATTTTTAATGTTTTTGTTTATTATTCTTTATTCTTTAATATTATTCATTTAATTCATTTTTTTCATTATTATTTATAGTTAAATAATAATGGAAAATGGCTTCGTTTAATTCCATCTTTAAATGGTGGATTATATCAATTTGATGAAGAAAATTTGGAAGAAGTACCAATATCTGCAAGTCAATTATTACATTCATCTTTTCGTTATTCTGATGATTTAGTATTTTCTGGTGGTAGAGAACGAAAATCATATGATAAGTATTTTTAAAATATATTTAATAAGTAGATAAATATTAACATATAAGAGAAAAAGAAAAAATATATAAATAAATTTTTTACTATAGGTGTGTCAAGTATAACAGGAAAAATTTTATACGAATGTGGAATTAGTGGATGTATTAATATTACAAATGGAGAAACATATATTGAACAAGAAATTCTTATTGTTCAAAGATTTCAACAAACTGTAAGAGCAATTGAACCACGTACTGGTATTGAGAAGTAAATTTCATAAAATATAAAATTTATCAAATATTATTAATATAAATATTACATGAAAAATATTTTATATTGAAATAGGTGGAATTTTAGTGTTGGACAATATGATTTAGTATTGATTCCTCATTCTGATATTTATTGCCAAAATAAAGTAACACCTCATATTTCAGATATTGAAATTAAAGTTATTGTACCTGAAGGTTTAATTTGGATTGTTAATAGAAACAATCCTACAATAAAGTTATCACAACATAAGGTAAATTTTAATTAATGACAAAAATAAAATATAATTTTTTAAAATTTATATTGATTTTATTCACTTGCATTTTGTTAGTTTGATTCTCCAATTGTTACTATATGGCGTGAAGATACTACTATAAAAACCAATGGATATAAAAATTTGAAGGAAATTAATTTATTTGATAGTACACAATGGTCTTGGGGTGCAAAATTTTCATCCAGTCCAGCTATTTATTTGGGTATGCATAATAAACAATTGTATGTACAAGAAAATACTGAATTCTATAAATCATTAGATGCATCACCAAGATATATACAACATTTAAAATATCCATGGAAACCTTATCCTGCTATTGGTATGAATATTTAATTTTAATTCTTCATCAATTATAATATGATGCATTATATAAAATTATAAATATTTTTTATAATGTATAAAATACAACATTTTTTAGGTAAAGCAATTAAAAAGTCTCTTTTAGATCATGTAACAAATAATAATAATAATGATGATTTATTTGAAATAAGCGATACACAAAGTACTACTGCATTATCAGTTCTTTATAATTCAGAATACATAAATGGTATATAAGTATAAAGCATTAAGATTTGTTTTAAATAAATAAAAAGTTGGTTTTTTAATGTTTAAAATTATTTTTTGATAAAAATTTTCTTTTAGAAAATGGATTTTATTTATACTCAACAAGTCAGTTGGAAATAGATAATAGTAAACAATGTAACTATACTAATTCAGATTTAATACTTATTGAAGAAAAACAGAAATTATTTGGAACAAATAATATTCATAAAGAAGATGAAGATACTCCTGTTCAAGTTATAATTGTATCATTATGGTATTGGTGGTATGTAAAATGAAATAAAGAAATATAAAATATTTGTTTTTAATAAAAAATATTTTATTTTTATAATAGGAAGGAAGTTTTGATAATCTCAATTACTACTGCAATTTTACTTAATTTTATGTTAACACAACGTCTGTTAAATGCTACAACAGTTGCTAAAGATGCAGTACTTCCGGTAAAAAAATTATAGAGTATTTTAATATTATGAAATTTAAAAATATTGATTTTAAATAACAATTAGAAATATTTATTTTCGTAATTTTATAGCCTTTAATAGTTGAAAGACATATAGAGACGAATAAAAATATTCAACTATCTAACAACGAAAAAGAAATTGATAGTTTTAATTCACGTTATCTCACAGATTTTGAACCAGTGGATTGTTTGGGAAAAGGTGGTTATGGCGTCGTTTTTAAAGCAAAAAATAAAATAGATGATTGTAATTATGCTATTAAAAGAATTGCTCTACCAAACAGGTTTGTAATTTTAATAAATTTCAATATGATTTGATAATATTAACATAGAAAATAAATTTGATCAAATTTATAAATCTTATAATGTATTTATTTTTTTTTGTTTAATAGTATATATTCAAGAGAACGTGTGATGCGAGAAGTAAAAGCATTGGCTAAATTAGATCATCAAAATATTGTAAGATATTTCAATGCATGGCTTGAATGTCCACCTTCAGGATGGCAAGAAAAACATGATCCTCAATGGATAAACAAATTAATATCTTCAAATTCAGATTTTACTTCAGAAATAATTTATACAACACCAAAAATTAATAACTCCGTTTGTATTAATGTTAGTCAAACTGATCAATCTTCTGATCTAGATAGTGCTTGTGAAGCTTATGAATTGAATTATAATTTAAATGAAGATTCTTTTGTCGTTTTTGACAAATCCTATTCAGTTAATCAGAATGAAAATGTTATAAATATCAATAACTCTAAAATTGAGAATTCCAATTCATCTCATTCAATTAATAAAATTGAAAAAATATTAAAAAGTAATAATTCTACACATTCTGAAAGTATTCTATTTAAACTTAATACTGATTGTGAATTTTCACAAAAAGAAGGAAAAAAAAAACAAAAATCATTTTCTTTAGATCTGAACAATAAATCGAATACACGTAAGTCCCCGAAAATGTTTCTTTATATACAAATGCAATTATGTCAAAGATTAAGTCTCAGGGAATGGCTAAAGAATCAATCATTGCGAGATTATCATTATGTATTAAATATATTTTATCAAATTGTTGAAGCTGTGGAATATGTTCACTTACAAGGACTTATTCATCGTGATTTAAAGGTAATATAAAAATATTTTGCATTACAATATATATAATACACTATTATAATACTCTATATATATAAATATACTATTTTAATTTAATGCTTAAAAAATAAATTTCAGCCTTCGAACATATTCTTTTCTTTTGATAATAAAATAAAAGTTGGAGACTTTGGTCTTGTAACTGCAATGACAGAAAGTTATAATGAATATAATGAAGCTCATACTCCCTCCTCAGAAAATGAAAATATTACTTTTAAAAACACTTTACATACTGCATATGTCGGTACTCAACTTTATATGTCACCTGAACAAATGAATGGCCAAGGTTATAATTATAAAATCGATATTTATTCTTTAGGAATCATTTTGTTTGAATTACTTATTCCATTTGTTACTGAAATGGAAAGAATAAATGTTCTTTTAAATTTAAGGAAATTAGTATTTCCAAAAAATTTTAATAATAATTATCCGGCGGAGGTAAGAAAATCACAATTCGTATTATTGTTTAAATAATAGAAATTTTTTCATTAAAATATATTAATTAAAAATTTTATTTTTAGTATAATTTATTGAAAATGATGTTAGATGAAAATCCCAATAAAAGACCTACAACATTAGGTATTAAAGCTAAGCCACCATTATTAAATTATGAAATAGCTAACGGACTCAGTATAAATGAAAATACAAAGTGGCATTTTGAATTGCCTCAATTGACACAAATTTCTTCTGTGATTAGCAATAATAGTGAATCTTACTAAAATATAAATTAAATAATTATAAGTTCATAATTAATTATAAGTAGAAAAATATAATAAATATATATATTATTTTATTTTTATCTTTTGTTTTATATTTTATAAAATTATACAAATTTAAAAATTATGTTAACAAGAGTTATTTGCTCAATTTGTTTTATTAAAACATTTACCTAAAATTATTAGAAAAATAATAATAGAAATTATAACAACTTAAATATTAATTTATGTTGTTATATTTTCAAATGATGCAAATAAATTTATAGTTTTTAATAAAGATCCATATATTGGCTGTTTTATTTTACAATAAATAATGTTCATAGAATTTCTTATTATTTTGAAATTTAAATACAAACTATTATTGTTATAAAACAATATTCTTGTTTTTGTATAAATATATTTTTTTATATATTCTTAAGTATTTTCTTATATTATATTTCCAAAAATGGTATTATTTCATTTTATGTGTTTCATAAAATGTTTATTTTAATATTATTAAAAATTATATTTATTACAATTCAAAATTTTTATGAATCTATTAAAATAAAAAAATATAAATATTTATAATAATATCAATTTAAACTAGTTAAACATTTTCATTTTTCATAAATTCTATGATTAATGTTAATAAATAAGTTATTAATATAGTAATTTGCTAATTAATATTATTAATATTATTTTTCTTTTTTTTTTCTTCTTTTTTTTTCTTTTAATTTTTTTTCTTTTAATAAGATTAGATGAAAGATTCAATCATTTAAAATTTTTGATACAACTTCATTTGCAGCTTGTTGACTACCAAGTAAAGTTACACCATTTTTTGACAATACAAAATTTATAATAGAAGTAGAATTGCTGATAATTTGTGGAAGTCTATAAAAACCATATCTAAAAATTAATTAAAATTAATTAATTATATTTTATTTTATTTGTAGTACTAATTTATAATTTGATAAATATTAATAATTTATTATTTTTATTATATAAATAATTAAATAAATAAATAATTAAATAAATAATTTATTATTTTTATTATATACCCATTTTTAATATCTTGCAATATTTCCAATAAACACCAAATTATCATGAATGTGAAACACATGATTGTAAATTTACAAATAAAACTCCATTCTTTCCAAATTACACTTTCAAAAACTAAAAGATTAAAATTTATTACAAATGTAATTTAAATAAAATATTTTATTTCAATTAAAAAAGGTTAAAAAAAGACTATATATAACCTTCACTTTTATCTAATACAACAATACCAAATGTAAATAAAGCTTGTCTTGAAGTTTTAAGTGATTTATTTTTATAATGGTAAATAAGGCATGAATAAAAGTTTTCTATTGTATCACGAGTTGTATAACTTGCAATACTAACAGTACTAACTCGTCCATCATCTCTTATATTGAAAAAATCATAACTTGATAACAAATTGATGATTAAAAAATTAATATGTATACATATATATATATATATATATTAAATTATTTATACATAAATTTAAAATATTTACTTGTTTTCGTAAGATAATAATAATTTATCCATTAAGATCCATGTAGCATATGTCTGTTTTGAAAATATGTGTCTTTTTTCATGAGGAATTGTATCATAGAAACATGATAATTTAAGTTCTTGACCTAAAAATATTGATACTTCTTGATAATGATCTAAAAATTATTACATATAATTACATTATTAAAAATTTAATATAATTTTATTAATATTAAGAATTATTATACCAGATATACTAATAGTACGACTTGAAAATCGTTTACTACTTGTTTCTAGAATTGATAATGTTATAAGATCTATTTCTTCTCCATTTATATTAAAGTATCCAAGAGTAAAACTCATTTGTGGTACATAAGCACATTCAGAACATATTTTTTCCTATTACGAAAAATCATCAATTTCTAAATAATAAATAAATTTTTTTATTTTAAATAAAGATATTTACTCTTATATTATCACGTATAGCACCTAAGAATATATCAGTTACAGATATAATAATTATTTCTTCAAAACCTAAAGGTATATATTTCTTTTCATTTCCATTCACTTGCATGTATACATTTTTACTATCATAAGCTACTATTATTTCAAACCATTCTCTTATTGAAATATGTTCTATACTTTCAATTGTAATATAAGTTGCTCCTTGATAAAATTTAAGTTTTATTTTTCCCTCTTCTATTAATAATAAAATATATTTGTTTAAGGAATCATCTGTTATTATTGCTACAATTCCATTTATGTTTTCAATTTTTATAGCAATTGTAATCTAAATTACAATGATCATAATATTAAATAATTATATAATATATATAAATTATTAAAATATTATTACTTAAACAATAAACATTATTTCTTACTTGCCAATATTCTATACATTTTGGACAAGGTACTTCAATTGAATCTGTTAAACCAATATAAATAAAACCTTCATTGTCATCTCCCAGCAAATATTGGACATTATTACTACTGGCTAAAATATTTGCATATTTTTTATTATAAGTATCCTAAACAATATATTATGATTTAAAAAAATTTATTAAATTACAAGTATATCATTTAATGTAAATAACTTTTAATGCACGAAGTTGAACAGGTGCGAAGTTAATTGCTACTTCTTGAATTTGACCTTGAAATCCTCCTATTTTCATTACATGATCTAAATCATATGACATAGGAATACATGAAAAAGTATTAATTTTATGAAGACCATCATCAATACGTAATATACCATGCGTTCCATATATTGCAATTAATACTACATGCCATTGTCCAATCTAGAGAACAATGTATTTGAAATACATTTTGAAGTAGAAATTTGAAATCGAAAAGATGTATATATAAAAAATTATTTCTTACTTCCATTTTAGTTTCATGAATTAAAGTCAAAGTACAATCAGCAATCTGAGATATAAGAACTATTTTCCCATTTTGAAGAAATAATTTTACAAAATCACATATTAATCCTTTACAATTTTTTTCAAAACGATAAATAATCATACCAAAAGGAGACAATGGCAAAAATCTTAAATATATATGAAGTAAACGTGAAGGTCTTCCAGTTGTTTCATAAAAAAGATAACTTTCTTCTGTAAAGTCTGCTATTTCGTGTGATTTAACTTTTAATTAAATTACTATATATAATATTGGTTTACCATATAAGTTAATAGTATTATTAAATTCCAAATGTACCTATACATGGTTTAGTGAAACATTGACGAATTTCAGAAGCTGAACCAAAGCAAGATGTACCATTACCATTTGGAGAGGGATTGTTACACATTCGATTTCTCAACTGTGTACCAATTCCACAACTTGAAGTACAAGATGACCAAATTGTCCATGATGACCACATTCCATTTACTAAAAAAAATTTATAATTTAAAAATAATTTTTGTAAATTAAATATTATTTTTAAATATTATTTTTAAACAATATATATTACTATTTATATAAAATAATATTCTTACTAGAACAATTATTAATTGTACAATCTTTTATTTCTTTGGATACACCTTTACATGATGTTCCTTGTAAATTTTGTATTTCTGAACATGATCGTTTTCTTGTTTGTATTCCATTACCACATTTTACACTACACATAGTCCATTTACTCCAATTAGTCCATGTTCCTGCTATTAAAAATAATTAAATAATATGCAATTTGAATTAAATATATAATCAATATATATTAGATACTTGATAGTTTTTTGCAATTAAGTCCTAGACAATTTTTTGTTTCAAGTGCAGAATCACGACATATTAATTTATAATTGGAAGGTATTGGACTGTTACAAATTCTCGTGCGATATTTTAAACCTTTGCCACAAATTGCAGTACATGGTGACCAAATTCCCCAAGCACTCCAACCACCAGGACCTACAAAAGTTACTTTATTATTTATATACATTTACAAAAAATGTTTATTTTTATTTTATATAAATATATAATTATTTATTTACTTGGACAACCAACATTATATTTAATGCAATTCATAGCATTCCAATAAAGCATCTTTATAAAAAAATATATAAAAATATTATTTCTAAATGTCTTTTTCTATATAATTTTAAATTTTATAACTTATAGTTTTTTATAGTTTATTACTGAATTGTTTCCAAGAATTTTTTCTACAATGGAAAATGTACAATCAGCAAGAAAACATAATTCTATTAAAGCAGGCAATTTTTGATGAATATCTTTTACAATTTCTAATTCTTCTTTACGTATAGGATGAATATTTACAACTTTTTCATAATCATTCATAGTACATCCTAAAAAAAATATTCATTAATGTAAATCAATATATTATTCATAATTATATTATATAATAATTATTTAAATTATACCTGTAATATGGCAACTTTCAATTTGATAATTAGGACCAATACAAGGAGCTCCATTATTAGAAGGTATAGGATTATTACAAATACGATGTCTTATTTTCTTCCCTTTAAATCCACATTTTCCAGAGCAAGATTCCCAAGAACTCCAAGAAGACCATTCTCCATCAATAGGACATAATTTTTCACTTTTTAATCCAAGATCACAATAAAGATTTTGCATTGCATTAGATACATCATCTATAATAAAAGAATTTAAGAACATATTAAATTAATAAAGTTAAGCTTTCCTTTACCAGTAAAAGCAAAGAAAATTAATGAAGTGACAAATATAAATAAGATTATTATAGATGGCCAAATTTTCATTATTATTATTTTAAAAATAATTTTAACTAATTTTAATTAACACATTATTATAATATAAATTATTATATTATAAATTAAATAATTATAACAAATTTTAAATAATAAAAAGATTTATTTTATGTCTTTTGTATATATATATATATATATATATATATATATATATATATATATATGTACATATATATACACAAATGTACATACATATATTTTGTATATATATTATGTATTTATAAATATATTTTAAAAACTAGATTAAATTTATAATTATTAATATACAATTATAATACATATATATTAATAATTACATTATATTTTTTTAAATATATTTTTATATACTTTTATATTATATTTATATATTAATTTATTATATATTTTTTTAATATATTTTTAATATATATTTTTATTTTAAATATATCTATAAACTGTTAAGTATAAGCAATTCAATTTAAATTCAAATTGTATTTTTTATATATTAAGATAAATTTTAGCCAATAAGATTTGATATTTTTGCGTATGCGCAACAGTTTTTTGAATAATACAACTTAAAATTCACATGTATGGCGCGAGCTGCACGAACTTGTGAATGTGTAGTATTATTAAAAATTCATATATAAATATTCCTAATAAATTGTAGTAAGTGTTCCTTAATTAAAATAAATATATTTCAATTTTTTTGATATATTTATGTTTTCAAAAAATGTTATAATAATATATTAGTATTATTATCAATATTTAGTAGTTAAATAAATCTAACCTTTAATTAGAATTTTTTAACTAAAAAGTTAAAAAATTAAATTATAATTCTATTTCTTTATTAAATTCTAATATGGAAAATTAACTGATAATAATTATAATTATAATAATTATAGTAATTATAACTGATAATAATTTACATTATATAATCTTAACATTTTCTATCTTATTGTCTTATTTGTATATTTTTGTTAATTTAGTGTATATTTAATATTTTTTCCTGTACGATATAAATATGACTCTCACTGAAATGGAACCACTTAAAATACACTTAGATGCCTTAGAAATGGCAGGAAAAGTAGTTGATATACATATTACAGCAGATAGTAATTTTCCTTCTTTAATCAATCTTATGCGATATAATGTACAAGGTAAAATAATTATTTTCTCTATTTTATATTTTATTATAATTTAAGTTTTTAAATAAAAAATTCTTTTAGGTGGACCAACTGTTAGTGGTCTTGATGATCATGATTATCCAAATATAAATGGAATGTCAATGTGTTTTTCAAATATAAATCAAATGAAAGTACACAGTAAAATTTCTTTGCCATCTGAAATAATGGAACATTTTCATCGTACCCTTTTAAAAATATTAAATAATCAATCAATATTTTTGTTATATATATATATATATATTTTTTTTTTATATAAGAAATATATATTTATATAAGAAATATAATTCCTTAATATTTGCTTAGGTGTACAATGTCATTCTATGATGGGACTTTTTACAGAAATTTCAAAAGCATGGCTTACAATTGATAGTGATATATATGTTTGGTCATATGAAAATGAGTATATATTTAGTTAAAATTTATTAAATTTTTTGCATAATAATATAACTATTAACTTATATTACTATAATAACATATTTTTAGATCTGATGTTGCATATTTTGATGGGTTAAATGAAACTATTATAAGTGTAGGTTTAGTTAAACCCAAACCAAGTGTATTTCAATCTTATGTGAAATATTTGTTGATTCTTACAACTACAGTAGAAATAACTATTCTTGGAGTTACATTAATAGAAAATGAAGGTATTTTATATATATATATATATATAATCTTAGTTTTATTTTAAAATTATATCTTTTCAATTTTCATTTATTATCATAATTTCCAATTTAGGCTCATTCCCAGAAATGCAATTAGTTCCAGAACCAATTTTTACAGTTGCTACAGATGGTATTGGTATTACAACAATAGCAAATACTAATACTGGTAGAATTTTTCTTGGTGGTAGAAATGGATCCCTTTATGAAATATATTATCAGGTAACATTTTATGATGGAACTTAGATTTAATATAATATGATATAATATAATATATTTTTATTATATTTATTTATTATATATATATTATATTTATTATATTATTAATATAATATAATACAAAAATTATGGTTAATCGTTATAATGCATGTTTATTGTGTAGGCAGAAAGTAGCTGGTTTGGGAAACGTTGCAAAAAAATAAATCATTCTGAAGGTCCATTATCATTTTTAGTTCCATCGTTTGTCACTATAGCTTTATCAGAAGAAGAAGCAATAATACAAATTTCCATTGATGATTCGCGGAATATTTTATATACTTTAGGTGATAAAGGAACAATTACAGTGTGGGATATTGATAATGATGGTGCATCTAAAGTTGCATCTTTATCACAAGCTTCCTTAGTGCAAAATGCAGTTCATGTTGTTAAGTATGTATAAAATTTTAAATAATATAAAGAGCTGAAATTAAAATTTATATTCATTTATAATTTTAGAACATTGGATAGTAATAATTTTCGACCATTAGTGAGCATATCTGCTATTACAGAATCAGAATCAGTACATTTAAACTTAGTTGTAATTGCGGCTACTGGAACACGTTTCTATTGCAGTTGCACTTCAGTTTCTAATCCAACATGTAGACCTCAAGGTTTGCAATTAATACATGTTAGATTACCACCAGGTTATGCTGCTAATGCTACAGTTATGAGACCAAGAAAAGTACAAATGGCACATTATAGAAAAGGTATGTATTAATATTCCTTTATTAAGATAGTGAATTTTTTTTACTATGCAATAGATTTATTACAGGAACACTTATTCTCGTTTGTGGTGGAGATACAGAAACTGTTTTATGTTTAAGTAATGATGCTTATCCATTCACTAATTATTTAGCTGAAACTCAAAGTCCTTTATCGCTTGATAGTCCATTTTGGACAATGGCTGAAATTCTCGTAGAACCAGCTATACGCATTGAAAAACAAAGTATTACTCAAGAAGAACCTCCTCTTGTTGTAAGACAACATATGGAAGCTCCTCGAAAATTTATATTTTTAACTTCTCAAGTATATAATTAATAAATTTTAAAGTATTATAATTATATAAATATATAATTATATAATTGTATATTTATGTTAGTATAAATTATAATTATATAATTGTATATTTATGTTAGTATTAAATGTATTTACAAATTGATTATTTATTTATAGGGTGCCATAATTTATGTTCAAGTTCGTCCAATGGATATTTTAAAACAACTTCTTTTAGAACAACGTGGCCCTGATACTGAAGCCGTTCGAGCATATTTTCAATCACAATCATTGGAACAAGCATGTGCAACTTGCCTTATTTTAGCTACACTTGAAAGTTCTCAAAATGCTGAGGTATTAATTGAAATTATGAAAATAAATAATATTGTAAAATTAAAAAATATTATTTAATTATAATATATAGTTAGCAGAATGGGCAACAAGAGCATTTTTTTTATATGGTAGTCAACGAACAACAAGCATTGGACCTCCAATGGATATACATGGTAATATAAATACAAATATTACATTAATAGTTTCAATTTTTTTTAAGCAGTTCTATTAATTTATATTAATTTATAAATATTATTATAAAATTTATGAATGCTGTAGATATTTGTACATCAACACCAAGAGTTCCAAATTATGATTTAAGACTTCAAGCTTTTCGATCTCATGCACCAGTTGGACTTAATACAGATATTTCTCTACAACAGTTTTCTGCAAAACACAATGGTTTATATCTATATGTTGGAAGAATATTACGACCTATATGGAATATGCGTTGTATCAAACAAGAAATTATAAACAACAAAACTCAAGTAAATTAATATAAACTGTTCCAATATTTTTGTTTGTATACATTCTAGCTTATTCATATTATAATTTCAGATTTCTAGTACAATTTCAACTAGACAAGTTAGTTGGATTTTAAGTCTCTTACAAGCATTAAGATCATTTCTCAATAAAAATACTCACATTACTAAACAGTATGTTTTTATATTTCAATTTCGTGATGATTAAATTTTATTTGAATTTTATTTAGAACTATTTATTGATTTTCAGACATGGTACTAATAGGACAACTGATGGATTTGAAACAACTATACGTAGTCATTGTCAAGAACCAATTGTTGAAGAAAGGAATTCTTTAGCTGCATTAAAAATTTTTATTACTCATGCCTGTGAAGTATTAGAACTTTGGAAAATTCTGTGTGAAAATCATTTAAATAATATTGTGAATTGTTTATCAAAGGTTATTTAAATATATATTATATTTTTTTTTTATAAAAAAATAGAAAATTTTATTAATTTTTGATTATTTTTCTATTTAATTTATAGGATCAAATTAATCAATTTTCTACTGCTACATTTCGAGATTTAATTTTAATTGGTCATGAAATTTCTTCATTATTGATCATTCATCTTATAGATAGGTAAGCTAATTAAATAAATTATAAAATTATTTTTATTAATTATAACAAATATTCTAAAGTTATCTTGCAGATAATGCATCTGTTGATGCTGTTAGTCAAAGATTACGAGAAGTTTGTCCAAATTTATATAGAAATGAAGATGCTGTCTGTTCTAAGGTATAAACCAAACTAAGAAAAATATGATTTTATTATTGTATATTGTTAATATTTTTATTAATTTTAGGCCAATGAAATAATCTTAAAAGCAAAAAGTTGTACAAATCCCAAAGAAAAGGAATGTTATTTGCGATCTGCTTTAAAAGTAAATATATAACATAATATATATATATAAATATAAATATAAATTATATATATATAATTATTTAAATAAAATAAATATATAATTATTTAATTATATTGATAATATAATTTATATAATAATCTATATAAAAGATATAGATAAAAGATATAACAGGAAATTATTATATAATATAATATAATACATTATTAATATACATAATACATTTAATAATATAGAATAACATTTTGATATTGATTTGCATAATTTTTTATTTTTTATTTATATCAAGTATTATTCATTACATTCACATTTTAGCTTTGTAAAGAAGTTGCTCCCAGGTTAAATTTAAGTGCAGTATGTCAACAATTTATTGCTTGTCAATTTTATGTGGGTGTACTTGAATTATGTATATCTTGTGCAGAAAGAGTAGATCCTAATAACACTGCTTTACATTATTATAAAAATAATGAACCAAAAGAAGATCAAGAAGGTTATATGAAAAGGTATTAACTTAATTATAAAATAATATTTTTAATATATCAATGATGTAATAATTTCTTTTATAATAGATTAGAAATTTATAAAGAATTCATCACACTATTGGACCACCTCTATAATCAAAGCATCTCTAATCCATTAACTCCCACTATATCTAGTAAAGCTGGATCTCCACCACAAAATAGTTCTACAGTTCCTGTTACTCCAGCAAAAGAAATAGTAAGATATAATTTTTTTTTAGCTAAATTGCTATTAAATTTCTTTTGAAAAATGGAATGAAACTTCTATATTCGTCTATATATATATTGGTAAAAAAAATCCTTGAATATGTGTTTAAAAATTCAATATTCATCAAAAGTTTCTTACTACATAATGCATTTTATAACATTACAGTTTCATTATAGAATAAAAATAAATTTCTGTTTAAATTTGTATTTATTTATAAATCTAATTCAAGATTAAGAACTAATTATTTTCTTTTTCGTTAATTCAATTCTAAAAATTTAATATTTTTCTCTTTTTTTATAAATATATTATCCATTTTTATCCATTTTTCAGAAATGAATTAATGACTATAAAGATTCTGCTACATATTATTTTGTATTAAAATTTATATTTTAGTTACAGAATATTATAACTGATGCATTACATTCTACATGTGAAATTCTCCATGCTTCAGTGTATGCTTGGATGATGGAAAGAAGATTACATGGAGAACTTATAGCTCTAGCAGCACCTTCTTTAGAAACTTATCTTACCCGAGTTAATGCACCAGATTTGCTCTGGCAGTTTTATGAAAAAAATAAAAATCATGCTGCTGCAGCTAAAATCTTAGATGCTTTAGCGACAAAAGAGTATGAATTAAAATACATAATTGTTATTAATTATTCGTTCCATTAAAATTATTAAATTTAAAATTTGTTAATTAACTTTTTGATTTTTTTCTTAAATCAAAAAACTTTTTATTTTTCATTTCTTTTAATAGATCAAATATACCATTGTCACAGAGAGTTGAATATTTAGCTCGAGCAGTAGTTTGTATGCGAAGCGATCAAGCTGGATATGCTCCATATCTTGATATATTTTTACGTGAATTAGAAGACAAAGTAGAAGTTGCTAGAATACAACAACAGGTACACAATTATAGATATATCATTATATTATATACAAAAGATTAGAATTATATTTATATAGCAAATATAAATATACAATTATAGATATATCATTATAGATATATCATTATATTATATACAAAAGATTAGAATTATATTTATATAGCAAATATAAATATACAATTATAAATATTATAGTACAACTATAAATTTATTTATAGAATACAGTTTATATGTTCATTGTTTTACAGATATTAGATACGATTTGTAATCAGCATCTTAGCGATCGGCTTAATGAAGAAATATTTAGAGCATTAAATTCTTCATTACTTGATATTACAAAGGTATATTTCAACTTAAGTTATAAATTAAATAATTTTACTATAGCTATAAATTAATTGTAATTTAATTAAAATTATAAATTAATTATTTTAAAACATATGAAATTACTATTTATAATTATAATATTAATTACTTTTTTTATTTATTAATTATAGTTATACGAAAAATATGCAGATCCTTTGCAATTGTCAGAATGTAAATTAGCTATAATTCATTGTTCTGGTCATCAAGATGCAATGTTAATCCAAGAAATCTGGACTAATATTATAAACAATGGTATTTAAATTTTTTTTATCTTATATATTTATATATTTTTTATATTTATATATTTATTATTTTAATATATTAAATAATTTCATTTAAACAACATATATTCATAGAATTAAAAGATGCATCAACAGCAGAGGATAAGATGACTATTTTAATGAGTAAAATTATATCTTTGGGACAGGAATATTCAGGATCACCACATTGTTTTCCAGTTGGTAATAATTTTTTTATGATATAAAATAAAAGTTTCATAATGTGAAATGAAATTGCAAAATATATTTTTTATATTTTTTTTAGACTTTCTGATAAAACAATTAGAAATAAAGGCATGTAAATTAAATGTATCAAATACTGGAATTATATCTGGATTTTTACAATTAGGAGTATCAATGGAAGATCTTTTAGATATATATAAGTAAGTATAGTATATATAATAATATATATTTAAAATTAATAGATAAGAAAATAATATTTTCTATTAGAATGATTGGCAAAGACACTCGAACTTGGTTGAATGAAGGAAATGAATTTCATCTTATTGAATCAACTGCAAATTTAATCAATTATTTCATATCGCATTCAAACATAACCAACACTTTCATCAAGTAAGTCTTTCATTTAGTAATCAATGAATATGACTTTTTATTTATTCTTTCTATTAAGTTAATAATCTAGTAGTAAAAATTTATTTATTATATTTATTATATTTATTATAATAATAAAAATTTATATATTTATCACATATATAAATTCTATTTGATTAATATTAATTACAGTTGATGTTGAATTACAGACGAAAAATAATAACAAAATGCCAAGATGTAATTTCAAAATGTTTACTTACTTTACAAACTAAACCTCATGGACAAGAATTGATAACAAGACTTAGATCAATTCAAAATGTCCTAAATCGTATGTAAAAGGAAATCTCTATTATTGAAATAACATTTTAAAATTGCATAAATATTTGCAAATTAAGATACAATAAAACATTATTCCATAAATAAAAACTTGTCAAAAAAATGTAAATATTTAAAAATTATAAATGCTCAACTGCTTTTTTATGAATGTTAATGTCTCTCCATAAAATCAAATTTAGTGATATTTATATGAGTCATTCTTTTTATCATGTTAATTATGTAAAAATAAAAACATTTTATATATTTTACATTTAATGTTTTTAAATTTAAAACTTTTCCTTTAATAATATTATATTTATTATAATTGTAATATTGCATGCTTTTAAAACTTTTAAAAATTTTATGCAATAAGAAATTATTTTATTAATAATAAATATTGTTTATTATAAATGTTTTAAAATTATGTTTTAATATTAAAAATTATAAGGTATATATATAGACATGAAAACATTTAAAACAGAATTTGTTATATACTATATTACATGGCAGTCAATTATTTTTTTATAATTAAAATTGAAAGAAGTTCCAACATTTAAAGTTTTTTGGTCCTAAAAAGAACCGTTTTTATAGGATATTATTTCTTCTTATTTAGAACTGGTATATTTGGTAACTGCTTTAGTACCTTCACTAACTGCATGCTTGGCTAATTCACCAGGTAATAAAAGTCTTACGGCAGTTTGAATTTCACGAGAAGTAATAGTAGAACGTTTATTATAATGCGCCAATCTTGATGCTTCTGCAGCAATGCGTTCAAATACATCATTCACAAAACTGTTCATGATACTCATTGCTTTACTCGATATACCAGTGTCAGGATGCACTTGTTTAAGTACTTTATAAATATAAATAGCGTAACTTTCCTTCCTCCGCCTTTTTTTCTTTTTATCAGCTTTACTAATATTTTTCTGAGCTTTACCAGCTTTTTTCACAGCTTTACCACTAACTTTTGGCGGCATAATATCGATATAGAATTCTCGAATTTATTATTTTTTACACAATGTTAGCTTTACAAATGGCAGTTGTAAAGTGGTTTTATCGGACTATGTCTTATTTATATAATAGAATGAGATAGCAATGGCGAACCAATTGCAACGATCCATGGTTATGGAATGAAACTTCTTGTCATGTGATTGGTGCATCGGTGTCACTGTTACTTGAAATTGATTTCGTACAATGTATTTCACATATGGTTATATCTTTTTTTATGTATTCTAACATATGCAGTTTATTTTTTTTTTATAAAAATATATTATATAAAAAACAAATGATATAATAAAAAATTTTTTTATTTAAGCGATGCATATAATTTCTCTTTTTAAATATTTATAATTAATTAAATTATGTCAATTATATATTTGTATTTAAAAATATTAAGTAATACCTGAAATTAAATTCTTAAATAGTACTCTTTACATTATAAAAAGAAAAAAAATTATGAAATTTATATTTATAAAATTTTTAAATAATTTCGTCCTGAAATAAAAATTTCGAATAAAATTTTGAATTATAAATAATTTTTATAAATAATATATATATATATATATATATATATATATATATAGTATATTATAGTGCAACATATAAGTGAAGGTTGAAATGTATAATATAATATACATAATATAATATACTATACATAATATAATAAATATGGTAATTACAATATAACAAATAAAATAGCAATAAAAAATTTTATATAGAAAGTAATATTAAAATATTAATATACATATATGATAATATATTTAATATTAATTAACTGTAAAAAAATAATCTTATATGTACATACATATATGTTATGATTCGCTAGAGGATACTAAATAATATTTTCGTGTTTGTATGTAATATTTATGTGCATATTCTTTATTTAATTTTGATATTCTTATTTTCATTTTACATATACATATATATTGACGAAGATCTATTGATAAATAATATACAAACTCGAAAATATTACATTCTTTTTAAATCTTTAATATTATTTAGTATTATTTTTAAATCTTTAAATAAATTATTTTGCATTATATTAAATGTTAAACGTTTTAATATTAACTAATAATTTTAATATTAAAAATTTTTATTTTTTTCAATTTTCAAAAGTTTCAAATTTACATTGTATAATTTATAAATAATATTATATTTTTGCTATATTTTATATATATATATTTCTGAATATTTTATTTAAATTTTTTATTTTATATAAAAATTATTAACATTGTATATAAATGTTATATAAAAATTATTTAAGATTAAAATAATAATTTTTAAAATATGTATAATTTATTATTTTTGTTAAAAGAAAAAGTAAGTTGCAATATGTAACATTTCTTTCTTTAAGCCAATCAGATTACTCTTCGTTAATCATTGGATAAACGCAACTACGACGAAAGCTTTATATATCTGAAAAAAAGGGTAGAATACAGTTTCTATCTGTTCGTTGAATCAAACAGTTGTATTGTGTTGTGCAACGTTTATTTGTATCGAAACATTAATACGAAATGTCTGGTCGTGGAAAAGGGGGAAAAGCAAAAGCAAAAGCAAAATCTCGTTCGAATAGAGCTGGATTACAATTTCCAGTTGGACGTATTCATCGACTTTTAAGAAAAGGAAATTACGCAGAACGAGTTGGCGCTGGTGCTCCTGTTTATTTAGCTGCTGTTATGGAATACTTAGCCGCTGAAGTTCTGGAATTGGCGGGAAATGCTGCACGAGATAACAAGAAAACAAGAATTATCCCAAGACATTTACAACTTGCAATCCGCAATGATGAAGAATTGAACAAGCTTTTGTCTGGTGTTACTATTGCTCAAGGAGGAGTTCTTCCTAATATTCAAGCTGTACTTTTACCAAAAAAAACAGAAAAAAAGGCTTAAATTTTAAGTCAAATAACAAAATGGCCCTTTTCAGGGCCACAAATTCTTATCCACAAAGGAACATTTTGGTTTCATAAAAATAATTAATATTTTAATGAATATTTTAACAAAGATTTTTCGCAATTTATCATGATTTTTTATTTATATTACTAATAAGATAAGCTTCAAATTCATTTTTAAGTAAATCTTTTTAATTTTTAAATCTTTTAAGAAATTAAAAAATTAATTTCATTAATTAAATTCATTAATATTTTAATTTACATTTTATTTTATAATAGTTATTGATTAAACAATTGTTATTTTAATAATTTTGAAGATTAATAATCTATTAATGCATTACTTTTTACTATAACAAAACTTTATCATATATTAAATTATTAATTAAAATTAAATAAAAGTTCGTGATGAGTTCTATAATTATCAGGAAATAATTTTTTTTATAACTTTTTATTTAAAGAATTTTTGAATTTTTAGAATAACTAATATTTTGATTTTTTAATTTAAAATTTGACTTAAATATTAAATATTAAATATTTTATTATTGATATCTATTAAATATATTTATAATGAACATTACATAAATTTATAATATACTGAAATTTGTCATAACATGTTATATAGATTAAATATTTTACAATAGATATTATTTAAGTAAATTTAAATTAATTATAAATAACTATTGTATTATATTGTAATTTTTTACAAATTTAATAATAAATATGTAAATAAATATATTTAAATAGAAATAAATAGAAAATTATATATATAATATAAAGATAAATTCTTTAAATTTTAAAAATATAAAAGTTTTTATAGAAATACATATCTAAATATTTATATATAGAATGATTAATATTTTTTTTTTCATAAAAGTATTATAATGATTAAAAAAAAATTATTATAAAAATAAAAAATATATAAATTTTATATGTTCCATTAAAATTAATTTTGCAAAATAATTTATTTTATATAAATATATTGGTAACACTTATAAAAGAAAATGGAAACATCCGAATCCGGCTTGAAGTTGCAGTACTGATATGTAAGTATGTACGATAGTTTTGTTGAACGACTTATGCAAATATGATTTTATATTTATATTATGAAACGAAGAAAGATAGTTAATTTATAAATATGATATATTTATAATTATACAATCAATTTTTTGGTGATAAGATTTAGATCGATTATTGAAGACATCATTTAATTTCTATGTATATAACCTTGTTCCTTGTCAATACGTGGTACGTTAACTTTAGAACAATGAAATTTATAAAATAAAAATTTTCTTTCTCCTAATATAAATAAAAAAGTATATTTTATATTTTAATTTTAAGTTATAATATATTTAATATTTTTTTTTTATAAAATCAAAATTAAAATCATTTTATAATATAATTTTATTTGATGATATGTTAATATTTCATAACTTTTGTTCTTAATATATGTATAAATTTCATATATTGAAATTGTTTGGAATATAAAAAAGAGTTTTTTTTCTATTTTATTATAAATATTTATTTTTATTTTAGATAATAGCCTAAAGTGAATAGATTTTTCTTAATAAGACGGCATGTTTGTAAGAATCTGGTTGCGAATTCTCACGGGGGATGAATGAGGAAGAATTATTAAAGCGGTCTGCTGCAGAGCGAGATAGAATATTTAGCTGCTACGACCGTGGTAGAGAAAATGGAGCAGAAATTGACCCTTGGGAAGATCCTACTTTTGAAGTATATCATACCACAGACAGATATGGATTCATACAGTAATTATAATAAAAATTATAATAATAATATTATTATTTTTTATTAATATTTATTAATATTTATATTTTAGTGATAAACGTTTACCACAAAAACCAGATCCTAATGAAATTAAGACTCATCGGGTAGAAATGGAAAGATTAAAAAAATGGGAAAAGATGACGAAACAATGGGATAGTTCATCAACTAAGGAAAAATTACGACGCAGAATATATAAAGGGATTCCTAATAGATTTCGTGGTCAAGTGTGGGCATTGTTATTGGGTATTAAAAATTTAAAAAAAGAACAAGCTGGTAAATATGAAGAGATGTTACAACTTGCACGTCAATGGTCTACAGAAATAAGACAAATCGATGCTGATGTAGCTAGACAATATAGAGATCATATCAATTATAGGTATGCAAGTTATGATTGATAATATGAAAAAACTTAATATATATTTATTAGAAGTTATGTTAAATTTTTATTTTCATTTTCAACAGAGAAAGATATAGTATAAAACAACGTTCTATGTTTTATGTATTGGCTGCATATAGTATGTACAATATGGAAGTGGGTTATTGCCAAGGGATGTCGGTATTAGCTGGATTACTTTTACTATATATGGATGAAGAAGATGCATTTTGGGGTCTTTCTGTTTTACTTGCTGATAAGAAATATACCATGCATGGTTCGAATATAGATTTATATATTTAGTATTAGAAACACTTTTTATTCAATATTAAACAAATATACTTATTTATAGGATTTTATGTAGATGGATTTCCAAAATTAAATCGTTTCATAGAACATCATGATAAAATTATGAATAAATTTTTGCCGAAATTGAAGCGGAAACTTGATAAATGCGGTTGTGATTCTATTCTTTATGCATTAAAATGGTTTTTCGTTGTTTTTCAAGAAAGGGTAAGAAAATATTTTATAATTTATTGCTCTAAATCATTTCAAAATTTATTTTTAGGTATTGTGTACATATTGTATCTAAATATATTAATTATTTACAGACACCTGTTAGTCTTGGTCTTCGAATTTGGGATATATTTTTATTAGATGGAGATCGTATTTTACCTGCTATGGCATACACAGTTATGAAAATGCACAAACGTTTTCTTATGCCAATGGAAAGTTTAGATGAATTTTGTAATTATTTGCAAATTAAATTAGAAAAAGATTTCTGTTTTGATGATGATACAGTAATAAATACTATGGAACGTAGTATGGAAGAATTAAAACGTGCCAAGTTGGATTATCCAGGTCCTCCATTACTGCATGAATTACCACGATATCCATTTGGTACTTTTAAAGAACCTTCATTTGCAAGCAAAGTAATATATATTATTTATACTATTTTAGATACTAAAAATTTAATATATAGAAGTAATTAATCAAAATACTTATGTATTTAATATATTTAGGTTGGAAGACGTACCGAAGAATTTAGCGAAGCACAACATGTAATGCGAGAATCTATAACACAGCGTAGAGATCTTGTTCTTGCTGAAGATGGTAGAGAAAGTACAACACCAGTTGAACAAACTAGTTGTGGTCTTGGCGGTGAGTTACGATATAACAAAAATATAGTAAATAGTAACACAAATATGCCTTCTACATAAGAAATAAGAGAAAATTATTAAGGATGAAGAGAAAAATGAAAATAAAGATATAGAAATTGATATAACGATTATATATACGATTATATCATATAATATCAAATTGTAAAATATTTTCTTTTCAAAGATAAAGTTTTAATAGTAATATAAAAAAGTATTGCTCAATTATATGTGAGTACACATGCACGCACGCACGCATGCACGCACGCACGCACGCACGCACGCACGCACGCACGCATGAAAAATATAAATAAAATATAATTAAATATACATCTAAATATAAAATTTTAAAGAAATATTATATTTGAATAGTATAATCTTAAACAAATTTTATTATAGAATTAATATCATTATCACAAAATTCTATTTGTCTTTAAAACTGTATCAAAGCTATTATTGATAAATTGTTTATATAATAAAAAGTAAGAAATAATTAATAATAAGTAAATAATTCTAAATAAACTATGATTATTTAAAATATTCAAAAAATTTCAAATAAAGAAATAAAAAAAGAATATTAATTAAAATATCAATGCATGTTACAAAATATTCTTACAGCAATATTAAATTATAAAAATTGTGTTAAATTTGATTGTCATTAATTGATATTTTATTTATAAAAAAACATAATAATTCTATAGATAATTTTAAGTTAATTATTACTTATAATTATTGTATTACTTTCATTACTTATTATATAAAAATATTCTATCAAAATATATTTGTTTCACTATGTTGTAGTATAATAAAAATTATATATATGTGCAGGAAGCAAATTCTCATTTGATCCGAGTCTTGACGATGGGGCCTCTCCCAATGGTTCACGCCGATCATTAGCAGATACATCTGTTACTTCAACAGCTGACCTTTCTGTATTTAGTTCGGCAACGCGGTCTCAAGCTTTAGACAATAGTCTTGATACTCAAAGTAATATTTCTAATGGCAGCTCTGGTAGTGGTGGTTTACCCACACCTAAGGCAACGCCTCATCAACCAAGTCCAGATGTTGTACGAATTTATGTACCATATACTTCACCTATATCTGGTTCGTACAAAGATGATCTTCCACGTACACTTCCGCGATCTTTAGAAACTAATAGAATTCGTATACGAGTTGATCCTGATCAAACACCAATAGTGGAAAATTTGAAACCTTTTTCATTAGAAAGTCCAGAAGTCAAATTAGACTTAAAATAATTATCCTATTTGTTCAATAGTTTTAGTATTTCATTATGCAGAAATCAATTCATGACATTGGAATAAGTATTAAAGAAAGATTTAGATAAACAAAATTTTATTATTTGTTTTATCTATATCTATATTGTAATATATATAGAAAGGTGATATTCAAAGCAGTAATTATGATAGGAACGAAAAATGAATATTAAATGTGCATATGAATGTGCATAGTATGTATAATTATTTTTTTGCTAAAGTAGCTAATCGAAATATCAACGTAAATTTAACGTTCTCTCAAATAGAAATCTGTGTATGTTACATGCACTAATTATGAATATAATTGTAATTGTCATTTATCTTAAATGAAACTTATTACAGTCTTGTGATGGCCTAATTTATAGTTAAACAAAAATAATTTGAAATGTATAATAGAAAATTGTCACTTTCAATATATTATATATTATTCTTAATCGAATGATCAACGATATTTTAAATAATGAAATTATATCTATAACTTGTCAAATAATTCTAAAAATAATTATATAATGTTTATAGTAAGTCAAATTATGTTTCAAAGAATGATGATGGAACTTTATGCAAAATGAAAACGGATTATATACTAAAATTATTTATAATATTTAGAAGATATCTAAAAAGAAATTTCAAACTATTATATGAATATTAATACAAATATAAGATATGATAATATTATGAATAGATAATAATATTATGAGTATAAAACATTAAGCATAATATACAGATAATTTTTAAAGTATAGATTCTGTTTTTAAATTTCTCTCTCTCTCTCTGAATTTAAGAATTTAAAAACAGGATATACAAGATATTTTGGGATATATTAAAAAATTGGCCATTATATATATATATATAAAAATGAAAAATGAGTAAATTTTCCATAGTAAATATAATTTTAAAAAATCGATATTTTTATTATCATGAACATATAAAATCCTTTAAAAATAATTATTTATATTTTCAGTATTGTATATTTCTCTGAAAATTTTTATAATTATTATCTATATTATCAAAAATATCATAAAGTTCCATACTCTAAAAATATTTAACAAATAAATAATTTTGCATTATAGATATCCTTTGTAATCCAAATATAGAAAAAAAATTTTCATTAATAGAAGTTAATTCTTTCAGTAATCACAGATAAATTAATATAAAAATATATATTGCTTTAGAATTATATTTTTACAATTATTATTTGATCATATATCAAAATATTTGATATTGATTTTATATAAAATCAATTAACATTATCAAATATTATTGATAAATTACAATTTTTATATTATTTATTCTAAAGCATTTAATATATATAATTTAGATTATTGTTAATTATTTACTTTGGGAACAATTATAAATTTATAACATGTAATTTATATTATTTCAGCATTAATATATAAATGAAAAATTTAATTGATAAATAATCATATCTTCTAAAAGTTATATTTTATTAATATATTAAGTTAACTAATATACTGCCACAAAATATATTAGTATTTTATTTATTTTAAGTTTTGCTTTTTTTTATATTGATCAATGATATATGTTAGTGTATATACATAGTATTTAAAAAAGAAAGGGAATCTTTCATTATATAATATTTGAAAGAGATTCCTGAAAGAAATACTTACAAGATATTTATCAGAATCTTTTATCAAGGAATGTGAATACTGAACAATCTTCTAATATGCAGTATATTTATTATTTAAATGTACAAAGATATATTTTAGATTAAAGTAATTACAATGGAAACATGCTTTATATTTAATTGGTTCTGTAAAACATTCCTAGACAGTATTCCTCAATGTATATAAAATACGAAATTAATATATATTATTGTCGTGATAATAAAAAAGTTGATAGTAATCACTTGTTATATCTAATAGCATAAGGTCATATTTGTTAAATAAATATTAAATGTTAATGGTTTGAATCTTTATTGTAAAGAAGATCAACCAAATGATGTACAGTTATAGTATTATTTTCTTTTAGTTGCATGACATTATATTATATAAATTTTCAAGCAATTAAGATAAAATAAAATGATTATCTTATATATAAAATATTTAAAGATGGAATTGTATAGATGCAAAAAATTTAATGATAAATAAAACAAGAAAAAAAGAAAAATATAATGATGCATTTCTTTAACTTGCATTAAAATTTAATTTTTTGTCAAGATTTATTAATAATATATAATAATTATTCTAAATATAAATTTAATAATTTTTCTTAATATAAATTGTCATGCAAATATACAGATATTTTTAATATTAATTTAAAAGTAAATGATATGAATGTTTGCAGATCAAAAAATGTCATAATTTTTTTTATTATTTATAATATTAATAATGCAAGGTATAAAATTAAATTGTATAAATAAATATTTTGTTTTAATTTTTGCTATAAAGATTTTGAATATATCGAATATATCGAATATATTTTAAAATTTATAAATTAATTTTTGGAAATTTATTTTTTTATGATTCTGTAAATTATTTTAAAATATTTTAGATATGAATCTCATTTTAATACTCAATTAGATTTATATATCAGAAAATAATGAAATAGGATATTATTTTGTATTCATAAATAAAAATATAAATAAAAATAAGTTTAAACCAAAAATAACATTTAATATAAAAGGATTAAAGTAAAAAATTATAATAAAGATTTTATAATATTTAAATAAGAATATATGCAAAGTATTAAGGTCAATAATTAATGTTTCTTTTATTCTAAAAAATAATACATATTTTGTAAAATGAATCATAATAAATAATTTCTTTAATTATAATTTTAATAAAATAAATCTTTTTATTAATAAAATAAAATAAAGTAGCTTTAAATATATTCAAATTTTTACAGTACATTTATTTAAGTTGTAGAATTTAAAAAATAAAGATACATATTAAAAAAATGTATTTGTGATTTTGTTCAATATTCACATTCATATCATCGCACCATATAAGTAAATTAAAGTTCAAATATAATATTTAATGAAACATATTTAGAATTGAATTTCAAGTCGATATTTTTTTTATACAAAAATAGAAATGATATATATCTAATAGGCTACAGTATAATTATAGAATATTTAGAAAGATAAATTTAATAATACAATACTTGTGTAAATTTATTGATGCCTGATAGCCTGTTGTACTTTGATTTAAATGATCAAAATAATAAATAATAAGAATCGAATTAAGTATGATTTATTTTGAAGAATTTTACTTTGTATCATTTGTGATTTTCAAATTTTTGTTAATAAATGTATAAAAATTCTTTTAACAAAAATAATTTATAAACTTAATATTTTTATAAACTTGTTAATACATTATAAATTATAAAACCATTATTATATTTAGTATATAGTCTTTAAAATGAACATATAAAGTTTTTAAAATGAAAATGGAACAAATATTGTTTATATAATTTAATTTTATTTTTTTATATTTATCTGTACAAATATTATAAAAAGTCATTTATTGAAGAAGACAGTTACTTTACATAAAATTAGAATTTGAAAGTAACGTAACATCAATTTATACACTTTATACATAAGACACATATAATTCAATAATATTTGAGCAAGTATTATCAAATGTAATACAAATATACAAAGAAATTATTTATTGTAACTATTACTATTTCATATTCTTTTGAAAGACATTATTTTATTTAAATTTAAATTTAATTTTTGTAATTTAAATTTCATTATTGCACGCCAAAAATTAATTGTCGATCTAATAATAGTAACTGTACTTATTAATACTTGTATTAATATAATACATATATTAATACATAATACTTATTTTGTTATATAATTAATTGTATATCATTGTATAAGTTATATTTTTTGATACAATATTGTATCAAAAAAAAGATTTTTAATTAATGTTTGGTAAAAAGAATTAGGATCAATTCAAGGGAATATAAATGCAACAATATACTGTAGCAATAAATTTAAAAAAAAGTACATAGCACAAAAGTGATTTTCTATTGGTCTTTCAAATACAAATAAATGCAACATCTTATTACTAGGTTGTGCTTTGTAAATGAAAATTGTATTTATTAATGGGTATTGGCTTTCCATTAATTATCACTTGTGGTCCTGTATAATAACGCCATAAAAGGCTATTTCCTCTTTTTAACTGATTGGTAGCTGAAAGGTGAGACCAGCAATCTAACCAGCTATTGTAAATTGGCATTTGTGGAGGAAGACCAGCAATTAACCTTGATAAATTTATAAAATTAATTTTTAAATTACTTAAAATAAATAAAAAGTTATTTAAATTTTTAACTTTAACTTACCCACAATTATTTATTGCCATACAATGTGACACTACTAAAAATGGATATGTAATTGTCGTTGCTATAAACTGAAAAGTATAAGTTTTAATATTTATTATAATATATATGTCTTATTTAATTAATTAATTAATTTGTTTACCCTTATGGTGGAAACAGCATATGGTTTTAATTCGCGATCACTTATAATGTATTTATCAATAGCGTAAGTAGATGAACTGACTAGCATTAGTACAGCAGCATTTCCAATAAGACGAGGCAATAATCCAGCATAATATCCCATGATACCATTCTCTTTATATACTTCCACAAATGATCTAAATAATCCACTATTAATGCATAAAAGAAAAAAATAGCTATAGAAATAATTTTCATAATTAATTTCAATATATTTTATGTTAAATTAATTATATACTTGTATTTTGTTTCTCCACCAACAAATTGTGCCATCATTCTTAATGCAATGACATCTAATGGATGACTAACTATGATTCCAATCATTCTACTAATCAGGTCTCTTATGAATTCATATATATATTTTTTATGCTTCTGACTATAAAAAAATGTGTATTTTTATAACATTAAAAAAAATATATATTTATATATATTTAAAAGATAAAATATTATATTTATTAATAATATTAATAATTAATATTATATATTTACCTTTCTTCTAAATCACAATCATAAATTTCTTTACTTGGTTCATCTTTAAATTTAATAGATTTAGAAGTCTTTTCAAAAGCTACTGCACTCATAGTATAGGCACATAATTTTGGAATAAGACCACGATAACAGCCAGTAAATCCATCTACATTTTTTATGTACCTAACTGTAAAATTATAATTTAAAGAAATATTTTATTAATTATAAAAAAAATATTGATATATTATTTATTGTATTTTCCTGTAATAAAATTCTTAATTTCTATTAATTGTGAATAAAAAAATTAATAAAAATAAATAAAAAAAATAATATAATATAATATAAATTATGAATAAAAAAAATTAAAATAAATAAAATTACTTACCGTATTGAAATACGTTAGGCAGAGCTAAAGCCGGTTGTCCAAATAAAGTAGTTGTTGGTCGTGGTGGAATCGGTTCATATCCGATCTGTTGCGTTATAAATAAAAATTATGAGCTTCCGATGAAGGTTTAATATCCAGGTTTTATCCACTGTGCATATTTTACCTGTATTAAAACTTTAGCGTATTCAATGGGATGTGAAACGGTATTCATTAACATACGAAGTGCGATATCAGACCATAACGGTTCATCTTTTGGCGGTATCATGTTTAATTGGAATTTATTTGACCGATATGTCAATGCTGTATTATATATTTCACGATTTTGATTAATAGTTATAATTAAGCTTCACTTGATATATGGAAGCTTATACGAATCTTATACGAAAAGAATACATATTCACTGTCTTTCGCATCTAGAAGCTGAGTAATGTCAGTAATATATTCCAGGACAGTGAACCAAGAGAAACAAATCGTATATTTATAATTTTAATAGATATGAAACTCGATTATAATTATCGGAAACAGATGAATATAGTGCATTAATACAATAAAAAAAAATAACGTAACCAAATTATATATTTTAATTTTTATGTATACATTTAAATTTGAATATTATAAATATTTAAATCAATCAAATCAATAAAATGTATTTTTAAAATTATCACATTTTTATTCGAATTAAGATAAAATTTTAAATCATATAAAAAATATATTGATTTTTGATATTGATATTTGATATGATAATTATATAAAATATATAAAATAATAATTTAAATTACATTGAATACTATTTATAAACAATAATTATAAATAATTATAATATTTAGATTATATTATTTTTAAATACATATATTATTGAAATTGATTTATTAAATTTTGAAAATTCGATATTATGTTGTTCATAGCGCTCTCTATCGAGAGAAATTGAAAAATTATTTTTCTAGATTGTTTTCGTCATGACTAGTGAAGTAAAAAAATATACTTGAGAAATATTGTACTGAGCTCATCTTACTATTTGTGATTCATCTGTTCTTGCTTCGATGGCAGAACTACGTGCGAAGTAATCGAGTAGTTAATGTGATGTTTTGTGAAGGCAATAACGAGGTGAGTTTTTTAATTTTTTGTTATTTTAATAATAATTATTGCATCGTTACATTTCCTCGTGGCAAAAGCGGATGTTGCTTTTTTTTATTTTTATATGCATAGAGCAGACATTCAATGAATACGGAAATAATAGCGATAATGATTAAAAAATTTAGACCTAATTGCGTGATTAAAACGATTATATTTGAAATATTTTCTGCGTATTTTTTCAAAACAAACTTTGATTTTATGCGCTAATGAATTGAAGAAGAGCGATAATCATCATATAGAAAACAATTGATAGGCAACGTTATTGTTTCAAAAGGGTTTATTTCCTCAGATTCGCGATTGAAACTAAGTTTTTTTATTATTTATTTTCTAAAGTATTAATTAATGCTACTTATATTGATTATTTATTATATTGATACATTTTTCACATTTATTAAAATTAAATATCTTTATTCTTGATGAATAAAGAAATATTGTTTAGAAACGCAATATCGCATTTTTTAATAACAATATTATTAAATAAATATAAATGAATTATATAGAGCTTGAATTAAATTTTTTATTATTAATATGAAATTTGTTTTAATTATTTATAAAAAATAATATTACAAGAAATTGTGAAATTAAAAAAATGTTTTAAATGACTTTGTTACAGAATGCCAATACAGGCACCACAGTGGACTGAATTTCTTTCTTGTCCAGTTTGCTGTCATGACTTTGATGTGGCCATACGTGGTCCAATATCTTTAGGATGTGGTCATACAATATGTCGTACGTGCCTTGCAAATTTACATCGTAAACAATGTCCTTTTGATCAGGTAAATATTATTGTCATTATATCTGATTATGTATAATATATTATCATTGTTTATTATATATATATATATATATAACATATATATTGCACATATTTTATATTACATCTAATGAAATTATTTTTATTATTAAGCAAATTTGAAAGATATAATACAAACTATATGTTTTTATTTTAATTTTATAATTTTTATATTATTTTTATATTTAAATAATAATTTACTTATATTATATGTATTTTAGAGTATTATTAATACAGAAATAGAAAGATTACCAGTAAATGAAGCCTTATTACAATTAGTGGGAAATTCTGTTCCCACAAATATTACAACAGCTTATCAAAAATTACTACCACCTGAAGATCATGCTAATTATTTGGTTGCTAAACATTGTATTGAGGAACTTGCTTTATATCTCAAACCATGTCAGACAAATCCTTCTTTAACGACAGGTAATGTTAAAAATAATAAATTATTTAAATAATTTAAAATTGAAGATAAATATAATTGAAGATTATATATATGTTATATTAAATAGGTGCAGGACTTGTATCTCGCCCTATGCAAAGGAAATTAGTAACTTTGGTGGGTTGTCAATTAGTGGAACCAGAAGGAAGAGCTCGTGCAGTAAGAGCAGCTAGAAGTTTAGGTGAAAGATCTGTTACAGAATTAATATTACAACATCAAAATCCACAACAACTTAATGCTAATCTATGGGCTGCTGTACGTGCTCGTGGATGTCAATTTCTTGGACCAGGTATATTAAAATAACTAGATAATAATAATAAATATAAATAAAAATATATAGTAATGATTTTTTTTTATCAGCAATGCAAGAAGAAGTATTGAAACTTGTTTTATTAGCATTGGAAGATGGATCTGCTCTTTCTAGGAAAGTGTTAGTTATGTTTGTAGTTCAACGTTTAGAATCACATTTTCCTCAAGCTTCTAAAACCAGTATAGGACATGTTGTACAATTGTTATATAGAGCAAGTTGTTTCAAGGTAAGATATGTTCTTCATTTGATAATAAGAAATAAATTATTAAAAACTTAAATAAAACATTTGATTAGGTATCTAAACGAGAAGGAGATTCATCATTGATGCAATTAAAAGAAGAATTCAGAACATATGAAGCATTAAGAAGAGAGCATGATGCTCAAATAGTGCAAATTGCAACTGAAGCTGGTTTAAGAATAGCACCTGATCAATGGTCTGCATTATTATATGGAGATACAAGTCATAAATCTCATATGCAAAGTATTATAGACAAACTTCAAACTCCACAATCTTTTGCTCAAAGTGTACAAGAATTAGTTATTGCTCTTCAACGTACTCCTGATCCTGGACAATTAAGTAGTTTAAGACCACAATTAGAATTACTAGCTGCAATAGATCCTAGCCCAGGTATAATTTATTATATTTAAATATTTTGTTAAAAACAAATTAAAATTTAAAATATTTAACTAATTAATTCTATTACAGAAACTGAACCTCCTACATTAGCAGAATGTCGTGCAGCATTAGAAGCTGTTAGAACTGTAGTTGCAGCATTAGTAGAGTTCATTCAACAACATGGTAATCGAAAAACACAAGATGGTACCCATAATATAGGTCCTGGCCAACCAAAATATAAAGTGAGCATGTGTAGAGATCTCGCACTTAGAGGATCTTGTCCTAGATCTACTAATTGTACATTTGCTCATAGTGATATGGAACTTGATAAGTAAGTACTTTTATAAGAGATTTAAGAAAATATTTATTAAAAATATATCTTATCTTTATGTATTTTATTAATTTTTTTATATATTTATTTATTTTTTTTTCACTAGATATAGATCAAAAAGTCGAAAATTAAATCTCAGATCAAGTTTATCTGGAAACAATAATTCAGATATAAAAACAGACAAATCGGTCAATGGATCAAATAAAACATTCAAACAAAATGATGATCTATCTTATCATTCTATAAAATCACATGATAATTCTCATAGAGAAAGTAATTATTTCTAACATAAATAACATAAAAAAATTATTTTTTATTAAAAAAACAATAATTATATTTCTTTTAGATTTTAATTCTATGAACAAAATTAATCCAATACAACATCATAATCCAACAAATGAAAATAATTTTATTGGATCATTGACAAATTATATGTTACCATCTCAAGGAATGTTGCCTATGGTATCAACAAAAAATATGGATGTACATTGCTCTCATTATATTATGCCTAATACACCTGTTGATTACACAGCACCTAATCTTAATATTTGGGATTCATCACAGATTTCATCTAATATGACAAATGGAATTTCTAATACTAAAAAAGTAATATAATTTTTTTTTATGTTTTAATCTTTGCTATATATTAAAATACTTTTAAAATATTACATATATATATTATTATAATAAAATATTATATCAAAATATTTTAAAATATTATTTATATTATAGCAGCGAACAGTTGCCAAAACATTAGCAATGTTATTGCAACGTAGGATGGAAATATTAAATCAACTTGAAACAATTGTCAACAAACAAGTGCCACAAATGAAACCGGTATGATTTAATTAGATTTATAATGAAAATAGAAGATATATATATTTTATTATTTTTATAATATTATTTATAGAATTACGATATACAAGGAGATACATTATCATCGAATTTCTCTATATGGACAAATACACCAAATAATCCTATGATTCCTTCAACAAATATGAATTGCAGTAATAATTTTCGATGTGCAGATCCTATTCTATTTGATGATGAATTTGTGCCATTTGATGCATCATCTAATAGTAAATATGGACCAATTTCTAAACTATCCAAAAATTTAATCAGGTAATAATATTATTTTATTCAATTTTTTTGAAAGTATTATTATAATAAAATAATTTTTTTTTAGATCTACAAATGGTGTACAATCTGCTAATTTTTATACAGATGGAGGAACATCTCCTGCAATATCTACTTATCGACCTATGCCTACAAGCTCTATTACATCTTGGTATTATGGTAATCAACGTAAGTATAATTAGCAAAATACAAAAAAATAAAGAGAAAGAAATGTAAAAAATATAAAATTAAATTAAAAAATCGACTTCCAATGCAGCTTATGCTACTATTGATACAAATGGAGGAATACAATCGATTAATAATAGTGGCTTTGGAGATAGTTATATCACATTCGGTCGCAATGTATCCGATTCGTCAACGCATACGCAACTTTCACGACCGGATTGCATGTCTAAAGAGTAAACTAATTTTTAATATATAATTATTTTCACAATAATTATTTGAAATGTTTAATTTTATTATATATAATTACATTTATTTTAGTTTAATTCTTGAATCGCAAAAGGTAAAACAACAATTAAAACATCTTGAGAAAAAAATCAATGACTTAAAGGTATTGTTCAATTCTATTATCTATCTTTGATTATTGTTTTCAAATAAAATATTATTAATATAAAATATTTTTAGCTTGCTACACAAGGAGCAACCTTTACGGCAGGAGAAAGATTAGCACAAGAATTACAAATGATTGAAGCTGGTATTAGAGAAAAAGAAAAAGATGTACGAAATTGGAGCCCATATGGTACTACTATACCTTGGATTCAATCAACAAATAATTTGTTAGGTTCTCAAAGTTTTAATCAAGATTATAAGCCTGAAGAAGTAAGTTATAGTATTGTCTTTTTGTATTAATAAAATAATGTATAATATGTATAATATGTTAAATATTTTATTTATCTTTGCAAAAATGATAAAAAAAATTTATATAAAATTTAAAATTGATTCTTAGGAAGATACATATGAGGCAGGTATTGCAAATGACATGCGGGAATTAGAATTACGATGGGAATTTGAATTGCAAGAACAGGAAAAACATTGGTCAAGTGAAGAGGACAACTCTAAAAAATAATAGTAAGATAGTAAGTCTTACTATATTAATTACTTTTTAGATCTGACCATTATATGTTGGAACATGTTTTTTTAACATGTGAAAATAATTTTTTTTCTGTTTCTTCCTCTTTTGTTTTTGCGAACTTCCATGCATCAGCATGTTTACATTTTTTCAACAAAATGACTGAAAATAAGTGTACTTTTTACTCTTTGCATAAAAACATTATTGCTATTGTAAACAAAATCAAAAGAAAATCACAAACATTTTAAACATTATCGAATAGGTAGAAAAATTTATCATCTCTACTTTAATTAAAGTGAAAATTTTTCCATCAATATAGTGTAATGTAAAGTGGATTTCCTATATACTATGCTTTTAATAAGTCTTGATAATATTAATCCTTTAATTATATGAGAATTATATGAGAATTTTTTTTTTTTTTTTTTTTTTTTTATAATAATAAAAACTAGCTGTAAATATGTAAAATTTCAAAGAAAAATTTGTTAAAGGCATCAAATATTCATGATAATAATTGTCATTTAGTTATGCAGGAAGTCGCATTATTTTAATTTTGATAGCTACAGTAGAAATCTATTATAAAGAAAAATCAGTGTAAGAAGTGAGAGTTAGCTGCCGCATTGAAATTACATTTATAGAACCGGTGAAAAGTCGATGTTCCATTATGGATTATATCATAGTGGGAACATTCATTGACAAAATAAATTAAAAAAAATGAGAGCAGATTTGTTAAAATTTAACAGAAATTAATGTCAGTGTTTTATAAACATGACAAGGTGTAGTATATTTTGGGTTAATTTATTGATGTGTAATGCTTTTGATTAATTTGATAATTTGTAAATATATTATAGAGGAAGATATTTTAAACAACTTTTTTCTATATAAATATATAATTGTTTGGTTTAGTTTTCAAGATATTTGCAAAAAATAATATTACTACAATAAATTGAATTTTGCCTATACATCATAACATATTTAAATATGATTGGCACTTATACATTATTATAACTTATACTTAAAATGTGCTTCACTTGGTATCTATCATTGTCATTTTGGTCATTAGAATTATATTTGTTCAAGAATTTTTGCATTCCGTAAATCCTTTGAATTCCAAATTCTTAATGGATAAATATTAAATGTAGTAATTTTTGTGAAATGTCATTTATATAATATAATAAAATTATTTATTTATTAAAATTATTTATATTTTATCATTTTTTGTAAATATTTTGAAAATTTAAATTGAAGAATGATTATATGTGTAGGAAAAGTTCAAAAAACTTGAAAATCTTGTTTTCTATGATATATTTAAAAATTATCAAAACTCATAAGCGTTATACATTGATAAGTTTACCTATATTTTGTTTATATGTTTGCACAATGAAGCAAAGGATATTATATTACTGATACATTCGGAAAGAATGCTATTTAACCTGCAACGAGGTTATACGATAAATATACGAATACATATAGGTGTTATGCATACATGAAATTAACATATTCTGTTAAAATTTTGCATAATTAAAATATATATTGCTTTTAATATAAATAAATAAGTAAATATATATAATAATAAATAAATGTGTGTATGTATGTATGATGCACACATACGCGCGCGCGCGCGCGCGCACACACACACACACACACACACACACAAATTTTTAGCCGATATAACAAAATTTTATAAAATACTTAATTTTCTTATTGTACTTCGTTTCATGATTCATGTTTTCATATTTGAAAATATGTTTCCAAATAAAACACGGTAATTTGTATATCGTAATATATTTTGTTCTAACTATATTAGTAAGATATTAATTTCAGTTTTAAGTATGCTTTTTAATATAAATTTGAGTTTCGAAATTTTCTTCTTTTTAAAATTCATTTATTGAATTTATAATAGATTTTCAGATCAATGTTATCTGCACGAAATTAATTGAATATTGATAATATTATAAACAAAAGCAATTGAGAAAGATATTTTTTTTGATCATTAACTTTTTTTAATTAAAGTTCTATTTTATATTTTGAATACAAAATGTTACAGTTTTGAATTAAAAAAAAAAAAGAGAGAGAAAGAGAGAGAAATTTATAATGTATAAAATTTTCCTTTATTTGAAAATATATAATGAAAAAAATTAACTATAAATTCCATTTGTGCCTGGTGAAAAATAATAGTATTTTATTTCATTTGCTATAGTTAATCAATTTGAAATAATTTTTAAATATATATTTAATATAATAGTTATTATAGTTAATAGTTATTATATTCAATTTATTATTCGCAGAATAATATAAGGAAAATTTTTATAATTTTTTATTTTTTTTTTTTTTTTTGTAAATTTATATTTATCAAGTGAAATAGAGTTTGAAAATCACTGATTTGAAATTATTATGGAGTGAAATTAATACTATAAATAAACTGTTATGCGAGCTGCAGCTCTCACGTTTGTAAACATGTTCGATTTACGGACTTACGAGAAGTACTGAACAGTCACATTGGCTTCCTCTTAACTATTTAATCAATTTAATTTTTTATGCTAGGTATAATTTAATGTATGCAATATTGGCATACTATTCTTATTTAATTATTAAAAGATGAAAAAAGAAAAATGAAATTAATATTTTTTACAACAAAAATCAAATGATATATTTTATTTTATGGATGACAAATTCATATTCTTAAAATCTATTCTTTGTATTTGATATAACATAATATTTTTTTTTCTTATTAAAAAATTAATTTAATTAATATTAATAATATTTTGTATATATGATACAAAATTTGATCAAATGCATTGATCAAGTTATAACTTTTTTATGATATAGTGATTTATATATTACAATAGTTTTTGGTTTCTTTAATTTTTTTATGAAATAATGTGTAGTATAGATATTCATGATTCCAGTTTTAGTGGAAGTGACATAGACTTTTTATGAAATATAAAGATCAAAAGAAATTGATCTTTCATTAAAAATGTCGTTTTATCTTGATATGCAGAACTAAATATGTTCAAGTAGAATATTATTTCTTTCAATTTCTTTCAATGTAAAATGTGCCTTTTGATCATAAATAATCATATAAAAGATCATAAAAAACATTTTTACACATACTGATTTCAATATTTTCGAATTATGTAATGTATAGAGGCACATTACTTTGAATTATAGAAAGAAATGTAATCTCAGAACATAACTAGTTTCTTATAAAAATTATGAATAATGGTGCAATTTTATTTGTTTTATTAATTTAATGTTGCAAATTTCTTCATTTGTCACAGTATATTATGAAATATGAAATAATATATATTAGAAAATTATAAAAGAAATTAACTTGTTCTATTTCATATATTTAAATATGTATAAAATTACATATTTTCGATTCAAATTACAACTAAGCTATTTTTAGTTATATGGAATATTCAAGAATTTTCACTTATACATCAAGTGGTTTTTTATGTTTCTATAAAATATATTTCCATTACAGATTTGAAGATATTTAACATGCAAAATATTAAACTATTTGTTCTACGTTGGAAGTATCATTGGTATTGATTATGTTTAAATTTGAAGCTATATTTATATATTTGAAAAATATGTTAGAAACTTTATTATTTATTTTGTTACTGATTTCACAGGTAAAAGTATGAAATCTTAAAAAGAAATTTATGTAGTACAAATTTTTTATTATATTTGTGAAAATAATTCTTAATTTGCTATATATTTGTCATAAGATTATATTTTGACATCATAATTAATTAAAAGAAAACATGTGACAATATTGCAGAAAGGGACCATTTTTTTATTTCAAAATATAACAAATGATATAAAATATTATACTTATCAAAATAATTTCTAAATTTTAAATGAAAACTTAAAAAATTTTTTTATAACAATATTAGTAAATTAAATTCTAATATTTTATAATTCTGATCAAAATCATCTTTTAATATAATATGAGAAAAAAATATAAATGTAAAAAACAATAAAAATTAAATGTTCCTTTCTGTAAACGGACACTGTTTTTGTAATTTGTTTATAGATATATAAGTTAAAGAATTTAAAATTCATTGCATAAAATTCTGTTTTAAATTATCTTTTGACATTTTAAATAATTTCTTTATACAAACATTTGGAAAACTTATTCAAAAATCTTAAATATTTTGTTTAAAGGAATTATAATTAACTATCTAGCAATCTATTTTTCAAATGCTGTCTTTTAGCTATCTCTTTTTTTTCTTTCCTTTTCTAATTTGTTTTTATTTGTAATATGACTCGTTAATAATAAATATAGAGAATAAAAAGTGAAGAGGGCTGTGTACACTGGGAAGTAATAAGCGCAACAATACTGTTTGTGCAAGCTTCAGATTAATTGCATGTTAAACATGTCACTATGTGTATAATAATACACACGTACCTATGTTAATGGTATGAAGCCACATACAATCTATATTAACGTTCTTTGTTTGAACATAATGAAACAATAATAATTATATACATATCGGTATATAATGCATATAGTCAGCGAGCACTTGGCACTTAGCAGTACTAATAGTACTTTTGTGACACTTATGTTAAATTAATTCTTGATTGTAAGATTTTCGTTACATTAGTTGTAAATATAATAGGCAATGCATATATATATATATTTCAAGATTATTTTCATTAGAATTCAGAATTTTTTTTCATTAAAAATTAATTAAAATCTTTTGGTAAGAAAAATTAAAAATATATATATGTTTGTTTTATTAAATTTAATAAAAGATATTAATATTAAGTAATATTATATATTTGTATTGTCTATTATGTTTGACATAATTGTTAGTCTGGCATTTTTAATGTATTTTTCTAAAATAAATAACTATGGAAAAAGTCGCATTATAATATACATATGTGATAATTTTAATAATACTACCCTGATTTCATTGCTCTAAAATATTGAAAAATAAATAAAAATATTCGTATTATCGCATTCATGTAAATTATATAAATTAATTACTATAAATATTTGATAAGTTTTATTGAAAAATATTTGAAAAAATATTTAAATTTATATATTATAATTCTATTATTTTTTTTCGTTGCATATGAGCACAAAAAATTTGAAGTACGAATATTTTGATAATATACAATAAAAACATTGTTTGAGAATAATGTTCAAAATAAAATTTTTTGAACATTTTGTATCATCTATAAACATTCATAAAGTTTATTGTATTTTCTAAAAAATGTACTACAAGTAAAAGTGTAATATATTTATCTATTCAAATGTACATTTTTCGCTACAACTACATAATTCCTATCCATTATTATGATATTATAAATTTAATAAAATATGAATTTGGAACTAAAATTCGCACATAATAAACAAAAATGTATTTAAAAAATCACTTTGTTGTTTAAAATGCAAAAAAATATTTCTCAAACGTATCATCAGATGGCGTCTTCAATTATTATCGAATGCGGAACAGGACATTCCAGCGGCATCGAACTTAGTTGTGCGTAGACAATTGTTCAGATACGAACGTGGGGGAAGATGGTATGGTTTTACTTCATATGGTGAATATACAGTTAATTGAAACATATTTATTCAATAATTTAGACTATAAAGATTTAAGTTCTTTTTTTACATGTATATTATTTATTATATATTATTTCTTTACATGCGCTATTTATTTTGACAATGTAAAATTTTTTAAAAATTTCCTGTTGTTTAATTTAATAATACAACATAAAAGACAGAAAATCATGTTAATTTATTAGTAGAAAGTGCGCGAATTAATTAAAAAATCAATATCTATCGTATAATACCACGTGTGTATAGTTATGAATTTCATCGTAGGCGTGTATAACGATCGAAACATTCCGTTTAATAATGATATTAAGAGCTTGCTGAAAGTTTGGGAAGTATATATTGTTAAAAAATAAAAAAAATATTTCGGATAATAATATACACGCATATATTAGAAAGAGTATCAATATTTCATAATATTGATAAAGAACAATGCCTAATGGTCGAAGCGCGGTGCATAACGTAATGCCACCGCACTATCTACATGAGTTGCCGGCAGAAGACGAGAAAAGATTTGAACAAATATTTCAAAAATTAGATTTAGATGGAAATGGAAGAATTGATGTAAAAGATTTATCCAAGGCACTTCGTGATGTGGGTGTCGATAAATATTATGCGGAGGTATATATAATTTTATAATCTTCCTTAAAAAATGCTAATAGCCTACAATCGAATTATAGATATGCAACTTTCAAATATCGAATAGAAGTCATTACTTATATGATATTCTATTCTTTCTATTCTTTAAACCAATATTTAAATGTATTATTATTATATGTATTAAATGTATTATTATTTCATTTTTTTTTATTATTATTAAATGTAATTGAAAATTTATAAAATTATCTATTTTATATTTCATATAATAATATATAATAATAAAAACATACTCATATTAAGCGATAAATATTTATTGCAGATATTACATTAAAATTAAAAATATTAGTTTTTAATAATAAATAATATGATAAATAATATATTTTATCATATTTTAATTTTTAATGATTTTAATAATTTCGATAAAAAAATTATTTTGTTAATTTATAACAAATACTATTATTTAAATATTATATTTTAAATAATAAGGTAAAAAATAACAGCAATAAATAGTATTATAAATTAATATTTATTATAAGATAAATTGAATGACTTATTTTAATTGTGATATATAAGCAAAGTTTTAAATTCTTAAACATTTCATAAAATTTTTATTTCAATTATTCATAATTAATAATAATAATTTTAAATTTACCAAAAGTGCTTTATCAATTATTAATTTTATGTATTTGAAAAATTTTATTTATTTTAAAAAATTTATCATGAATATTTTCGAAATCGGGGTACATATGTACTTAGATATAGTCGTTACTTAATACAATTTGCATAGTTTCATTAAGCTTATTATCCAATTTTATAATATTTTCTAAATACAATAGAATATTTTAATATATAAAAGTTTTTATTTTTTTATCAATAAAAAAATTTATATATAAATTTTTCATTTCGTAAAAAATGAACAAATTTGTAATCGTATTGATTATAAATCTTATATAATATTCAAAAGTTTTTTTTTTTTCAGAGATTTTTAGCCAGATCGGATAGTACTAAGAGTGGTGATATTACACTTGCAGAATTTATACATTATGTCCGCGAACACGAAAAAAATCTACGTTTACAATTCTCACATCTTGACACAAATAAGGATGGTCAGTAGATGTGTGAAAAATAATTATTATTTAATGGGAAAAATATCTATACTTGTTAATTATTTCTCAAGAAATTTCTATATAAAATAATTTTTTATCTATTGATTCTAAGTATAATTCTAATAAAATATGTTTAATATTATAATATTATTAAATATCAATTTTTGTTTATGTATTATCTAAACTATAAAAATCATTTTAAGTCTTTTATGATATTTCATTATTAATAGTTTTCTGATTTCTAATAAAATTTTTATTAGAAATCGTAATATGATTTTTAAAATAATTTTTGGAATAAAAAATATAATAATATTAATGAAAATTATACATATAACTATATATAATTAATTTTTTATTTAAAATTATACTTTATACGTATAACCAAAATCTTTCTCAAAATCTTTATGCTATAAATTATATATAAACAAAAATATGAAGAAAATATGAAAAATTTGATCAATTTTTTCAATTGGAATTTTACGAAAAAATTTTTTTAAAGAATAAAAAATAATTTTAATAAATGATTATTTATAAAACATATTCTATATATAAATAATTATTACAATCTTAATAATAATTAAATAAATCATTACTTTAAAAAAAATAAAATAATAATAATAATAATTGTTGTTATTGTTATTATTGTTGTTGTTGTTGTTCTTCTTCTTCTTTTTCTTGTTCTTCTTTGTTATTTTTTTCTATTGATATAAATTTTATTTAGTATAATTAAATTATAATATAATATATTTTTTATATTATTATATCGTCAATTCGTAGGTAAAATTGATCTAGAGGAATTAATAAAAGCATTTGAAGAATTGGGAATAAAAATGGATTTCAATGAAGCGAAAAAATTATTGCAAAGGTAAATTTAATAAAAATTTTATTTTTATTTTTATATCTGATATATATAATATATGTGAATTTTTTACTTATATAAATATGAAAAAAATGAAATATGAATGAAATGAATTTGTAATATTGACTTATAGGATGGACAAAGATGGAAGCCTCACTATAAGTTTTAACGAATGGCGAGATTTTTTGCTTTACGCGCCAAGTTCTGATCTCTTGGGTCTTATCGAATATTGGCATCATACAAATGTAAGTAATTAATATTCATTATTAATTAATCAATTAATTAATTTATATATAATAAATTATAAATTAAGCATATACTATTTTATATGTTATTATAATTATACACATTATATAGATACTTATGAATTTATAATTATATATCTATATATTATATATACTATATCTATCCATATTAACAAAAAATTATTATTTTATTATTCTATGTGTTGAAATATAAATTTAATAATACAAATAACTCCAGAACTGTTTGCGCTTTTTACTTTGCTTATATATTAATTGTACAATGAACTTGTGAGTGTAATTTATATATATATGGAAAATGATTGAATTGATCAAGTTTCTGATTCGTCAACAAAGAGGGCTCGACCAAAGATGTGACGTAGCGATTGTCATTTAAAATGACCTTGATAGTTTGCAGCTGTTCTATCACCTTTCCTCACTATATCGTATTCCTTGCTCTTTTTAACTTGATTCACACGCATGCGCTATTGAAGTTAGCTTTTCTTACACATGCGCTGTTTTAATTTTGCAAAACTGACTTATTGATAATCATAGTTCTACTAACCAAAGAAAGATTGAAAGATCGATGATGTTTCGTGTATATGAAAGTTAAATTTTTTAAATTTAATCCATATTATATTCCATCAATATAGCTCGATATTTCAAATAGTGAAAATGTTAATTAAAAATAAAAGTGATGAAATAAAAGAAATCGCAGAATTTTCGAAATTTTCAATTATTTCTCTTTTCTGCTTTTATTTAATAGAGAGAAAATCATTAAATAATTCAATACATTAATGATTAATAAAAGGAGCTATTTGAAATATTAATAATTTAATTATAATTTCATAAATTATATTGCATTTTATATCTTTTGTCAAACTTAATTATTAATTACTGGACAATATTAGTAATAACTATATTATATATAAATAAAAACTTAATTTACGTAATTTTCATAATTATACATTTAAAAAAATAATATAATGAGATTATTTATAAAAACATTTTAAATAATAATCATTAACAAAAAAAACAATATTTGATATAATAAAAATATTTTATAATTGCTATAAGCAATAAAATAAATTAAATATTAGGTATATAATGAAAATATATAATGAAATATATAAAAAGGATAATGAGAAGTATTATAATTTTATTATCATTTAATTTAAATTTAAGCACAAAAATAGAATTTTTTATTATGATGAAGTATTTCGCAATATTTCGTCAGCCGTGTATTTTATGAAATCATCGTCTGTTGCAAAATTTCATATTATGAATTTTAATTATAAAATAAATACAAAATTAATATTTAAATTTAAAATTAAAAATTTTTTATTAAAAATATGAAACTTCAATAGATAATTTATAATTATAAAAAAAGATAAAATATATTTTTATAAATTACATTTTTTTTTATAAAATATATTTTACATATATTATTGATATATAATTATTTTTCAAAAATTAATTTTATTCATAAATTAAAAAATTTTAAGTACTTTGCTAAAATGAAATAATATTTTTGAATAAAGATCTATTATTCAATTTTTTATTATTTTGAATGATATATTGTCGTAGAATGACATATTTCATTATTGAATGAAGATCTATTATTCGATTTTATTTTTTATTGTTCTGGATAATATATTATTATAGAATTTTTCATTATTTATATAATGCATGTGCTATGTTGAAATGTTAGTATATATATGTGTATATATATATATATATATATATTGTGTGTATATATATAATCTAACTGTATATATTGTAATATATATATAATCTAATATATATATATATATCTTCTATATATAAGCTATAAATATTACGTAAAAATCAATATTACATAAACAAAATTTCATTTTTATATTCCATCTTTTTATTTTATTTGTAGATTTATGGCTATTATTATGGCTATTATAAAAAATGTATAATATATGTAATTGAATAATTCATTTTTTACGATAATTTTTATATGGAAATAAACTTTCACATAAAGAGAAGTCACATGCTTATATGTCCTTCTCAAATATGTTAATGTGTCAATTATAATACACAATTGCTCTAAATTGGAATATTAACAAGGGATTATTTTTGTAATAATATTGTATTATTCATCATTATTAATATATTTGAAAATTAATTTTATCAAATATTTTAATAAAGATGTAGAAAAAATTATTTAATTTCAAATTACAAATTTCATTGATTCGAAAATAATTTTATTAACATCATAATCATAAAATTTTTTTATTCATATTTTTGTTTTCATGTATTTATTATTAATATATTGATAAAATATTATATAAATAATAGATTTTTCAATAATATATGATATAAATTAACCATTAAATTATAACAATTACTTCAACAAATTATAAAACTAATTTATGAATTCATATTGAAATTACTTTAAGAAATGTGACGCATACTGTAGATATTAGCAAGAAAATAGTGGGGAGGGAGGGCTTTCTCGACTAAACGAAAGATATCTTTGTTTCAATTCTTATACTATTTCTCGATGGCACTTTTTAGTCTTGAGATTGGACTCCGAGCTCTCAAATCACTGACTAATGGCGAGGCTCGTTATATCTAATTCTTTTGTATTCGACAAGTTTTGCCTATTATTATTTATGTTTTCATATCTATGCTTATGTTTGTTTCGCGATCTTAAAAGTATTGAATCTGCTAAATTTTAGTTCAACTTTTCGGTATTAAAAAGAAGAAAATTTAGTGAATATAATTCTTATTGATTTTTACTCCTAAAATAATGTATACATTAAAAAATTCAGGATTTTTGAAACATGATTGTATTTCATCTACTTGTCCGGTCTGTGAGGAATTTCTTCAAAATTATCATGAATTATTGCAAAGGGTAAGTGTTTATTCTTATCCAATAATAACATAACTATATATCGAAATAAGTAATGAAATAAAAAAATTGTTAAAACTAATTCAGTGCAATTTTGATTTGTCTTAAATTTTAAATATAGTACTTTTAAAAAAGGAAAAGAAAGATTAAAAATATAATTTGTTTTTATAACAACTTTTATTATTTTTATTATTTTATATTTTTATAGAAACTTCATTTTACAAATTGTAATGAAATTTCTTTTCAAAATTTAATAGGCAAGTCAAGAAATTTTTTATATATATAATATGTCTACTTATATCTATAAGAGGTTATAATTGCGTAGAGGTTATGGCTGAAAATATCACGTGGGAAATGATCAAAAAAGCGAAGATTCAATACAAATTCTATGCTATCTTTTAAGACATGATTTTGTGAAATTAGTTTAATTTTGTTAAAACTTTAACAGAACATTTTTTTTGTATCAAATTATTAAAATTTAACACATTCAAGAATATTATGAATGATAATTATCATTAATAATTCAATGGCTTTCTCTATAGAGTAAATGACAGTTAATATAACAAATATATGTTATATATTTTATTTCTTAAATATACTAAAAAACATATATATATTTATTATAAAAAACTTTATTAAATTCTTTTAAGCATGTTTGATCTATAGAAAATTACGTTCAATATTCGTAAAATATTATATGATGATTAATGTTAATTCTTTTTTTTTTCATTAATTTGTTTTAAATTGTTTTGCATTTCTGTCGCTATGTGTATAACTTTACACGGGAATTTTTATAATTCAAGAACTCACAATAAAAATCATTTTGTATAATTTGTACAATTTTAATTATATAATTCATAATTTAATGATTTAATTAGATACAAATAATAATTTAGTTAAATAAATATAATAATGATCAATTAATATTTTGTTAATGAAAATTTAATTTATTGCATGAATAAAAATTACGGTTTTGAAAAAAACAAAAAATTGACGAAGATAATTTCTATTATAAACTATTTTAGTTTGACAATTATTTTTATTTAGCACATATATTATAATATCAAAATTCAAATTTTAGTAATAATTACAAATGAAACTTCAATAATTAAATCAAGAAATTACAATTATTCATAAAAATATTTATAATAAATGTTTAATTTTAATATTAAATAGTGTGTATCCTTGTTAATTATAAAAAAAATGAATTCAAACTTTCTTTTAATAGATATATTATTTTATAAATATGTACAATTTATTTAATTAACTTGATATAATATTGAAAATTAAATGAAATTGTAATTTTACTATTATTATAATTATTCTTTGCGTTAGTATTTCAGTAATACTTAAATAATACTTAAATTTATAAATAATTTATAATTAAAATAACAATTTTAAAAGTTAAGAATTTTGATATCTTCATGGTTGTAATATTTAAGTATTTTAAGATATTAAAAATTATTTTTTATTAATAATGTACTCTGTTTTATTTTTATTTTGGATATATTACTTTTCATTATCTTCTATATATATTAGTGTTTTTTCTATTGATAATTCAATTTTTTTCATAAAATATATTATTTTAATTTAATAGTTCAAATTTCTAATGTATCCATGAATTATTTTTATAAATTTAAAATGCATTTTTCTTTGATTTATTTTATAATACTCGAACAATAAATCAATTTTTAATACATGATAAATCAATAAAGTTTTTATATTTGTTATTTATTATATGCTATTTATTTATATATATATTATTATATATATTATTTATATATATATTATTATAATATGTTTTTAAAATAATATATGTAGATATTCAAAAAAATAAAAAAATATTATTCATTATAATATTTGAAAAATAAATATCTATTTAAATAAGTAAGTATCTAATTATATTCATAAAAATTCGATTTTGTATATTTATGATAAATATTTATGATAAAAATATCACAATTTGATTGTAAAAAATTTTAAATCATTAATGTGATTTAATCATTAAATCAAATTGTGATTTATGAAAATTTAATAACATATTATATGTTGGATTATCAAAAATTATGTTTCAGAGATATTTAAAAATATTATATAAATATATTTTATATTAATATAAAATTGTATAATATTCATTTATATATAAAAAAATATTTATTAAAATAATAATCATTTTAAATTCTTACAAAAATGAATAACAATATTCGTATAAAAAAATAAGAAATTAATGTTACAATTTTATATTTTTTTAAATATAAAAATCGCGAAAATGTATATATATATTGAGAAAAAAATTGATAATATTATAAAACAAATATATTTAATATCTCAGTATGAAGTAAGTATTGCAGCTAGTAACTGGGCAATTGTTATCTGACACTTGAGTCGGAATATCGATTTTCCTTAAGTTCTAACTGTCATTAAGTATTTCCATTTGTATTTTATAATTTAAAACAACATGATTCTGCATATATTTTTGCACTTCGATATGATTTTTGATAAAAAATAAATTAATATAATTATTTAATTATTAATTTAATTATTATCTATTAAAAATTTTTTATTTTTAATAGAAATATAAAATTAATAATAAATAAATATAATAATAAGAATTGATATTTTCTCATAAAAAGAAATTAATAGTTTGATATCGAATTTAATAGATTTTTAATTAATCTTATCAAATATTATTTTAATCAAAGCACACTTAAATTAATTTGATGTACACATTAATATTAATCCAAATTAATATTTATTTTATACAGAAAAAATATATTTACATATATATAATTTCGATATATATATAATTACATATATATATTTTCATAGAATAAAAAGAAAATTTTTAGATCAAAGTCAAATTATTATTAAGTTATATAATATATCCTAATTAAATTATTTTATTTTCTTTATTTAGATAAATTTAAAATAATCGATCTATTTTGTTTTATTAAAAATAATTAAAAATTTCTTACGTTGGATGAATATTACTTATATTGAAAAAGATTTTATAGCTAACATTAAGCAAGACATCAAACTATTTATTGGCTTGTAGCCCGACTTAACTACAGAAAACCAGTTCTTTATAACTTTTGGTCTTTAAATTTATCCAATTTTAATCAGAGTTTTATACAACATCGTGTAATCTTCAAAAAAAGAAATAACGAGAGATCCGTTCAATAATGGACAGCGTAGATATCGATACAGATATCGCACTTCAGTTTTACGTAAAGTTAAGTATCTACGATTGATACATTTTTAATTCATTTTATTTAATGTTGATTAATTTGACAGTTCTAAAAAAGACTTTTACAATAAACATATTTTATTGTAAAAATTCATTGTGAATTTTTTTCATACAAACATTGATAATAGTTGCTTATGTAATCAATCAAAAGCATGCAAGGTCGAAATCTAATTTAGTGAAACCTTACTGCATCAAGGTCTTTTGTAGTTGTTTCTATTTTTTTTATACATAACTTGTCCAGATGAAAATGAAATCTTCATTGTTTATAATAGAAAATACATCAAAAAAAAAATTTTCATCGTTCATTAAACATTTAATTTATTGTTATTTAATAATTTCGCTAAAAAATAGAATATAAATAAATAAAATGAAAATAAATAACACGAATTTTTATTTTGAATGCTTATCTGATATATATATATATATATTATGTTAATGATCATATCTATATTCAAACATAGGACGTTTTAAAAATAAACATATAAATGATTGAATTGATAGTAAATGTTCGTTTTTTTAGAAAGTTAATTTGTTAATATTTAATTATTTGCGATGAATGTAAATAATGATGATTAATAAGTTTATAAAACTGCTAAACTTTTTCTTTTCTGCATTTTTATCTATTTTATTTCATTCATTTAGGTCTAATGAACAAAATTTTATTAAAAATTATTTTCAAAATTATATTTACATTTAAATTCAAATTAATTTTTAAGTCATATATATTTATAGATATGTATAGAAATGTACAAGTCAGATTAAAGCAAAGAAAAAATGAAATATTTGCAGGCAAAAAAATAATTCAAAATGGTGGATATTGGATCTGATAAAACTATAAATTTTCAGAGTCTGATATCATACTTTTATTTAAAATAGAAGAGATAAAAACTAAACAACGTAAAAACATAATGCGATCATTATTTATATAATAGGATTATTCAAAATTTTGACTTAAAATATCAAAATATTTTTTAAATACATATTTTATGATTAAAATTTATGTTTAAAATTTAAAGAAATCAATTTTATAGTATATCACCTAATATTAGCTATGTAATATCTTTTTTTAATAATATGATTATTAAAAAAAGAAAAGATTAATTACAAAATATGATATAATGTTTATAATAAACAAAACAGTTCAAAATCCATGTCTGAAAAAAATAATCTGAAAAATATATATAATTGATCGGAGTTCAAGAATTATCTGACATGTGGTACGCTAACTACTGGTTCAAGCAAAACATAGCTAGCTATGTATTTCAACTAAATTGAAGATTAATTTAAAATATGTTGAATATTTTTCAAATAATGATTAAAATTATTTTTTTAAAATTGAAATTAAAATTAATGACTTTCTAATAAATTTTGAAATATTTATATCCGAATATTTTTAAACCAAGTAGATCATATAATCTAGATATATAATTGTAAATTATTAAGATTTTTTTTTATATATTTTGGCAACAATGACAAAAATATACATTTATGTCTAATTGATAGATGTCAGTCACAGAATATGGCGGGTAAAAGATTAATCATTAATGAATTAATCATGCACGATTTATCAAAGTTTAAACTACATTTTCGCGGTACAATTCTTTTCAATATGCAAAGCGGTGGTTCATTTTCGGTGTGTTCATTAATAAGGGCATGTATTCATACAAAAAGATAAATTTTAATAATTTCATTGGTTACTGTTCTTTTTTCAGTATATGGACATCGGGGAAGATATTGGTGTTCCCGAAGATTTTACAACTGGTGAGATGGTCTCCGGAATGTGGTGGCGACATTTGGTGTCCGGTGGCGTAGCAGGTGGTGTATCACGCACATGTACTGCACCTTTAGATCGTATTAAAGTTTATCTACAGGTAAATTTATAAGAATATTTCAGATATACAAAAATCATTAATTTATCAATATTCAAGTTAATGTATTATATAACATATTAAATTTAAATAGGATAAGAAACAAAGAAATTAAATTTAAAGAAAGAAATTTAATTATTAATAGAAATTAAAAGATAAAAGTTTAATAGATAATATAATCAAAATATTAGATACGTAATAGATATTAAAAAATATAAATATAAAATAAAAAATAATCAAAATTAAATGTATTCAGTCTGTTTGTTTTACAAAAAAGAATATTTTCAGGTGCATGGAACGCGACATTGCAAAATCAAAAGTTGCTTCAGATATATGCTTCGTGAAGGTGGTTCTCTTAGTTTATGGAGAGGAAATGGTATAAACGTACTTAAAATCGGACCAGAAAGCGCTTTGAAATTTATGGCCTATGAGCAAATTAAAAGAGCGATTAAAGGAGATGATGTTAGAGAGCTCGGACTTTACGAACGATTAATGGCAGGATCATTAGCTGGCGGAATTAGTCAATCAGCTATATATCCACTTGAGGTATATAATTAACAAATCATAATATTTAAAATATTTATTATTTTATAATGATATTATTCATGATATTATAGGTACTCAAAACTAGATTTGCACTTAGAAAAACAGGAGAATTTTCAGGTTTAGTAGATGCAACAAAAAAGATATATAAACAAGGAGGTTTAAAATCTTTTTATAGAGGTTATATACCTAATTTAATGGGAATAATTCCATATGCTGGTATTGATTTGGCTGTATATGAAGTAAGTATAAAATTTAAATATATTATTATATTATTATATTATATATAATATTATATTATATATATTATTATATTATATATAAAATTAAATATAATATTTAATAATCTTTGGACTATTATTATTTACTATTTTTTATTACAGACTTTGAAAAATAGGTATTTACGAACACATGATAAAAATGAACAACCACCCTTTTGGATATTATTATTATGTGGAACAGCTTCAAGTACAGCCGGTCAAGTGTGCTCATATCCTTTAGCATTAGTTAGAACACGGTTACAAGCAGATATATCACCAGGAAAACCAAATACTATGATTGCTGTTTTTAAAGACATTATTAAAAATGAAGGAATTCGCGGTTTATATAGAGGCTTAACTCCAAATTTTTTAAAGGTATAAAATAACTTGTAATGAAATTCTAAATTCTAAATTATTAATTATATCAATTATCTTTCTTTCTTAGGTTGCACCAGCTGTATCCATTAGTTATATAGTATATGAAACTGTTAGAGATTTTTTGGGTGTTAATATGACGTGATGATTATTTATTTTAGGTAATATTAATTTAATTAAATTATTTTTTAATTATATTATATTAAAATATACAAAATACCAGTCATTGGTTGGGGTATTGAGCAATTTGGCATATTTTGCCTTTTGTTACATGTAACATCGCTTATTTATTGTTAACTCGATGCTTTTACAATTATTTAAGCATTTGCCATTTTTCAATTGTATCATACTATTACAATATAGAATACACGTTTATAAAAGAATTTAAATAAGAAAATAAGTATAATAAGAATGATCAACACAAAAAATTTAAATAATTTCCAACGAGATTTATATATTTGTGAATATATCATATTAATTAATTTAATTATATTCATTGTTATTATTTTACTTCAGTAAAGAAAAACAAAAATATAGATTCTTAATTTAAAAATAGAAATGATAGTACAAAGATAATTAGCAGAAAGTATTATGACTTATAATTTCATTTTGATTGTTTTTTTTTTTTTTTACGAAATATATAAGATCATGAAGTATGACTGGTAGTTATAATAACAAGAAGAAAAAAATTCTTCATATAATAGCAGAATTTCAAAAGTCAGGTGACAAAACGCATGAAATGTAATTTTATGAAAATATAAATGAATGTATTACTTAAAAATACATTATATAATCTTACAAATTCTGAAAGTAGTAAGATCAAATTATATTATTACTGTGATATATATGATTATAAGAAATTTTGAAAATATAATTCAATGCATAACATCCTATTAATTCTAAAAATATATTTAATTTTTAACGTAAATATCTTCCAGTATTTAATAATAATAATTATAATATAATAATAATAATTATAATATAATAATAATAATAATAATAATAATAATAATAATAATAATAATAATAATAATAATAATAATAATAATAATAAATATAACAACAACAACAATGATGATGATGATGATAGTAATAATGAATAATTATTAATAATAATAATGAATAATTAATAATAACAATAATAATAATAATAATAATGAATCCACTTATTAAGATGTTATGCTATGAGTTATTGCGAAAACTGCACTTTTATAATTTATATGTTAAATTTATTTCGCGAACGAATATTTTATTCTCCATATTACATATATTGTTCTTATATTAGTAATACTCTCATTAGTGAATTTTGTCAATGTATATTCTATGTATTATAAATAATATATATTTAGGCTCCAAAGAAGTATATCAAGATATGACATTATGTCTGTTTACTTCTTTTTTCAGAATAATTGCAAAAATAATCATAAATCTTAAGTGAAAATGAAAAAGAATAATAACTTTGAGTTTAATTTAATTACAAAGAAACTTTAGATATTATTTTCATGAATTAAAGATATCTTTTTACATTAGATTTCATTAGATTTTTAAAAAATAAAATATCACATAAAACAATTAAAAATTACAAATATTTTTTAAAATAATTAAAGCATTTTACGTATTATATTATGTAAAAATATAATGAATATAATAATGAAATTTTTGATTGCTTTTATGTTAATAGGATGTCACTATATTACAAATTGAGTTTCTTAAAATTTATATGAATTTGAAAAAAGAAAATTATATATATTTATATTGTATGAAATTAAAATGTTTTATGAATTATGCATTATTATATATTATGATGAAATTGATAATTAAGTTTTATGAAAATCATTGTGAATTAATTTTTTTTTTAATTTCTTTTATGACTTGATATTTATCACATGTTTTTATATTAAAAAAAAAATAAAAATATAAGCATAACTTATACAAATATATAAATATATAAATATTTAAATATTCTATTAAATTATTGTAAAAGTCTAGTTCCTAACTAATTAACATTGGTTATTGAATTCGACTGAATGTTATTTATTAAGTATATTATAAATGATATTCCTGCCTCGAATTATATTAATATATATTAATTATATATATATAATATATAATAATTAACTCTATATGATAATATACAAAAACATATGCATCATATCAAAATAGTCATTTTTTGTTACATACCTATTTATCAATATTTATTCATTTTAAAATCACCAAAGAATATCTTTTACAATTTGCAAAATGCATACATAATTTTTTATTATATTTATATTAGATATATCTATTTACTTCTGTATAAAAAATTACAATGATTGATATTTTTTTTTAAAAACAAAATATATTCAAAATAACTGTTTTCATGTTTTATGATTGGAATGCAGAATTAAATAGAAATTATGACAAAATCAATGTGTTATATCATTCTATTCATAATACAATATCAATAATAAAAATATGATATTCTTTTATATATTTTTTTATCATAAAAATTTTAATTTCAATTTAATAATTTTATTTATTAAATTTTATAATTTAACAAAATTATAAACTAAAATTATGTATATTTTTGTGCATTTTATTATTTATTTGATTTAATTTTTTGAAAATATTTATTTTTATTTATATTTTTTTAAAATATAACTTATGATAAATTTATAGTCGAATCGTATAATGTTGAATATATGTATTATCATATATTTTTTTTATATGTTCTTTTTATATATAAATAAATATTGCTGAAAAAAAATATATTTTTTAACTTTAAAAATGAAATTATATCCATATTATTTAAACAAAATTTTTATCATTTTCGATTTTTTTATATGATTTTATAAATTTATTAAAATGTAACAAATATAAATTGAAATTTGATAATAATTAATAATATTAGTAATATTTAGTAAAAATTTTTTATCTTATTATACTTTATATCTGCTATAACTGAATGTTTACAAATTCAAATAGAAAAATAAAATATTTGAAATTTATAAATATTAAAATTTATAACAGAATAACAAAATAGATTAAATGATAATAAGAATATAAATCATTGAGCAATAAATTATAAAAAAATATCAGTTTTTCATTAAGTATTTTAAATAAGAAACATATATATATATATATATATATATATATATATGTTATATATTTAAAATTTTCTGAGAATTAGGATAAAATATTGACGTGGAATGTAAGTTAATTTTATTGAATATCTTGTTTAGGCTGTTCCTAAGAATTTTGCAGCAGCTTCATCTAAGATCCAATATAATTCTCCATTGTGTGGTTGTACACGAGCAGCTGGTAAATTTTCTTTGTCTTGCAAAATTCGCTGTGAGATATTAAATATTTAAAGTAAAATAATAGCTTTCATACAAATTAAATAAATTTAAAAATTATTTTTCTTTAATTTTTAATGAATTTTTAATAAAATAATTACCTTAATAATTTCTGCTTTGCTAGATCCGGTAACAGCAAATATGCATTTTTTTGCATTATTTATCACAGGAAGAGTAAGAGTAATACGAGATGGTGGTGGCTTAGGAGAATCATTTATAGGACAGACCCATAAACTGGCTTCATTCAAAAGCTTATGACCAGGAAAAAGAGAACATATATGTCCATCTGGACCCAATCCCAAAAGAAGAACATCAAAACATGGAACACGATCAGGAGGAAAAAAAACGGACATCTTCTTAATATAATCTTTTGCAGCATCTTCAGCTATAAGTATAAATGATATTTTATAAAAAAAGAAATTGAAAAATTGAATTTTTGATTGAAACATATTATTTTACCAGATAAATCAGGATTAATTTTTATAAATTGATCTTCACTTATTGGTATTTTTCCAATCAAATTTGATTTATATTCTCCATAAGTGGAATCATTGCTATCAAAGGGAACAACTCTTTCATCACAAAAGAAAAAGTTCCATCTACTCCAATCAGTTTTAATATTAGGTAAACTTTGAGCCAATAATAATATTAAAGATCCTCCTGATAAAAAAAAACATTTTATATTTTATTCTTAAATTAGTATTTTAATATAAAAAATAATTTATAATTTAAGAATTACGAAATAAATATTAAAAATAAAATAAATATAGAACTTAAATAGTAATAATGCAAATTAAATAATTATATTAAGAAAAAAATATATGTTAACCTATAATAATTTTTTACAGTATATGTAACCTATAAATTTATCTTATTATTTATGTATTTTCAGCTTTTGTTACATTATATAAATATGTCTATATAAAAACTATGTATTTAATTATATAATTAATAACTTTTTTGATATTTAAAATTAATAAATCAAGTAAGCAATTTTTATTTGAAATATATCACCTGATAATCCAACCTTGAATGTATCACTACTTGCGAATGCTTCTTCAGCACTCGTTTGGAGGATGTTAGACAAACATGATACCACAGATCCATCTCGGGGTTCAACTAGTATTTTCTCCATTATTTGTAAGCAATTTTTAAATAGTATTTATAAATTTGTAACTTTAAATAAACGAAGAATTGTATACGAACAACGGAACTCGTGTTGAATATAAAGATACAAGGTGGTATTAGTTATATAGCATCGATTAACAGTAATCAGAATATAGCATTGGACATTCACGATAACACGTGATAAATTTGCGATTTGCGATACTGAACTTTATTAAAATCATATTGCAATCTTTTTTATTCATAAATTAATTTTTTATAATGAAATCACGTAGCATATTCTTTATTGTAAAAAGTTATAATTTATAAGTGATATTTAAATACTTTATGAATAGAATTTATATTTAAATACACATAGCGGCAATTTAAATTTCCAATCTATATTTTCTAATATTTTAAAAATTGAAACTATTTCATTTATACTATGTAAATTCTAATATAATAAATTTATGTAAAAAGTGAAATGCATTTATTTATCAATTCAAATCCAAAATTTTATGAAATGAATAATATTTATAAAGTAATTTTTATAAAAATTTTAGGTTATAAAATTTTCAGTGATAATTGGAATGTTTAATTCAGTGAAATATTATGATGAAATCAAGATGTATCATATTATATATTTAATGAATATAGAAGTGCTTTAGCTGATTAATCAATTTTTTGAAGATACTACATAACAATCATGTCATTTTGTATGAGACTTGCTCGCAGTAAACCCATCCGTTTATTAGGAGGCATAGCTATGAAATGTTGGGCTTTCTCTGGAACTTATATACTTGCCTGTTTTCTTCTATATTGGTTGTATGGTGGATTTTCTGCTTTCTTTCTACTTTGCTTTGCAACTACAGGTAAATTTAATAATTTCAATAATATTTTTGTTCTAATATAAAATTAATATCATAATACATATTTATAGGTATATTATATCATAGAGAAGATCAACTTGTATATCGTCCAGAGTCACCTGCTAATTCTCGGGTATATGTTCCTGCACCTTCAATATTCAATTTACCTTATCAAAGTATTTATACTAGATCAGGAGATGGTACAATGTTACATATGTTTTTTATTTCTCAACCAGAAGATAGAGTGAAAAAGGTGCCTACTTTATTATTTCTTCATGGCAATGCTGGTAATGTAGGACATAGGTAAGTGATTTTTTAAATTAATTTTATTACATAGTTTTATTTATAAAAATAAAATAATTCTATAATTATTTTAGATTAAAAAATGCAGTTGGATTATATCATACTATACAATGTAATATTTTAATGCTAGAATATAGAGGCTATGGTTTATCACAAGGTTCACCATCTGAAGAAGGTTTATATATGGATGCTCGTGCAGGAATTGATTATTTGTCAAGTAGAACTGATATAAATACAAATGAAATAATTGTATTTGGTAGATCATTAGGTAAATATATTTGAAATGAATTATTTCTAATAAAAAAAGTATATCATATTAATATATCATATATATCATATTTAATATGTTTAAATATTATTATAGGTGGAGCTGTAGCTATTAACTTAGCTACAGAACCAGAAAATTCACAAAGAATTTGGTGTCTTATTCTTGAGAATACTTTTACTAGTATTCCTGATATGGCTGCATTACTTTTTGGATTAAAATGTTTACAATACTTACCTCTTTTTTTATATAAAAATAAGGTAAACTTTTTCTAAATGTTTAATTATTTTATATAAGAAAATTTTAATTAATAATAATTATTATAATTAAATTATATAATTAAATCAATATATTACAGTATTTGTCCATTCTCAAAGTGCGATCAGTAACAGTACCTACGCTATTTATTTCTGGTCTAGCGGATACGTTAGTGCCATCATATATGATGCAAGATCTTTATAAAAATTGCAAAAGTCCATGTAAAAAAATACTTTCGATTTCGGGAGGTACACACAACGAAACATGGTGTCAACCGCGATATTACAAAAATATATGTAATTTTCTAAATGAATTGAGAGAAAATCCTCCAATTCCAGTGACATCTAGTCATTGGCAAATAGACGATATATAATTACAAATTGTAAAACTTACGTCCAAAGCGATAACTATATTTTGAAGATTTCAATTAGGTTAGCAGAATAAAAAAATAGATAATATTTAAATACATTATAAATTTTTATTGCAATTAATCAATTTAATTATAAACATAATTTAGTTTATAATTGATAAGGATCAATCTTTTACATTAAAATATTTTATTAAATGTATACTAAGATAGTAATATTACAAATGTATAATATTTAAAATCATCAAAATATTACAATTTAAATTTAATCAATTCTGTCCTGCAATTAAAATTTGCAAGTAATTAAATAAAATTTTAAATCCTTCCAATATTTCAATACTTCCAAAGCATTTTGCCAAGTAAATATAATTAAAAGAACATTCAAATAATCTTAATTAATTATTTTCATTGAAAATAAACTGTTTTTGTATTAGAAATATATTATAGAAAATTATGCGAATATTTATGTATTTATATGTATGAATTATAAATATATGTATATTTATTTTAATATTTTGATGTTCATAATAAATATAGGAGTATTATTATCATGCGCGCTCACACACACACAGAGGAAGGAGAGAATATATATATGTATACATGTATAGAAATAACATTTTATTTATTTATATTTTTTCAATAATAATGATATTAAATTTGAATAAAAACAAAATTGCATATAAAATAACTCATATGATAAGTACAAATATAATATATAAAATTACAAATTTTTTTAATGAATTTAATACTATTTGATTTTTATTATTATTTATGCATTTATTAACATTTTTAATTAATAAAATATTTTAACAAATAATAATTCTTAAATAGATTGTTATTAATTTAAAGATAAATATATGATTCTATTAAATTAAGAAAAAATATGTTATTTACTGTTACATAAATCATTTTCATAAACGAAACTTTTATAAAATGTAAATATATTGAGACTTTAGAAAGAATTAAGAAAATTTTTTAAAGAAAATATGTAAAAATTGTACAAGAAAAAAATAAATTGAACTAAAAAACGATAAATTTTAAAATTTTCTATTGACTCTTCTTCTTTTTATAGCTATTCTTTGTGTCCATATGATGCCTGTTAGTATTAAAATTGTTAATACAGTTGTCGCTATTCCCACAATAATTAATAAACCAGGACTAGAATCAAGTTTTATTGTTTTACTGGTCATTATACTTGCAACGTTTATTGAAATATTTTCATTAAAAATCGATGTATTACAAAAAATTTGATTTTTCCATCCATACCAATGTACCATTCTCATATTCGATATTTGAGTAGGCCAAGAACACCTTGCACAATATAATAAAATATATAAAATAATTAATATATTACATTTTTGTATTTTCAATATTAAATTGATATTTAATAAGAATTAAAAGATATGTACCTTAAATCATCTAAAAGATGAGGCTGAATAATATAAAGTTTTGGAACTAAATCATTTAACATCCACTGTAATGCACAATTACATTTAAACGGATTTCCTTGTAAATTAATATTGTATGTTGAAAGACTATTATTACGTACAATTAATTTTCGTGTCACATAAGAAAATTGGTTGTTACTTAAATCTAACTAATACAAAAAATTATATATATATATTAAATTATAGTGCTTTAATAATAATGTATTCATAAAATAATTTTGAAAGATCAATTTTAAAAACTATATAAAAATTGATATATAAAAATATAGATTAAATCTTTTTTATTAAGATTTTATTTATATTATTTATTAATCTACTATTTATTAATCTTGTTTATAATTGTAAATAATTGAAGTTATGTAAAAGAACCATGTGAAGTGGGAATAATAAAACAATAATATAATTTACAATAAATAAATCTTAATAAATATTTCTCTATGCTAATTTTTTTTTAACTCTAAAGTTGATTTTTAAAATCGATCCTTTGAAGATATTCAAAAATAAGATCTTAAAACTTACTGAACAGATATTCATATGTTTTAAAGCATCTTCATGAATAAAAGTCAACATTTTGTTATTGGATATAGTAATATTAATACAATTTTTTGATAATGATCTTAAATTTGTCAATGTATCTTTCTCTATAGATTTCAATTTATTTATATTACTTGCATCAAATGAATTTAATTTTAAATCAGATAAAATTGTTAAATTTTGAATAGGATTTTTATTAACTTTAAGCTGATGCAATAATGGAAAATTTTTAATAGATATTACTTCAGGAATATAAGTAAATTTATTATTAGATACATCCAAAATTTTCAAATTTTTAAACAGAATATTTGGAAAACTTGATAATATATTTCCACTAATATTCATATATTGTAAGCTATTTACTGTTAAATTGCTATATAATTGAGAAATTTTATTATGTTCTATACTTAGTACTTCAATATGATTTAAATTATTTATTTCCATAATTTGATTATAACCAACATATAATTTAACCAATGTTTTTGGTAATATTTGCATATTTAATGTAATAAGAAAATTATTATTTACATAAAGTACTTTCAAAGAATTTAGATGTATTAGATTACAATCTTGCAAAGATTGAATTCTATTAAATGACAGATCTAAATATTGTAAATTTATTAACAATTCAGAGAATTTTTTCGGTAAACTAGAAATATTATTATGAGAAAGATCAAGCACATTAATTTTTAATATAGTTTGGTTCATTGTATGTTCTATTGAATTAATATGATTATAACTCAAATTTAATGACATCATTGTAGGAAGTATTTCTAATAAAGAGTTATCAAAAGTTTTCAATACATTCTTAGAAAGATTTAAATCTTCAAGATTATTTAAATCTATAAACATTGTTGTATATATTTTTTCTATATTATTTTCAGATAAATCTAAATTTTTTAAACATTTTAACTTTTTAAAAAAATTTTTAGGCAAATCAATTATATTATTTTTTGATAAAATAAGTTTATTCAATTCTTGATAATTATTTAGTAATAAATTAAAATTAAATATATCATTATTTCTTAAATATTTTCCATGACAATTAATTTGTAATTCTTCATTTACTGTAATATGTAAAATATATTATATTAATATTTAATATTTAAATGAAAAAAATAATTATATTTATAGTTATTTATATAAAATTAAAAAATAATTTTATATAATTATCTTCTAAAGTTCTACTAAAATGAAATAATTTTATTTACCTGAACATGAACATATTGAACATATTGAACACATAGAATTTTGTATCATCCACAAAAGATAGAATCCAATTAAATATAAATAAATCATTATATTAAATTTATATTAATTTTGACTTTCAATTGTATAATTAAGGTGTATAATTGTATAATTAAGGTGTAATTCACATTTAGCAACATTTATGATAACATATCTGATAACCACATATAGTAAGTAAATATCTATTTTATCTAAACTTGGAATTAAGATAGTTACAATTTCAAAATGAAAAAAAATATTGTTTTTATTTAAACAATTTTATATTAATTATTTATAAAATATGAGATTTTTATTTCGTTTTTATTTTGTTGTTTTATTATAATAAAATTATAAAATATTTTTGAATTTTAATACTTTATTTTAAATTATAAGATATAATGAATATAATAAACTACTATGATTTTTTAAAAAAGTTCATTAAAGTTGTTTGTTTTGTATTTTTTTTTCCTTTAAATTCTAAATGTGATTCAGGTATCATAGATTTTTTTGTTAGAATTTCTAATTCATCTTCAGAACAGCTTTCATAAACATGTACTTTTTTTGTTACAAGGAAACCATCTTCTTCAAATGTTTTATCTACTATTTTTAAAACTTTACGTTTTCCATTTTCAAGTTTCATTTGTGGAGTCATAGAATCCTTGCTTATAGGAGAAGAAAGATTTTCAGGTGAGATTGGTAATTCTAATTCTTGTTCATTATCATCATTAGAGGATTCTGTATTACTAGAATCATCATGAATTGTAATACATTTTTGCTTTTTTGTAGTATTATTTAAATCTTTGCTTTGACTACGTTTTTTACCACGCATATTTTTTTGTTTATTATCTCTAAGAGTAATTTTCTTTTGTATGGAATTTATACTATTTTTTTTATTTGGAGATTTTACAGCTTTTGTTTGATTTTCATTTGATTGAAGAAAATTATTCAATTTATCTTTTTGTATAATTTCTTTTGAAGATTTAAGAACATTTTTAGATGTTTCTTTTATATTAGAAGATTCCATATTCATTTCTTCAATAGATGATGTATATAAATTTTTCTGTTTATTAATGACTTTTCCAAACAAGTTATCAAAACCTTTTCTTTCATTTTTTTTTATAAAAGTTTGCTTTTTTTCTGGATTAATTATCTTCTTTATTTCATTTGATTCAGATATCGATTGTGTTTCTTCTTGAGGAGCAAATTGAATTCCATTTGATATAGGACCCCAACGAAAAATATGCATTTCTTCATCATTTCGTTCATTGTTCTCAATACATTTAATTGCACTGAATTTAATATCTCCATTTTCAGTATTTCCAAGTAGCTGTATCTCAGGAAGTATTTTCTGAAGACTATAAATATGTTCAGAAATAACTTTACTATATTTTTCTTTTGATGTTATTAGATCTTTCTCTTTTACAATTTCAACATGCATTCCATTATCATATAGAATTCCCATTAATAAGAAAGTACAAACAAATTCTTTCTCTTTTTTATATTTTTGCCAAAATTCCCATAAAATTTGTTTTGCAATATTAACATGAACTTCTAATACTTTACTTAACCATTTATATGTTACCTACAAACATTTTAAATGTTCAAAATAATTTTAAAAAATAATATTATGAAAATTAATTATGAAATAAAAATTCAAAAAATATTTAAAATATTTACCAATTTGTCATCATCAAATATATATCCAGCCACGATTTCCAAATATTCATGCAAAGATTCCGTGATCATATTTAATCAAATTTTTTAATTGACAAAAATAATAATTAAATTATATTCTTAAAAGTAAGAGGAAATTTTAAGTTTTATAAAATGCAACAATATAATATAAGCAAGATTTCCAAGGTTTTAGATTTTAAAAATTTAATATTACTTTAAAGAATTATCGAGAAAGAGGGCAAGAAGTATATAGGAGAATATAACACAATTGCTATTTATCGAGATACGTATATTAAGATACGTTTTCACGTGATATTAAATATCATGATTTTTATTGATATAACAATATATATTGCTATATAAATTCAATGTCATTATTTCCTTTTCCTCCTAAGAAAACTTAACTTTTTCCTCTATTATTTTTAAATCAAAGTAATATTAAATTCTAAAAATTCAAAGGTTTAAAGTATTTAGTAAATAAATATAAGCCAATTTAATTAAATAAAATTTAATAAAAATATAAAAAATTTTTCTCAAAAAATTATTGTTAAAATGTTTTATAACAAATTCTTATATCATAAACTTTGGAATAAAATTTGGAATATAATAGAGTATAATTCTATTAATTGAATCATAGATGAGATTTATCTTATATCTATAAGATAAATATCATTTAATATATTTTTATATCATCTGATTCTAAATTATTATTTTGATTATTCTGATTATTTTTCTATTTGCGTTTCAGATACAATTATCGATTCAGAATGAAATGAAACAATAGCACATGAATATTAAATTTATGAGAATTTTTTTCTAAAATCACAAATTTAATGAATTGTATGGATTATTTTATATTTATTAATGTTATTATTTTTAGAGATATAATTATTTTAATAGTAGAAAATATTATAAAATCTCTGTTTTTTTATTTTGTGGTCGATTATAATCGATAAATAGCATGAAATTTTATAAAATAAAAGATTTGTTTTATTTCCAGTTTCTTATCTCATTTTCTCATTTGTGATTTTATTTATATATATATACTACGCTATTATATACTTTACACGTTAATGCTTTTGTCTAATTAGACAATAAGTAATGTTATTTAACTTACAAAAATTTCTAAAAATTTATATTTATAATAATTTTTAAACATATGCATGTAAATCAATTTGAATTCTGAAAGATAAATTCGAATTCTATGCGTAAAAATTAAAAAAAAAATTTATAAAAAATATTAAAAAATTTTAATTAAAGTTTAAATCATTCATTTCATTAAAAATAATATGTAATTCATAAAATTATATTAAATTTTTTTTTGCATAAGAGTTTAGAAAATTGAAGCATATTAAATATTATAACAATAATTAACTATATAATAGTGGTAACACTATTCTAGTGAAAATTTTTCAGAGCGCAAATTTTATCAAATAGAATAACAAGTGCTCACATAACAAACAAAGTGGATTGTTGAATTAATAATTTCTTGTGATAGTAAAATATATATTATAGAATTATTTTGAGTGAATATTTAGAATATCTGTATGTAAAAGAGATAGAAGAAGTATGGTCTCGGTGATGCAACCATTCATGGTAAGTAGATAATATTAAAAACATGAAATATCTTACCGGTTTTCTTCTGCTTTTAAAAATTTCTTTTTTGATATAACCAATAAAAAATTTCGAAAATTACATGACTAATTTATTATTTCATAGGATGTTGAGAGTTCGAGAAGTTACATCGATGAACTATACTCGCTGGATCCTCAAAAGTGCTTAGAAGCTATTATGTGAGTACAAATCGTACTTAACCTCTAAACTTGTTTACTAAAGGTTATTATTTATTAAAAATCACTATATGGTGTAAAAAAACATTAAAAAGGTAATATTATAAAAATAATCTTAATTTTGTTATTTTTCTTTAATTTAAGTTAATTTCTTAATTTTTAGTTAGTTTAACTTTATGTTAATAGATCTCTTTTTATTATTTCTAGATGTTTAAAAAATTCTGTAATTGGAAGTAATAGACAAAAAGGATCTGTAATAGCTCAAGGTGTAGTACCACGTTTATTACAACTTCTTGGAGATTCATCAGATAGAATTGGAGATAATATAAGACTTGAGGCTGCTGTAACTTTAGGTTCTTTAGCTAAAGGAACAGATCAGCATGTATTAGCTCTTATAGATCTTGGTGTAGTACCATTACTTTTTCAAGTTATATTATCTACACCTATCATAGAAACATTATTAGAAGGAAAGCCAAAAGTAACAGATTTATTAAATGAAGCATGTTTGAGATGTTTGAGAACAGTGTTTCAACATCCAGCAGCACCAGTTCATTCAATATATCAAGATCCTGCATTAGTACCAAGATTGGTATCATTAGCAAATCAATCTGTTACCTGTCAAATTTGTGTGGCAACAATCTTAACAACAGCATGCAAGGTACAAAAATGATAAATCAAATGTATTTTGTTATACATGATATTAATTTATATAATTTCTGTTAGACAACAGAAGAGCAGAGTGCTTTGGCCAAAGGAGGAGCAGTAGAAACATTAGCAATGCAATTGGATTCTCCATTACCTGATGTCCAATTATCAGCTCTAGCATGTTTGGCAAATATGTGTTATAAGAATTATAGAGTTTGTGTTATGGTTGCATCAGCAACTACCAGTAATACTCCTCAGGGTAGACTTGTACCTGTAGCATTAGGACAATTAATGGGGCGTGAAAAAAGCTCATTAATTCAACTTGAAGCTGCAAGATGTGTTACATATATGCATAGAACTGGAGTTTTATTATACAAAGATCCAAGAATTATATATCGTGCTTTGCCTTGTTTGGTGCGACTTTGTCATCGAGATCATCCTCCTCGTGAAAGAGTAGCTGCAGCTGAGACTTTGGCTTTTCTTACAGAAGTTAATACTGAATTACAACGTTTAGCTTCCATTAGTAATCATTTAATTCCTACACTTGCAGAGTTATTACGACCTCATCCACATGTAAATATATTTATATAGATTTACATATTTATTTTATATATTTATAATGTGTATATTTACTTTATATATTTGTTAATATGTTATTTTCATATTTTTCTTAGGTACAAGATGCAACATTAACACAAGATATGCGACAAGCTGCATTTAGAGCATTTGCATCTCTTGGTGCTAATGATGAAGATATTAGAAAACGTATTATTGAAACAGAAAGTCTCATGGAACAAGTAGTGGCTGGTCTTCAAGATCCAGGAGGTTCTCATGTACGTCTAGCAGCAGTTAGATGTCTTCATTCTCTTTCTAGAAGTGTTCAACAACTTCGAACAACTTTTCAAGATCACGTTGTTTGGAGGCCACTTATGCAATTATTACATGGAGCAGACAAGGGATTAGAAGGTAAAATATAATATTTTTATAATTAATGAATTATTATTGAAATAATAGAATTCATATAAATTTATGAAAATATTTTGTCTTTCAAAGTACTTTTATAAATTTTATAAATGATTTTATTAATTATTCTTTTATTTTTTGAACTATATTACAAAATTCATTTATATGAATTGCATATGATTATTAAAAATTTTTTATATTTCTATATTTTCTTGTCATATGAGATATGAATTAAAAAAATTTTTTAATTAAATTATATTACTATCATTCATCATTATTAATTAATGTAATTATATTATGTAGGTAGAGGCGAAAGTGAAGTTGATTTATTAACTGTTGCTTCAAGTACTTTATGTAACTTATTATTGGAATTTAGCCCAAGCAAAGAACCAATTCTTGAATCTGGAGGGATAGAATTATTATGTTCACTTACAAAACGATGTACTCCAGCATTGAGATTAAATGGAATTTGGGCCTTGATGAATGTGGCTTTTCAAGCTGAACAGCAAGTAAAATTGCAGATTCTACAATGCTTGGGAACTGATCAAATCTTTTGTCTTTTGGCAGATCAAGATATACCAGTTTTAATGAAAACATTAGGTTTATTACGAAATTTGCTCTCTACAAAAGCGCATATAGATCGTATAATGGGAGAACATGCTGCTCATGTTATGCAAGCTGTTATATTAGTTTTAGAAGATCCAAGGCATCCAGCAGATGTAAAAGAACAAGCTCTTTGTATTTTAGCAAATGTAGCTGATGGAAATCGAGCAAAAGATCATATAATGGCTAATGAAGATGTGCTTAAAAAACTTATGGATTATATGGTTTGTAAAAAAATATTTTGCTTTTATTTTTGTTTTTTTATTTTTAAATTTTAATTTATTTTAAATATATATTTTTAAATCTCTTTTTTTATTTTATTTTGTTAAAATAATACAACACATATCTTTGATATTTTATGATTTTTATATATTAATTAATTAATAATACAATTTATTAATTATATTTCAATAGCATGTTGGTACTTACTAGAAATTTATAATATTTATGTATATTAATTTAGATGCATAGTAATGTAAAGCTACAAGTTGCTGCAGTTTTTTGTGTATGCAACTTAGTCTGGAGAGAAGAACCTGGTGCTGCACAACGACAAGCACGTTTAAAAGAGCTTGGTTTTTATCGTATTCTACAACAATTACGTCATAGCAAGGATCTTCAATTATTTGATAAGTATGAGTAACAAATTTTTAAAATTAAAAAATATTTTTTTTTTGTATTTGTACTTTAAAAAATTTTAAAAATTGCTAAATATTTTTGCAAATTTTATATAATATATTAATATTAATATAATTAATATAAAAATATTTTTCTCGAATATTTATAATTTTTAATGTTTTGTTTCAGAGTTAGAACTGCTATGGCACAATTTTACGATGCCTAAATTTCAAACACATCATTGATAAAAATTAGGTTTTAATTCAGAATTCTTTTATACATGAAATATAATTATATTTTGGTGTTAACAATGTGATTTTTGTATTTTATTAATGCGTAAGCATTTTATATTTATATAAAAAAGATACAAAAACAATATCAACAACAATGTGACAATGTAATCTGTTTATATTGTATTTATTTTATTTAAAAAAAAAAGCAATTTGCAATATTTCAGTATATTAAAAAAAAATGATGTAATAATTGCATTATACATTTCTTAAACATCAATTGTTCAATATAGTGATAATGTCAAAAAAATTATTTATGATGTTTCATATTGTGAAACATTATATTAAATTACTCATGTGATGTCACAACATTAAATGTACTGAACATATTTTGTTATAAATGTGAATAGAAAAGTTGATAATTATTTATTATCATAAAAAGAAATATTTTTAATATATATGAAAAAAAATATATGATTAAATTTTACAAACTATTATTAATCTTACATCTTTGGTATGGAACTTAAAATATGAAATTTAAATTATTTTTTGATTCTTATCATCATCTTGTTATTTTCATTAGATCTAACAAATCTGGAATGTTAAAATTCAAACAGCAAATATTCAATATTAGTGTATATGTAAAAATTAAATAATGCTTACAGCATTATTCTATTTGAAGAAAATAAATATGTGTTTTCTGATTGTTATCGTAAATTACAACTGATTATATTATATATGAATATAATTTTAAGCTTAATAAATTTAAAATATTAAGCAGATGCATTACTATCACTAGAAAGATTTTCCATTGGATTGTTAGCCAAAGGATCCAATTCAGCAAATAAATCCAACCAAGAATTACCCTTTAGTTTGCCAGTCTTATTCTTTTTCTAAGAAAAAAAGTAGGATATTATTATTATTCAAATCATTTTTAATATTTTTTTATAAAATATAAGTATTTTTCGATACATATTATTATTAACTTATATTATTCAATTCTAATAATTTTAGTTTATTTTATTTAGTTTAGTTTACTATTATTGTATTTAATACAATATTTAATAATATTAATAATACTTTACATACTTTATCATCCATATTAGTAGTAGTAGTAAGCATATTTTTTTGTCCAATACCCAGAGCTGCATCACCTAAACTTTGTTTTAATATATTTGGTGGTAAAAATGTATCATTCGATATCGCTTCCCATTCGCTATCAGTATTTTGTTTATCAATAAGAATATCATTTAAAAGTACCATATTTTCCGAGGTAAGGGATTGTAAAGATTCTCCTGAATTTTGTTCTTCTAAGGAAGAGAAATCAGCTAAATTAAAATTTGTATCAGATTTATCAAATATATCCATTGTTAGATTTTGTTCACCAAATTTTTTATCAAACTCAGATTGAGTTCCTTCTTGTGTGTCAGTATGAGATACACTATTATCTAAGATTAAATTTTTAAAAAGTTGTTCGAGATTTTCTTTCTGTTCTACCTCAGAAATTGATTGCATAATTCTATTATTTGAAGAACTAGAATTTAAATTTAATTCTTCCAATCCCAACATATCTTTTGTTTCATACTCAATATCCAATAATTTTTCATCTTGTTTATCGTTTTCAACTATGTTCTGTTTGATTGGTTTTACTTCTTCAGCTTCTTCAATATTATCATGATAATCCATGTCAAAAAATGATAATCTAAAATAATAATATAAAAAATATTTTATTAGCATAATAAACTCTTCTCTTACTTTCTTAAAAATTTCTTAAAAATTTATAATTTACTTGTCTTTTTCATCAGAATCATCATCACCTCCAGTTTCTTGAGCTAATTTAGTTGAAGGTTCAGTAAGTTCTTTTACAACCATAAAATCGTATCGTTGATAGCCTTTAAAACTATTTGCTATTGTGGAATATGCTTGTGCAGATTTTTCAGTAAAATTTAAAAGTGTACTTTGATATAAAACTAAAGCATGGCTAAACATATTACATCTTGCTGCAGCCAATAAATCAACTTTTTGAAGACAATCTAAAGCCAGATTATCAAAGGCTATTTTACCTCTACATCAACAAAAAATTGTATACTTAAAAATATTTAAATATATATATAGAAGTTATGTTAGCAATAATTAATATAGTATAATTAGTAAAACATACTGTCTAACACATGTTTGAACTTTACGGAATCTTTCTAACTGTTTTGATGTATCAGGATCTAATTCCTGAGAAACATTTTTCATCCATGATAGAGCTGCTCTATATTCAGTACGAGCTTTTTCCATTGCTTGAACCTTTTGCAATGTATCTTCAATAGCTCTTTGTCTAAATGTTTCTACTTCTTGATATAATCGTCCCAATGGAGCTCTTAATGCAAGTCTTTGTTGACCAGAATATGACAATGATTTCCCAACTGCTGTCATCATCTTGCCAGCTCTAGTTTTATCTTGTTTACCAGCATCCTTAAGAAATCGTCCCATTGCATTTTCTTCTTGTGCAAGATCTATAAAATTAAATACAATGATTATGAATATAATATAAAAAAAAAAAAATCTTAAATTCACATTAACTTACTGCATAATCTTTCTTGATATTTATCAATAATTCTTTGCAAATAAGAACAAGATTCTTGAATACTACGAAACAATTCTAACTTGGCATCTAATTCTGCATCTGATGCTACTATACATTCATCTTCCTTTTTTCCTAATTTCCGTGATAAAGCTTGTTTTGTAACCCAAAATTGATGTTGCATTTTTGTAATAGTGGAATCGTCATGCATATTGGTCCTCTGTACCCAACGATCGAATGCGTTTCCCGATATACTTGGTCCGTGTGTGTTTTTGTTACTAAAAGTTATATTAAATAAAATTAATTGCAAGAAATTATAAATCAAATAATTATTATAAATAAATAAATCAAATTATTATTACAGATATAATCTTAAATGTATAAGCATTTCATTAATTATAAGTGATAGACGTTTTTTTATTATACAAATAATTTACGATAGTATATCGAACATAAAATTATTCAAACATCAAATTTTATAAAAATTAATATTAAGACACTTACTATGCATTCATAATGGAAGATATTTAATAAAAATGCGAATGTTTAATGTTTATAACTAAAAGACAAATAATTTCTAAGTATGATTTAAAATAAATGATTTATAAGGATCATACTTCTTTAACATACATGATGAATATTTAAATATATTAAAATAGACGTTTGTACTTTAATATAGATAAGAAGATTGGTACATTCTTTATCTGTCAATTTGACAGATTGAAAGCTGATATACATACAACATTTATTGTTATTATAATTATTCACTTACTAAGAATTGTTTAAAGCGATATTTTAATGGATGCGACATGGAAAAAGCACATGAAAGGCGTACTAATAATATTTTAAAGATAATATGATTTTTTAAAAAATATTATTGAAAATTATTTTGATTTATTGTATTGCAAATTTATAATAAGGAAAAGAGTTATTAATTTTATTATTAAAAAAACATTTATTTAATAATATCGATTTAAAAACAAAATTTTTTTAAAATATGTAATTGTAAATATTATAATAATAAATAATAAAAATTTAGAAATTTTAATTAAATTTTTTTAATTAAATCATAATTTTATTATAAATTTAATATGAGAAAATTTTTTTTAATATATTAATTTCATGATATTAAAATAAAATTAAAATTATTTTATAATTTATTATAATCAATTAATATTTTCGTAATAAATATTTTTGTTATATGTTTTAACATTTTATAAAAAAATAAAAAATAATAATAATATATAATATTTCAAATAAATTAAATTTTAAAAGTATAATCATAATTTACATTATTTTTTTATGGAATGAAAATATGCATTATTAAAATTATTTTACTCAAAAGAAATAATAAAAAAAATGATTTATATATTTATTTTATTTTTTATCAGTTAATAAATGTTAAAATCAAATTACTTCATTTGTTATTTGTATGCGTAGTGACGAGCATAGATTATAAGTAAAAACAGCAAAAAAGCAATGGCGATTATTCTTCTAAAGTTAGTGACTTTATTATGAAAAATTTATAAATTTATTATGAAAAATGTGATCCAAGTGTTAGTTAATCAAAAACAAATTCGAGGTATGTGTCAATTTTTCTTTTGTGAAATTTGTAATCTCAATAATTATTGTACTTTATACTTCTGATGAGATGTCACATGCAACCACATGTGGATTTAGAATTAATAAATATTCTCCTATAAAAATATTTAAGTATGAACAAGTATTTAATTATTTATTTTCATATAAATTTTAAATATTTAATGTCAACTGCATCGAATATTTTTTATAATTAATTATAACTTTTTCTTATACATCTCTAGCATCTATACTTAAAATTTTTTGAATCGAAAAAATAGTGATTTATATGATTAAAGTATATTTATAATGTGTATGTATATATATGTTTTGTATGTACATTAATTTTGTTCTTTGTTTATGCATAATAATTTTCATTTATTTATGTATTAATAATAAAACTATGAAATTCCAACCTATTATGAAGACTTGAATATTTAAAAACATTATTATATTATTATATCATTATATATTATTATATTATATTATTGAATATATTATATTGTATTATTGAATTATATTATATAAATTGTTATTTATATACTTACTGTTTATGTTTTTTATATTTTTAAATTATATTATATATTATTAATGTTATATCAAAGTAATTCTTATTTATTGAAGATTTATTTTATATATTTTCGTTTCATATTTTGTTATTTTTTTTATTATTATAATTATTATTATATAATATTATAAAATAAATTATTTTTATTTATTTATAATTGCATTTATTTTTTTTATTTTAAAATTTAATCTCTTATATGATTATTAAATTATTAAAATATAAATATTTATTATTAATATTTAATATTCTATTGTTATTAATACAATATTAATTAATTGCTATAGGTGAGGCCTAACGGCCCAAGGATGATATTGCCTGCAGAAAAGAGATGGCACACAGCATGTATAGACAATGGCTGGCAAACAAATAAAACAATTGCTAAATTCAATGTATAACGAATGGTGGTTCATAGTGGATCAAATAGAACAGATCGTTGGCAGGCAGGAAGGAGTAAACAATCGAGCGTGTCTAAGTAATGAGCGAGACTCGGCATCATCTTCACTCGGTTTCGGACTTATATGCAGCCGACGAGATAGAAGTACTTCTCTTAGAAGAAATTCGTGACCTGGAATTACCAGCCTCTGCATATTCCAGACCTGAAGATATTCAAGATTTTGATATTGGTATAACAATACTTTTTAAGATAAATTATTTCTAATAAACATTATTGATAACAAAAAAATATTGTTTTTATTATTTTAAAAAAATCAAAATATATATAGATATAAATTATTTGATATTAACAGCAGGCAGTAGGACAGGGGGGCAAATTAGCTCCCAACCTTTGGAACTGGATTCACCAGGAGTTCATTCAACAGTCCATTCTTGGGACTCACATGCTAATTATCATGGTCATTATGGCTATGGTGATCACCATGGCTCTTCCTCAAATGCTTTGGCTTGGCCAAGAGCAAGTCATTTAGTATTTTATTGTGACATACAGGGACATCTTAAAACAGCTATTGGTGTTATTAGGCTCTTATTACTTGTAAGCATTATATTTTAAATATTTTTTATTTATCAATTTCTAAAACAATAAGTTATATTAAACTGTTTAAATAGATATCATCTGCAGCGTGTTTGGCAACATTATGCAGTTCCGGCACTGCCAAGGTCAGCTTATTTATGTTGCCTTTAGTTGGGCGGCTGCGTTTCATGATCTTTATAGCAGTTTTCTGTTTTTTGATCACTGCATTACTCCTCTTCCTTGATATTTCGCATGTTATCTATGTTTTTCCTTTCAATTGGGCAAAATTGGTAAGTAATCAGTTTATTAATGTTATTTTTAATATTTTTTTTAATATGTTATTTTTAATATTAATATTATGAATAAAGTTCAAAATGTTAAATATGTATTTATAAAGGAATAAAATTTTTAATACGTATATATATATATATATATATATATATATATATATATATTCCTATATATATATATCCTAATACTGATATATCTGATAGAATCCACCTCTTATAGAATGCTTGGATATTCACTGGTATAGGCTTATCTTATGCCTTAAGTAGTGCATTACTAGCATGCTCTATATGGGAATATCATAGTGGTGGTTGGGTACCAAAACGCACTCGTTCTCAGTTGTCTGCTGCGGCAGCGCTTGGGCTGTCATGTGCTATTTTAGCCTTCTTACTTTCATGGATACATGGACGCAGTGAATCAAGTTGTAGAAGTTCAGATAATCGTAATCACACACCAACACAACTTTATAAACCTGTTGATAATTCTTCCTCTTCAGGAGTAAGTAATTTCATTTGTTATTTATATAACAATTTTATATAAAAATATTTAAATTGTTATTGATAATTATTAATTTTTTTAGGTCACTCTAAAAGAGCGTAGCCCTAAAAGACCTGCTTCATGGATTGTAAAAAATCAACAGTCAAAAAAACAAAATATAGATAGTAATACAAACACAAATAATGGTCATCATGGCAATGATAATCATGCAAGATACAAACAAGATGTCAATAGAAAAGATCATTGGGCTTCTGCAAGGGAACATTTTTTAAACACTCAAGAAAATAACGAAGATATTCAAAGAAGTGATATTGATATTGAAAGGAGAAGAAGAAGGCGAAGAAGAGACGATGATAGTAATTCAACAGGCGATGGAAATTTAATAAGTACCAAAATCAATAATAGTCATATTTTGGAAGATAATAAACCTAGACGGGTGCCGCGAAAATTGCCTCTGCAATCGGTAGAGCAATCTCGACCTTGGCCTGGTGAACATAGAAGTAATGGTTCTACACATGTTAGAAATAAAACTTTACAGATGCCAGTGAATAATAAAGCACAAGACTATTGTGAAATGGATGGATCTAGTTCTATGCAAGTGACTCAAAATGGTTTTCACTGGGAAATGGAATGTACATCTAGTAACAGTATGGAAAAAGCAATAGATGTAGCTATGGATCGTACTGCCATGTGGACAGGACAATGGCATCCACCACCTGACGACGTCCAACCTTGTTCTAGCAAAACTATTGATCCTTACAGCTTTGCCTGATTGAATTTAAAAATCCGTACACATGTCTTAATAAATATTGGACTCATTGCAGTGAATGATTTTTGGGAACAGTTACATACTAGAAGTTTCCCTTGAAACATCATTTCGTAATATCATACTTCTTTCACTATTTGTATTAAGGAAAAAACAGAAACAATGTTTTATCAATTTATCAATTTATCAATTTATGTTATTTCTAAATGAATCTATTTGAATTGAATATGTTTAAAATTACTGTATATGTCACTTTAATGTTAAAGTAGTGCACAGTAATCTCTGTTATCTTTTATATCTATATTTTTTTTCTGTGCATAAAATGAAATATAAGTTTGAAATTAAATTACTTGATGCAAATGCAAATATAATATAATTGCATTTCACATTTAATGACAAAACTTTATTACAATCAAGATTATTAGATAATATCTTGTGTCTAAACATTTATGAATCTTATATAAAACTATCATTGCCTTGTATATTATGCTGCCAAAAAGATAATTTCTTTTTAGTTCGTTTTCTCAAGTTTTGACATTTTGCAACCAGACTGCCCAATTTTGATATACAAATAATATTTTATTTCAATAAACTTTCAGTTATTTATAAGTTATATTACTAAAGATTAAAATATTTGTTTATTATTTTATTAAATTTTAATGATTATTTATTCTATTTTCATACATACTTAATAATCTGTAAATGCTAATAAAAAGTTACTAATTATTAGTTAGATTAACTAACTAATAATTTTAATTTTATATTTTAATTTTTTGTTTTATTATAAATTTATGATATTACTATAAATTGTTTTTTAAACGAGCTTTTTATTATAAAATGAACTAATATGCATGGAACATATTTAAATTTATTTATTATTTAATTATTATTAAAAATAATACTATTGTTATACAGACGTGGGCATAGAATTTCACAAATTTTAACTATGATAAAAAAAATTATTTTCCAAAATTTAATTTTTTACTAATATTCTGTATATAAACAATTGAATTTTATATAATATGCAGTCTGGTAGTTTAAAGAAGGTCGATTTCTATTTTTATAAAAGATATAAGCACTATTTGCAGACAGAAAATATGAGCAGCAATGGTGTTATATTATTTATTTATTTATTTTAATGAAAATTTCAAACCATTTCTAGTCCAGTATTCTTATACAATCTTGTATTAACTATATTCATCAAATTAAAGAGCAAAGTAATTTTTAGTACATACATATCGTGTTAGAGGTACAATTCATCTTGAAAACTATCAAAAAATTGCGTTTCTTGACCAATTGGTCCTTGGAATCTCTTTTTATTATATAACAAGCGATATATAGAACCGATCTTATTGGGACCTCTGTTCTGTTTCGATTGATTAAGACTATTATAATTATATAAACATGAGAAAATAATTTCAACTAGAATCATAAGTGATAACTACTTTGTCTTTTGATACAATATTAGAATATACATTTGGATCAGGCATAATTACATGTTGACGTGTATAACGCGTAGTTGTCTAACTAATTATTTAGTATAAGGAAAAAAATGCGTGTTCATATAGAATCAAGAAAAAAGGGAATAATATATATTATAGTAGCTTCGTTGTGTTAAAATATTGATGATGTAATTTGATTTTTTTAAACACAACGAAGAAATAAATGTAATTTTTTTTATAAATGGTACATTACTAGTGTACTGATAAAGTATTTAAAAAAATATGAATAGATTTCATGATAAAAACGTTGAATGGAAATGTTATATGGTGCAAGATATTTAGCTTAAAGTTTAAGCAAAATGATTAAAAAAAATGTACGGACACTGCCAGAAGAAAAATAACGCTCTTTGAGTGTCATGTATGTCGAATAACTTTGTTACTTTTCAATAACTTAGTATCAGAGGCTTTACCTCGCTACAATTTGCAATACCTCATAATAAATGAATTGTTAAACTTATATTTAGTATGTGAATCTACAACACTGTTTAATATATTTCTGTATAAACTTTAACTGAAACGCTTCAGATCATAGCACAAATAATGAAAATTAAAATTAGGTTTGAAATGATTACAATTCATCCTAGAAAATAAAAAAATAACTAAATATTACTATTTAAATGAAGTGCAAATCTGTTTTATCATTATGATTAACAAGATTGTTAATTTGTTCTCTGATAATATACTTTTCCTTTACTTTTTATAAATAACATTTCATTAATTGAAAAATAATTCTTTCATTAATTATAGAATTAATTATTAAAATTCGTATAAATTGTCTAAAAATTTTTTCTACTATTTATCCTTCTAATCATATTACCACAAAGTTTTATTTTTTATATTATAACTTTTTTTATATATTATTTTATATATTTTTTTTATATTTTATATATATTTTTTATGAATATTTTTTAACTTAATTAGAAAAGAAATTTAAAATATAAAAACATATTTGTGTTAAAAAATAGCATGACATAAGATTTAGTATTAATATTATTTTCATCATTAAATGTAATAAAAAAATGTAAAGTGTTATTATAATTTTTCTTTTTATGTAAATATAACTTAATTATATTTATTATTTAAATCAAAAATATATAATTTTTGTTAAAATTTTATTATTTTCAAAATATATTATTAATACATATTATTCTTTTTTTCAAGTTATATAACTCTAATAAAGTATTTTTAATTTGAGATGCTATTTGTTTATAAAATAAAACATTTTATTTTAAATTGAATCTAATTGAAATCTTTATTGAAGGATTTAATTTAGTGCAGGGAATCAAAAATTTACATTATTTATAATAAATTTATTCAATTGCATTACATTTAAATAAAATAAAGAATATTTGGAACAAAATAATTTAATAATAAAATTTGCTTATGCACATTTATCTTATTCTTAATGAATATAACAAATAAAGACAATCTAAAAGAAATACATGAACTACATGACACAAGAATTTTTTGGCTTAATTTTTAATTTGTTTGATAATATCAAAAATAAAATGTGAGAATTATTAGAACCAAAAAATCAATTATTGTAAATTTGGATGTTTTGCAATTAATACTATGTATTAAAAATATTATTTATATGAATTCATTTCTATATTTTAAAATGATGCTGTCAATACTGCTAATCATAAATATGAGTATATAATAATATTTTTATTATAAACTCATTATAAACATTGAATATTTTTTGAAATGAAAAAAGATTACTGTGAGTTAATATATATGGCTGATGAAATTACCAAGAGTTATATTACCCCTTTGGTAATTTCTCATATTTTATAGTGATTATTCTGGACAATAACATTTAATGATCTATATAAAATATTAAAGTTATTATTATGATTTATTCCTTTAAAAATTATTTTGTACATTTAGAAATAATAATCGTTGTACAGTACAGATTATGCAAAATTCATAAATGCATATATTATATGTTAATTATAAAACATACTATAAAATGTTAATTAGCAAAAACATTATTCTATGTTAATTAAAATGAAATATGTTAATATTTATTAGTTACTATATTATTAAGAATTGATTGATGTTAACAAGATATAAAATTCTTTAATTAAACAAAGGAAATTATTACATAACAAATGACATTATTAAAAATATTCGCGATTAATCCAAAACTCTAAATTATTATCTTTTGCCAGTGCCAAAAAAATCATAGAATATGTATACATGTATAATTATTTGAATATGTATAAATACATGTACACATATAAAAATATCAATATTTTATTAATTATTGAGACTGGTGCGAGATAAATGAAAGAATGAGAAACTTTATTTTACATGTATTTTGATTCAATTTTGATTCTATCAATATTTTATTATAATATTTATATTATTTAAGAAATTTTCTGTAGATATAATTTTGAAATCTTTTTGCATATACTGTTATGATCTATTTTTTTATAATTATTATTTATAATTATTTATTTAGATAAATATGCACAGTGCAATAAAGTATACTTTATTTATAGAGATTAACGTATTTTTTGAAAAATTGAAAACTTCATAGGGACCAGTAATAATTTTTTTAATTATTCATGTTATTGCTTTCTATCTCTTTTAATTTTCCAACTATGTCTTCTAACTTTTTACGTTGTATACTTTGTTTCATTTGTTTGTTTTTATCTTGTGCAAAACATTGAATATCCATTGTTTTTACATAATGTAGTATAGAATTCCTTTTAGCATAGGAATGAAAAAATGATAAAATATAGCATCTAGTACAAAGAATTATATAAAGAAGAACAAAAAATAAAATATATTATAATAATGAATATATAATTAAGAAACTTACTTTTTATTTCTTGAAATTTGAAATGGAAACTAAAAGAAGATAAATTGAACAAAATAATTAAATAATCATAAATATTTATATGTTTAAATAATTAAATATTTAATGTTTAATTATGTCTCACTTGTTGTGGATGTCTTAACTGTTTCATAGTAAGATGCTTCCAATTGTTAAATCTCATCCATGCACATGAAGTATTATATATATTTGATAATTCAGATTGTGCCATAGTATGTACTGCAAATTGTGGATTTAAAATTAATGGTTCATGTTGCAATAATTCTTGTTGATATGAATGGTTGGAATAATATGGATCGTATTTGGTAAAATTTTCTACAGATGATATTGCCAAAGAATTTGCCACTGCCACTAAAAAATAGATATGTATATATACATATACATATATATGTATATATGTATGTATATATATATATATATAAATATATATGTATATATATATAGAGGAAAATATATATATATATATATTCATATAATTTCATATGCTTATAAAAGCATTAAAAAAATTATAACAATTATAACAAACTCTTGGCTTTCTGAATATTTAATAATGTATCATAGTACTGTTTTTTAAATGTAATCAGCTCTGTAATAGATGCAGTTTGTTGTAAAGTATTTAAACTTTTTTGTTTTGTTTGCTTCAGTGAAGATCTGTACATAAATAATTTTGTTAAGTAAATTTGCTGATCATAAAAAAATATTAAATTTACAGAGCAACTTTAATGATACTTGTATAGTAAATTTTCTATGTAGTTCTTTTTTTCATATTCTATTGTTTTTGTTTCATTAACTATATTATTTATACTTTTATGAAGCAGTTTTAATTGATCTGATTTTGAATAAATATGAAATGATTCTGAGGATTTTTTTTTAATATTTTTTTTTGTATCCTCTAGTATATTTATATTTTTATAACTATTTATGTTATTGCTCAAAATATCTAACTGATTATTGTTTTCCAGGTTTTCTTGATTTAAAAACTTGCAAAAATTGGATATAGAAGGAATAACATACAAAGGTTTGGTCTGAGACAATATTGGAAATTCTGTATATGTAAAAAATGTTTATAATATTTGTATACATTGAATTGAAATATGTTAATAATTAATAAATATAAAAATAATTTTACCGATCGAAGTTTCCTGTTCTACACGTTTTAAAAAATTCTGCAAGCTTGTTTTAAGCTTTTTGTGTGCTCTAAAGTTATCCATTAAAAAATTATCTTCTTTTAATGTCTGTAATATTGTTTATAGAAATTGTTACGAACTATTAAAATAATTATTACAAATATGAATTTTCTTTACCTGTATATTTATTATTGTATCTTTAATTTTTTCTTCACTATATACAATATCCATTTTATATATATCTTCCTGAATTGCTTGTTCATCTTTTAATTCTTGTTTAAAATGGTTTTGTATTTCCATATTACAAAATCTATTCTTATTTAATTTACTATATTTTTTTATGTTTTTTGTATCATTTTCTACATTATGTAAAATTTTGCAATTTGTTCCTGTTTCTATATATCTATTATTATATATTTCTAAATTTGAGATCTTATTTTTATTCTGTTTATTTGAAACTATATTATTTTTATATAATTTTTTTAAACATATAGTATCCTGTAATATGATTTTTTTAGATTTTATTTTTGGATAACAAAATTAAGAATAATTCTAAATACAATATTATAATATATATAAATACATATATATATAATATATATAATATATATAAATATATTTTGTATGTGTGTGTGTGTGTGTATGTATATAATATTATATTTATATACACAATATATTATATATATATATATATATATATAATTTACTATAGTAAAGTAATTGTCATAAACCTGATGTAATGCATGAGACATATTAGTCACATTACATTGATTCCAATTATTAAATTGATCAATAGACAATTGAAAATATTTATCATCCATTGATTTAAAAAATTCTTGATATTCAGATGTAGAATTTTGATAAAGATTACTTTCATATAAAAGATGAGGAGTATAACTCCATTTTAATTTTGATTGAAGTTTTAATGATTCTTCTTGTTCATTAATGTTTGATGAAAGATTTTGTTTACTACTAACATGAGATTTTATACATGGAATATTATAATTTAATGTATCATACATATAATTCACATGATTATGAATTGTTGAAATCTCATTAGGAGGAAAACCTTTGAATACTTCAGGTACTGAAGACATAAACTTTTCATTTAATTCAAAATTTTGAGATGTATCAATCAAAATATTTTGATTTAAATGGATTTCTGAGTTTTTGTCCAATATTTCTATATTAGGTTCTTTGGAAATTGTAGTAACTCTTAAAAAGAAAAAAATTATTATTATATTCTATCAAAAATATCAAGAAGTGATTTAATGAAAATCATACTTTTGATATAAAGATTTGGTGTTAGATGTTTTACTTAGTTCAGTAATTTTATATATTAGATTTTTTATTTTATCATTTGATACACCTTTTGGTAATGGTATTATAGAAATTATTTGTTGTTGTATATTACTATCCATATTTTCAGATAAAATCAGTAGAGCTTTTAATACACGTTCATATGCAATTATACCATCATCAGGATGATACATATTTAGAAATTGATTTATTGCATTAATAATGTTTGTATCCTTTAAATTTTGTTGTAAAGAAGTCCATGGAAATGTAGAGGTATTATTTATTGTAATATTCTTATTTTCCATAACTGCTAAAATAAAAAATTAATTGTTTAATTAGCTAATTCAAAAGTTTTAGCGCGTTTTCGGTTTAGTTTATGTTATTTCTCTATTATGTATATATATGTAGCTAATTATATATATATAATATATGATATATGATATATAATATAATATATAATTATGTATATAATATATATATATATAATATATAATATATAATATATATATATATATATTTATTATTATTTCAAATATTACATTATAAATAAAAAAAAACATTTTTTTCTACTTACTATCAGAAGAATCTTTTATTTCCATTTCAATATAAATGTTTTTCTATAAAGTGACAGCTTTCTTTGATATTAATACAATTAATTGGTAATTACTAAATAATGAAAACAGCTGCTTTGATATATTATTGTCAACAAATGAATAACATGTTTCTCGCAAGTTCGTTTACAAGTCGATTGAAATCGGATTATAATTTAGAAAGAAAAGCCAGTCTGTGTTTTTATATTCAGTAAATAAAAAATAATAAAATAATTATTTTGTTTAATATATAAATAATTTAAAAAAAGAAAATTAATTATAATATATAATAAAGTTAATGAAATTAATAAATGTAAATCAAAGTTAAAATAAATTTTTATATTTTATATTATTTTATTTTCTATTATTTTTTTATGTGAATTTTTATTTGAATTTATTTTTCAATAAATTTAAATATTTCTTTCATAAAAATATTTAACTATTTAAATACAATGATTAATGTGATAAAAAATGATAACAGAAGTAAAAAGAAAATTATTTTACAAAGTAATATAAAAGAATTGTATTGGCATGAAACACAAGTGTATGTTCTGTATGTTATGGATTATTTTATAATGAGAATATTAATTCTATGCTAATAATCTTAAGAGCTTTGCAAGTATTATTATCTGACCATTGCTATAAAAGCAATAACTGAATATAGTTAAATAATAAATTGGTACAAAATGATTTTGCCAAAAGATCTGATATTTCTTTCTTCTTTGATATTTTTAAAAGTTAGTGAAGCTTTTAAAATTTCTACAAGATCACCATGGATAAACATAGCTCCAAAACCTGGTAATATATAATATAAATTATTTAATTTTGAAAATAATTTTAATAAAATAATTTTAAAATTATAATTTCTATTATTAGATTGAATTTTAATATTTTATATTATTTTATTCATACTTTATATTATTTTCATATGAAAATATGTTTCTAGTTTATGCAAGAGCCCTTGGACCAATATCAGAAATGGATACTATAACAGTACCTTATATATCAAAATCTCCTTTTTTTCCAAAATTTGTTGATCCTAAAATGATGATTTCAAAGAAGACAAATTTACTGACCAATTTATTTGGTAACTTAGGATCTGCTTATCCTATAAGTTTTAAATCATTTATACCATATGCTATAAATGGATCATCTATATATAGTACAGTTGATGAACCACAATTATTAGATAAAAATAATGTAGATGATGATACTCATTCATATAAACGTGGAATTTTTAATTCTTTTAGTTCTAAATCTTTTGATCCTATGAATTCTAAATTTGGATCTATATCTCAATTTTCAAACTTAAATACTTTACTTGACTACAGTATGAAGAATGATTTTTCACATAAAAAAAGAAGTATAGATAAATCTTCTGTAGCAAATCTTAAATCAATTATAAACAATAATAAATCAGAGACAAAAGGTTTGGGATTTCCATCTCTTTCTTCCACTCTTGCTCCAATTTTTGAAGAACCAGAAGAAAATATAAACATAAAAAAGATAGAAAGTGCAACAATACCAAAACAATATTTATCAGGAATGTTTGAGCCATATGATTTAATTGAAACATTTAGTCCTATGGTAGATCCATCTATGTTTATAATAAAAAAATCTGCTTTCTTAGATAATTTGTTTAAAAATATTGCTATTACTACACCATCACTAACTTCAACTGAAGCTCCAACAACAAAAAATACCATTGTGCCTTCAGATTTTTGGTTACCATCAGGAATACCAAATCCAATAGTGTATAATGAAAAAGTAACAGAATTTTTAAATAAGTTATTTGAACATTTAAAACTAAATAAAACTATGACATTTAATGATGACAATATGAATATTAAAAATATGGCAAAATCTATTATATCTGATGAAGATAATACACAAGTAAAAATAGCAAGATCTATTGAAGATTTTTCATCGATTAATGCAGCTAAAGATTCTATTGTTAATAGCATATTATCTGAATTGAGTGATTTAAAAAGTAACATGATAACAACAATGAATGATTTAATTTCTTATGAAAAATCTATAACATCATTGTCACCAACAAAATCCTTCAAATCATTTGATCCTAGTTCATGGTCAAAATCATTAGTTAATGGAGTATTTCCTTTTCAGCAAAAAATGGCTATTTTGAGTCAAGTATTTGATATGCTAACAAATTTACAAAAAAATATTACTTTGGAAATTCAAAATGTAATAAAAACTAAAACCATATCTCCTGAAAGATTTTTTAATGCTAATTATCCAATAATTAATGATGTTTTTTCTAGTGGTATGCCTATTAACATAAGTTTATTGGATGCTATTAAATATAAATTAGATACATTAGATTATGGCATGCCTGTTTCATATATTCCAAGTTTTGATAAATTTGGATCAAAAATGGTTCGAACATTGTTAAAAAATCCACCATTTTGGATTTCTTATCCTAAAAATATAGCAAATATAAAAGAAGAAGTTAAAAGTGATATTAAATCTTTAATGAATGAAAAAAATAATTTCAATCAAAAACAAACACGTTCAGTTAAGATGAAAATACATCAAGGATATCAAAATTTGCCAATTGATTCTATAGAATCAGTACAAACAGATGGAGAATCTACATTTGAACATCAAGGCGAAAAAATCAAATTATTTGTAAGTATTTAAATAGAAATAATTAAAAAATTTAATTAAAAATTTAATATATTTTGAATCTATATTTTATACACTATATATAATGAAATATATAACTATCATAATTAATAATAATTTGTGATATTAAAAAATACTATAAATATGTTTGTATTATTGTAAAATAAATAACAATAAAATATTTTATACATATACATGATTTCATTTGTTTTCAGATACAAATGCCTGTATTATCTAACATGCAAATGTATTTTCAAAATAATAATTATGAATATTAAGTACATGTAATTTGTATATTATGAATATAGTGAACATGTTTATCTTTTGTAGGATATCAATAATTATGAGGACATAGATAAATGGGCTAACTGGATGAAATATCTGAAAAATAAATATCGAGGACATCAGCATCACAATCATCATTAATTGATCTAGTAGGAATATTTTTATCATCTGTTACAATTACAATCTTTTTTTTTAATTAATCATTTTTTTCACATATAATTACTATATATATTTATACGTGTATATTTGATATCTTTTAATAAAGTATATTTTGCAAAAATATATGCTGAACCATCTATTAGAAAAAAAATATTAATTTGAAAAGTTAATATTTAATATTTTATTTTTAAAAAAGCTTTCTTGAAAATATATTTTTTATTAGATTTTCTATTAGTGTTTATAATATATATTATATGTATATAATATATGAAATGATGTATAATATGGCAACAGTTAAATAATTATCAACGCACATGGACGCAATCCTGCACCAAGTGCGTTGCTTTGTTTTTCTATAATCAGCAATGCATTGTAAGCAGGATAGTGTTAGTGTGTTAGGAAACACCAATATTAATCATTGATTTTTAAAGAAATGAAGGATATTTTATTCTTATGTTCAATTTAATTTTTGTATTAACTACATTTTTATCTATTTTTTATATAAAATTATAAAAATGACAGTACTGCTAAGTGTATTAATGTTTAATTTATTTTCCTTTGATAAAAATTTGTTTGAAATTAGAAGAAATGAATTATTGCATATATTTTTCTTGTTTTATCTTATTTCAATTTTTGATATTTTATGTTATATTGATTATATGTTATATCAAAAAATTTTATCTTTTTATCATCTGCCTTTTGTCATTCTCGATATAAGATGTTCCATTTGTTGGTCGATTCTAAACACCATATAGAAAGATGCTAGCACACTGCTTAAGGTTACCAATAATCCCAAGCCTTCAAATATTAATTTTGGTGCAAAGATCTTCCAAACCATTAAATGTCGACAATGAATTGTTGTAGCAAGCATACTGCTGAATGTCTATAATATGTAATTTTTACATATAGTTTTAGAAATTTAATTAATAATAAAATTATATAAAATATAATAAAATATATTTATGTATATATATATATATATATATAAGTTTATTAAAAATATTTTTTAAATTTCAAATTATTTTTTTTTATAGTATTTATAATATTTATATTTTAATATATATATATTTAATTTTATAATATTCTTAATTAATTAATTCTAATATTAATAGATTTAAAATATCAAAAATATTACTTACTCTGATTGCATGAAGAAGTATATATTTTCCTGCAACCGAAAAAATAGCAGCATGAAACATAGAATCCTGCTCAAATAACAATAATTCTCCTCTTTTCATATCATTTTCCGAAAATTTTGCTTTAGCTAAATTCGGAAATACAAGATAGAAAGTAAATGGTACAATAACTAATAATGGCAATGTTGCACCTAATATAATATGTGATCCAAATGTATTTATTCCTGTAATATTATTTATAGAAGTTATATTGAAATTCTTCTAAGTAATTTTAAAATAATTAAAAATGTTACCTATTAAAATTGCTGCAAATAAAGTTCCATAGAAATGTCCACCTGTTCCAACAAAAGCAGCATCCCAATGAATAGTGGGAAAAGTTGGTTGATGCCCAGTTCCATAAAAGAAATATTCTGCTATTAAAAACCAACACAATAGTATAGGAGTAGGTACTTCTACAAGTTCAGCTGTTTTTAAAATTATAATATTAAGAATATAATATATAAATTGAATTATTTATTATATATATCAAAATACTTACATATATTATTAGCATTTCTATGTCTTTCTATTGCCAATAAACCCAAAACAGAGGCACAACATATAAACATTAAAAAAGTACTAGGTGATAATATATCTCCTAATAATAAAGAATATAACAACATAAGAAATAGACTTAATGAGACAAATGTGGCACTATATGCAGTACTCAAACCATAAACAATTGGTGTTTGAGTTATTTCTACATTTTTGCAATAAATTGATTCCTTTATTTTCTTAAATAATCGTGGTACTATATTTTCATCATGATATATATTAATCGATTCCTTTTTGTTTGGTAGTAGAAATATACTGAGTGGACGATAATACAGTACAAAAATTGCAAACAAAGTCAATGCATATACTATATTAGGCAACATACTTATTTGCCAAGATAATGTAAATTTTATTTTAAGAAATTTTGGTAATCTTTGAAGAATCCAGAAGCAACCCATACAAATACCAATTATAACAGGACAATATTGTCCTACCAAAACACTGGGAGAAAAACCAGAAAGATTTCCACAATTTTTTAACCATAATCTTATTATTGTAATATATAATGCAAGTATAATTAAGGTGACTACAAGTAAATTGTCTGATGTTATAGAACCTGTTTTGCCAATTACAAATGTAGAACATATATGTTGTTGTTCTTCTCTGCAACGCCAATAATAATAAGATAATCGTATAGAAATACATGCTATTAAACCAGTAACTATTATAATTATTTTCAAATTTGATTTTGTCTGTGATTTTAAAAATAGCTTTGTTTTTCTTTCTACATTTTCATTCATATCTTTTCTCTTTAAATTAAACACAAAAAACCAAAAAAGTGTAACAACTAAAAAAGATAACATACTGCCTTCTTCAATAATATAGCTATTAGAAAATAAATTACATATTGTGAAAAGAAGTATTATTCTTGTAACATATATTACTTTTTTTATTTTTTGATAATCATATAATTTTAATGAAATTACATCCCTGTTTTTAACAATTAACATAGCTAATAATATTATAGATATTATGCTAGTCATAAATAAAATAGTATTTTTTAATTCTTCTAAAATACCAAAGGAAAATAAAAAACAAATTATTAATGCAGTAATTAAATTTACTAAAATAGAATATTGCAAAAATGATGATTGAAATATTTTAGACATACGATTTTCTGGAATACCAATAATAAGGTAAAAAAAAAACAAAGTACAAAACATTAAAAATAAACCTTTTGACATTAAACTAAAATCAAATTGAACCCAAACTTCAGAACATGTATTTTTAAGAAGTTTGAAGTAATTTTGACTATTCATAATAAAAGATTCAAATTCCTCAATAGTAGTTATGCTCTTAATCTGATTGAATAGATAATTATACATATGTTCCAAATTTTGAAGTTGTTCATTAGAAAACAGATAATTATCTGCAGAATATACATTTATATATTTTTTTGTCTGTGCAATATTTCTCCACAATGAATGTAATAAATACCATAAATCATCTTCCAATTTTCCATTTTTTGTTGAACTAGGTATTGAATTAATTATAATAGATCCTAAATTTGAAAATGGTATAGGTACTCCAAGAATTGATGCCAATGTAGGAACAAGATCAATTTGATTTACAATATTACTAGGTAGGTCATATTTTAGAAGAGGAATCATAGAATAAACAAACATGGCAGCTTCAATTTCATTATTGCTATCACCACCATGATCACCACTTTCCGTCATTCCATGATCACCAACAACAAAAAGTACTGTATCTTCTTCTAAAGATTTAATGATTTCTTTTATAAGAGTATTTGTATCATTTAATTTTCTACTCATTTCAGGATGATTAGCACCATGTTTATGTCCACAATGATCAATTCCAAGAACATGTGCTATAAGAAGAGACCAATCTTTCTTTTTCATTTCAAAAAATATACGATATCTAACATCTTTATCAACACTATCCAGATCCCAAACATTGAAAGAGGGTGATGGAAACTGACGTTTAAATTTACCAGGAAATAAATTAGTCCAAGTATCATCACCCATAAAAACAATGCCTTTAGCAATATTTTGATCAACAATGTTATCTTCATTAATGCTTTCAGAAGCAAAGTTAGATCCAATATCAATAAAGGTAGGTAATGTACCTGTGGTAAGACCCTTTAATCGTTGCATAGTTGTTGTTGGAGGATCTGCTATGAACTTATACAAACGTGAATTCATTGGTTGATTTTGTAACAATTCATGAATTATTGGTAACTTATTGTGATAATAAGATGAAGTGTAAGTATTATTATCATACCAATATGCAAAATCATATTTTAAGGCATCTATGATTAATAATACCACACGTGATTTTCGGTTAAGGCATGTAATTGCGGCAGTTTCGGGTTTTTGAAGAAGTTCTTGAATGTTGCATTCATGTGTACAATATTTACATTCCGCACGTTCTGGTCTGACAATACGATTCAGTAAAAAGCCACTCGTAAAAACTAATAAACTGGCTGCCATTATATATGAAATCCATCCTTGAAATATTAAATAATTCCATAGTTTACTCATTTTTCTATGATTTATTTTTTTACGTTATTAGAAAATAATGTAATATTAGAACAATTTCATAATCTTAACCTATTTTTTGATGTAAAATTATTCTTCACCATTGTCTCATTGTTATAAAAATAATATGAATATTTGTTTGAATAAAATATAAGACAAAAACAATATAAGTATAAGATAAGATAGATAATCAATAATTCATATTTTTAGAAGAAATATCTAAATTATATCATATGATATATAAAAGACTAATTTTAGTTCAATCTTATGGCGCTAAATTTTAAACACGTTACAGTGTCGCCAAGACGGCATGATTTATAAACACTTTGAAAATATATTTTTATGTAATGCTAGTAAAACAGTATTATATCGACATATAATAAAATTGATGTTTCAATTTTGTAATGAATTTATATAAGAAAATAAAATAATATTTAATTAATCATAAATTTCTTTTTTTCTTTATCCTTTATCTAAAAAATACTCTATATTATTCTAAATAAATAATATATCGATATATCGAAATCTTTTAATTGAAGATATTTGAAATCGATTATTATTTGCATAATAAAATTGTGAAAAATTTTCATTAAAAATATGAATCATCGCATCAAATACCTTAGTATTTTAAACTTAATCAATTTAGCAAATCATATAGGAAATAAATTTGTTAATAATGGAGATTCAAATTACGAAGCTGATTTTGAACGATTGTTCAAATGGAAATCTCTTAAATGTGGTTTCCAAGAGGTTAAGATCGTCCAGAAACCAATATTTTTATTTATCTATAAAGTACAATGTCCTTCTTGTCAAAAATTAAAACAGAAATTTTCGAAGTCTATACATTTGATGGATCTTAGCAATCGGTATGTATTAAAACATTGTAATTATTATAAGAATGAATTAAAATTAAGTTTATCATTATTAGAGGACGCTATAATGATGCTTAATATTTTCATTTAATCAATAGTATTTCATCTATAAATAATATATAATAATTTGAGATCAATAAACAAAAATAATTGTAATTTCTTATTAATAATTATTTAAAACATTTTTTATTACTGGATTATAGTTTTATAATGATAAAAGCGGATGTGGAAAATGATAAAACTTTAAATCAAAAACAGTTTAAGCCAGATGGCGGATATGTACCTAGAATATTATTCTTTACATCTGATGGCGACTTCATTCAGGAAGCTTATAATAAATGTGCAGATGCTGACAAACAATATAAGTTTTTTTATAAAAATCCTTCACAAATTATATGTACTATGCTGCTTGTTTTGAATAATTATTCCAAAGAACCATTACCAATAATATTTCAGTATGAACAATTATTAAATTTGGAAAATTGTGATATGGAAGATGACATTATTATTCCAACCTTAATACATTGATAATGATTAAAATATAAAAAAAAATAATTTATTAGTTTTATAAAAACTACTTATTGTAATAAACTTATTGTAATAAATATTAAATAATTTTTTTTTATATTTAAAAAATTTTACAATTTGAAAAGATAACATACAATTTTCTTAAAGAAAAAAAATGAATTAATAGCAAAAAAAGTATGTTTATCTATAATTAAAATATATTTTAATCTAATATCAATCTAATATCAAGAAATTTTTTTTATAAAAAAAACTTTTTTTATAAGAAAAAGTAAACAATATTAAATATCAATATATTTATTTTATTTTTGCAATTTATAAATAAATATATTTAATAAATAAATTTAAGTTCTTTTTACATAATTATTATTTACGAATAACTAATTTAATTGAAATAAATTGATGAAAATTTAATAAACATAGAGAAATATATATATATTTATATATAATTTATATATAATGTATATATATATGTATATATAATGTATATGTATATATATACATATAATGTATATATATGTATATATATATTTTTTTATTCCTATATTTTATATTAAATTTGTTTATACTTTTAACAAATAAAATAAAAAATTATAAATTTTCAAAATAAGAAATTAATAATGAAGGAAAATAAAATGAACAATTAGAATAGATGTTATAAAATTTCTTATGTGAATTAATGTGTAACCAATCTGAATGCGAGTTTTGGATAGCAGGCGTAACCTTTTGGACAATGGAACCAATGTCGAGTCTGCGCTTATACATTAAATACTCTTACATATCAACCTATCACTAGCTTGCAGCTACACCCTGACGGCGCTTGCGTTTGCAACTGTTTCCATATCGCCTAATGCTATGGCATTGGTTGGTACTGTCTCACTAGGGGATACTAACCACGCCCATTTCATCTTCTTCAACTATACTTGAGACACATATATAGTATATCTATTATATATATATAATATATATAATTTCTTTGCATTGTTTTTTTTTATACATATATAGTTAATTATTTTTATGTTTTCGATTACAATTAAATTATTAAACAATTTATAAACAAATTTATATAAAAAATATACAATTATAATACATAAATAATACATAATACATAAATATAATGCATGTTAATAATTAATTATAAAAAAAGATAAAATCAAAAATAATGATTTATATCCAAATTAATCAATAGTATAAATATAATGTAATAAGTTATAAAATTATTTACGAGTTAAACTTGATTTTTTAAGAATCGGAATAAATAATTTGAAACATTTTTTAGATAAAAAATTCAAACATTTTTCAATTTCGAATGATATTAATGCAAAATTAATAATTAATCCTTTTTTTGTGATAATTCTTTTTTTGGAATAAATATATATGTACTATTTACTATATTTAAAATTTGTAATCCAAATCAAATAATAATAAAATAAAATAATATTAAATTAATAAATTTCTATTGGTAAAATGTTTTATAAATTAATTATAAGTATTATATAACAAAGAAACACATAAAAAATTGAAATTCTATTAAATCTAAAAACAAATAACAAGTCATATGATAAAAAGGTTTCAAATTGTTTGAATTTAGATAATAGATAATTTCTGTTATAATCATAGCAATGTTTGTTGAAAACAGACTAGACCATACTTGCGGTTGCACGGCAAATTCCTGGGCAGAGAAACGGTACATAGAAAAGCGTACGCATATGGGTTATATATGGATCTCGGTATGTTCTGTGTTTGAAGGGTTGCAGATAATATATAGCCCGTTTCGGCGGAGAGAGCTTTTTAGCTTTGACCGTTTCATCTGGCGTTGGTCGTCCTGTGCTATTGCACCCCGTAATATCGACGATGTCTATACCCATGGTCCGTCACGTTTATTTTTTTTCTCTCTTTCTCTCTCTTTTCCTCTATCACACAACCCCAGCTCGTACGCAGTTCTGACTCCTCCTAGTCCCTCTCTCTCTCTCTCTCTCTCTCTCTCTGCGATTGGGGTTTTAAAAAATGATCCAGGACATTATTTTTACGCGGTCCTCCATCTCTTCTTTCTCTTCTTCCTTTCCGGTCCAGCCGTGATTCGAGTGTTCACGAGTCCAGTTCTGCTTCTCCTCGTCGTCGTCGTCGTCGTTTCCGCCGGCGCAGCTTACAATGTGCCGCATCAGCGAATGTGCAAAAATTGAAGAGAGAGAAATAGAAATAGGGTCCCTGGGCAAAAGAGCGAGAAACGAGGAAAACGATTTCCCGAAAGACGAGAGGAAGTGAGTTAAATATATAAAAGAGCGAAAGGAGGGAGAGACGAGGCATGAGAAGGAAAAAGGGAAGGAAGGGAGAAAAAGTTGCGGTGAGGTGTGAAAGTGAGAGAAAAGAGGGAAAGGGTGATAGGTGGAAAGAGAGAGAGAAAGAGAGAGAGAAGGAAAAAGATTATATATCTCGTCTCTCACGTCCGTCGATTCGTACAGTCGTTTCCAGAGTATGGATGTGGTCTCGCGGATATATCGGTACCATGGAAGCCATTTTCAATTCAATCTGTTAAAAGCACGTCAAAAAGTCATATGGTATTTCACCGGCGTACGGTAGATCGCGGGTGAGACCGTAGGTTCATCCGGCGACGGTGACGCATTGAATGCCATCCGTACCCTATCGTACTGTCGAAATATATATATGCTTCTGCATATGCCGCCCTCGATCTGACACCTTTTCCCTCTTCTATCTATATCTCACTATTTTTTAATACAAACGTGTTTCATAAGTGTATAGAATTTATCTTCTCGTTCAATATATTTATTTCTTTGCATTTTATCTTTTTTAACTATGTAAAATTGGTACATCTATTATTCCGTTTTGAATGTAATTATTTATTATATTAGATATAATACAAGTTTTTATATAACAATTTTATATATTTACTTACATATTTGATATTATTGATATTATAACTATTTATATCGTGTTATGATAAGTCTAATAATAAAATTATCAATTAAAAATTGGAATCGGGGAAATATAATTGTTTTCGATTCTGGGTCAATTATAATTCAGAAAATAGAATTTAAGGCATTAATATTTTAGCCCGTCAATACAGAATTATGGTTCAATTTAATAATAAATACTTTATTTTGTTTAATTTCTTTCTTCACATACAATCGGCAATCGATTTTCGTTTTCGAGTTATTCGCAAAAAAAATTTATAATATTATATCGTTGATTTAAAAAATTTGAAATAACCTCCTTTTTAAAAGCTAATCGACAAAATCATTAAAATGGAAATTTTCTCTGGTTTTCTTTTACTCTTTATTAGAAAAGATGGAAACATTGAAAAAGAATAACAATAGATATTATAGAAAAGATTTCCAAGCATCTAAGATTGGGATTGACATTTTCAAACATTCTCCCACGATTCTTACTCCCTGATCTTAGAATGTTTCCAGATGTATCCGATTTAACGATGGTAGCAGGTAAAAAATCAGTAAAGAATTATAAGTTTTGTACCAGTTTTCCCCTTAGGAAAGTTGTTTATATTAGGGGAAACAGGAGATTAAGATCAAGAATCGAGTTACAATGTTTGCCAACATCACACAGATCGAATCACTTTCGATCGGATAAGAGAGAGATTAGATCATAGATCGCTATATCAAAGAAAAGAGAAGTGCAGGTACAAAACCAGGTTGATCATGATCTCTAATATTTGCGTAGGTGAATGAACTTCTACCTGTCGATATACATGTGATGTAAACGCGGACAAGGAAATCATGTTTCTTTAGTTGTTTATAGATAAAAGGGAAGTGAAATGAAAAGGATATTTTTTGTTTCGAACAATATATTAAAAAAAGTAAAAAAATCATTCTATTTCTAATTGATAATTGATAAAATTGGAAAGATGAGTTATCTAGTTATAAATATACGTGATATTATTAATCTTTTACGTATCTTTTTTTTCGTTTTCTAAAAAAATATATTTTATCATAAATTAAAAGAGATATTGATATTTATGTAAAAAGAAAAATAATATTTCATTAATTGAAAGGATCATCTTTTAAAATGATTTTTCATTATTTTTTTCAAATGTAATTACAATTTTATAGTTATCTGTAATATATTTTTATTAAGATTTTAAATAATTTAAAAGATAAGATTTTTCATCTAAATATTTTTTTATTACTATGATTTACGTCATTAATAACAAAATGTTTTAAGAAACTATTAGAAATTTTACTTATAATATCGAAAAAAATTCAATATGTTTGATATGAAATTGGATACAAATGCATATACACGAATTTTTTATTAAACGTTATTATAAAACAAAAAAGATGATCACATTAAGTATCAATTATAATTCTAATAGCTAATAGCCGGTCTATTTATCTGATTAAAAATTTAATAAAATGTGGTGAATTCGGATTTAAATATTGTTATTTAAGTTTGATCATATTTGAACAATTCATAACTTAATTTATTTTGTGCTCCTTGATTAATTTATGCTTATAATGTTTTTATATGGTGCAATTTTGTAATAATTCGCGGAAGCATAAAATCCTGAATTCAACTTATAATTGTATGGATCGTGTAAACGAGAACGCGAGGAGGGGCTGATACTTTAAAAGCAGGTGTGCATTACCATAGCTATTGGTTTATTGATTTATCCATCGGCGCGTACGTACGCTTTGAGTGGCTGATATGCCAGAGTAAAAAATGGTCCGTGTCGGTGTACATATATCAACGGTATCGACGAATACCGCTTCGCGTGCGGGCTTTTAATGTTGCTCAAACCGTCATTGCGTTCTCACTAATGACGCACGAGTTGAATTAATCGGTTCGTAACCGCCCTGAAACGTGCCATTCACTGTAGTGTGCACGGTCAAACGCATTACTTTCGTTTTATACCAATTTTCTATTCTACGACCGATGCGATGACGTACACTTGAAAATAAACGTGTGTTCTATAAATAAGCTATTTATCGATATGCCGTTGTTTTTCTTGTAACACATTGCTGCACTGCGTGTCAATGTGTTACAAATTAGGAAAAAAAAAACAAAAAACAAAAAAAAAGGAAAAACAAAGAGAAATGATGTATACAATAGGATAAAAGAATCTATAAATAACTATTTATTAATGTAAAAGTTTTAAATAATTCTTTAATAGTTATTAATTTTAATTTTAATCTTTTTTTTTGTAGTATTTTTTCAAGTAGTTATTATATATTAATTAATTACAAAAATGCCTATAGTAATTCTATGACAATTATAGTAATTCAATTTTGATTAAATATCTATAATATTACAGTGATTTTTTTACTTATATTTTCTATAGCTTGTAATAATATAGATCATTTAATTTTAATATTAAATTAAAAATTTGAAAATATTCATATTAAAGATGAATAAAAAAGAATTAAGAAAAAGTGGAACAAAATATACGATGAAAAAAATATAAAAAAAGAATCTTAAATTACTATAGATATTAGTTTCTAATATAGTATACATATCTATTATTTATATTTTCAAATTTTAATACCGGATTACGTGTAACGTGACACAGCCAGTTATATGTACGAATGTATAATCATTATTTAAATGTAAGTACCGGTTTCTTCGAAAATATACCGATATAGTTACTTTTGTTCGCATGACTAAGTCAAAAGAGTAATAGTGCCATTGTGCACGATACGTGGCCTGAGCATGTATTATTGTACGTCTGTAGATGGATTGCAATAGGTTCGGTAAGCAGGAGATATACAGGATCCAAATCAGAGAATGCTTAATACATAGAATGCTTTTATTCCATTCTCATTGCGGGGTAAATAACATCTGTACATTAGATCACTATAAAATCGGTCGCCATTGGTGAACGACAATAGGGCTTCCCCTATTGAAACCTCATTGTGGAATATGATTCAAGAAAGGCTCGTCGCTATGACGTTGTGGCCTGTGTGTGCTTGTGTGGGATTCGATGGATCTAAAAAAGGAAAAAATGAATTGGAAAAGAAAAATAAAAAAAGGAAAGAGAAGAAAAAGAGAGAGACAGATGAAGCGCGAGCAACCGTGACCGAACAAATCAAGGTAAAAAAGAAAAGAAGTAAAAAAAGTAAAAAAATTAAAAAAAGAAAAGAAGAAGAAGGAAAAAAAGAAAGAAAAGTAGAAAAAGGAAGAACTAAAGGTTATGTTCTTTCTTAGAGAGGGAACGAAGAAGGCGCGTATGGTTAAAAACAGTTCGGACGAAACAAAAGGCGGAGCATAGAGAGAAACGTCTGAGCATCGCTCGTATTATGTTTTACGTTGGAACGGGTTTTAAATAAAAGAGTAATGTGTTTGTCCGTTTTGCCTCCTCCAGTACGATAGAAAATACACACGTCTGATACGTGCGTTTGTATACGCATAGTTTATTGAGGGTGAGTAGGTAGGTGGGTACGTGGTTAGGTATGTCCCCCTTACACCCCTAGCCAGATACTCTTAACATCTTGGTGGAACAGCATGTTCGGCCAATCAGATAGGTGCGCGGGCGTGGCCGTGCCTAAGCGCGGCTTTGCGTTTGGCCGAAGCCCCGGGGTGGAACACTGTGGCACAGTGTTTTATTTCGCGCAACTGTGGAGGGGCTGTTAGTTTCTGCCCTATCCCTCCCCAATAAATTCCTTCTCGCTTTCCATTCTCATTCCTTCTTTCTTCTTTTGCCACGTTGTCTCACTCTGACATGTTCCACTTCGCGCGGTATCGGTCTCTTTCGTGCACATTCGTTTCTTTTCGGTATCAGTGTTCCCTCTCGGTATCCCACTCCCCGTTCACTTTTCCACCTTCTTCCACATTTTTCCTCCACACTTTCAGTTTCTATCTCTATCTATCTTTCCCTCTTTCTCTCGTTCTCTTCTTTTCTATGCCCTCGCTTCCTGGTCTCCTTGCGACATTCTGAACCCCCCCTTGATTTCTATCTTCCCCTCCTCCGCGCCTATGTGCCCCCACCTCCTTATTCGTCCGCCTTCGGCTCCCTCTTTACTGCCGACACCACTATCGTCGTCGCTTCTCTGTCTCTCCACGCTACCTGAATCGACTCTCCCGGGATGCTGCAATTGTTGACAATGCCGGAGAGTGAGAGAGAGTGCTGTGAGAGGAGTCGGGGCGATTCCGCATTTCGTACCCCGACACCCGTACGAGCGGTGGTGCCGCCGCTCTTCTCTGCCGGTGAACTTTTCGGAAGTGTGGGCGCGTGCGCATGTCTACCAGTCGAGCTTTCTCTCTTCACCATACTCGTCATCACTTCTCTCCGTCTTTCTTCTTTCTTTTCCTCATATCTATCTCTCTCTGTTGTTCTCTCGTTCGTTCACTGTACGGTGCCGGTTTGAAGGTTTCTACCGAACAGCGTTAAATGTGATTTCTTCGGTTGAAGTAAGAAGAGCCTGTGTGACTACATTCTATCATTAAACTCTGTAGCTTTTCTTTATCAATTAATGATTCAATGTGATGCAGTTAGAAATTTAAGATATTTATATGACAGTGTATGTAACTTAGAAACATCAGAACTTACCGATATAAACATTATAACGTAATTGTGAATTAATTATTACGGTTATGAAAAGTACTCGGTAGTGAACAATTTTATCGCAACGGTGTTAAAATGAAATCGATACGTGTTAGTGTATACTGGGCTTTGTGCTCAGCTAAAAATGACTATTTTCTGTGATCGAGTATTTTTTACTGTGAGTTTGATAACAATGCCTACAGATCCGTGACATTGTTGATTTTGTCAATCATTTATAAAGTGATCGGTTCTTTTTTTATATCTTTTATATCTCTCTTTTATTCAAGACGTTGATTCAATTATTATTACTTATCTATTGAAACAATGTCGTTGCCGCGGGGTGTCGGTCTTGGTGTCGACGTGGGTCAATTAATGCAACATCAGCAACAGCAGCAGCAACATCACGTGCTACCAGCCGCGTTTTTTCTTCGTGCTAGTGCTGAGAGATATCAAAGGACACCGAAGTGTGCAAGATGCCGTAATCACGGTGTGGTTTCCGCGTTAAAGGGTCACAAACGATACTGTCGTTGGCGGGATTGCGTATGTGCGAAATGTACACTAATTGCGGAGAGACAACGGGTCATGGCTGCTCAGGTAAATTGTCATTACGACATTAATTTATATTAAACACAAATATTATTATTTCGGCAATACTTATTAAAACAATTTTTCTAATTAAAAAAACTCTAAAGCATACAAATCGATTAAGTAAAACATAGTGACAGAACTATTATTATATAGTTGACAGAATTATTATTTATTATATTAGGATTAATAATTTGTATTTATAATTAAGGATAATTATACATAGAAAACATATTTCATATAAAATATCGTTAATAAGAATTTGCCAATTTTTTTTAAATACTATTCAAATTAGATCTTGTATCTTTGATATTATGTTAATGTATGTTCTATATAAAATGAAACAATTGTGATAAAAATATTTCATTATAGCATGCTGAATTTTGTTTTCAATAGTATAGTATAATAGTATAGTATATCAATAGAATAGATATAATGAATTAAAAAAGCATGAATTGATTCAATTAGTTTTTTTTTAATGTTTCTTAAATATGTGACACTTCTTTTATCATTTTACATGCTTTTTATACATAACATAATATAAATAAAAAAATGAAAAGTATGTATATGTGTAAATTATAGATATATTACTATAATAATTTTTTAAAAATTCAGAATCTTTTACATAATTGCTTTAAATTTTGGGAATAGTAGATACTATATTTAATTTGATTTGTTAATCTTTGAATATTTTATTGTTTTTTTCAATTGTAAAGTTTTAAATGTAATTTGTGCTTCATCATGATGTTTATATTTTCAATAGAGTTTAATTGTTGATCCTTGTAGTTTCAAAAGTTAGGTTATATTGATACTCATATTATGATTGTATAAAAATATTTGATATTTATAAGAAAATGAAAATAAAAATCATAATATTAATTGAAAAAAGAGATGGAAAATATCCTACATTCATATACAAATATCCTAGATACATATAATATATGATTGAAACTAGAATTGTTAACTTTTTCCTGATTTTAAATTCAATATTTATTTGTTATTAGATTAAATTATTAAAAATAATTAAAGATAATAAATCTTATGATATTTCATATATTTTTTCTTTTTTTATAATCTTTTATAATTTTTTTAATCATTTAAATCTATATATAAAATCTATATATCTAAATATATATCTATATATAAAATCTATATATAAAATCAAAAATGTTTATGATTTCACAAAAGAAATAAAAATAAATGAAAATCAATAATAAATTCTAAGTCAAATATATTTTTATATATTATAATTATATTATAATTAAATATTATATATACTCAAAGAAATCTTTCTTAAACTTCAACTAGTATTGGATTACACTAATCTGCAATATAATTTTAGAGGAAAAATGGTATAATAATTAATTTTAAAATTTTAAAAATAAAAATCGTGTGATTTATAATTTTAAAATTTGTTTAATTGTGTATTTAATATAATAAGTTTAATGCGCGTTGAAAACTAATAAATATATTTATATAAACAACGTAAATAATTGTATATATATAAATATACTTATATAAATAAATATTCTTTAATGATAAGTGTATCAATTTAAAAGATAGATTCACTAAATGTAAATATAAATATTTAATATAACCTATATAACCTAACCTAAAATTATTACGTTTAATCTGGCGACAATGAATAGACTTTTTTAATCTACCATATAAACAATTATGTTGTTACATAATTAGATATACACTTTTTACGAAATTAATTAATATTTTTTTCACGATTAAAGTAAAATTATTTATATTAATAACATAATGATAATGATATTAAATAATTTTTTATGTATATACTTCTCAAAATTAATAATATAAGATAAATAATATAAAGCATAATATTTGATAAATTTTTCAAATTTTTTTTGTTTTAATTTCTCTTTCGTTTTTTAATTGCAAAACTTTATGATTTTTGTCTCGTAATTTTGATAAAGTGAGGTTGCGTATTAACATAAAAGTGATGTAACATAATTTGAATAAACAGAAAGACAAATGACTTCTATTTGTCATACATGTCTATTTATTTTATCTTCTACATATCCACACATATATATTTTATATACACTTACGTATACTTTGCACAATTACATTTTGTGAATTGACGAAGAAACGTTCTACAGGTCGCGTTAAGAAGGCAACAAGCCCAGGAGGAAAGCGAAGCCCGCGAATTGGGCCTGCAACTGCAGTATAATGCTGGCAGCTGCACTACTGCTCCCGTGTTGCCTGGCGCAGCGAGTGCTACTACGCCAGCTGGCAGTCCGCCCCCGCACCCGGCCCATGTAGCAAGTCCGGCCGGTTTAGCAATTCCAGCGGCTGCAGCAGCCGCGGCCGCGGCTGCCGCCGCGCACATTCAAACGCAACTTCAGCATCAGCAACCTGATTGCAGTCTTTTGCAGCGGAAGAGACTTCCTCAGGATGAATATCGGCAGCCCAAGATCGAAAAACAAGAATCAATCGTCGGTGGAATTGCCGGTAAGTAAAGTTTCACTTTGGAATTGCTTGCACTGTAATCCAAAATTATAAAGTTTTTTTTAGAACAATACGATTAATTCGTTTGTTTAAGTTTCAATTTTCATAGTTCGTGAAAGTTTTTTTTTTAAATAAATTTAATTTCTAAATTATGATATATTTAATACGTTGAAAATTTCTTTTATCATATATTTTAAATTTTATTCCATTAAATCTGCTATTTCATCAATATGAATTTTTATCCGTCATCCGAATGGACTTTTTATATAATCTAATAATATATATGTATGATACTGGTGGATCATTGAAACACCAAACAGGTGGGTTATCATCGAAATCGCGCGAGTAGAATGACACGCACTCACAATTCTTATGGGAAGGTGAACAACACACGCGTGTGCACTTTACCGAGAGTGAGAATGAACTAGCAAGGAGGAAAGAAAGAAGTCTCCAGAAAGGAGCGAAGGGTTGTGTGAGGAGAGAGAATTAAAAAAAAAAAAAAAAGAAAGGAAAGAAAAAAGAAAAGGAGAAGGAGTGAGAGTAGAAAAAGGAAGAAAAAGCTGCCATTAACGAGTATATACGAGACTTAAGCTTTGAGTGGTATAATAAGGGGCCAGGAGTTTGGCCATTATTTACTTAACATTATGGTCTCTGGCCACTTGCCCTATTTAGTCGCGTATGTTCACGCACGTTCCTAATGGGCACTCGTTCGCAACTCAAGCGTACTAAACGCATGCGCTCTATCTTCTTCTCTCTTACGCACATTCTGTTCTTGGTCGCGTGTCACATTTTTGCTGCTCGTATCGCAGTTTTGCGGAATCGTTAGAATAGATAGATAATTGATTACAAGATATTTGTAAAATTAGTTTCTTCATTTCTGTAAAATCTAGTTTTGAGAAAGCAGACGCTTTATAAGATTTTATCGCTAAATGTTTAATTTCATTATATTTTATATTTTGTATTTAATATTATTGATAATTTTCATCATACAAATACCGGATATAAATTTTATTAAATTAGATAATTTAATGTAAACTGTTTGCGTGATATATAACATTTAAAACAGTAATATTTACATATGAATTTTATATTTAATTTGGAAATTTATTTGTGAACAGAATTTTAAATATTTATGATGATAGAAATTTGAGCCTTTTTACAATTTCAATTTCCCTGATTTCTAACATTTTTGAATAAAATTTATCGAAATAAGTGAAAAAAACATATATATATATATATAAAAGAATTTCATATAAAGGAAATATTTTCATCATTTCAATATAAATTTTTTCATAAAATTTATATACTTATTCGTATACAAAAATTAATGAAATTATAATCCAATAATTTCCAATTTATGGATTGCAATTTTGAATGAATTAATGTGGAATTAATACCGTTAGTTATTGCACAACGATAAAAATAAGATTAAAAATCACTTGTCTAATATTTTCACATCGAAGAAACAAAAAATTCAACCGGACAATTTTTCTTTTCTTCTTCGATCCTCCAGTTTTTCCTTTCTCGACTTCTCTAAAAAGGTAGCCATGATGACGGAAACTTGTCTTAAGTTATATCTCAGTGATTCGCGTGACCGACACAGAGGAATTAGTTTCTCATTTCCCTATGAAAGATGGAGAAGGGTCGCAAATATATAATACACAGAGAGATGTCTCCTCCCGGTTCGATCTTCGAAACAGAGTGCTTACAGTAGTGTGTATAGACGAGACGCGTCTTCAGTCGAGAAGTTTAGCCGTAATTGAATTTCTCGGGCCAGTGCCTACCACCGCTGGGGGATTCACGACTGGTTGGCTGGTTGGTTTGTTGGTTGGTTCGATGGTTTCCTGTATTCTTGCTAGGTCGAAGATTCTGAAGTTGCCAGGAGAGGGTTCATGCACTCTCGCTCTCTTCCTCATCGGTTTTCGAGAGGGTCTCGATGGTGATACGGTATTGTACATATTTTAGATTCTCCGATACTGTGTGTCCTTAATAATTGATGATTAACAATTCTTTTAATCTTCGAATTGATGATTTTTCTTTAAAATTAATCTTTTTTTTATCAATTTGATCGTATTTGTTATTTAATTGAATTCAAACAGAAATTTGGTGTTAAATAAGCCGTGTCTGTTGTTAATTTCTATTTATATAATTTCGATCGCAATAAACGTGATTTTAAAAGAAAATAAAACAAATTCCAAATATACATCATCGTTTTATACATAAACGTGTAAATAAAAGTATACGAAATTCTAAAAAAAAATCTATAAATCTTGTAAGTTCTTAATTCGTTCATTAGCGTTAATTATTAAATCAGTAGAGAAATTAGAAGATGTATTTATATGTGTATCTGAATATTTATATTTCACAAATCGATACTTATTCCGTATCCAAAAGTCGACATTAGATAGAGATAAGTGTACACATCCATAAAGCGGGCAAATGGTGATTATACTCTGAAAAGGAGAAGACGACGTAGATTTGGTCTTTCCAACAGGACTCCTCGAATATCGTTCCGTATGATACCGCTTTGTGCCGTGCCTCGTACACACGCGAATGGAAGAACGTCTCTTTTGTGTGTACGCGCGCGGTACTCCCTTTATCCCCGAAGGATCACTTGGTCTCTCCTTCGTCTAAACCCCGGGGACCATTATCCAGCCAGTTTCTCACAGTAGAAGCTTCTTCGAGTGTCCAAGAAACTTTGTGAAAGACCAGTTCGCTTCCGTTCTTCCTCTTTCGTGGCCTGTAGAGGACACCAGGAAATTATTTCACTCGACCGTGCACATTCGCCTTCGGCTTCTCCTTCCAACAATTCTCTTACTCCGTTTCAGACGTGATATCGCGTTGAACGATCGATCTGTGAAGTCTCGAGCGAGGGCGACACCGAGAAAACTCTTTCGACTTTTTTTTCGTGTCATCCTCTATTTGCTCTATTGAGCAAAAATAATGTTTGAAATTTGGAGTATGAGTGAGAATGGATGAGTGAGAAAAAAAAAGAAAAAAAATAGTGGATAGATTTACTATTTATAGTTAGAATCCCTCGTAATTTTTTTTTTTTAATTTAAATAACATTCTAGAATGAGTAGTAGATAATAAATTAATACTATTTTAATTTTTTTTTTTCATAGAAAAAAAGTACAGGCAAAGCTCGATAAACACACTCCGTTTATCCTGTTTGTAACTCAAAGATAATTTTCTTTAGTCAACTGATCATTCTTACTAATTATTCGTGGCACGTAGCACGTGTCAACATCCAACTTGTAATCAATTTTCGAATGAATTCGTTAAAATATTTGACGAAAAAATTGCCAGTGTTGAAAACTCGATGTATGTAATCCGCTATCTCTAACAAACACGATACGAAAGGGTCACAATATAGGTATCTACAGCGAGTCGAGGTATGATATTTGCAATCGGTACAGGGATCCATGTGCAAGGAGTTTGTCCACTCGTGGAAGGAATCGCTAACGTGGCACGAATATTACGAAGACTCGTCGCCAAGAAAGAGATAAAATCCACAGAGAGTATAGGGTACGGCTACTTACGTTCCAGCGACGTGCCTGGTAACATTGTTTGCAAAGAGTCAGCACGGCTTCGCAGAACAGAAGAGCCCAATCACGGACTATGTATTCCTACCTATTTGCATAGGTGTAGCCGGTCCTACGAATGCATGTACACGTGCAATGCCGCCGTGGAAGCACGTTTCCGAGTGTGTTTGAACAAAATTCCTGCCAACGTCCTTCTTTCTATCCATCACACGATGTTAGCTTGTGACCCGTGCAGGATCCATGCTCTCGATCACGATGGATTTTCTTGGAAATCCTCGCCTTCCTACATGATTTCTCACACTTTACGATTTTTAATATAAATGTCTGTTACAAAAAATAATAAAATATTCGTTTCGACTAATCTCGAGAAAAAGATATTTCGATGCGCACTATGAAAAATAGAATTATATCAAAAACGATGCAAAATATAAATTTCTTATTTATATATTTCTAGATACTTATATTTGATTAGTTTTGAATCGCGAACTTGTAATAAATGGAAAGAAACAAAACCGTTTTTCCGTTAGGTTAAGTTAGGTTAGGTTGCATTCTACGATGATATTTGATTGTTGCACTATTAAAAAAAGTATTTCTTTTTTTTCATTTTGCTACATCGTGATTAAATTCATTTATAAGAAAATAATCTTATGATTAAAAAACACTTTTGTCTTACCATATTTTCACGACGATTTAATTTCGCGTCGTTCAAGATTCACGTTGGTTTTTCGCTCTGAAAAAACGCGGGTCGACGATGAAAGGATCGCGATAAGCGATACCTTTCGACTTAATTAAAAAGAGCACGGCTCGCGTAACTGTTCTGCAGATGTAACAAAAGGAAGAAGAAGCCTTTTCGATGGTGAAGTACACGTTTGATTAACCATCGCCCCTTCCATCCTCTCTTTCTCTCTCTCTCTCTGTTTCTCCTTCCTTGCTTCTTTTTCATCGTCGAGAGGGAGAGAAAAAAACGTAGAATAAGGTTAGATGGTTGAACGAAGGCTTCCGAATAACATTTTTAAATTGAAAAAGCGAAAAGTGATCCAACGACTGGTGGTTTAGTTGGAGGAAACCATCGAAAATGAATATAAAACACTTCGATTCCGTTTCTTCGCTCGGTTCTTCTTTGTTACTACTCTCTCACCTCTTTTTCTCAGCGTAGACTCGGTTGTTGAGGGGCCATTCGTCGATTTCCAATGGAAAATAGGACCTGTGATGCAAAGATCACAAAGGTGTAAGCGAGTTCCATTATCCATTTCGTTCGTTACTGGAACGATTATTGTTCATTTATTTGCGATTTTTGCGTACGAATATATCAGCAACATGATAATAATTAAAATGGAAGAAAAAATTGTACGATTAGCATGATTTCTAGTAGGAGAAACTTGCAAGTTTCTCCAGATTATTAGTGTGTAAAAGTTAATTTTTATAAAATTACTTTTTGAGATAATTTATTTGAAGTTTTAATCGTTTATTTTTTTATTTTTTATCTCTTATTTTTATTATATTATTAATTATAGGTTATCTTTTTCATTAGTTTTATATACCACCTTATCTTTCCGTAGAATCCATAGAGTTGATGAATTCGTACCTGAAGATCTCGATAAAAACGAGAAGGAGAAAAAAAATTTAATAATAAGGAAATATTTCTTTAATTAAGCAATAAAATATTTACTTCAGAAATCTTTAAATACGAAGAGAGAAATTCTTTTCTATCACGAATTAACAGAAACTTAATAACTAATAACAATAAAAATATGAATGGTTAATAATTTTTTCCATTCAAAGATCCAAAGATAACTTTAACGAATCCTCGAATTTCGCATCAACGTTCAAAATAGCTTGTGAACCAAAAATCAAAGAAATGTCAATCCCGAATACTAATACGTATTTACTTATCTTACTTACATGCATTAAGATTTTCATTACGCTTTATACTACAACATTCTATACAATTTTATACAAGTTTCCCTATTTACCAACGAACGAATGTAAATATGCTTGTAAAGTGCATAGCTCATAAATTTAATGCAATGTGTACGCGCAATGAAGCATTAAAAATGAACTCTCGACACAGGCCCCAACTGTGGCTGTGTGTCGAACTCGATCGTATCGAGACGTACGTAAGAATTCAGGATGAGGTTATATGGTCGGGGGAGGGAGGATCGGTTTTCCGCATGGGGGGATTGTGGCGAGGTGCGAGATGGCGGAAAGCGGGTTGGTTACGGGGGCGTTGGTGGAAGGCGTGCAAGGAGGCGGAGGAGGAGGAGGAGGAGGAGGAAGAGAGGGAAGGAGGGAGGGGGAGAGAGAGAGAGAGGATGAGAAGGAGGAGACGAAAAAGAGAGTCAGAGGTCGAAGCGTGCCCTCCCCGTGGTCCTGTTGGCGTTCAGCAACCGTTTACGAGGCATAAACGCCGAAACAAAAGGCGGCTGGGCGCGAAACAATTAAAAACGTTACGCCCGATCGCTCTCCACCGTTTTCTCCCTTTCCACCCCTATCCCTTTCTTTCTTTTTCTTTCTTTTTTTGTGTCTCCCACCCCATATATCCCACCGTCCCTCCCTCCCTCTCTCTCTCTCTCTCTCTCTCGAGATTTTTCTCTCGGTAGTTTGTCGCGAGGCTCTTTAACTTCTACCCCTATAGCCATCGAATCGAGGGTGAAAGGGGGGTTAAATGTGTATAGGTATCCCTTTCTAACTTCTCGCCAGGCCGGTTTTCACCCCTTTCGACGGTGCAACACGAAAACACACGGACGGATAAACCGACGCCCACACGTCCCAGCGTGGAAACAAAAGGGGAATCGCGACGATTTAATGACTGATCGGGCTGTTGCTCGCTGTGTCGTTTGTCGACACCGGTTTGTGTACTTATATCTGTAGTTATATACCAAGAACTTTCCCTTCTTTCCTCCAACGCATCCTGCGAATCCCGCGTGGATCAGATTCGTGGGGGTTTTGAATCTATTCTTTTTATGGACTTATCTCCACTCGCTACTCTCTTTGTTCCTTGCTCGTTTACTTACCAGTTTTTGGTTTTCCAGGAATTTTTTCTTTTTATTTCTTGTTCCAATATTTGATATTGAAATTTTTTAATACTTCCGTCCAAGTTTTCTCGTTTTCTTCGTTAGACGTGCCTGTATATCTAACATCTTTTTATCTGTTTTTAAATTATAATAATATTCAAATAAATACAGAGAAGAATCAATATATTTCCTTCTGTTTTCCCCTCTCTTTCTTCCGTTTCCTAATTCTTCCTAAAAAAAACTGCTATTAATTCACCTCCTTTCCCTTCTAAAACACCAAATACCCCAATTTCCACTGAAAAGAAAACCATCCCATCCTTTTTACTCCAATTCCCTTTCTTTCCTCCAAATCTCTCCCTTACCCTTTCGTCCACCATCCCAATTTCCTCCACAAGGTACCATCTTACATTTCTCCCTTAACACTGATTCACCCTTTTCACCCCTCCCAACAATTCCTCTTTTTCTCCTCCTTCCCCTTCTCTTCTCCTTCTTCCTCCTCTTCCTTTTCCTCCCCATCTCCTTCGGCCTCTTTGTCTCAGCTTTCCTCACGCTCTCAATACTTGCCTTTCTTCCGACGTCCTCGAGTCGCGTCGATTTCCCCGCGTCATTTTCTCTTCTCTTTTTTTTTTTTTTCCTTCGCGGCGATCACGGATCGCAGGGCCTCGTGCTATTTTCCGGGCGTATCGATACGTAATAATGAGAAGTCCTTTTCACGTTCCTCGCTCGTTCTTCCGGCGAAGTGGTACGCGTGCACGGTGCACCGCACCCGATTTGCTCTCGGGGATCCCTTCGTAACTGGAATGTATTTCGAGGCCGTCGCCGACGGTTTTTTTCACCGTCGCATCCGATTAATTAATCTCACGGCTTGGATTTGGAATGTTTTTCTCCTCTTCCACCCTCTAGTTTTTTTTTCCCTCCTTTACCACGGATAAGAAAGAGGGAACGGAGGAGGTTGAATTTTAATACTACGTCCAGCCGCTGATTCTCTGGCTCAGCCAACGGTTGTTCGGGGTGAATGGGCGACTCGATTTCACGCGGAACGTGAATGATTGTTTTTATTGTACGATTTGAACGCAGTAGAGAGTTATCTGTAACGCAGGAATTAGAATTGTATGTAATGTAAGTAGCGTTTTTCGTAATTTATTGTAAACAATGATACGACTCGTTTGAAAAGAATGTTATTGTTATTTTGTTTGTTACAAAAATTAATGGAATCGGTACCAATTTTAAGTGCAAAATACGTCAAAAAATTATTTATTATTATTTAATAAAAACCATTTTTAATTAGTTTTTTACGGTAGTAAATACTTTCTATAATGCTTTCTTTGATCTTAACTTTTATTATATTACTTGAACTATATAAGCGAAATCACTTGAACTCAATAATAATCAAATTAAAAGTCAAATTCCCGAGAAAAATAATTATTATATCTTAAATAAAATGTTAGTTAAACTTCTTATCCAAATCTTGAATCTTCGTATCCGCCATACTAAATGGGAGTATAAACCGTTGAAAGAGAACACAGAGGAAGAACAAAGCTTGGCGAATACCCGGTTACTTTACGATCTTTCGAACAATAGAAAATGATAATTCATAGTGGGTGCTGTCTACGACCCTCATATTATCGGGTAGCGTGCTGCGACTTCTGCGGCCGCGGTTATATGGCCGCCACTGCCAGTGATAACTGTAACGCCTCGAAGGGTTATTTATTGCGTCGATTCCTCGTGCAACCCCTTTTTCCACGTTCCCAGGGAATACGCAATAACGCTGTGTCATCGTTTCCCTCCGTTTTTTTACCCTTCCTTGAACAACATCGCGAGTTTTTTCGAAGAAAAATGAGCATTTCGTGAAGCGTGAAGGGTGTTGAAGTACCTTTATCAAAGCGATTCGTTTGACTATTGATATTTACCTTGGAATAAATTTGAAAATTTTTCAAATTTATTAGCTGCGAGCTTTCGCTATTGAAAATAATGAAATTAGATTAACGAGATTTCAACGTGTATAATACACACAGAGATAAATTTTTCTTCCCTATGTAAAATTTTATAAAGGAGAATTTTTCTAATAAAGGAGAATTTACTATGTGTATGTCTGTATCTACATATATAATGGTTATAAAAAAATACTTGCACGTCTTCTTATTCCTCATCAAAGCATTCTTTTTTTTTTTCCTTTTGTAATAATAAGTTAAGTGAAATCATTATTAATATCGTCAAGTAATAATATGCAGAACGCGTGAAGTACAATTTTAGCCATTTTCTATAATAAAATTGATCAAATATATGGTATAGCATAAGTGTTATAACTAATATTTAATATTATATTAAAAACAAGAAACAATTCTTTTTTCAATATACTAATAAATACAATAATGCCAAGTTTGTCACTCACCAATTTTTCCAAAAATCGAGCATGGAATAAATATATTTACAACTATATCCATCAAATCAACGAGTTATCGACATTCTTCCAATTAAAATAATCCAAATATAAATCGGATTTTAATTTTCAGCAATCAAGAATTACATATAGATATTCCTTTCAGTAACACGAATTGAAAACAACAATTGTGCATACCTAAGTGCTATCTAGACACGCCACTGATTAAATTGACAAACACACGCGAGTGTACATTCTTACCGGGTGAGCGAGCACGGGTGAGATTAATTAGACAACCCCCGAGCGTACAAGTCCGTGGGTACTCTTGACCGATGACAAGACGCACTCTCGAAGCAGATACACCACGGGGCTGGATCGTGTGAGCACACGAGCCACGTTGTTGTAGGTCTACGCCCTAAACCGGAGCCGCGGCGTATCACCGTACGGTGGAGACAGACGCGGACAATGGAATCATGCGAGGACAATGCCGAATAATTTAGAATGGCATATAGATATCGGGAGCTTCCGGCCTACGGCGTCGCTGCATAATAGAGAATAGGAGTAATAGGACACAGGCTGCAGGGCAACTGTGGAGGACACGAAACATCCCTATAAATTTGGCTTAGGCCGAGACCGACGACGACGACGACGACGACGACGATGAGGACGATGACAGATACCGTGAATCTTTTTCGATAGACCTCTTTGTCGATAGATCTTTATTATTCTGATTGATGGATATTGTTGTTAATCTTATCTATATCTGATAATATCGATGATAACTGTTGATGATTGTTGATTTCAGGCAATCTTTCTTAATGGAACACCTTGTTTCTTGGAGTTTGATATATATATATATGAGTTTAATATGTAAACTTTCTTCAATGTCTTTAATTTTAAATTGACTTATGAGAAATGATTTATTTTTCTAGAAGATTAGATTGATCTTACCTGTTGCTCGAATTTTAATTATTCGTTCAATACAGTAATATTTTCGATAAAAAAATTCGTAATTATTCTAATACACTGATATAAATGTAACTAGCAAACTGTTAGTTATAACTCAGCTCATAGATGACCGCCTTTAGAATCAAAAAGATGTGAAATATCTTACATAACTTTATCTTACATGTATTTCACTTCCTTATTGTTACTTTTCTCGGCGAAAAATGTCGGAAATCGTGAAAATTAAAAATATTTCCTCCATAATTGATCGAATTATTACTATATACGTTTCTTCTTTCTTCTTTAACTGGATATTTTTAATAGAGAATTCTATTATTCTTCATAATTTCTCCGTATCGATTTTCCGGAGTTATTCTCATGATCTAATATCGTCGAAATTAACTCGCAAAAAATATTTATACATCATTCACAAATACAAAAGGATTAAACATCGTATCTCGAAACGAAATATAAATCCATCAAAAGCATTCTCGCCATTTTCTCTTCTCATCTCCCTAATACGCTCGCAGTTCAAGGCAGGCTGATATTCCATTCAAATCCTGAATTCGTAATAAATCCTTTACCAAGGGGTCGAACGCCGAGTTTCTCGACATCGAAACAAGTTTTATTAACTTCCTCAACCCCCGTTCTACAAAAGCGTACCGGTGATACGTTACACCTTAGCCTATGGTGGGACACACGGTATTGAAGAGAAAGTTAGACATTTCGCTCGTGTGCGCCCGACAACGGGTAGAGATTACAATAAATTGCGCGTACCCTTCTCGAAATACAACACGGCCATTGATACGAGAACGAAATTTGAACAGATTCCAGCTCGCGATACAGTATTCCCTTTTCTTCTTTTCGGTCCTTTTTCCTTTTTTTCTTTTTTTTTTACCTTTTCTTTCTCCCTCGTTACTGGGCGTGATCTAGCGATAGTCTCCGTTTTCGCACCTCTCCTTTGGTTCTTTTAGATTAGAATCTGACGGACACATAAGGATACCCGAGTGATATTATTCTTTAGAAATGTTGCTATTTCGTAAACCCGTTTCGATTATTGTAAAATATTTTATTATTACTAGGACTATTAACTATAATTTAATAGATAATAAGATAAGTAAAAATGATTTCCCAATTCTTACCGAAATATAATCAAGTATATCGTTGAGAGGAACAATTTTTCTTTTATAGAGATCGCGAAGTAATTTAATACAGTCGAGTTTTTTTTATCTTCCATATCTTGATTTATGAAACGTGATTTATATACTTTAAATACAGTCTCCCCTCAAGTTTCAAGAATGCGGCAAACACGCACTTCGTTACGCCCGGTTCCATTGCAAACGATACAGAAGGAGTGTAAGTATGAAGTCACCCCCGATGGTGTCGAAATATAGAGGGTGGCTTCCAGCTAGAAGGGTCACCGGCGAAGAATGATATTTTAATAACTGTCTCGTAATCCATCCGACGACTATGGTGTTCATGATGATGCTACGAGAATAAAGGCTTCTTCTTTTCGCGTGGAATTTTCTGTTGGTCGGGGAGAGCCAACAGCTACATTAACATCACCCGTCGCGATATTGCATTCCATTCTTATGATGCTGATCGTCATTAATATAATTTTCAACGGGGTTGGAATTGCAATTACGTGTCTCTGATCGATAATATTATGTGATTAATGACTTTCTACATTTTTTCCCCATGAAAAATAGAAGATTGTTTTGCAAAAATTTAGATAGAATCATCAACGATAGTCTGACAAATCTAACAAGAAATCCAATCAAGAAATAATTAGAAAAATTAAATCACACAATGATTAAATTTTTCTTCGTTATTTTGTTGCTATCCAATTCGTTTGTGCATATATATATATATATACTTACAGATGTAGTAAAGGTGAATAATATCGAGGAGAGACTTGCGGAGACTTCAATGCGGTGAGTTCGGCTCTTTAAAAATTTCTTCGATCCGTCGTTAGCTGAACGCTCGAAACTTGTATTTCTGCAGAGACGATTGAATTCAACCGAAACGGAAAACTATAATTCGACTCGTTTATTTCTTGCGCGACGGTCGTTACCGGCCCTCGTTACCGAAAAATCTGAAGAAGTATTGGAAACTATTAATAATGACCTTCGATAAGATTTTCTCGTATTTTTTTTAGTTTCTTTTTCTTTTTTAATTTCTTATGCTTGGAAAAAAAATGAAGTAGGTAATTTCAAATTTTTAAGACTTTCAAAGAATTTGAATTATTAGAGTTATTAATCTAAATGGAAATATGTTAGCTTCTCTGTGGTATAAGCAACAAAAAATATAAAGAAAATAAAATATAAAAAACGTAAACACAAATGTAAATAAAGTGCGAAAAAAATCTATACTTGTATTCAGTTAAATATTTAAAGATTAATAATTTAACTACGTATATATTTATAATGATATATTTTAAATGTATTTAACGAAATCTCTCTCTCGACAATTATATTAATTAAGATTGTAATTTTATATCACGAGTCGTTCAATTTCCATTTAATGTTAAAAATATTTTTTTATATTCTTTTTTTATGCGTTTTCATCGCTTTTCAAATTATTATCATCTCGTATAACCGTATCAAAGAAGTTTACCCTGAAGAGAAGCACGCAGTTTCCCACAGGTAATTTTCTCACAAGCGAACCTTTAGCGAGAAACATCATACCGCAATCAGGAACCTTTAAAAATGAACGTCACAGACAACTACACCGCGTGAATAGCGAAAAAGCAGCGATTCTTTCTATTCATAGGCGCTCAACGAAGCCCATCTGTTCCCCCCGTTGGCCAGCTCCTTTCTTTTAATCCCTGTTTCATTAATAGTTCTCCGGTAATTCGAACCCACTTCAGTTCCGTTCACCTCGAATTACCACCGATAGATTCCACAGTAACTTCCGTCGAAAGAGATTCCCGAAATATATAACGGCCTATGATTCATTTCACTTTCTTTTCTTTTCTTTTTTCTTTTTTTTTCACTGGAACACTTGCTAATCTGTTACTGGATTTTCTTAAATTAAAGAAGAAAATAAAGTTCGAATTTTGGTCTTAAAAGATTTATTATGTTAGAATACTTAGAACTAAAATGGATAAAGAGGATAAAGTTCTAAGACTCGACTTGTTTCGAATATAATAATACAATTAATTCCATTTATATATTATTAGAAATAATTAACAATTTATTATAATAAAATAATATGAATAAATATATTGCAATAATAAAACAAATATCTAAATGAAAAGAAAACAAAAATAAAAACTCTTAGTCCGAATCAATTTAAGAAAAAAAAGTCTAAGCTAATTTAAATTTCCTACGAAAAATGCAATTAATTTTATTCATAATAACAAGAAATCACGTTGCATTAAGATATTTCGAAAATATTATTTCATCGAATATTACAGGTTGAAGAATCTTCAGAGAGATTCTCAATCTTGCACAAAATAATTACGACAATCTAACCAATAGCATTATACCCCATACTTGTCTCCTAAACTACATAATACCGAGTTCAAGAGTGCCGTTATAACATGCGGGGGCGTAGGTATGCACGTGCACGGCCATTGAGTCCTCGTCAGTGCGTGAAAGAATTCCACAGGGGGTGCGTTGCCCGTTGAAGAAAGTCTGCTGCGGCTGACCGCTCGTTAAAAAGTTTAACCGGCCGTTTATTAGCAGAACAGAGAGGGAATGAACAAGAGTTGGAGAGGGGAAAGAAGTAATATATAGGGCGAGTACGAAATGTAGCTTCTACCTTGACGTTTCGCTTGACGACTTTACCCCCTCCGTCGCCCTTTCACTTCCCTCGTTTCTGTTCCACGGGTTAATTCTTGACGCGCACGCTTTCGATAACAAGGTTGTTTCAAGTGGCTCTCCCAAGCTTGGGGGATCTCTATTACTTGCCTCGAGCAACTATATCGAGTGTTCCGCTGTTTAACTTAATTGCCGCTAGCTGCTACTTCGCTGTTGCTCTCTTTTTACATAGAGGGCAGGTTCGTCGCTTAGTTAATATGGTTCCCTCTTACAATGAGCGAGTGGAATTTGATTGGGTGTTTTTTTGAATGCCATTGAGTGTTTCGACTGTAGTTGGCCAGTCTATGAGGTATTTTCTTCATCGTTTATGGGGAATTTTTATTGTTATAGAGTGTTATATCTTGTGATATACATACAATGAGAACTAGTAATAATTTTATTTTGATATAGAATATTTTAAATGTTTTTATGTAACTTTTTTCATATAAATATTTAATTATTACAAAACTTCCTACTATCTTTTATTTTGTATTTTTTATAGTATTGTAATTATTATCTAAATAATATTTTCTTAATTTTCTATTTCAAGTAATCATTATTCAATTCTATCTAGTAATATATCCCCAGTGACTGTTAACGTTTTTAGTCATGTACGTATGCTAACTAACAATAAGTCGTTATATATTCGTCGTTACCAATTGATTGGAACGGTCCAATGCGAATATCAGCAGGTGGTAAATACACGCGGGGTTTACAATAAAAGATGTACAACGTTTTTTCAAGGGTGTCAAGGATCCGTAAGAGTCAATTCGGCATGCGTCGTAGAACAATATAAAGTGTTTGCTGGCTGGAGAATTTCATAGGTATTGTGCGTATTAATGCACGCTTTTTCTTTTCTTTTCTTTTCTTTTTGCTTTTTTTCTTTTTTTTTTTTTTTTTCATTTCGTAAGCGAACGATACGCCCTGTTTTGTTCCAGGCACAAAGAGGTCGAGAATCTCTGAGAGCACTACGGGAACAATGCTTTCCACGAGCGACACCGGTAACGAAGACGACCGTGACTCCGACTCTGGTGGAGAACTTCTTACTGACCGTTCATTGGGTAAGGTTCCGTACATCTCACGAATATAGATTAATCCGTGATAATTGAAGTTAAGATTGTAGATTTTATTATTACGTAAAATAAAAATTTGGGAAAAATTAGAAATCAATTTTGAATGTAATTGAATGTAATGTAATTTGCAAAAATATAACTTTACTCGTGTAATGAAAGTTTTTTTTAATTTAAATTATTAATTTCGTGCCTTATGTGATATGACTTATTAAACATTATATATTTTTTTCATAATATGATTAAAAAAAGAAGTCAAAGAATTAAAAATTATTAAGTAATGAAATTTATTATTTTTTATTTATTTTATATTTTTCAATGATAAATATATTAATACATTCAATTTTATATTGATAAATCAATTGTTTATTGAATTTTTATTAATATTTGATTATTGAAAATTATTTTGTTAAGCAAAAATTTTATTGTTAATAATCAAGTCATATGGAAATTCTATAAAAATAGATAATTCTTGTGTGTAATAGCAATTCCAACGTCAATTGGAATAACGGAGAACGATACAACGCGGAAACGATCGAACAGTCTGAACGATTCTGAGGATGGAAGCCCGGAACCTGGCTCTCAGAGCCCGACGCATACGCCTCCATTAACGCCAGCATTGACACCGCAAAGAGAGGATACGCCAGCGCCAGAAAATCTCAGCCTTCGCAAAAGCGGAAGCCCTCAGCAAACGCAACAGACGCTTCAACCGGTTGATTTGGTGCAGCCTAGACCTAGCCCTCCATTACCTTCATTGGCGGTTAGTTTTTTATTTTATTCCTTTGACGAATCGATATCTATATGTGGGATTTCAAATGTTTGATGTATTGAAAGATATGTCAGTAAATTCATATTCGAATCTATATATGAACCAGTTTTTGTAGTCAAATTGATCAATTGATCTCTGCTTTTGCAATTTTTTTAATATATCTCAAGCAAATCTAATTCGTATTGATTAATTTTTTATTGCAATTGCATATATATAAATAATAAAGCAAACGGAATTCGAATTTATTAATTCTAAAGTGTATATATATATATATATATATTAATTTTATAATTATTTTTTCAAAATTCAAATATTTTGTGATTTCTCAATTAATTAATTTTTAATTTAGTATTATAATTTTTTTTATTTTATAAATGAAAAGAAACTTATTTTTGAAACTTATTGGAGAAAAATATTAACGTAATTTTAAACGTTACATTTAAATAATATATCCTATGTACCTAATAATAACTAAAGTCATTGCAAAAACAACTATATTTACATTTTATATTTACATTATTATGTCAACAAATATATTTACATTTTGAAAATTTGTAATGGTAGTCGTATCAATCTATTGTCTAAAAATCTTATTTATTTCTATGTCAATGTATGATATGAATGCTAGAAAGAAAGGAAAATCTCAAATTTTCCATCAAATTTCCATTTCAATACAATCAACTAATAATCTTTTCAAAATAATCTCTATTTTAATCAATGTAGTCCTATCAAGTAATATAATATAACATTTTTATAATAAGAATAAAAAAAACAATGCAATTAATAATCTAATATAATAAAAATCATTAAAAAGATTAATATGAAAGAATAATATCTTTAACATTTTTATAATATCTTTCATAACAGAGGATAAGACTCAAGGAATCAAGCTTTCTCTCTTTGAAGATAAATTAATGCAGATTTGTAGAATATAATTATATTCCTTTTCTTAAAGTTAAAAATACGTTAGATATTAAATTATACATAAAATTAAAAGTTAAAATAAAATAAATACAAGAAATATAAATGATTATAATACTTTTTCCAGGCCGCAGCGACCGCGGTACACTTTCCACCTTATGCTCCCCTATACGGTCCAGCAGCGAGTTCGCTTTATTGTTCTCCAGCGTTATACCAGCATCAACATCATCATCACATGCCAGAGCCTCGTGAAATTCAAATGCAGATGCAGATGCAAAATATTCAACAGACTTGCGGCCTTCAGTTGCAGCAGCAACAACAACAGCAGCAGCAACAACAACAACAACAGCAACAACAACGATCGCCTGTCGACGTTTTGTTGCGAGTGTTCCCGGGAAGACGTCGCGCGGACATCGAGGCTCTGTTGCACCGGTGCAAAGGTAAGCCCTGTAATTTGATATCCGCGACTATTATTCGTCAGACAGAACATACGATCCATCTGTCCTCGTATAGTCTTATATCGAAAGATGGCCTCGAGACGATTTCAGAGGACTCGTCCATAGCGTTCTCGAGTTTCCTTGCAACCCACAACCGAGTTTCAACCCCTTTGGTCGCAAAATTCGTGGTAACGTTTAGGGATTGAATTTTCAGAAGGACCGAGAATTCTTGGAATCTTGAATTGCGGGCTGTAATTTTGAACAGCACCAATGAAACGATGAAATTAAATTTTTTGTGGGTTTCAAAGGATGGACGTGAAGTAATTTCAATTTGATAAAAATTTTCTCGTGAAAGGAAATCAAATTTCAAAACAAATAAATATCCATATCGCATGGGTACTTCATTATATCTGAAATATAAATAAATTAAAAAATAAAAAAAGAAAGAAATAATTTGGGGAAAAAGATATATAAAGGTATATATACATAAATACAATAAGATCCCCGTACGTATTTGACAAATTAATAATAATTAAAAAAAATGAAATAATTTTGTTTTATTATATTAATCCTTTACGGCATCATGTTACTTCGAAATTTACAAATTTGTAGACATATTTTAAATATTTTGTTTCATTTATTTATCATTTCATTATTTTATTAATTTATCACTATACCAATATCAAATGATTTCTTTTAAATGATTTTGTTCCTAAATATAACAATATATTTCTATTTTCAGATTAAATTTAAAAATTGTAATTATTTGCAATTATTTTCTCTTTTCTTTTATTAAAACAAAAATTCTATTTACATTAGACTGTTACAAATGATCGAGTATTTTAATAATTTTATTTTAATGATATTAATTAAAATAATATTAATCAAATTTTGATTTAACCGATTCAATACATCATGTCAAAAATTAAAATTATTACAATTAATCGATTACTAATAATTCCTTATATTAATATTAATTATAATAATAATTCCTTTTTTATTAATATTATATAAACGTATAGTATTTTCTACTACCTGCAAAAATACCTTGAAATATATATTATCGATGGATACGGGGATCTTACTGCATTCAAAAAAAGAAAGCAAAATTAAAACAAAAATTTTTCACTCCAAAAAAAAAGGAGAAAAAAGAAAGAAAGAAAAAGAGTCAAGGAAAATGGAAACTGGCAGAGATATCTATGTCACAGGCGACGTGGTGTCCGCTATGGAGGTATTGGTCTGCGAGGATAATCTGCAGCCGAAATCAGCTTTCTCGCCTTTGGCAGGCGCATTGGCGTCGGCTGCGGCCGCGTCCGCGTCCGCTTCGGTCTCGGCCGCGTACGCGAGCAGAGCCGCATACTGCACCACTCCCATCCCTTCGACCAGGCACAGGTTCCTGGCCGCTCCTTACGCAGGAACCGGCTACCTGCCCACAGTGATCAAGCCGCCCAATCAGAGTCTTCACGCGAATGGTACGAGTGACGCCTATCAGGAGACCAGTCCTGACGACGCCAGTGACAAGACGAGCTACTCCGAGTGACCGGACGACGCGCAGGCTGCCACCTGGTCTTACCTGCAATAGCCTAGGGACGACGGGGGGAGGGACTTCGGCCGTGGAAATGGCTGCCTGAATCACGGGGAGGACGGAATCTGAAAATCATAACAATATGCGAGTCGTGAGGATTTTCATGAATTTCTTTCTGATTGGATGAAAGTCATTGAGATGGGAACAATTTAGAAATTTTGTAGAGGATTGGTAGAGCGAGAGATTAGGAATGAATAATTTTTGAAAAACTGAAATAAATAGATATGGAACAAATTTTTGAAAAATTTCTAAAATTTATAAAGATCGTAAAACTTTTCAGTACGTGGGAAAAAAAAAGATGAAAAATTGTTTGATTTAAATAAATGATCAATTGGGAAAAATTGTGAAAGCGTTTACATACATATTTGTTAAAGATTCGACATCATTTTGTGAAGTTAAGGAATTTAAGAAGCAAAAAAACGGCACGACAGATATCTGACAAAAAAGAAATTGATAATGTGAAAAGAATTGAAGAATTTCATTATAAAAATAATAGAAGAACTGTTAAGTGATATTAAAACAGAAAAGAAACCGATCCTTAATAGAGAGTTGATGATTTTTATCCAGAAGAAATGTTTTATTTATTTACAAATGTATTCAAACCGAACGAAGGTCCAAAGAAGAAACCAGTCATTAGCAGCTTTCAAATACGTATCTCTCTGAGGAAGTATTCTACATTTTCTAAAAATATTATAGACACATCGTATAGTGCATTATTCAAGAAGAGATAAAAAAAAGTTGAAAGTTAAAGAAAAAAACGAAATCAAATATGTATATGATATAAAAGAAGAAAACGATTTCTGTGAAAGAATTCCCTTAGATTCTTTCCGCCATTATAAACGTTGTTAGAGAATTTCCAATTCGTGAACGGAAATAAACTTTTGTCGAATGTCTTCTTCGAAGAATTTACAAAACAGTGTGGCCAGTAATCCACCTAATATACATACGTACAATTCGTACTAACCATTTTCTTTGACATGTAACGTTCTATGAACGTACAAAAATATATAGATAGGTAACAACGAAGAAATAAAAAGCGAGCCATACGTTGGCCTCATTGTAATAATATATCTTTATACATACATGTGTAGATAAAGCGACTAAATGAAGTATGCGTGTAGTTAATATTCATGAGAGAAGAATGAGTGAGAGACAGAGAGAATGAGAAATATAAAAGAAGAAAATTGTATCGTCGCGATAAAAATAAAAAGTAAAAATAAAAAAGGGAAAAAAAAGGATAAATCATGAAACAAATTTGTAAATACGCGTGAATTGCTTTAGCCTGATCATCCATTGCAGTTAATCTGAGATATTGTCACGGAGTATGTTTAGTAAAGTTACATCATATAAAAATAATGGAAAAGAATAAACAGAAAAATAAAAAAAAAGTAAAAAAAAAATGTCGAGGAAAAAAATAAAACGGAAAATAAATTATGTGTTTCTGATGATCGATGCAGAAACATATAAGTACATATAACAATGATCGATTATACATAAGTGTTTGCCTGTAAGTATCACGGCTCTAAGATGTTAGATTTGCCGGCGACCGGAAACGTTCTTTGTAGTTACCATATGTTATTCGAACAAATGTATAGACGGTTTATGAGAATAATAAATAAGATATTGATACTCCATATGTGATTCGATAATCATCCTTGTTTTTTATCCATTGAAATTTATTTTTATATATATATATATATATTTTGAAATTCTTTTATTAATATTCTTTTACTTTCTTTTACCTAAAAGAAAATAATATTCTGCTTATCAATTCATTTGGTTAGATATTGATTATTTATATTTTGTTTTCTAAATAATTAATAGGTAAAAATTACATAAAAAATTATTTATACATATTACATATTATGTCCTTTGATTTTATCTTATCTTACATTTATTTAATTATGTAGATATTATTATGTAGATATTATTCTAAGTATATTATTTCTCTCATTAAAATAATATTTTTCATGATAATATAATATTCATATTGCATAATTAAATTATTTAATATATGTCTTATAAGTTTAATATTATTTTGTTTTATCATCATTTTTTATCTCTTTTTCATTCTAAATTTTTCAAATATTATTTTTCTTATTTAATATTGTTCTATTGCATTGTTCTATTGCATCTAAAATATAGAAATCATAGATATTAATTTATAGAAATAAATAGTAATTTCTCTATTTTTAATTAAGAAAATCAATTATTAATTCTTTTTTTTTGTAAACGAAACAAATTTTTAAAATTTTTATATAAAAATTTGTACAGAAAATTTAAGTTTTGTCATAAACATTATTTTCCAATAGTTTTCAATAGTTTTTATAGAATTCGCAAAGGAAACCAAAAAATAAAGAACGATTATCATGGTCTGATGGTATAGAAAAAAATACGAAAAAAAGAGAACATCGAGGAACGCGAGGAATTCACTTTCATCGTGTCCTGATATTTCCATCGATTTTTCGTTTTTCTAATTTCTATCATCACGTAGAACTTCCGATACACTTTGCATATACATACCATATTATAAAACATGCATATATGTTTCCATATTACCTTTTGTCATTATTCTTCTACATCTATTATTTCAATCAATATAAAAATAAGGTTATAATTGATGAAGTAATCTTGACGGTGTTAATACATATCTGAACGAATATGGAATAAATAATTACAAATTATTATTTTGATTTTTTTCTCCTTTATTTCACTAAAAAGTAAAAAAAAATCAATGAAATTATAAATGATTGAGAAAAAAAATATCTCTTAATAAAAAAAATTAAATAATAGAAAAGATACAAAAATTCATTTTATTTATGCTATATTAAAATATAATAATTTCAGATATAATAAATCCTTTTTCGCATCATCTAATAATACAATCTAATACTACAATGAATATCTTTTATAGTTTATAGTTTCTTCTAAATCGATTAAGTTAAAGTTAATATTAAATATAATTAAAAGAATATTATTATTATTATTAATTATTCAATCTTTGTTATTATTAATTATTCATTTTTTTGTGAACAATCTAAAAAAAAGCGTTCCATTTTTATTCTATTTTTCCTTATATATATTAATGAATGTCACATTTATGACATTTATTAACATAAACGATAGATTCATATTATATTTTAATAAATTTAAATTCAAGTTTATATATTTTTTTATTTTTTATATAATACATTATAGATATTTATATCTATCTACTTTGACTTTGGATTTATTTAGATTTAGATTGATTAAAAATATGTTAGGTTAGAATTGAGACAAAATATTTATTTGGTAAATGTTTTCGATCAAATTTTACTGAAATGATTTTCAATCAAAAATCTGAAATACGATTATTATTGTATTTTCATTTAATTCGACCAATCAAATCAAATCGAATATTTTTAAAAGCAAAACCACTATATAATTTTTTCTCAGATTCATATATTCAATCTCGGGATTTATGAATTTTTTATATGTAAAGGTTAATTTGACAGAAAGAATAATTTATGATAGAAAACGATATACCTACAATTTTCCAGGTTACTCATTTTCTCAATAGCAGACAAAAAAAAGGATCAATCGATGCTAGAAAAACGCAGGTTTGTATCGGTGTGGGGGACAATCTTCCACTCGACTTAAAATTCTTAAATGAAGGGAATACAAGGATGAAGAAAGGTATCAGATGTCGGATACAGTTTGCAGGTGCAGTAGGATGGCAGGCCTATAGAGGGAGACATGGATCAGAGAATCTTTGAAATTGGATCGGTTTCATGCTCGGTGCACAATTTGGATTTCCGAGCAGTCGATTTCCTACGAATAGATTCTCGACGACGCGACTAATCGATTTTACCACTCGATTTGCAATCTGGGGTCTACTAAATGATCGACTCTGTCAGTTGTTCACTTCAGGTGAAAAATAAATAACAAGTTTCGCGTGGTTGATTCTTTCTTAATTTTTCTTTTCAACTTTTAACATCAAATATTTTTTAAAATATAAAAAATGATTAAGTGATTTTAAAGTTTTTCAAAACATATATGATATAATAATCTTATAATAAGAAAATTATTTAATTATAGTCACTTATTTTGTATATAGCTTAGTGTTTAACAACCAAACAAATTTTTCAAAAATTCCTCAAATGCTTTGAAAATAAATTCGAAAAGAAATAAATTCCAATTTATTTTATAATATGTATTTGTTGAAATTATATTTAATTATTATAATTATATTTATATGTTTATAAAGTATTCTAAATATATAAATTAACATTTAATTTTTGTTAGGTTAGAATTAGAGTTAAGATTTTATTTGAATGCATTAATGATTTCAAAATTTCTTTCGAATTAGAAGAGATACTAAGTAGAAATATTATTAATAATAATTAAACTTTTTTAGAATTTTTTAGATATATAATTAATTATTTATTAATTTTTTTTCGTAATATTAACATATCAACTCTGATAATATACTATTATTCGTAATTGAATACAAGCATATAAATACTTCATAAATTTTTAATTATTTAATTTTTCATTAAAAATAGATTTTTACAAACAGTTTTTATTATCTACAGTACATACAAGTGGAAATAAATTAATTGATTTTATATATCGAATTTTATGAAACGTGAGTTCTCCAGGAATGTAATCATACATAATTTTATTATGTATTTTTATTATCTTAAATTATATATCTATTTAATACAAATAATTTTCATATGAATTTATAAATTTAAACTTAACTTTATTATTTCAGATTTATTAAAAGCATCAACTCTAATCATAAAAAAAATTGATGTTTGAACAAAATCATTAAAACAAAATAAAAAAAGAAGAAACTGTGGAATAATCTTATATTTTATATTTTAAAAATTTTATATGGTATTTTTTTTTATTTTAAACAATTTTTCTTTATTGGATTTATTCTTTATTCTTTTACTAATTGTAATTGTATGTTTAATATATAATATATAATTAAATATAATTTATATTTTTTATATTCTATTTTATTAAATAAAATTGAAAATATATAACAATCAATTCAAGTATATAATTTTGATATTTCTTCACGATATGTTTTAAAAATAATAATCAATGTACGTATTCTTTACTAGGTCCCAGCAATATATAATTCTTGATATGGATGAAACCGAACAACTGAAATTATTTTCTAAACGTATATCGAAGCGCCCAGTTGTTTATTCCAGGCTGGTTGTTGGTTTGCCGTAGCAGCCACGATTTTGCTAAATAAAATCACTTTCGCGGGCAGCGATACTCGGGGAAATAATTACGAGTGGTGGCGGGTTACGCGCGTGCACCAGCCTGGCTGCCTGGTGGTACATGATATCGATGAAATACCGATAATCGATTGCCCTCTACAAGGCATATATCCGATAGGTCGATGGCTGAACACGCGCCTACCATTCTATACCCAGCAATTTGTACCGGCGTGGCGCGGCGGTGGCAGCGGTGCACGCGATTGCATTATAATACTGCCGCGGCCCGCTTATTATTTACGAGCGGTGGCTGGTTGGCTTCATGGGGTGGCAATATATCGACACCCCGCGGAGTTTCCTCCTTTGGCTACTGGTTACCATTCATAATGGAATATAATGGCTCCCTTGGCCTAGGGGTTTAATCCGCAGTCAGAGTGCAACAACCCCCTATTGATGTGTACTAGGCAATTTCTCTACCTCTTTTTCTCATTTACTTTTCTTATATCTATTTCTATATATTTCCTATATTTTTGTGTTTATTTATATTTTATACATGATGTTTTCGTTCAAAAATCTTATTTAAGTTATTACTATTTATTTTAAATCAAAGATTAAATTATAATTAAAGGTTATGAAGGAATTTATTTAGCTTAATATTTTATATAAAGGAAAAATATTATGATTTTAATAAAATATAATTTAATGTCAATGATACATTGAAATATTATTAGAAATGTTCTAATATTTCTAAGTAACAATGTAACATATTTTAAATATATTAAATATTATTTTTTTATGTATTATTTTTACATGTTTTCTATTTTATATATATATATATTTTTATATTTCTTTATCAATTAAGTTTCCAAACTTTGAAATTTTAAGCTATTGAAATTTGAGGAAAAGAGAATTTATACAGACTTGAAAACATGTTTTATTTTATTTTATTGTAATGAAAGCGGTATAGTACATACAGAATGTTATGGTCATGAAAAAGATATGCACAATAATAAATTACATCTTTAACAAAAATATAAATTAGATTTCTTATTATAATTCGAATTTATAGATATTATAATCATAATATGACACAAATACTCACTTATAAATTAAATCCTATGTTTTTTGTAAAGTATTCCGGAATGTACATATATAATCCCTATGAATAATCGAAATCGATTATTAATTAATCAAAAACCTTAAATCATTGAATTTTAATTAATTATAATTCTATTATATTAATAAATTTATTTAAAGTTAAAGATTTTTATAACCTAATTTAAATATATGAGAAATAATATTAAAATCACATTAAAATCATAAAATAAAACTCGAAACTGAATACTCGATTAGATTCAGAATAGAATTGATATTCGAGATTTCAGTATCGAAAATCCAGAGATTCGATTATTCATATTTATATCCGATTGAAATCTAGGTTATAAATATCTATTCGAATAAGTAAGTACTTGAATAGCATAAAAAAGAAACAGAAACACAAATAAGAAATAAAAAAAGTGAAAAAAAAACAATAAATAAAAAATAATAAAGTTTTGGTTTTTTTACTACGTTTTTCTAAGCGAAAAAGAAAGATAAAGATGACATTCGCACTGGTTCAATTGAAATTTCAAAACAAAAGAATGAAAGAGAAGAGAGAGAGAGAGAGAGAGAGAGAGAGAGAGAAGTGAAAAAATAGCAGGAATCGAATGCTCAAAATCGAAAATCAATCGAAACATCGATATTTGTCGAATACTTTAAAAAGCACGATCCCGCGGAAAAGCGGCGAAACACAAGCGGAACGATTCTGGTGGGATAGCTTTTAAAATTTTTTCAACTTCCATCAATATTTACTCTACCTCCAATCCCTCTCCTCCTATACACCCACTCTCATTCTATGTTCACCTCTCCGGCTGGGAACGCCAAGCTTTACCCTCTACCTGTATCGACCATATGCACGTGTGTGCAACTACGTATATTTGTTCATCGTTGGTTAAGTACCACGTTTTGGAAGCCAATCCTGAATTCGATTCTCGTCACGGATCAGGAAAGAGTGTATAGTGTTGCCGAACAGACAAATAAACGGTATATGTCTTTTTTTTTCCTTCACTTTTTTTTTAAGTTAAATCTTTTTTTTTTTGTTTTCTTTTTGGTTAAGAAAAAAAAACCAAAGAGTTTATGTTTTAATACTATAATAATAATCATACTATAATAATCATAATAATCATTATAAGATAGATTATAATTATATATTATATTTACATTTATTCTATAGTATGTACTATTGTTAATTGTTGTTGCTTTTTATATTTCATATTTGAATAATATGAAAAGAAAATATCATATTATATATATCACAACTGTAATTTGATTTAATGTTTGACATTAATAATGAAGCTGTCTGCAAAATGAATTTTAACGAAGAAAAAGGTATTTATTCACAAATATCATTTTTATAAAAAAAAAGATTTTAAACATATTATAAAAATATAAAAATAAAAATATAAAAATATAGATAAAAAAATGGCAAGTTGGCTTATAATTTTATATAATATAATTTTTTATAATTTGGTCTAATAATTACAATAAAAGTTTTAAAGAAAATAAAAAATAATTTTTTACTAAATATTTTTCTTGAATTCCATTAAATAAATATCATCTTTTTCTCTTCAAATTAGTATAAAAATATTTGAAAAAAATACACAAGATTCTTTAATCTTTATTTCTATTTTCCAGCATATTTAAAAAAAAATCGTTGAAAGAAAAATTATCTTCAAAAAAAAAGAAAATAAATAAGAAAAAGAAGAAGAAAAAGAGGATGCATGGCGTAAATAAATTTTACAGTGGAACCGTTCGGAAATCAGAGCTACAAAATGGAGCGTGCCACCACGTTCCAGGAATACTCGCGAGAATATCGTCGGGAAACGCGGCCGCTTTTTTATGAACCGTTTTACCTCTCTTTCTACGGATATATACATATATCGAGGTATTTCATTGGATAATACTTTATTATCTTCGTCGGGTTATGAAGCGGAGTCGATCGACGAGAATCTAGGATGAAACGAGACCAAGAATAGAATGGAGTTGAAAAAGTATGTGAGAAAAGGAGGAAATGAGAAGGAACGAGCAAAAGAGGGAGGGAAAAAAGAGATAAACAACAGAAAGAGAAAAGGGGAGAGAGGGATAGAAACAGAGTAATAGAGCAGATACCAGAGGCCAGAGTTCGGTGCAAATCGTACTCCTGAGGGGTGTCACGAAACAATTCCCAACTGAATAATATTAGTATCTAACAATGGACCTGCTAAATTGAAATACAGAGAGAGGATTGCGTCTCCCCCTCCCTTTAATTTCTCAGTATACAGGGTGTTCTGATAGCGTGTATAACTTTTAAGGATTGTACAGACCAATATGAAATATTCGTAGCGGTAATTTTGAAATTGGCGGTAATTTTGAAAAATTTGTTTATCGAAAATACAAACTTTTTTCTATCGATGTGGATATTTTGTTAGTTTCTTTCGTATTTAGATAAAAAAATTCCTAGGAGAATTTTAATAATTATAATTATAATTAGTAAAAATATTTCATATTATAAAAAAAATGAATAAGCTGTAATAATTATATAGGTATAGGTATAAATTATTAAAAATTGTATTACATTATAGAATTGATATGAATATTTATTTATTATTTAATTAAATTGATGCACTCCAGAAATAGTAATATTTGAAAACAATTTTTGTTTTTAAAAAAACTTTATCTTCAATTTTATTTTTTAGTTAATTTATATAAAATCTTTTTCTCCGTTTATTATTATTTGTCGTGATAATATATAATAATATAAAAATAATAATATACAATTCTTAAATTGAAAGAATAAAATTCTGAAAAATAATAAAAATTTATTACAAATAAAGAATTGATGCTAACATAATAATAAATTAGCAATTTTATTAAATAAGATGTAATTAACATATATATTTATAACTTAACTAAATAAAAAATGTAATAAAATTATTTATATACTCATACAGTCAAATGCACTTATATTTAATTGATTTTTAAACTCAAAAACGAAGTATATTCTACATTTTTGATTCATTTTATTCCTATAAAATCATTTCATTTAATTACACCGCTAGTTATGAAACACCCTGTATATTCCTGTCTCTATTCCACACTTGATACGAAGGCCGCATCTTTCCATTGAAAATGTATGTGCAACGAAATTTCTACCACCATCTCACGGATTACGTTGCCGAGTCCTCGGTCAGGATGGTTCTGTACCTTTTTCGTCTACGTGTTGGTACGAACAGCTCGCATAGTACCATCGCACACAGTTACAGAGAGAATGGAATGAAACTCGGTGGAAGGATGAGGAATAGCATGCAAATGAAATATTAATTAAATCTATTAAAATTCTCTGTCTCCGTTTCTGACCTCTTCTTTCTCTGTTACCGTTCTATCGTTTTCTAACTTTCCTGCTTTTCCAGAAGATTCTTTATCGTCTAGACAATTTCACAATAGTTTTTTTCTATGATTTTTTTTTACGTTTTTTTTTTTAGTCGTTCTTTTCTTTTTTATTTTCTTAATTATATTTCCTTTTTATAAATATATCATTTTCTTTTTTCATATTTGATCTTATGGTTTATTTTCTTGTTTAGAATGTTTTTTATATCTATCTTTTTAATTCCGTGTTTAAAATAATTTCTGATCTACTTTTTACTTTCGTATTCAATATAATTTCTCTACTACGCTAGAACTAAAAATTGCTTTAAAAGTTATTACTTAAGTTTAAACAGAGATAATACAAATTATAAAATTTATTTTCAGATATAATATTTATGATTATTTTTATTTAAAATAAATTATTTAAAATTTAATGAAAATTAAATTTTCATGATAAAAACGTTCAATTTAGAATTTTTAATTTTTTATTTTTAATTTTTTCATTCTTTTTGTTTTTATATTTCGTTTACCATTAATAAGAATGACATAATTTTTTATTAATAACAAACAATTAAAGTAAATGAAATTATCCATTTTATTCATTTCATAACAATATTTAACTATATAATTCAAAATATGATTTTAATTTTACAAATGTTAATATGGTTAGAATACTTAATAACTAAATCTACCTATTTTAATTTGAAATACTTTCGAAAAACGAGTTTATTTTTTATTCCCAAAATATCATAATTTAACAAGTTCATTTAAAAATTTAGAAGATAGAAAATTGTAGATGAGAACTCACTTTCCGCTATTACTTTGCCATCCTCCGTCCTCGAAGCCACCCCTTTCATCGTTGGTTAATACGTGCGCGTATTTCATTGCTCCAGGCCGCGGTGTTTCGGTCGACAAGGCCGCGCCACCATCAAATTCATTCTATCACCCGAGCATATTCCATTAATTACTTTCACTTTGCGTCAATGGCATTTCCATTTCAATGATCGTCGTCGCCCTCACCTCCACGCGTCGACGCCGTTTCCACCCCCGCAATCCCCTTCCAATGGAATTCACCGCTTCCTGTTCACCATTGAATTACGTTTCGTATTGTAAGTGAAATACAACGCCGCCTATCTATCGGGAGGCGGAGACTTACTTATTTACTTCGAATTACATATTTTCTTTTTTTCCTCCCATTTCTTTTTTTTTTTTTTACTTCTTTTTTTATCCATCTTTTCTTTTGATTTCGTGGAAAAATTTCTTTTTAGTAGCTTTATTATATTTCTTTTTTTTTTTTTTGATACAATGAAATTACAATAGGCTAATGTTCAAATTTGATAAAAAAAAGTTAAGAATCAATGATTGTTATAAATAATTATGTAATATATATATATGTAATAGATGATGTAATATATATATTCTTTCATAAAAATCTTTTGAACATATATTTTTAATAAAAATTTTGTATAATTCATTGCAATAATAATACGCTTTATATTAATTATAAGAAAGCAGTATTAAAAGCAATATTATGTATTATTTACTATAGTTACTTTAAAAAATAAATATATTATTATGCAATATTTTGTAATTATGTTTATTGATTGAAAATTTTTCTAGAAAATCTATTCATTCAAATCGAAACAATAATTTTGTTTAAATGTTTTATATTCTAGTTTTTTAAATGGCAAAAATTATGAAAATTTAATATTTTTATAGTAATAAGATAAAAATATTTATTATTTAAAATGGATAAATTTTTTAAAATTGGATTAAACGATTCAACAAAAATCGATTAAGTTTTTCAAAATTTTTTCTTTAAACGTAAACATTTTTACATTTTCCATTTATATAATTGATTTTAATAAAATTTTATGCACGTATATAATTTATTTCTTTAAATTAAATTTACAAAATATAATATTTTATATTTTCATTATAAATTTAAATTAAAAATCATAATTTTTATTTCTTCATAATTCCAATTTGAAAAAATAACAATTTTAAAAAATGTTTTCTTAATGTATTAACTAATAATCCTTTTAACATCTCAAAAAAATTCAAATTATTTGATCCAATTTTAAAAAAAATTAAGAATATGCGAATACTTTTGTCAATCACTGTATAATTCCAAAGTCTTTATCAATATCCATTTTTAAAATTGATTTATCTTATTGATCTTATAGAATGGTCGCTCACCTCGGTATAACGTGTTAAATCGGATTCTTATGTAATGTTTGACTCGTGACACGGCTTTTACGCAGGTACAACAAAACCATGAACCACGTTTTACCTGCCACGGTTTCGATCTCGTGTCCACGTGTTTGCCCATCCATTATGGCTACAATAACAAGGATCGTCCGCTCCATCGGCTTCCCTTCTAACCTCCCACGTTTCTTTTTTCCACATCCTTGTCCACTTTCCTTCACGTTTTCTCTTGTTCCTTCGGCAACAGTCGAACGAAGGTACTGATCGGTTCTACACCATGTTGACCCTATTCTCATTTTAAACATCGTTCGACGGACCACGGGACTCTCGTCCTCGTTCCTCGAGGATCTCGACGAATGAGCACACAAATTGAACGAATGCAACGTCTCTGCGTGAAAGAACCTGTAACGTTCTCCCCGCTTTATTGTTGCACACTTCAACATCGTGCAATGTTAAGATCACAGGATACACGAGATAATATTCTTTTTTGTCGAAAGAACAAGCTGCCTTCTTTTCGATTTTTCTGTGTTAAGTAGTATACTTTACGTTCCTTTTATTGGAATATTGTGAAGAGATAATACGAATAAAGAATTTCATGAAATTTTTCATGGAAATTGTCCTTTCTTTCGTTTTTTATTTATTATTTCTTTGTATGTTTCGATTTTTATTCCTTTTTTTTTTCCTTTATTTTTAATTGAAAGTTTTATGAAAAGTTAAAAATTTTTTAAAATTTTGAAAAATAATTGGTTTTTTAATTTTATTTTATGAACTATAAGTTTATGATTCTTTTTTTCCTTTTTTTTTTTTCTTTAATTAAGTTTTATGTCATTGTAGAAATTATTAATTGTGTGGTAAACATTTATTCAGATTGTTGAATGATGAACCTTCTGTTAGTTCTATGTAAATATAAGGATCTTTCTGGAAGTTGTCTTTCAAAGTATTATTCATTACTATGTCTACTTTCTATTTCAAAGTCTGAATACATCAAATCACTTTGCCTACTTGGTAAAAAAAAATATCTAGAATGAAAATATCGTTATTTCTTCAAGATATACAAAATGTTTCAGAATTTAAAAAAAAATTATAGATTAAAAAAGAAACGTATACTTATATGAAAAATGTTTATTTATTACAATTTTAAATTATTAACGAAAAATTACTTAATAATGTCGAAAAGTAATTTTTCTCTTTGTACATATAAATTTATTTTATATCAATATTATTAGGATAACCAAATATATATATATATATATCAATTATGTTTTTTCATCATAAATCAAAAATTTATAATTATATCTATTATTGTCATCTTTGATTAATCTCAATCTATTTATATTTCATAATTATATTTCATGTTTATTATAATTTGTCATAACAAATTTATAAAATAATACATATGAAAATATTATTAAATGATAAAAACATATTTCCTAAATTAGTCTATATATATATATATAATTATATAATTATATATATATATATATATATAATTATATAATTATATTATAATAAATACAATATAATGTAAACTTTTCGTAATCATTATATATTTTCCTTTTTTTAAGTTTTTTAAGTTTTTTATGTTTCAAAGAAATTATAAAGAAAAGGATATAGATATATTCTTTCATTTTATATTGGCACATTGTTCCAATATCGTGTCGATTCCAAGACATGTGATCCATTGTCCTTTTTACAGACCATGTGATTTCGAATTCGCCTGGAATTTCGTGGCGACAATGAGCATACCTACTCTTTCAATTCCCTCTCCACTTCTCGACCAGTTTTCTTTCAGAGGCAACGGATATTGAATACCGTTTCCACATGCCCACCACGTAGCTAGATCGCGAGGATCACGATTTCTATCACATCCCCTTAACGGTGACCTTAACGTAACGGCGGGTTTTCAGGCCACCGATCCTCCTTCCCCTTCTCGCTTTCTCTCATCGAAGACCCTCCATTATTCAACGATATTAAAATTGTCTTCTATAATCGAACTGTTGCCTGAATAATTTTCAGAATAAAACGTTTTAATACCGTTTATGATTTGATAAATAATTATGGTCAATTTGATATATTTATTTATGATTATATAAAATGAAATGAAGCTGAATCAGATATAATTGATATTACGTCAACTATTGAGACAAAAAAATAAACCATCCTATCATGAGGATTAATTAAAATTGAAGAGAAATATGTATGTGATAATATTGGTTAATATTGCTTATGACATGAGATTTTATATAGAAAAAAATTACATAAAAAAAATAATATAGATACAAGATTTTCCAAAATTTTCATTCGCAAAGAATTAAAAATTTTTTAAATAAAATATTTTTAAATAGAATAAATAAATTTTAAAATTTTTTAAATAGAAAGCAAAAAATACAAATACTAAAAATAATATGGCAATATAAAATCTACAAAGTCCATAAACTTCTCAAATTTGTTCACAATTTTTAAAAATTCTTTCAAACCTGCTGACTTTTAAGTACGAACGTTCTAAATACCTCTGTAACTCCTTCGAAATATTCGGAACCCATTTGTATGCCATTGAAAAGCATTAAGGCGCGCGCAGGCAACGTATATTAATCCGGGATTACTTTCGAACGTGCGACTAATTTAATTTTTCGTCTCCCCTTCTCGCGATCTACTTCGTGACCCCATGGCCTGTTGTCAATTGCAGGTCGACACCTTTGCCCTGTCGCGTGCGCCTAATCGCTTTAGAATTAACTGCACCCCTGCGTGCTTTTGTGGGGACCTTCGATATCTTGGGGACGTGGCTGGTTCTCAGTTTCTTTTTAAATTTAACAATCAAACGCATCACTGATACGCAACAGTCTCGAATCTTATTCAACATTTTTAAGTCCAAATTGAGATGCGATCTCACGATCAAATTTGTTGTTATTTAAATTATCTGCATACATCATAGATTTAGGTTAATAGGTCTCGTATAATAAGTTGGAATTTTTGTGTGAATTAATGCAATTGAAGAAACAAATATTCACATTTTAAATTATTATATCTTATTGTTAAATTAAAAATGTTAATAGAAACTTAAATTAGTTTGAGATAATAATTTATATAATATAATTATATTATATTTTGGAAATATAAATATATTTTATGAATATAAAATTAATAGTTTTATCAATTGCATACGATATACATAAACGTTATAATAAGTAGAATCTCAAATATAATATAAACTCTAAAATTTTCCATATGTTATATAATTCTCCAGTCAAAATGTATTCAATTAAATTTTATAATTACATATATATTTAATTAAATTTCAAATTTATCTTTTGAAATTTCTCAGATTTTCTTTATTTCTTTTTACTTCACACGATTTAAATATTTTCTTAACATAGAAATTTAATAACAAAACTCTAACCTTATATTCGCAAATTTCATAGATCTTTTCATAAATTTTTAATCTTTTTCAGTTTTGATTATACTTTTGATTTGTGAAACATTAAAATACACTATGATAAAAAAATATATAATAAAAATATGTATGTATATACTTTTCTTTGTACATTGTAAAAGAAATATTATATAACAGTAAAAAAAAGAAAAATATATCACTTTTATAATTCAGCGAAATATTCGTAATACCAAGGAACATCGGTTAAACAGTACGCTCTATATTACCTACGGGGAAAAAGATACGATGGACGGTTATCGCGGCCAAATTGAAAACTGTGACGTTCCCCAGCATTCGGTACAATTTTTTCCATGAAGTTAATGTTAATCAGTCGCGGACGTGACGTGGATGGAGGGTGCTCGACTGGATTTCATGTCGGCCACTGCCAGGCTTGTACAGCCTCTATGCCATAAACGTGCTGCCATAAGTACTTTGGCAATATACATCCCAGCATCGGGACTCATCCATTACAACAGGCTAGCGCGTGATCGTGCAACCACTCGTGGAGCACCGGCGCGCAACGCAGAAATGATTTTGTACCGTTCATTTCGGAACGGTAATCCAATAGCGAAGGTTTTCCATATTTTCGCCCGATTCTTTTTCCGAAACGGCACGGTGAAAAATGACGTTTTATTGCCGCTGTGAAACATCGACTGGAGTGCTTTTGCACGAGTGGACACCGAATTTTCGATGGTCCATGACATGGTCCTCGAGGACACGGATTGGCTGTTACCATTGTTGCTTGTTTTCAAAAGTTTATTCGTTCATTGATTGACAAATTTTTTGATTAAAGGATAGTAGAGAGGATAGTAGAGAGCAAACTAATTTCCATATTATCTCATTTTCGAAGAAAACATTCTTGAATAAAAATTCTTTTTTCAAAGATTTAACAGTAACATGTATACATAATAATAACGTGAATAACGTAAATTATATTAACTCTATATATTAAACCATATATAATTCTTAAGATGTAAGAAAATATATCATTGAAATAAATAATAGAAATTTTAAAGAAAAACATTAATAAAATTTCATAACTTAAAAAAAATAATTTCTTATCGCGATCTAAATATTTCAATTTTTAAAAATTTTTAAAGTTAAATCTAAATGGAAAAAAATAATGATAAAAAAATATTAAATATATCCTTGGAATTTTCTTTCATAACTATAAAACAAAATTCAACAATAAAAATTATCAAAAAGATTGCAAATGATATATTTCGTTTATATTCCAGGCTTGTTTTTTAATTGTTAGAAATTAATTATAATATCACATTGATAATTATATCGATGATATATCAATTTCATAATAATCTAAGTATTTACAATTACATTCTCGTACAATATTGAGTACTCAATATTGCATTGAATTTTATTTGTGAGTTTTTTCTTATTATCTACTCATTCGTCGATGTCCAACACACTAAAAGGATGATGATATCCTATAGAAGAGGATCTTTGTTCGTAGTGATTCCAGAAGCAACAAGAGATCGTTGCACAATGAGACCCGCATAAGAGGCATTAGAATATAGGCATCCCTATATACAAACAGTTTTCACCGCGATATAAACTCCTATATAAACTCAGAATTAACTTCTTTATCCCTTATCCATATACATATATCCTTGCATATATTTCATAATTTATTCAATAAAAATTAATAAAAAAATAATAAAATAACTTAACATGTTTGTCAGCAGATACGTCACAAGGTTTTTATTCCAATACTAAATGTCATACGTATATACTTGACAGCAATATTTTTTCTTCTTATACTCACATGATAAAATAAAATTTGCTTAAATGGATATATTGATGCGCTTGACCTAAAAAAAAATTAAATTTCAAATATTTGTCAATATTCATAATAAAAAAATGTATTGACAGATATGACGAAAACAAAGGTATAATCTATTTATAAAAAAAACCTTTTACCTTCGATTTACTATGTGTAAGTAAACGTATTAAATATAAATATAAAAAATAATATAAAAAAAAATTAATTTAATTTACTATATTCCACAATTCACTATATTCCAATTTCTTAAATATCATAAATTTACGTTTAATATATCATCTAATGACATTTAAATTATGATTAACAAATCCTCACTAGGTGTTATATGAAGAACATTAAAAGATATGTCATTAAAAGGCAGCTATTAACATTATAAAACGCTGTCAATTGACCGTTCACAAAACAATTCTCTTTAATCTTTTCTTCGTGGATACCCTCTCTATCGTTCCCTTACCGTTGACGGTGCTCCACGATTCAAAAATCGCGTGCGTTCTTTCACGCACGCTTATTCGTGGGGTCCTCGAACAAAATGCACACGCGCGTTACACATCTCGTCTAACCGCGGCTTCTCTCATTCATTCGCGTTATGTATAGTGTACAGTGCCATGTAAGTATAATAAATAAGAACGCTTGAGGATCCATTGTGCCAATTGTTTTCGATAGTCTCATCGAAAACGACAAGGTCTGTTTGTGGGATATACGCTATAGGGTACGCACACGTCTATTGACAAGTACTTATATACATCTGTATGTGCATGTACATTCCTATTTCTCTTCTTTTCTAACATTCTCTTTCTTTGGATTTCTTCTACTTTTATATGGTTCGATTTTTTTCTTAATCTTCTTTCTTACTCCGCAAGTCTCTTATTCTTTTATACCTATATAAAAAAAAAACAAGAACTCAGCAGGATCCCTGAAGGCAACCACGAAAGCTGGATATTCGGTCATAGTAATACGACGTGTACGTGCTCACTGACCGTGCATAAGTGTGTACTTGCACCCTTTTCTTGGTTAAGACGGTATTTCGAAACGTTCCGCGAGCTTCCAGTCCATCAAGCAACCGATCCTGCCGCCATGTACCTTCGTATAATGCTTTCCTGAAAGTTGATCCTTCTCATAGATCCCTTTTCGGAAATCGAATTAATGTAACGATCAGCTAAAAATAGAAAATATTCAGAGAAAATCTAAATTTAAATTGCATGAAATTCAATTGACAGTGAAAAAAAAGGAATTAAAATTAAATTAACTACTACTTAATTTTTCTTCGTTGGTTTAAAGTTACACATATTTTTCAAAATCATTATCAAATTTAATATAAAAAAGAAAAGAGAAATAATTATTAACAAAATTTAATAAAACTCAACAAACAGAAGGGTATTAGAAGTAGTTACTAGAAGGTATCAGAAAAAGTCAATGAGAACCATGGATCTCGAATAGAAGTAATATTAACATAAGATGGCGATAAAGAACAAGCAAGCAAGGGCGAAAGAAAGTCTATATATATAATTTAACGACGCAAACCAAGGGAGGAGCGTGTCATTTTTTTCTTGTGCAGCGTGGCCGTAGCACGATATGGGTGGATTCGTTTTCACTGAAGCTTCTGTGTGCATCCCACTTACCCCACCATTTTCGCGCATTAGCTCATGATAGCTACGTAGGAAAATGTAAGGCATATACTATATAGGCAACCTTGGGTACCTACTCGTGTCACCCATTTCGGGCATTACGATCCCATTTCTGTGGCTATTATCCGGACTCAGATCTTAAATGCGTCTGCTGGATATTGCCTCTTCGGCCGTACCGATAAAAATTTCCATGCAAATTATCGCGAGTTACGCCCACTATCTTTTCTCTGTCTTCATCTGTCTCTCTCTCTCTCTCTCTCTCTCTTTCTTTTCTTTCTTTGATTTGCTATTTTAACTATCTTTTTTTTCTTCAATCATTTTTATTTGATTCTAATTTGATATCGAAAAGGATTCAAATATTTGAAAGAAAACATCTAAAGTTGCGAATATCTATCTATATTTTTTTATTTGCGCATTAGATATATATTTCCAAATTTTCTAGTAATTTATTTTTCTTTGCAATTGCTAGGAACATTTGAAATATTGCTGAAGTTAATCATTATTGCCAATCTAACAAATGTTAACCTATAAAACTTTGTTTCTTTTTGTTTACATATTAATATATAGTTTGTATAAAAAATATAAATAAAAAAGCATAAAAATTGTGTGTAATTAAGAAATTATTATATAGTATAGTGTAAGAAATTAATTTAAATTAATTTTTAAGAGAAAAAATTTAATTCAGAACAAAGAATAGATAGAAAAGCCATGACTTTTCAATTAACCAAACAATACTTGTTAGCCAAGATTATTATGGTAATCTGATGTATACTACACTCTACATTCGCCACTCTCTTATTCATTGGATACAATACAGAGAATACAACATACAGAACCAGTAATCGGCCAATCAGTTAAGTCGAGCATTGTTTCGAACAAACGCGCGAGAGCACCAGAGGGTTGTCCCTAATCCTTGCGGCCTATCGAAAATCCATGATCGAAATATATCTACTCTGTCAAACGCATGCGTACCTAGATCGGGCTACCCTTTCGTCCGACAAGGATTTTTACGGCTTTCAATCCTGTCAGAATGAAGGACGTGTCGCCTCTGGATTTGCCATCGAAATCTTTGTTATGTACTTTGCCATAAATCAGGATGCGCTTCAATCGATGGGTTATGATCCGATCACGTGGAATATATTAAATCAACGGTGGACGGTATTCTCTTGTTTTTTTTTTCATTTTACATTTTTACTCAAATTATTAAAATCTACTATTTTCTTTCGTAAAATATCATTAATTGATTAATCTTTTTATAATTAATTTCTAATTTAGAATTAACTAAAAAATTAATTGATTCACTATGTATGAAAATCATTCCTCATATAATTGTTTTAGTGAAAGAAAAGTATTTATATTATTCCTTAACAAAGTAAGTATTGATAGTAATAAGTAAGATAATAATTGCAAAAATTAAATCGAAAATATATTAATAATGAATAAGTCTAACCTTATATCTTCATAGAAATTATATTTCATATAATTATTTCAATAAAAAGAAAGAACTTATATTATTTCTTAAAAAAATAAGCGTGATAATAGTCGTGAAGAAAAATCGGAAAAATATTAATAATGGATAGGCTTAACCTTACATCTTTGCTCTCATGGTTGAGTTTTCACCGTGGTTTCGAACCCTTTGTTCTAGTATGGGTCACGTGCCGTCGTTGATGGGAGAATTATCGTCCACGGTCGGTAACGTGGGATTACTATGGCCAATAATTTTCCGGGGTCGAATTTGTTTGATATACTATATCCATTGTATGATCCATAGAAAGAGGCTTCCCACTCTCTATTGTGGCCACGACGGTTGAGGGTTGAGCAAAACAGAGACAAGAAGAAGATAGAAAAGGGAGTAAAAGAGAGATGGTCGAACGACAGAAACGCAAAAGGGTGGTTTTGCCCAGACTCACAAGTGGCAGCTTTTAATCTCTTCCAGGGATATCTCAACTCGAGTCTGAATTGTACCTCGTTACCAGCGGTTTAATTGCTTGTTAATGGATAATCGAAGTATTTTACGAATTGGCTCTGGGAATACTAACCATCGACTTCATGATGAAACATTTAATTTTGTTAAAGTTTTGTAACTTTGACTGAATAAATCGTTTTATCAAGCAATTAATTAACTTATCTAATAATTACTATATCTCTTTTTAAGGGAAAATAATCATGTTATATTTTTTTTTCAGAATTAACTGATAACAAATCATATCCATTGAAAATATCAACCTAATGGAAGATATAAAACTACAGACACGAAAGTAAATGTTTAATAGTCTGCTCTAAATAATAGAAGAGACACAAGGTGGGAGGTTACGGTGCTAATTGACCGATCAATCTTCATTAGAAAACGGCTTAATTACAGTACAAGCTCTCTCTCTTAGAAACTCCTCTCCGTCGTAGCCATCGTTTCCTTCACCTCCTTTCTTCCGGTGCCCTGGAAAGTTTAATAATTCCGAAACCTTGGTGAGATATAAATCACAGAGGTACCTCTCTCGATGCCGTCCTCCTTTTCCCTCTGCCTTTCTCTTCGCTATGGCCATAATTCGAAAAACTTTCGAGGGAACAAAAGTGAGGACTTTTGTTCCAAGTTTTAGTCCTTCATCTCATTCCTCGTTCGTGAGGGCGCTGTGTTTGCGGAGCGACGCCCCGACAGTGTTTTGTTCGCTTTGTCTCTTTTTCCTGTTAGGTATACAATGCCGTAACTGCCTGGACCATCTCTTCGCGTACCTCCTTCGCGTCCAACCACGAAAGATTCCAAGTTTCTCTCTTTTCCTCCCTTTACCATCTCGCTCTTCTTTGATTCTTGATCTTCCTTTTTCTGTCTCATTCTTTCTTCACTTTATTATTTCTCTTTCTCCGTCACGCTAACCAGAAGAAGACGAGATAAAGTACGTATACGCAAAACATCGAGGGTCTCGCGGTGTTTTGTTGGGTAAAAGAAGGATAGGAAGAGAACAAAATGGAACGGAGTACCGCCCACGCATACAGAAGAAAGACCGGTGAACAAGTTCATTCCGATTCTTCTATACCTTTTCTACCTCTTAGTGGGACCATTAAATCTTCGTTGAACAGATCGGTTAACCATTCGATCTTTATGTAATGATTAATAGTGCACAAATACAATATATTGGTTTCTTTTCTAATTTATCAAGTCTAATTGATATTAGAAGTGAATCCTATTGATCGATTAATTTTGAAAACTGTATATATATTTTTATTATTACACTTCCATCAAATGTTATTCAATGAGTATAATAAAATATTTTATAACGTAATTGAGATGGAGATTAATCGAAATATTAGGTACCAATCTGACTAATATTGAAAATAACTTCAAATGGGATTACGTGCGTTTCTATTGACTTCAAACGAAATTTTCGGATAGGAATAGCGACCAGCGTTGAATTAGAGACTCGAAAGCGATCCGACCTAATTAATTTATTCGCATATGGAGAACGCATCGTTATTGATTGATTAGCAGACGCGGCCTAAACCGCGGAATAATTTTCATTTCACATATAGGGGGAAATACTCAGACACGACATATTCGTTTTTACCGACCGAACCCGACGCGAACGAATCTTTTTTCGTTTTTCGGCGCGCGAAACCGTGGCGCAAAGGAAGAAGAAGGGGAGAGACGTAGTAGAGTATGATGACAGCGGAAAGACACGACCACCATAGAGAGAATGTCGATCTCGTTTTTGCGAACGGTTGGAAGACACGCGGAATGGACGTTTGTCGATATCGTTTACACGAACGACACGTACGTATAAGTTACGATGATGTGAGGCAGATCCATTAGACTATGCAATTGTCCACGTATTGCATTGTCAGCCACCATAGAGATTTCTATTCAGAAATCGCGGAAGTCCCCGGATGCATTGACGAGAGGTAGAGGATGATCGAGGACCGCTCTTGTTGCGAGAAGGAAAGAGACACGAGAGAGACGGAATACCATGATCGACCAGGATACTGGTTACTCGTATTTCCCTTTTTTCCCCTCTCCCTAATTGTCATACGTGATATTCGTCTCTACAGAAGTCAAGAATCTTTTCTACTGTGTGTGCATATATTAGAAATTTTATTTTAATTGACATTACGTACGTATATATAAATAAATTTATATAATTAAAATGTTTTAATTTCAAATAGATAACATTCGTGTATCATTAATAACATAACCTAACATTATCGACATGATTAATTTATTATCATATAATCTTCTTATTACTATAAAACTAATTCGATTTCTTAGAAAAACCATCTCTTTCATTCATCAATTTTTCTACATTGATGAAATCGTAACAAGATTCTTCGAATGATTGAACAAAAGCTTTCGGTCCCCTAATTAACCCAGTTCAAAGATCCCGTGTCGGTGAAATGAATCTTTGTTACGCCCCGATTCGCTTCTGTGGAAATACACGCACGCCGCTTGATCGAGGGTGAACACGGGTTTGAATAAAAAGCTTTTTACATGACCAGGAGAAATAAAAGAGCGTGCGCGAGAGGAAAGGAAGAAAAATCTCGGATTTCCCGTTCTGCTACGCGCCCTTGTCTTTTGCCCTCTCGAGTTTCCTGGATCGTTCTTACCACGCCCAGCAATTTGCCTTGTGCTACAACTTTGCGATCGATTATTCCTCGATTATGGTGTAACGAGATATCCAATGGTAATATCCGTGGTACACACAGCCATTGTTCGATTAGAAAACCAATAGTCTATTTTATTACGTTTTCTTAATATCCCAGTCTCCATATAGCTGTGGGCCTCTCGTGAATATATCCTCTCTAAATCATTTCAAATTACACAATGTATGAGTATTATATAATTACAACCGGTGATTGACAAGAAAAGGATTGAAACGCACAAAAGCTTAAGTAAGTTTTCCATGATTTCAAAAATAAGTTCATAAGAATATTTTTTAAATCAGTTTGCATTCAAATATGATTTATTTTCAGGGAGGATTTAAAAAATAGATTTGATTGGTTTCTATTATTTTAAAAAATTTGGAGGTTATGTTACATGATTTGTATCTATGATTTGTTGTTACATAATGTTTTTTATAAAACGATAATTATTTAAAAATAATCTTATTCTCATCTCATTTTGAAATATTATAGAGATATATACAAAGTATTTTTACTGTTAATACCATTAGATTTTACCTGTATTCATATGTATCAATGATATCACTTTTCTATATTATATAAACTATTTTTATATGTATAATCGACTGGTATACAATATTTAATGAATGAATTAATATTAAAATTCTATATAATTCTAAATTCTATAAAATTCTATAATTCTACATATATAAAAAAAAATTATTCATATAACGTTTGATTTTGTCAGTATATTTCAAAATCATTATATTTGGAATCAGTAAGGATAAAAAGTTTTTAAATAATTATCTGTGAATTTATTCTTGAATTAGATAAATCAAAATTATAAGATAAAATATTCGTGGACTGTTATTTAAATTGTATAAGAAATAGATGTTTGTAAAAAATTAAATGATTAATATATTATAAAAATCAAAGACATAATTGTTTCGAGAAAAATAGGGTGTATTTTGTTAACCACAGCGGTTGTCATCTCGTGTCCTTTCAAACAATAACGAGAGGACAATGACTAGTTTGAAATTCGCGAACAAAGCGGGTGTAGACATATTCAAATGGCACTTATAATGGTACTTATAAAAGGAACCATGCTTAAAACCGTACCTGTATCCCCTACAAATATACCTGGTATAAACGGTGGGTACGATTGCAAAATCCTTTCACCAATTGGATTCATTGTATGGTTGATCCAGTACAACGCGTCTATTCTGTTCGATAACCACAAATCGTGCAAAGCCACGCTTCGGGCACTACTTTCTATTATCCGTTACCACTTTCTTTCTTCCTTTTTTTTATTCTTTTCTCATATAGATTAAATGCTAATCCGATAAGAAATTTTTTATTTTTCCTTTATTCTTAAAATTGAATAAGATACCTATTTATTTATAAAAGTATTATTCTTTTCTTAAAACATTTATACTATTTTATTTATTTATTAAAATTGAATTTTCAAATAATTGTTTATGATCTTAAAAATTAAGTATAATTATTTGCATCGTAATAATTTCAGCAAATTTTTAATTTCATTAATCGCCCTAATTTTTTAGATTTACATTTGCTTATCAACATATTCATCTTAATTTTAGTAATTAATTTTCAATAATTAATTCCCAAAATCAAGAAAAGTTTATCGAAAAGTTTCATATTCAACATTAAGTTAGACTCACAGATTTATCTTTTATTTACAGTTCTCTATCCGGGATCCATGAATTTTCTATCTAACTGGAGCATTTATACGAAGCATCGGTGGTTTTATTTAAATACCCGGGAAGAATTCAGTGGCCAAAAAATCGGCGAACCGTAAAGAAAGATTCACGGATAAAAAGGGGATCCGTTTGATCGCGAACCAGCGCTTGAAGCGTGGTGAAAAACCAGTCCCGACCGTATCACTCCATTTCTTTGGTCAGGATCGGGCCAAACAATTAAATTCGAATGAGAAAATCTCTTTTGATGGCGATGCACCGCGATGAACGCACGACGGACATATTAGTATAATAAGCAACGATCTGTGTATGCATATATAGATTATGGCAACAAAGAGGATGAATGAAAGAAACGACAGAGATAGCAGTAGCAATGATGAAAAGAACTAGGTAATGGAAAGGTGGGGAAATGCACAATTTTAATGTGTACCCAGGTGGTAGTGAATAGAACTATGCAATGGTAAATTATTTCATATCTCCTGACCTATTGCATATCTTTATAATCTAAAAACTTCAAACTGAGTAATTAATCTGAAAAGAATTTTCTAGATTATTTCTTATGATCATCCCGATATCTATTTGATCGCTTTTTATCATGTAATAGATAGATATAATAGATATAAGCAATAGATGAAGTTAAATACGAATTTTTTTATGTTTATATTTTATCTCATTATAATTTAGTTCGTTTGAATATTTGAATATTTGAATTAAACCAATGTTTTTATTTTAATTAAATATAATTCTGCTAGATATTTTTAGATTAAAGAAAGAAAGATATAAATTACGTAATGAATATTATTTTATTTTTATGTTCTTTCAAAATTATCTAATTATTTATTAATTTGATTATTGTATTATATATTTCTTTTATTAAAAAAATTTTAATAGATAATTCTATTATCTATTTATTGTTTAAGACAAAGATCACTAGAAAAAAGTATTGATACACTTGATTCAAGGAATTCATACAAATATCCCAGAAAACATAAAACAAAAATTTTCTTTACTTTTTTTATCAAAGTTCATTCAAATTTTCTTATTCAAATAATGAACCTCTAATCGTTTTCATCTAAAAGTATTAGTTTTAATAATAAAGAAATTAAAAAAAACATAATAATAATTGTTAGTATCGTGTTTTTTTTTCTAAACAATTATCGTTCCATTCAATTCTTTAGTCACTGAGATCAATCTTTTACAGGATTATCAAATGCATTTAAATGCGGTTTCTTTAGATGTACAGATATACACCACATTGCGTATGAGCGTGGCGACGAGAAGAACCAATTGGTCTGCGATCACGAATACACATGCACATATACATACTACGGAAGGAAGCGAGAACGGAAAAAGTGAAGAAATGAGAGCGATAAGGAAAGCAAATCGAAGGAAGGAGGAAGGGAATCCAATATAACTGCACACACGTTTATAGGGTCGATGGGAATATATTGGAGCGGATATTGAAATACTTGTTGGTAGTTTGAGTCGAAGGCGAGAGATGCCTTTCTCGATGCCATCTTGATTGCGCAATCGAGGCATCGGTCCACGAGTACAGAATTTAACGATAAAGATCGTACGGATTATAGAATCCTAGACGGGGAACAAAGTCCCCTTCCTACCTATTCTCCTTTCCCAGGTTTTGTGCCTTTATCGGTATTACGAACCTCAACTTCTTGTTGTTTACTACATTATTTCCTTAAACGAGATGTTATGTTACCATTACATTTGGCAATCTAACTTCGTCATATATTTTTAAAAATATATTTTGTTTGTATTGTATGTAAACAAGTAATATATGAATTCTATTCACTTATCTATTTCATAATTATTTAAAGAAAAGATAAGATTAAATTTTTTTCGAATTGATATATTGAGTTACATTCTAAAAATATCAATTATCGAAAATATAACAGAAAATTGCAAATAATGTTATAAAAAATAAATGTTTGCATCTTTATTACGAACGTCCTGTTTTTTAATATTCCATATTTTGCTCTTTTTTAATTAAATTTTTATAGAATTTTTATTGATCCGTATGTAATTAAGATCTCATGCACAGAAATCTTTCATTTGCGGTGAAAAGAAATTTTCTTTTTTAATAAAAAAGATTCCGAATCATTAATACATAGTTAATATAATTTTTTACAACATTGTATTTCAATAAATAAGAAAAAAAACAACTTGAATCAATGTAAATATGTAAGAGAAAAAAAATTTATATAAATAATTATTTTTTATTCTACAATATTGAAATATAAAAGAATTAAAGCTATTTAATTTTGTTAAATATTAATTATTAATGCATAATTAATGCAAATTTACAACTTTAAATTCTTATTTATTGATAAGATTTCTAAGGTATATATAAATATAATAGTTGTATTATCTATTCAAAAAGTTCAATAAATAAGACTAAAACAAAAATTGAAAAAGAAAGATAACATTTGAATGATTTTTTACAGTTTCAAAATCATTGAATTTTTATATTATAAAAATAAAGAGAGATTAAGGGAGAAGATAGAATTCTCAAGCGCGACCGATTCTGTCGAACGGAAATGCAATTCGGAGCGGCGCCGGCAGTCGAGTCTCAGCTCGAGTCGACAGATAGATAGAGTCAAGATTCAATTAGCTCTAGCTGTCAACTGCATGATACTCGTCGATTCAATACACCTTCTCGTTCATGTGCTCGCGCACATGCTTCTTTTCGTGCGTGTGTAACTGCGTGAGCGTGCGCGCGAAAGCGTACGTCAGTTCGCGTTTCGCGTTTAGCCTCGTAACGTTTTCGATGCCTGAATACTTTTGTACGTGTATGCATATGTGTGTCATCGTTTATATACGTATATGTTTGATCGTGTGAATGAGCTTAGTACACGCGTACGTGCTGAAAATTACCCGATCGGGCAAATCGTGAATTTTGGAAATGATTTTACGATCGCGGAATACGAGGGAGTACATAAATTTTCGACAAGCTCGATTGCACTGAATAATGAGATAGACCATCTGTCCTAATAGAAGCACTGCTGATATTCATATTTCTGATTCATAATATTAAACATAAAAAATGTTCTAGCTAAATATATATCTAATTAGTTTCGATTTCAAGATACATATAGATGACTAATCGAATAAATTATATTAAAATTATGCTATATATAAAATATTCATTATATTTAATATTCATTTACAGAAATTCTTATTTATATATATATATATATATATATATATATATATACATATATTTATACACGTAATAAATATAACTATCAGAGCATCGAACATAGAGCATTAAACAATATAAATAAATTGAATTCGTTTATTTTTCATAAGCTTTCGATTAATAATTATTCTTTAATTGAATCCAATTAATATTGTTTCTCTTATTCAATCTTTCATTTTCTTCCTTCGACGAAATATGCGATTAATAGGTTTTAACATGATTTTAATTGATCATCTATACGAAAAGACTTGGATCCGCTTTTGAATAGCTGTTTTGAATATATAAAAGAATACCCATGGAAATCTGTGGTAACCAATGTGCGTGTAGGTGATGTAGGTATCACTTATCCAAGAGCGGGGCGATATCAGCCATTTTCAATTTATTTCAAGGGCCTTTTCGTGGCGGAGGAAAGAAGGGTGCCACGACTGTCGACAGAGAGATACCTATACAAACGACCTTCGACTTCTCTGCTTCCGACCATCTCCGATAATCGTAACCAATAGTCGTTTCGTTCACGATATTATGGAATTAAAATTATTTCGATTCAAATACGGTCGAATGTTTTCTTGGTGTTTGTGATTATAAACGACATATTAACATTATCATACGTAATAATTGAAGTATGGGTATTATTTTATATACTTTTATTATGTATTATGTTTATGTTTTAAACAATATATGAAATAATTTTTATATGAAAAAAAAATATTTTATTTTAAAGAAAGTACTTTTCAATATATTTTTTGTTTATATAATAATAAAATCTTTTCGACTAAATTTTTATATTAATGCTATTGTAATTCATAAGTTGATTTTTTATAATGTAGAAATTATCATTTTTAATACAAAATTCACAAATTATAATACAAACATAATAAAATTGTAAAAAATATAAATATATTTTATTTTAATTCGTTTTCGATCACTTTTTTAAAGGGTGAATGATACTTGCTTTTTGATAATATTGCAAAATGACGGTTAAGTAGCTGCACGCTTGAAAACCATTTCAAACTAGAGTACTTAAAAACCTTCCGATATTCTCGTTAATTTCCTACAAATGCATCCTCGAAATGTACATACAAAATATGCTGGTAAAATTAACCCGCCGCAAGTACTAAGGTAGTAATAAGTGTGAGCAAAAAAAGTCCGAGGAAAGAACCATTTCCAAATCGTCGTGTACGTTTTACTTTCTATTCACATTTATATAACCGTAAAACCATAAAAATAAGCAATATATGATTTTTTTAATTCTGTAACATTAAATTTATTTAATTTATTTTTAATTAATATACTCAACAAATATATTAAATATACCAATATTTTTTTTAACAATAGATAACGAATATAATCACATTTCATCATCATAAAATCAGAAGCATACAGATGAAAAAATGCATTATAAGAAACGTGAAAACAAAATGAGAGAATAAGAGCGAGAGAGAGAGAGAGAGAGGGCGTTGCGGCCACAGAATTATTGAACCCCATTGCAAATGTGGGAGAACAGTTAGGGGAAGGAAAAAGGGAAAGGGGGCGGAAAGAGACGTGGGAGGTGGATGGGAGCAAGAGAGTTGTAAAAATAACGCAGTTAATTAGCAGCAAACCACTTTAGCGAGCTCGAGCCCAGTGCACACACTGTAATAAGCAAAGAACAACTCACGGGCGAAAAACGCCCTCGAACGCGAGGCAACTGAAACGCGCCAAGGCCCAGACGAGCCTCTCTCTCTCTCTCTCTTTTTCTCCCTTTTTCTTTTCGTTTCTGTTTTGCTTTTCTCGCCCTTTCTTCTTTCTGCTCATGCTCCACTCCATCTTTCCGACTCGCTTTCTGTTGCGTACTGTTTCCTCCTTTACCGGCTGTTCTACCGAGTCAAGCATAAACAACAGACGTTTTAACAATTTCGCTGTTGCATACCGCTTCGAAATTTATTGTGCCAGAAAAAAACGCTTCTTAACGAAGATTTATTTGTTTCGAGATTTTCTCCATTTAATTCGAGAATTAATTTTCTTATCCTATAATTTGTTATTTTTTTCATAAGAATAACAAATATAGAATATTTTAATTGCTAATTGATTTCATGAATCATTTATATTATATATATATATGTTACGAAAAATTAAAAATATAAATAATTATTTCTAATATTTGATAAAATTAACTTTAAATTTTAAAATGGTGGTTCTTAAAATGTTATTTGTATATCAGAAAAAGTTATTTTAATATTTAAAAAAAAAAATATTATATATTAAAAAAAAATTTGATAAATAGAAAATTTTTAAATAAAAATAAAATTTAGGAAGATTATTTAAGGTAAAAAATGTAGATGTCAGGAGTTGCCATATGCACAATCATAAAAGATAAAAACGATTTGAGAAGTAGATAGTTTCTGAAACTGCAATCATTGTTTTACCAACTATAATAATTTGTCAGAAAAAATTAAATTAGTAATATCAGTAAATGATATCACAATATTCTTACATTGCCGAAAAATAGTAACGAACAAAAAAGAACAAAGAAAAAAAATAAGATTTAGAAGGGTGAAACAGAGAAAGAGAATAGTACTGTTTCACGCCTCGTGAATTTCAACCGTTTGAAATCCAGGTGGAAATAATACAACTTTACGTTCCTTGTTAAGGATCAAAGGAAACCTACCCCAATCTCGATTTCAAGGTCCTTCATTTCCCTTTTCTCTTCCAATCTCTCTTATTTTTTTCGATATGCACATTAGATAAGTAATTCAGGCAAAATGTTGGATATACGTCGCTATTAAAACCATTTACGATAATATCTACTCGTCTTTTTTTATCTTGACTCTGTAAAGGATATTATTCTTATTCTTATCAAAGGATCTCATCTTTATCAAAAATTAATTAATAAATAAAGAGATTAATATATTAATTATATTTTTTTTATTTTAATATTATTTTATTACAATATTTATACAATTTTGTTTATATATATTTATTAAATAAATTATTAATTATGTTGTTTTATATATATATATATGAAATTATTTATTAAATTAACATTTATAAACTTTTAATTCTCTTCATTTCTCGATAAAGTACTTTAGCTTGAACTGAAACATGCAATTTCATGAAATATAATATATAATAAATTCATAATTATAAATTTTCAAAATAAACTTACCATAAGGATCAAAATATACTTCTTCCAATTTGTCAGCTACTCTGTCTCGAATTCTTATAAGCTTGTGCCCACTTGCTATACTTTCTACTAATACTAAAATTTTTCTGAAAATTAAATATATGTTATAATATTATATTTTATAATACATTTCTAATACAATTATTGAATAAATATAGATATATGATTACATATATATATATATACAGAAAAAAGAATGAATTTTTACAATGAATTATTTGTTTTTGAAATTAAATTATTATATTAATAGTGATATAAACATCTTGTTATATACAAACTAACCTTACTTCCATTTTTAAAATTAAATTATATATTAATTAATTCATACTTACTTGCTTTTATTTTTTTTTAATAAAACATTGGTTAAAAACATGATTTTAAATATTTATGTATACGTATATATATAACTTTTTTATATCACAGAAAAACTTCTGCAAGTATAAGTCAACTTAATAATAGAGGTTAGAATGTCTGAAATTTATACCATTGTACCATCTATTGAATAATTAGAAAAACAATCTACATTTATCAAATGTAGATAAATAAAATATTTTTTTTTATAGATAATACATTTTTTATTAATATTAAATGACATACTACACATGAATACCACAGATTAAATATAAAAAATAAATCTATTATTAAATATAAATTATAAATGTATTTTCATATTATATAATTCGAAAGCTATATAACTCTTATTTTTCTCAAATCATCAAATACGATTTATAATGGAATTAGTCAACAGCGCTATTACAGTATTATACATAAGAATTATAATTAATTTTCAAAATCTTTCAAATCAGCAAAATTTTTCTTGCAAATATTATTTTTACATAAAATAAAACTTTTATAAAATTTACCAAATTAAATAATAAGATTTTGAAAATAATTTTCATAAATTCCATTTCCGTTTCATTGATTGAATTTCATTTTATTAAAAAAATATGTATATATTAAATGCATATGGTAATTCTTATTACATCTTACATGTTCATATTTCGGAAAAAATTAACAGATTTTGTTATTTTTATTATAATTATGTATTTTCAATTTAGAATTTAAATTAAAGTTACAAAATCTGCTCGATTTTTGTGCTTGATTTTTTCTACTATTAAAATATGTTTCATTTTTGTTCTCAGTTATATTAACGAGATTTCTGCTATCAATCTGTTTTCGCAGATTTTATTATATTTTTGTTATCAATTTAATATCAGACATAAATGTAATCCTACATAAAAAATAATATATAAAAAATCCTACATAAACAATCTTTTATTGACAATAAGGCAAAATTTATTGTTCACGGATTTAACTATATATTAATTGAATATTAATTGAATTCACTTTCATTATTTTTTTTTTAAACTATAATGTATTTTGATCTTTTAATAAAAATATAAAAATAAAAAATGGAAATATAAAAATAGATATTACTTATAATGTATCTCTAGAAACTTCTAAAACATAATATATTGTTTAATCATTTTATATATTTAAATGTGTCTATAAAATAATTCAAAATATTTAATTTTTAATATTATATTATCACATATTTCTTTGCATTTTATCATTTAATTCTTTAATTTGAAATTGTTTCATATATAAATTATTAAATATACGAAAAGAATATTATAGATATTATTTTGAAAAAACATTAAATTTAAAAATTTTATTTTTAAAAATATAACTTAAATATATTATCCAATTTTCATCATGAATTAATTTATAAATTAATTAATTCATAAATTGTAATCAATTTAAGATAGATATTGACTTCAAAATAAATTATAAATAAAAATGTGATAAAATATAAAAAATTATAAATATTTTTTATAATTTTTAAAAATATTTTATTAAAAGTTTATTTAATTCTCGTTTAATAAAAGCAACTTTTGTAATAAAAAAATTATAAAAAATAATATAGAACAATCAATTATTTGTTTTTTGTTTACTTATTTCAATATATAATTATATATGTATTAATATATATAGTTATATAATCATATAAAATAATGCAATATATTTATATATAGACATTTTTTTTCTTACTTTTAATTTTATATTCAAATGTAATTTTAATTCCAATCATTACTTTTCAATAATATTCCAATTCAAATTAACAATGATATTAATAACAAGTAACAATGATATTAAAATAAGAACATAAAAAGATTCTAATATTTTTAAGATATAGGACAAAAAAATGAATTGAATATTAAATTTATTTTGTACCTCAGTTGTGGTACTATTTACAATTTTAATATTATTTTTTATTTTATATATAACATTGTGACATTCATATAAGAAAAAGAAATTAAACAGTTTCATATTACAATATTTTAATAATTCGATTACAATACGTAATATTTTATGTATATTTCTGCAAATTTTTATTAATGATTTAATAATAACAACCAATGTCTAAGTTAATGGATTTCTAAAATAAAAAAATAATAATAAAAAAAGTGTAAATACTTAATAGTATTGTAACTGTATTGTAGTAAATTTGTTTGTAACTGTTGTTTTTATAAAAATATAATTTATTATGTTTATTATTATAAATTATATATTTGTCAATTAAGAAAAAAAATTTATTTTTTTTAATCAAAACTATTCCTTGAAACAAAATTTTTTCAAAATATAGAATAATTATAATTAGTACCAAATATGTTACAAAATACGAAATTATTATAATTAAAATATATAAATTAATGCAATTGACACAAATCATAATTTAAAGCAAGAATGAAATCAATCATTTTATAATAGATGTCATGATGATTTTACTTTGTTATTAGCCATAATTTCTAATCTTTTTACTATTTTCGTAAGATCAATTTCTTTTTGTAATTTTAAATAATCTATTTTTCGTACATTATGTATGCTAGTCCATGTCGGTAACAGTTTACACAATAGACGTATATGTTCTTCTAGTTCAGCAGAAGTTAATTTTGCTCTAAATGAGTTTTCTAGTTTTGTAATTACAAATTCCAATGTCAAAATCCCTTTCTTTTCAGCTACAAAAATATTACGTAAAATTTTAACTAATTCAGGTAATCTTGAATACATTACAGCCTCTTTTTCAGCATTTGGTGTACGTGTCATAGCTTCTAATGCCTTGGCAGCTTGTTTAGCTCGAACCTAATGAATAATAATAATTATTTTATTAAAATATAAATAAAATAATATAATGAGAAACAAAAATGAAAATATTTACTTTTTCAAGAAGAGCTTTTGGTATGCCTTTAAGGGCTGTACTAAGATGATTGTTTTGTGATATAGGTGTGATAGGTGGAGTATCCACAACAGTAATATTAATCTTTTTTATACTCTCCTCTGTTTGAGTAGAATTATTTACTTCGTTCTTTTCTGAAGAAAGAGTTTTAGATGTCATCTTTGCTTCTGCTAATCGTTGCAATGCCTTTTCCATGCGAGTGCCACAATTAAATAATGATTTTGCTTTATCTAAAAAAATTCATAAAAATTAGTTTAAATTTTAAAATATATATAATTTTAATAAAATATTTTAAATAAAATATAAAATAAATATAAAAGACATGACTTATATTCTATTTATATTTTTACCAAGAACATCTTTTGCAGTTGTAATTTTTTCAACATGAGGTGGTTGAGGTAAATCAGATTGTTCAATTGGTTTGCAACTTTCTACATCAAATTCAGGATGCCAACGAACAATTTTTTCTTTTGGTACATGCATTGGTGTTTCCAAATTAAGTAAAAATTTTTCATGTTCATCTTTTACTTTATCTACAACCAAAAAATAATATAAATTAATAAAATAAAGCTAAATAATAAATAAATATAAAAATAAATATAAAAATATTTTCAAAAAAATAAATTCAATACCAAGTAAGATATTATAAAATTTTCTTCGTCTTTCAAGTAATATTCGTGGTCCCATACTAGCTTCAGATGCTGTTTTTAAAACATCATCTGAATCTGGGGTATTCCTTCCATCTTTTTCTTCAACAAAAGGTGTAAGAATTAATTCAAATTTATCTTGTTTGGATGTTGAACCAAATGTACGATGTTTTTCCTGACAATAGTTGTATGCATCTGGATAAATAGTTTTGATTTGTGCTAGATGTTCTAATGTGAAATTTTTACGCAATAATTCTTGAATTGCAGGTTTTAGTTTTTTAAAAGTTATTGTTTCTTTACGATTGAATAGCATTGCAGAAATCTATACAATTAATAAAATAATATATAGTAAAAAATTTACAAAAAATATTTTTATATATTTTTTATGTATAAAATAATACTTACCGTATCTAAGCATCTGAATGCCTCTGCCAAGAATCTATAATGATATGGTAATGGTAAAGCAGGAGTGCCACTTTCAGCAAGTGATAAATATTGTTGATAAGCTGGTGTTTTAATTGGACTACTTTTCACTGGGCTAGGAGGTGTGTCTTTAGGCTCAAATAAAATTCTGCGTTGAGGACTAGCATTCATTAATTGTTTATTTTTCAAAGGACTTAATATTGTTTTGATTGGAGATTTATGTGCTTTCTGTGGACTATATAAATAACATAAATATTATAACAAAAAAAAAAGAAGATATTTAAGTCATAAATATGATTTTATAATATCTTACCTAATTGGTATCTCAAGTTGAATCTTTTCAAACTTTTGTATCTGCGGTTTAATATCATTTTGTTTATGAAATTGTTCTAATCTTTGTTCACAATTCTTGAAACGTGCAATAGAAGCTTTTAATTCCATAAGCCTAGAAGACTTATTAATCTTATTTCTTATTTCATTAAGAGATAACTCTTGTTTTGCCAAATTATCCATATTAGAACTTTTTTTTGGTGTTGTGAAATTAATTGATAATTGATCATTTAAAATATTTGAATTTTTAACAGCATCATCTATTTTAGATGTTCCTGGTTTCTTTTTTGGACTTAATGCACCTTTCTTTTCAAACAATACTTTCTTTTCATCTAAATCTTCTGCGATTTTTTGAAAACTTTCTCTGATATCTACCTGTCCTTCTTGACCAGATAATTTTCGTGAACGTGTAACTCGAGTACGAACATTATGTTTAAGTGTTTTTTGAATGTTTGATTTAGGAGAATCGAATTGAATATTCCGAACAACTGAATTTGTTTTTAAAGTACGATTATTCACTGATTCTTTTCCAGGTACAAAAATAACCTTCGGACTTGTACCCATTACTTTTTCTTCTTGAATCGAAATTAATGTTTCGGATAATTCGGAATTATCCTTATTTATTGATGTCCGATTTTGATTACTCACCAATTTCGATTGTTCTTGATCAAGAAGCAAAACCTTTGCTTTGCTTCGTAAATCGTCAGTTGCTTGTCGTTTACGCGTATTAAAATACGCCGTTACTGATGGTTGGGACATCTTTTTATATACGAATATATATATATATATATATATGTATGTAATATAAGAAATCCGTTAAGATTTTCAAAATTTTAATAAATTACAATTAAGTCTCAAATCGCCATAACAGTTATCTATATCAACACCAATACTGTGTAAAATCCCGCCTCTTTTATCAATTTACGCGCCAAATCAGAAAAAATGGATGACTAGCATGAAATTTAAATATTATATTCAATTTACATATATACAAATATATACATATTCAATTATAATTTTTTTTATTCATAATTTATATTAATATATTTGTATACAAATTAAAATTTTAATAACTATGTATATTGAAATATATATTATTGTAAATTTCATAAAAATTACTAGAATGTCAAAAATAATCATCAAATATAATAATTTAATTTTAAAATACATATCATAAATATAAATTATAAAATTATAAAAAAAATTTAATTACTTTAAAATTTACAACATAATTAATATTTTTAAATTATTAACTATTATTATTAAATATTATATTAAAATTATTTATTAATTCTTATTAATAAAAATAGCACCTTAAATATGCAATTCTATTATTACTTTAAATTATAAAGTTGTAAATAACTTTTTAAATAAATAAAGTTTTATGTTACAAATATATAAAAATTTATTTATTTAAAAAGTTTTAAAGAAGAAGTTTCGAAATATAATATTAAGATAAAGAATAATTTTACCATAAAAGTTATAAAATACATGTTACAAAGGAAAAATTGAAAATAGTACCATTACATATATAATGTATATTTTAATGTAATATATTTAAAAAAAAATTAAATTAAGTTTAAAATCTATATGAAATCCACTTATATTTTACTAAATAATAAAATAATTTAATAAAATAAAATTTGTAAAATTGTTACAAATATTTGATACGATTAAATTTGTATTTTTTCTAAATATCAAATTTTTATTTCACAAGTAAGTGAGATGATATCTTATAAATTATTTTCATTTTAAATATTAACAAAAAATGAATTTGACTATATTATATTAATGTTGTTATTTGTAAGTTATTATATTTTAAGTTTATAATATTTAACTTTTAATTTTATTCAAATATATTTAATATGTTATAAAGTTTTTATTTTAAGTTAATTGTTAACCTCAAAATAACCTTAATAATTATGATTGACATTATTTTAAAATGAATTTGACTATATTATATTAATGTTATTTGTAAGTTATTATATTTTAAGTTTATAATATTTAACTTTTAATTTTATTCAAACATATTTAATATGTTATAAACTTTTTATTTTAAGCTAATTGTTAACCTCAAAATAACCTTAATAATTATGATTGACATTATTTTTTCTTTTTTAGATCATGAACATCACAAAAAATATAAATTTAATTGTAAATAAAATATCTATAATCAAAAATAAATTATTTTCTCCTAAATATTTACTTTATACTAATGTCACAATATCTATTTCTCTCTCTGCTACTGGAGATGTATTAGAACAATATTATGAAATATTAAAGGTAATTATTTAGAACATTTATTTCAATATGATATTTTCTTATTTTTATTGAAATATTCACATATAATTTAAATATATAAATCATTTTCTCATAGGGTGAATGGGATAAATGGAGTATAAATAGAACAAAAAACATGGCTATATCTGGTATGTCTATTGGCATAGTCTGTCATTATTGGTATAAATATTTAGATGCTAAGTTGCCAGGTCGTACAATTAACATTGTTTTGAAAAAAGTTTTTATAGATCAATTAGTCTGTTCTCCACTTTGTATTACAATGTTTTTTTTAACATTAGGTCTTTTAGAAAAAAGCAATTGGTCAGATTTAAAAAATGAAATTATTAAGAAAGCATATAGATTATACATAGCAGAATGGATCATTTGGCCACCAGCACAAATTTTTAATTTTTATTTTTTACCAACTAGATATAGAGTTCTTTATGATAATACTATATCTCTTGGTTATGATGTGTATACTAGTCATGTAAAACATGATAATCTAATGTACAATTCAAAAAATAGTAAATATTGACAAAGTATTTCTAGATAGGCTATTTAATTAAATATATATATATATATAATATATATATAATATATATTGTTATATTGTTATTATTACAAATAACTATAATTTTTGTTGTACTTTTTGATTTTATGCTATTAACTCTTCTTATATGTATAAATTGTTCTTATAATGTTTATAAATTTTAAAAATTTATATATTTCAAAAACAAAAGATATTTCTTTTCATTTTTTAAAATTATTTTTTTTTATAAAAATTAATAAAATAAGAAAAGATTAAATATTATAATTTTAAATCTTACATTTTGATTGGATTTTTTATCTTGATCATTTTTACTTCTTATCTTAAAAAATAAAATTTAACAACTTCTAATAATCTATTTATTTAACATAAACAAATATAAGTACCTCTATTTGCTACATTTTTTTATCTTACATCCAGATAAATTCTTGACATAGACCCTACATTGGAAGATGACTTTCAGTTTCAATGTATGACCAGAATGCAAGATAAAACAGTAAGTATTTTTAAACATTTTTTGTTATAAGTTTTATGGTAAGATAGTATAAATTTACACAATTATTAAAAATTGTAGTAATTCAATGATATTTATCTATTTAGTTTAAAATAAAATTACTCAGATATTTTTTTGATAACTATTTCATTTGGCAAATGGAATCGAATTGGATGTCCTGTAAGTTTTTCCTGATAAATTTATTCTCATTGCCTAGGATTCTGAAGTGTTTGAATAATTTAATTTAGTAATAATTTTATATAGTATAAGATAAGATAATTGTAATAGATTGTTAACATAATATTTTATCATTGGAATCTTGTTTTTATATTTTGAAGAATGCAGTATGATTATATACAAGAAAAATTTAGTGTTAATTTAAATGAAATATTTCTATTTAAAAAACAAATATTCAAAAATCTAGAATAAATAAACATTTGTTTATTATTATAGAAATGATTATTATAGAAATGATATTGCCTTAATTAATTAAATTTGTGAACATTTTCATTTTCTGGAGAATCAAAATATAATTCAGTTTGACATATTATTTATTCTTTTTTTAAGGAAAAATATATAATTATTCTTTAATTTTTCTTTATAGATATAAAGTTTTAATGCTTGAAAAAATTACCAGCAATAATGGAAACGCGTTTGTAATCTATAAAGAAATTAGCTTGTACATTTTTTATAATAATTTTTTGTGAATTTCATTTTGCAAAATTGTAAAATATTTTATATATACTTACATATACACGAAGCGTTTTTTTTATATATAGAATTTGACTAATTATAAAAACATATATTTCAAAACATTCCATCATGAATGCCAATTGGTACAAGAACTGCAATAAATAATAATAAATTGCGAGCCACTAATCTCCAATCATTTGGTACTGCATATGGTGCTAATACTTGAGTTAATCTATGTATCTATCAAAATAAATGAAATACTTCATACTATACCATATTTTACATTATATAAAATTAGATATAAATTTGTTATTAATTCTAGACATATAAAAGAAATTAAATACTTACTTCGTGACTTGCACATATAAAGATGAATGATGTAACTAAAAGATTTAATACTGGAAATCTTGGCAATAAAACTAATACACCATGCGAATCTGCTGCCAACCAAATGTGACCTTGTGCGACTAGAGTTTCTAAGCTGATGCGACCTAAACCAGTCAAAAGAGCTGAATGTTTACCACGTAATGCTAATGATGCATTTCTAAGTGCAATGTAACCTATAATCTGTAATTAAAAAATTGAAATTTAATTGTTTGAAAATAAATTTGAAACTAAATTATAATTTATAAATTATTACTGGAATAAATGCAACATATGAGTGAATTTCCTCACATTCAGATACTGAATGACATAATATTGTAAAAGTAGTATAAGCAGTTAAAGAAATTAATGCTAATAAAGAAGATAATGCAGTTCCTGGAATGTGATCTATTCTTTGCAAAGCTACAAGACCTGCCCCAAAAGTTACCCCCCAAGTCACACTATATCTATCCACTCTCCAACGTGACCACCATTCACGTATATCATCATCAGTTGTAACAAATAATGCTTTCCAAGGTCTTGTTACAAATACTTTTTCAAAAAACACCTATTAAATAATAATACATTATATATTTTCGTTATTTATATTTGTTAGTATATAATATAAAATAATATATATATATATATAAATAACTTATAATTTGATACCTCTGACATATATAATATTGTAATCATTGATACAAGACCTAAAAGTTTCAATGCAAGATAAAGTAAAGCTCTTGGTCCATATTCATTTAAACTACCAGAATATATTCTTGGTGGTAACCATGCTAAGAAATAAATTACTAAAAACCAGAATGAGACTAAGGGAACAAAGTGATAAAATTGATATGGTCTGTTCATACAAAGGCATAAAGATACAGTTAGAAAGTTTAATCTAAACATTACCTGCAAAATAATAAATAGATATAATATGTAACTTAAACACAATATTTGTTGTTAACTCTGCAATGATATTTTTTTTATCAAATCATATATTGAAATTATTTTTTCATATCAAATTAAAAAAATATTTTATAAATTTTATACATATATATAATTTCGCAATAATAAAAATATCTATATCTTCTATATCTTATTAAAGTTATAGAAGATGTTAGTCATTGCAGGATTAATATTAATAAAATTTACATTTTTTTAATACATACTCGTGCAAATCTTATTAAAGAAACATCACCCGTTTGCCAAAAGTAACAAAAATGTCCATATCCAGAAAGAAATAAATAAGCAGAATTAATTAATCTTAAATACATATAAATAGGTAAGACATTTTTAGCTCCAGTAACATGATAAATTAATACTACAGCTTGCATTAATCCTTTCCATTCATCTGTTTGTTCTCGATTTAAAGTTCTTGGCCCTCTTTCTCTATCTTCAGTAAAAAATAAACCAAGAGCTAATATATATCCTAATGGTAACCAAAAACTAAATTCACTATAGTATTTATTTTCTTTCATGAAGAAATTTGTCCTAAATATAAACAAAAATCTAACATTATTAACGCATATCATTATTATTGACAAATATATTTACCTATCACATAAATAAAAATAAGATAAAATAATTGACAAGAGAGCCAAAGATGTCATCAAAGTATAAAAATCTTGTACTTCTGGTTGCTCAATTTGTATAGTTTCAGAATTATTTGCTTCTTCAGTATTTTCCATTTCAACACGTAAGTAAGAAATTTCAGTTCGATAATAACAAAATTTTCTATACAACCACATTCCACCACCAATTATTATGCTGTAATGAACTATTATTTATTATTTACTTAATATGTAATATTTTAATATATAAAAAATTACCATAAAGCAAGTGTTGACAAACTTAATAATTGTAATATTGTTGCTGGTTCTGGATAACTGCAACAACTTCCATCGTCAAAATTCATATGATCATTGCAGTAAGTGTTTAACAATATTTGAATCTTATGTCGCAAAGACAGAGGACTAGCTAAATATCCATCTGGACTTTGTTCTAATACACCTGCACCAACAAGTTTACTACTTTCCCATATATGAACCTCACTATGAGATAGTATCTGTGTATGATCAATATATTTTAATAATTATTTTTTTAATTATCAAAAAATTAATAGAATAAAATCTACCTTTATTGCTGCTTTATTACATAAATTGATCTGTCTATTATCTATGCCTGATAATTGAGCTGGTAGTCTTTCTTTTACTACAGGATCTTGCAACATCCATAAATATTTTGTATTTTTTTTGGCTAAAAAGTCTACTGGTTGTACAAGTCTCACTAATCCCATACTATATTCAGAGTACAATTGAGTGTCACTATTATTATTAACAAGAATTGTCATTGCTCCACAGCCTGAAATAATTAAACTAGGTGCATCAGTTTTCTGAAAAATAACAGTCATTAATATCAATATCATTATTACAATCATTATTAACAACAATTATTGTACATATAATTCTAAAATTTTTATAAATGTTTTTATAATCAAATAATATTTACCATCCAGCTTCTAAGATCTTCTATCATAGTATTATCCAATTGAGGTCTCCACAAAAATTGTACATTTAGTCTAAGTTGTGCATCATTGAAATTCAAATCAGAATTCTCTGGTAATTCTGTTAAATCAGATGCTTTTCCATCAACTATAAATTGTGATATAAAAGACTTATATAGCTGTCTGATTCTAACATCTCCAATAAATACAAAGTGATTATGGTGGCCCATGAAAGCTAGATATCTCAAACATCTGCGACTGTCTCTAAAGAAAAAAATTTTTTTTAAATATTTTTTATACATTGTAATATTTAAATAATTTAAATTCTTACGTTTGTGTATAATAATGCATCATACAACCATAAGGCTGCCATTCCTTATCTCCTTTATATCTTCCTTCTGTTAATAACCATTTACAAGAGTCACTACCTAAATTAATCATAATCATTAAATATATAATATAAATTTAAAAATTTAGAAATAAAGATAAATATTTAATCATATAATTTATATTATTAATGTTATATAACTTATATAAGTCAAATAAACAAAGTTAAAAAATATAAATATCTTTACCATATATAATGTGCATTAATCCATGATATAAAATAAAACACAAGACAAGTGCAGTGGCTAATTTCTTAGCACTTGCCACAGTAATTAAACTAATAAAGTGTTCGGCTGAAGTCATTAATAATTTATCATTTCCTTATATTGAAGCTAAAAATTTTTTTTTCATAATAAAACAGTACATTTTATAAAAATAATAATTAATATTTAAATTAAATATTGCATTGAGGAATAAAAATATTAATATTAATTATTCATATATTTTATTTATATATTATATAGCTAATAGTTATATAAAAATATTTACCTAAATGTACATATAATTCATAAATAGAAGTTTTTTAATAAATATTACATCATGATTGAAATGATTTAATATTGAACTTCACTATTTTATTGTAGGCTGTAACACAATCATAAATTTTTTGTAAAATTAATAAAAGACAATAAATTATTTATTTTATTTATAATAGTTTCAAAATTTATAACACCTATGTCTTTGATTATTTTTATATTATGCTATAACATATAAATAATATATAAGATCTGCAATATAATCGATTTTTTCTATTGGTTATTTAGATAATGTCCAATATCGATTAATATTGATACAATTAAGATAATTACAAATTGATATAAGTAAAAAATATTAAAAATTACAAGTTTCTTTTGACTTTTTATAATATTTGTTTTATTGTCTTATTGTTTACATAAACTTCAAGTAACAATTAAAAAAAATGAAATAAGAAATTAAAACACTTATTTGTCTATTCATTTTAGTTTATATTATATATAATTAGTTTTCTTTATATAAATTTTTATTTATACACTATTATAAAGTCTTGAACAAAAAACATCGATTTTTGACTATTTAATTTAAACAATAATCAAGTTTATAAAATCATCGTCTATAATGCATTTTAATAAAATATTTACTGACCATAATATAGCAATATTATCCTATATTGTGTGTTCGCCTCAGTATGTGGGAATGGTTGTCAAATTTAACTAATTTACGTAGGTCATCGCTACGTATTTTACGAATATCTTACTACCTCTTTTTTTAACTTATGATGATATAATACAAAATTTGGAAAAAATGCTAAACGTTCTTGTTGCAGCAACTTTACATTCTTAAATCGAGAAATGAATAAAGCAAGTAATTCATGTATGTTGCAATGAGCGATAAAACGACAATGGCGGCAATGTCCCCATCGAAGGTAAGTTAATAATAAAATTTTTTTAATACATATCAGAATTCGATGTTTTATAACATTGATATAATATGGAAGTTAATTATATTCTATATTTAATATGTTTTACAAGATTCGCAAAATATCATTACATATTATTAAAAAGATAATTCGCGTATTATTCGTCAAAATTTGGATGACGTTTTATGTCAAATTAGACGCGCTATTTTATACATATATTAAATTTTAATTTCATTTTTTTATTTTGCTTTTATAACATAATTTAAAAAAATAGTAAAAATTTTATTTTTCACAATTACATTTTTTAAAAATTATTCCATATTAATTATACATGTGTATATTATTGTTATTTATATTCATCTATTATTTATATTAATATTTATGATAATCTATATAAATATATCATGCATATTAATTAAAATACAATTTTTTTTATAATATGAAAATTATATAAAAATTCTGAGATTATAATATAAATATAATAATTTATATTCAATAAACTTTGTAATTAAATTCTAATATTAAAATGAAAATGTTAATTTTAAATAATTCTTTTGAAATATATTTTTATAATTATTACATTAATTATTACTTGCATAATTAAAACATTACTATATTTACATAATTTTAACATTATTACAATTTTATAGTTTGATTATATATTTAAAAAATGTTATTTCAGCGAAGACTACAGAAAGAATTAACATCTTTAATACGTGAACCTCCACCAGGTGTACATGTAGATGAAGATCTTACTAGTCAAAATTTAACACAATGGATTGTTCACATGGAAGGTGCAAAAGGCACCTTATATGAAGGAGAACAATTTCAACTGCAATTTAGATTCAGTTCCAAATATCCATTTGATTCACCAGAAGTGACTTTTATAGGTGGAAATATACCAATACATCCACATATTTATAGCAATGGCCACATATGCTTATCCATTTTAACTGAAGATTGGTCTCCAGCTTTGAGTGTACAAAGCATTTGTTTAAGTATTGTATCAATGTTGAGTAGTTGTAAAGAGAAGGTAAAAAAAAAATTCCTAAGAATATATCTAATAAAAAAATAATAGTTAATAATAAATAATAACAATAAAAAATATTAAAAAAATTTTTTTACTACAGAAAAGGCCACCTGATAATTCTTTTTATGTAAAAACATGTAGTAAAAATCCAAAGAAAACAAAATGGTGGTATCATGGTAAGTATTCTATAATGTATATAATTAAATATATTATTACTATATTTAGAATTATTTTTAATGTATAATATAATTAAATAATTCTTAAATTATTTAATAAATGTTTTAATAAATGCTACAAAAATCATATAGCATTTTTTTATTATGTTTTAAATAGATGACAATGTGTAACAGCAACTGCGAAAACTATAAACAACTTATCTATGTGCAGTTATAGCTGGACCAAGTGGAGTGACAGTTTTTGTGTCTTAAAGTAATTACTAAAATTTCATAGATAAAATTGCTGAATTAACTTTATCATATATTTAAAGAATTAGGTGCATAAGTTAGAAAACAAAAAAAGCAAAGGCTGCATTTCACTTATTATTATAATAAAAAAGTGATGTAAAATGTGTGAGTTATGAAGTTAAATTATTATTGTTATTATAAAAGATACATATTATCTCACTCAGTTAAGTAGAAAAAGCATAAATTATAAAATATAAAAATGCAGCCAAGAAAAGTGCACATATGATTAATAAGCAAAGAAAATGTTTCATTATTTGTGTAGAAAGTGCACTTTAAGATGATATCAAATTAATATATTGCAGTAATCACTATTAAAATAGTATCATTAAAGATATAAAATGTTATTACATTTGTTATTGTGTTATTTAATATTCATCTCTCACTGTATTATTTACTTAGGTAAAAATATAAGTAATTATTTTAATTGAATATTATAATGTGCAATCTAAATTAATTATAAACAAATATATACAATTTGAATGTATAGTATTATTTAATTCTACACAATCATTTTTGGAGGCAATCAAGATGTTAATCACTATTTTTTAAATCAAAATATTTTAAATCAACTATGTTGCACATAATATCATTAAAACTCTGAAATGTATTATTATTGATCAATAAAATTCATCCTTTTATAGAATAATGTGTAAAAATATATCAATTTAATGATATTAGAAATTCATTGCATTAATTATGTAGAGATCTGAATAAAATTTAATTAAAATCAATTTAACATTATATAAAAATATATATTTAAAATAATATACATGACAAAATATAAAATAAAATAAGAAATTGATATAAAAAGTTTGTATTTAATACATCGTTAAAAATGCGATACATTTTAAAATAAATTATTTGATTTAATAATAAATTTATTGTAACTTAATTTTCCTTCAATTTAACTATTACTTATTAAAAAAATCACAAAAAAATTTAAATTTATTTGCAAATAATAACTACGCTAATATTAATTTAATTTAAATTTGCAATATATTTAACTAATCAAATATAACCTTAATAACGAAGTTATTACAAAATATAAATTAAAAAATTAATTATTTTTAAGAATAATTCAATATAATTACAATGATAATTTTATAAACATATAATTTTATCAATATTTATAAAACATATAATAAAATAGAAAAAAAATTACAGGTGGCGTATAATTTTCAGGTTCAATGTCAATTTTGTACACACATAGAATATAAAAATTCAATATTATTGGAAATTTCAAATAAATTAAAAATGGCCGCATATGGAATAATTAAAATATTTCATTATATAAAATAAATCATAGTTACGCGAATACATTAAATTGAAAAAAGAAAGAATTGTATTGTACATATCAAAATGAGTGTCCGAACAAGAAAAACAATTTTTTGTGGAATTATTATATTATTAAGTGTATTATACCTATATACAAATCGAACTTTATATACAGATTTACAGGATAAAAATATTTCTTTAAAGTTACTTCTTATTGCTGCTATAAAAGCAGCAGAAATTGGTGGTTCTGAAGTAATTGCAGTTCACAATCAAGCAAAATTCGAAATACAAAGTAAAGGAAAAACGAAAGAGGGTAATGATTTATATTAAATATTTACATTTTTTAGAATACATATATACATGAAATAAAAATTTTATATATAATGATATATATAGAACATATATTTATAATAAAATTCATATTATAAAATATAAAATTTAATAATATAAATAATTTAGTTTTTGTTTTTAACCTTGATAGGTATAAATGACCCAGTAACAGAAGCAGATTATAGATCACACTGTGCAATGGTCCATTCTTTATTAGAAACATTTCCAAGTATAACAGTAATATCAGAAGAAACATCAAAAAATTGTGATAAAATTACAGTGTCAAATATAAAAAATAATATTAATAATTTAAATGATTATGATATTAAGGATGAAATTATAAATATAAATGACATTACAGTCTGGATTGATCCCCTTGATGCAACAAAAGAATTTACAGGTATTATACATTATTGTATAAAAAAATATATAAATATATATATATATATATGTTTTTTATATCATATATTATTCTTTTTTATTTTAGAAAATTTATTACAATATGTTACAACTATGGTTTGTATTGCTGTAAAAGGAAAACCTGTAATAGGTGTTATATATAAACCTTTTGAAACAAAGCAAAATTCTAGTTTATTTTGGTCATGGACTAATCATGCAGTTTCAAGAAATTTACAAATACTGCATAAGGTAATAAATATATAAATAATTATAAATAAGGTAATAATAAAAGTATTATAAGGAATATGTAAATTCTTCAAAATTTTAAAATGTTTTTAAAATTAGTTAGAAGATGAAAAAATACCAATATTGATTGTATCACAATCACATGCTGGCCAAATTTATAATGTTTCTAAGATTGCATTTGGTAAAGATGTAAAAATTGTTCCTGCAGCTGGTGCAGGTAATTTTGTTAATAATAATAATATTATTATTTAATATTTGTTATTAAAATATTTGTTATAAAAATCTCAATTCATAAAAAAGAAAGAATTAAATTTTTTTATTAGAAATAAATTTATATATGTATTTAGGTTACAAATTTTTAGAAGTTTTAAGTGGAAATGTAACTGCATATGTCCACATGACTGCAATAAAGAAATGGGACATTTGTGCAGGAACTGCAATTCTTACTGCTCTTGGTGGTACAGTTACCCAATTATTTGATCAACAATTGATAAGCTTTAAACCTCATGATTCTAAAGAACTTACATGGGGTCTTTTAGCTACCATGAGTAATCATGTTTGGTATTTAGATAAATTTTCAAACATTTAATATAAGCATTAAATCTCTAAATTTTATTATTCAATCATATTTTAAATTTAAATCATATTTCAATATCAATTTTTTCAAAGAAAAATTATACATATCTTAAAAATTTGATATCAAAGTACAATTCATAAAAATATTTATTTACAAGTTCTATATTTAATTTTGAAATATTTTCAAATGAATGTGTTTCACAGAACAATTTTTTATTGTAAAAAATTATTATATAATTATATTTTATATATTTAAAATATCTATTATTGATGAATTAATTTTACATATATTCTGTGATACTTCCAAAAATTTTTATTTGTTTATTTTATTAAAAAAAAATAAATGTTTTTCTACATGTATGTTTTACTTAATAGTATTTTATAAAATTTTTTTAATTTGAATAAAATGGTTCTAATTTTTTATTAAAACAATGATAAATCATTAGTAATATTATACATTATTATAATATTGTATATTGAAAATTATAAACTAATACATATCAATCAAATTAAATTAAGGTTACTTTTTCATCAGAAATGATAATTTCTGATATTTTTTTTAATTTTTTGTTGAATTTATTACATGCTTTTTCGTATGATATAATATTTGAACAGGAATTCATATATTGTGAAATTACTTTTTTCTGTAATTTTTTTAAAGAAATTTCTCCTTTGTTTTTTACTATGTCTAAAATAACACCTTTCCAATTGAAAATTGTTTTCTCTATAATATTATCACATTGATTAATTGATGATTCAACTAGCAAAATATTTTTATTTTTATTTATCTCATCTAACTTTTCTATAGCAATATCTTTGCTTTTTTTTTTAGAAACTGATTCTTTTATAAATTCTACATCTTGTTTGCTTTTTTTTTTTACAAATTCTTCTACTTGTTCTTGTATTGTTTCAGATATTCTTCTCTTTTTAAGTTTCTTTTTCTTAGCATTATCGATAGTATCATTGTCAATACCATTTTTACTATTATTTAACTTATTTTTATCTTGATCTTCATTTTGATTTTCTCTGTCTATATTTTCATTATTTTGATTCTCAATAATATTATTTTCTTGATGTATACTTGTATCTTGTACATTATTTATTTTTTCACTCATTTTACCTATTTATGTATTATATATGTATATCAAAAATTTATAATTTAAATTAAATAAATATTAAATTAAGCAACAAAAACTTACCATTTTCTTGTTGTTGTTTTTCACTATTAATATCTTGTATGTTATTTTTATAAGCTGTTTCTATTTTATTCCATACACTATCAACTACTGCTGATGGTATTTTTTGACCTATAGCACTTTTTACAAAATTTAAAAATTTAACTTTTTTACGTGGAATATTTTCGTGCTTTGATAATAAATTTAAAAAGTTTCGTTCGGTTTTTGATAAATTTGTCTCATTATTGAGAATATTATTAACTGTGTTAATCCATTCCTGTTGCTTTCTTTCACCCTTATTTGCCCCAGCTTTCGGAACATAATCTTTACCCCCATATCTTTCAGCTTCACTTATACATTTCGTATGTGCTACATATTGATCACCTCTTTAGATAATAATAAAAATACTGTTTAATTAGAAATTATAAAAAAAATAAAAATACACACATTTTTATTAATATTTACCTGAAATCTTTCAAACAATCGACACATGTTAAAAAAGGCGCGGTATGGCATCGAAATTCATAGTGTTTTGCAACTTTTGGTTTTTGTAATGTTTCACCACAATTATTACAAGTAAATACAACCATTTTTTTAAATATTTATAAATTAAGAAAGATGGTCATAAAATAAATAAATTTGAATATATAAAATGCGATTAATAACCCCGTACGCGGTTATAACCTATTTCGCTACTTAGTAGCTGTATCTGATACTGTTGCACGTGTAACTAAATTCTTTTGTAAGTCATGTTTTCATAGAATTATTTTTTGAATACAGAACATAATTAAATTTTCATAGAAACAAAATTTAATATATAGAAATGATTATGCAAAATATCAGTATAAATCTATAATACATTTATTAAATTATATTACAAATTTTATTCCATAAAATTAAAATAATTATTTTATTATAAATTTGAATATTTTATTAGATGTGCAAATAAGTTCTTTCCTCTTTTTTTCTATGATTATAACTTCTGACTGAATTTGAATTACTTCCCGTTTGTGGTGCCATCTGAAAAAGCATTCTTTTATTTTTAAGACGAATTGTGATGAACGCTCTAAGAATTTCCAATCCTATGCAACAATTTCAAACAATATGGCGAGAAGCATCATTTTTGTATTCTAAAAGGTATAATTAGGAGAATTATATATACCTAGGAAATCAGCTTGAAGTTACTATAATGTTTATGTGGCACTGAAAGAATGCTGTATTTTACAGAACATACAAAAAGTGATACCAAAGATTTAAAATCGGAAATTTTAACTTGGAAGATGACTATTGTTTAAGTGCATTGATAAAGTTTGATGATGGCGAATTAGAAGAATTATTTAACGAAAATCCGATCCAGACACAAAAAGAATTGATAGAAAGATTGGAAATTACCAGATAAGCAGTATCTATTCGATTAAAACAATTGGGTGAAATTCAGAAATTCGAGCGATAAGAGGGGACATGAATTAAGCGAAATGAATAAGAAAAACAGATTCAAGATTTCTGTTGCCTTGCTTTCACGACATAAAAGGAAAAGTTTTCTGTATAAAATTGTTATTGTCAATGAAAAATGAGTCTTATATGACAATCCTAAATGATAGAAATCATAGATTCCAGATAACCAATGACTTCAGTGGCTTACTGAACATTAAATTATGTAATAAACATTATAAATCTCTGGAAGAACAATAATTGTCGAATATTATCAAAATCAATTAATGAATTTATATGATCAATTAGAGCAGAAATGGCTGTTTATTGGATCAAGAACAAGATATGTGATTTTGTGGCATGATAACATGCAAAAGAAATGTAGGATACAATTTATGTATTGGGATGCAAAATCCTGCCAAAATGCGGCATTTTCAGATCTGGCCTTATCAGATATGGGAAAGATGTGGGAAAAGATTATAGAGAATAAAGATGAATATTTTGAGACATAATCTTGTACCTGATTTATGTATATAATAAAATCTTGAATTTGGAACTTATTTGTATTAATATTTATTTTTAAAAAAATTTGTAAATTAAAATTTATAATTGAAATATTTTATCTTAATAATTGTTATATAAAAAAGATTTTAATAATTGTTAAATTGATTGTTATTGTATTAAATATAATTAAAATATAATAGAATTCAAAATATATTTAAAATATATTGCTCTAATATATGTAATTAATAAGTAAATTAATTTGTCACGTTTGAAAATGTTAAGTTATTGCATAAATTTAACTTTATTTTAAGTTATAAATATAAGAAATATATTTATAAAATATATTTATATTTATCTAAGTAAAATATATTTATCTAAGATTAATATTATAATGCATAAATATTTATTCAAGAAAAGTATAATTATAAACATTTATCTAAACAATAAATAAAAATGAAACATGTAACATATTGTCTTCTATTTCACATTTATTTTGTAAGTGATCTTATATTCTAATATTTCTAATCTTGATCATTATGAATATTTTTTTCTGGATATATTTATAGACATATTTATAAACATTCAGATAATTGCTTCAATTTAAAGATAAAATTAACTACATTATGTTATATGGATAAAATAAAGATGAAAGTTCTTATTTTCAAAACAATGTATAATAATATTTATATATTATTATACATTATTGCAATTTAAATCTGCAATATATATTTTATTCTTTATTGATTTTTATTTTATTTTTATAATTTTTATTAAATAATGCTTGTTATAATATGCATTTTAAAAATCATTAATTCGAAAAAATTAAATTTTAATTAAGATATTCGATCTATAATTATTTTTATATAATTTATTTTAAAAAAATAATAACAATATACAAATTAAAGAAAAATTATTTAATCATAATTACTTAAAATTATTTAAAATAAAATAATATTAATAAATTTAATTCGAGAATGAGGATATTGTAAAATATAATTGTATGTTTTTAACGAATAAAAATTTGAGAAAATCTTTTTACTTTGATAGGATTTATTTTGGATTTAAATTAGTATTACTTTTATTGTTTTTTATAATTCTTAATGCAATATATTTTCATAATTATTAATAATTATTTAAATTAATTTTTAATTCACAAACAAATATATAACCTTACACATAATTGCAGCATACTTGATATAGCTTTGTTAGACAAAGCTTTAGATTTTTAGAATCTTATACTTTTAAACAGAAAAAAATTAATTTAAAAAAAGCACTACGCATTCCATAATGATCGCATTATGTTTTTACGTTGTTTAGTTTTTATCTCTTCTATTTTAAATAAAAGTATGATGTCAGACTCTGAAAATTTATAGTTTTATCAGATCCAATATCCACCATTTTGAATTATTTTTTTGCCTGCAAATATTTCATTTTTTCTTTGCTTTAATCTGACTTGTACATTTCTATACATATCTATAAATATATATGACTTAAAAATTAATTTGAATTTAAATTATAATGTAATTTATCCAAAAGGTAATTTGAACTTGATACGTTTTAGTACTTCTATCATTCAATTACATTAAATAAAAATCTAATATGGCGTTATATAACTCGCAAAAATTTCTAAAAATTTGCAATTTTGCATGCAAATAATTTTAAATCATTAAATTTCGATAATAAAATGAATATTTTCAAATTTATGATAAAATCCATAAAAATAGAAAATATAAAGAAATTTTAATATCTTTTTTAAAATTTAACCACAAAAAGTAAGTTTAAAAAGCAGTGTTACCACATGTATTTAATTATAAATAATTTAAGTACAAATAAAATTATATTATTACATTTATATTTTATATATATATATATATATTATTATATGATGCACAAATAACTTTTGAAAACGTTAATTACATTTATTAATATTTTAATTTTTAAAATAGTAATTTCTTTTGATGTAAGATAAATTTATCTATATTCACATTTTTAATCAGTGACAGTAAATGACAGTTGATTATGTATCGTCAAAACATGTTCTTTGTTTTTAGATTAACAATTTATATTTATTATACTTACGTTTAAATTTTTGTATTAAAATTTAGTAATTTAATAGTTTTTGTGTTTTAACACTTTTATATATAATAATAATATGTTATATTAATAAAATGTAAAATATAAATATTTTATATAACCAAAATCATTTTTTCGTGATTATTTTATATTTTTGTAAAAATTATGTATATTATTATCAATAGCGCAGAAAAAAGAACTTGTATTTCTTTTTAAATATCTAAAAATATTTATCTTTATTATATGTTTAAATATTTATTATTATTATAAACGTGAATCATCGATATAAAGATTATCATTATCAGTACTTATTTACACAATAATCTAATGATAGGATGGAAAATATAATTCCATTATTATGAATACAAATATTATTTTATAGAAAAGTTAAACTGTTTGGTTATTAAAGTAGTTAAAATGCCAAGTTCATATTTATATGCTATAAATAATGAGGGGCGCGTATTTGGATTGTCAACATCTGGAAACATGTGGAGAGAATTCATGTACTTGGGTCTTGAGTTTAAACAATTATCAGCAGTACCACATTTCATGTGGGCTATAGGTGGTGATCGTCAAGTTTATGTACATGTACATGGTTTAGATGTACCTATAAGAATCAAGGAAGAAATATATGAAAATGAAGTATGTTTAAAATATATTTGAAAAATGATTATAATCATAGTTATTTATATATATAACTTTTATACAGATTTTAAGAGAACATAATATTTATAGCGTTGGCTTCCTTTAGAAGGATTTAGTGGAAGATTATTGCCTACAGATAGGTATAATTTTTCTGATCAAGATGGTACAGTTGACCGTAGCAGAGATAAAGTAAAATTACCATCTATGGCTTGGCAATGGGAAGGTGATTGGCAAATAGAAACTACATTGGATGGTCAACCATTAGATCATGATGTAAATATAATAAAATTTTTGTTATAGCAATTAAACTATTTATAATTAATCTATTATTTCTTCTATTTCATTAAAAAATATTTTATTTATTTTAAATTTTTTTATTATTTTATATTTCTTAATTTTTCTTAATTTATTAATTTTTATATTAATAACAGCAATTACATATGGTTATAGTTATCAATGAGTTAATAATGGATTAATTCATTTTTCAGTTCACCTTTGTTACATTTTTTATGACTTTCTGTTTATATGTAGATTTGTTATCAGTTGTCAACATCGAAACAAAGTGTTATGATCACAGAGAATCTGATATTTTGGTAGGGATGGACATATGCAGTTGATTTTCCAGCTACATATACAACAAAAAAACAATGGAAATCTTGTGTTAGAAGAAGGAAATGGGTTCGATATAGGAGATATAGTGCTATGAATTCATGGTGTGCTATTGCACCCCTTCATAAAGATGCAACTAAAGTAAGTTTCTAAATTTTTAAACCAAATGATTTTCAAAAAAAAAACATTTAAAAAATTTATTAACATATTTTTAGGAACCTTTTATTGATATATCTGTGGGTGGAAATCAAATACCTGGTGGTAATCCCGGATGTTTAATAGTTTGGGCAGTAACTGCTCATGGCAGGGTATAATATTTAAAAAAATATTTTTAATTTTCTTAAAAAATATAATTTATATTAATTAAATATTATAATTTATAATAACATTTTATTTATAATTTTTATTTATAATTGTAATGTTATTTCAATTTATACTTTTATTTTATATGTTATATATCTAATAATGATCTATCTATAGGTAATGTTTCGTGTTGGAACTAGTACTACTTGCCCTGAAGGTCAAAGATGGAGTACTATAAAATTAGCAAATGGATATGAAGTATGTCAAATCACTGTTGGAATGACTGGTCTTGTGTGGGCAGTGTTAATGATTGGTAAAGCAATTGTGCGTACAGGTGTGACTAGAGAATATCCAATGGGTATGTAAACCATACTAAATAATATATATTTTTCTATGTTGATATATATATACTGATATATGTTATAATACATACTAAATGTGTTATAATTATGTTATGTATGTATAGGTGAAGATTGGGTAGAAGTTGATCCTCCACAAAAAGATTTAAAATTAGTACAAGTTAGCATAGGTACGGATGCTGTGTGGGCTATAACACAAGATGGAGGAGTATGGTTTAGAAAAGGTATTAAAGGTGAAATGAGTGGAGTTTGTGAACAAATGGCTGTTGGAACTGGATGGGTGGAAATGTTAAGTAAAATGTCACTGGTATCTGTTGCTCCAAATGATCAGGTAATTTATAATAAAAAAAAAACTTTTAAAAGAATATTTTTTTTGAATAAATAATAATTTTTAATTTATTAAATAATAATAATTTATAAAATTATTAATAAGTAATAATTAATTTATTTAATTTGTTTAATATCTTTACAGGTTTGGGCCATAGGCCATGAAGATAGATGTTTATATTATCGCGCTGGTATTACACAATCAGAATTAACGGGTAAAAAATGGAGATTAATAAATGCACCTCTTCAACTTAGTCGAGCAAGTAGTAATGCTAGTTTATCTTCAAGTAATAGACATAGTATGTGTGGTACCCCACAACAACAAAGACATCAAAGTTGGGGATCATTGGTATTTATTTTACATATAATATAAATTTTAAATATTACAAATAACATATATTATTTATTAATTTAAAAATATAATATTTACAGAATCGACCACATAGTACTAGTGAAGGTACTACATTGATTAGAGAGTGGGAAGAACAATCTCGTTCTGCACCAACACCAACATCATTAAAATTATGGCAACGTGTAAATGATGGTACTTCTACAAAGAATTCACAACAAACATCTTTCCAAGATATATACTTAAATGAAGATAAAAAACGGTAAATTAATAATTATTTTTTATTATAATATAGTAATATTATCTTTTTCGTAATTAATAAAATTGTAGATCAGCAAATTCATTAGATATGAACGATTTAACCGAAGCTAGCGTTGCTAATATAACTATATCGAATGAATCATTGACTAAAACTGGAGAATCTATAATAGTATCTGGGAAAGGAATGGGCAATGTTGTTAAGGTTAATAAGTTAAATTATGCATTCATTATGTAATCATTTTTATTGAAATTAAAAAGTTTAAAATTAATATAGATCAATCCAGCTGCATGGAGTCCCGTTCATTCAGTCGGTTCTATGGTAGGTGTCGAAGCTCATCCGGAGACAGATGGAAGTATTTTCGATCCTGACTTGACCAGTGATTCGGGTGTTTATGGAGAAGATGAAAGCTCTGGGGCAATGTATTGGGCTGAATGTGATACCTCTTGGTATAAAGTAGAAGCTGGAGCATGTTTTGTTGATTTATCTAATCCTCCAAAATGGTAATTAATATTGTAAACAAATATTATTTATTTAAACTTAATTATTTACATATTTAAATTTATAGGATTGCAGATTCAAATGGTACAAATCATGGGGATGTAGCAGAGACATGGAGAATATATATTTTGGAGGAGTTAAAGAAAAGATTACAAAAAGTACAATATGATCCATCAATATACGAAAAAGTAGTTGAAAAGTAAGATTTTGATAAATATATAATAAATATATAAATATATTGTGTATAAAGTTAATAATGTTATTTATTTCATTCTTATTTATAATAATTTGTTATAGATCATCTTGGGTAAAAAATGGTAATGCAAAATGCAAAGTTAAGGGTGGTACTTCATACGAAGATTGTGTTATTGAATTAGAATGGATAAGTAGTAATAGTGGTTTTTTAGATTCAGGAATTGTAACTATTTTAAATTCGGATGGAGCAACAACAATTGTAAGTTAAACAATTTTTTTTTTTGGAATATTTCAATTATCTTTTAATCAATGTCTTTTATAGATGCAATTTCCTGTCTCTGAAATTATGTGTGTAGTTTGCTGTAGTGAACCAGGTAATCCACGAATAGCGATTCATACTCCTCGAATGCCACGTTCTAAAGTTCTTAGATTGCAATTTTCTAGCGATACTGAAATGGAAGATTGGTTAGCACATTTAACATCAGGTATATAAAAACTTAATTCATCATATTTAATATATATATATAATATAGAGAAATAAATGATTTTTTATATTTTTAGTTTCTTGTCAAATGAATAATGTTTATGGAAAACCTAGTCCTAATACAATATGGGCTACTACTGCATTAGGAGATGTGTATGTATATGATCCTGCTATTATAGAAGTAAGTTAATACATATGTATATGTACTCACTTAATATGTATATGAAATTTTGTACTAATGCTTTATGTATATGATAGGAAAATCAGTTTACTAATGGTGCTTACGTGCAAGAATTAGATGTTGTTGGAAAAGAATTACCTTTTGAATGTATTTTGCAAAATGGTTTTGGATATGGTAGTTCTTTAAAAATTACTGTTTGTATTCATGATGATGCTGATAGGTAAAAAATAGTTTAAAATAATTCTAAAAAATATTTTGAAAATGTAAATATAAATGAAAAAATATTTTTCAAAATATTTTTATTTTTTTTAGATTATCATTCAATTTTGTCTGTTATTCAACGATGTCTTTAAAACAAAAATCTGTAATGGATTGTCATGATGTAGCATTACATTTTAATCCAAGATTAAAAGAAAATATTATTGTGCGAAATACATATCAAAATGGACAATGGGGCGATGAAGAAAGAAACGGAGATATACTATTAAAACCTGGTTCTAATTTCACATTAAATATTATATGTGAAACTCGAGGATATAAAATCTATATCGATGATAAGGAATTTACTTTTTATAGTCACAGAATATTGCCACAAAGTATTACTCATTTACGGATTAAAGGATTAATGACATTATGCAGCATATCGTATAAATCTACATCTGTATGTAATAATCTTAATATTAATATTAAAACTACATAAAACTAGTTTTATGTAACTTAATTGTAATATAGTAAAATTTCATGTAGATAATTATTGATCCAATTACAATGTTTTGGAGACAAATGGGTGGACATTTGAAAAAGGTTGAAACTTGTTCTGTTGGTGTAACATGGGGAATAGGATATGATAATATTGCATGGGTATATACTGGTGGTTGGGGTGGTTTATTCCTAAAAGGTCTTTTTCTATAATAAAAAAATTTATACTAAAAAAAGTTAATTTATGAACTAATCTTATAATTTTAATCTTATTATTATATAGGATTAGATAGTAGTACGGGAATAAATACTATGGTAGATACTCATAATTATTATGTTTATGAAAATCAACGTTGGAATCCAGTAACTGGATATACTTCTCATGGTCTTCCAACGGATCGTTATATGTGGAGTGATGCATCTGGACGTCATAAACGTACCCGAGAACATACTAAATTATTATCGATGCAGTGGCATTGGGTAAAAATATATAATAATATATTTAAATTTCAATATTTAACTTTTCTTTTATCTAAATTCTAATTGATTTTCTGAATTCTGATTGATTTTATTAATCTTAGAATTTTAAATTCGGCATATTATATTTCGCTTTCTTATTAAATTTATTTTCTTTTTTATCAAAGTAGAGTATAAAATCACAAATCTTATTATTAGAATTACAATATGGATTCTTTATTAGAATATAAATTCTTTATTAGAATATACTATTTTATGTGGAAAATATAATAAAATTATATTTTATAATAAAATTAATTGCATTTTTTATAAGATTCAAATAATAAAATTTAAATATTTTATTTTATAATAGGTATCAGATTGGATAGTAGATTTTCATACCCCTGGAGGTGTTGATAGAGATGGTTGGCAATATGCTACAGATTTTCGTTCTCAATATCATGGTAAAAAACAATTTACTGATTATGTTAGAAGAAGACGATGGTTTCGAAGGTGCCAATTAACAACTAGTGGACCTTGGCAAGAAATAGGAAATACAAAATTGATTGATGTTTCTTTATATGTAAGATATATATGAATTTTATTAAAAAAATATATATAAAATAACTTTTTAAATTTACGATTTTTAGGCAACTGACAAACCTGGTTCAGATACTCCTGTTTATATATGGGCAGTTGCCTCTAATGGTGAAGCTTTATTTAGAAGAGGTGTTTCAGAATCATGTCCAATGGTATATATAGTGATTGTTTATAATATCAAAATATAAATATCTGTTTAGACTGTAAATAAAATTAATATTTATTTATAGGGAGTTTCATGGGAACATATACCAAGTGATCAAGCTTTAGTAGGTATTTCGTGTGGTCCTTGTGGACAAGTTTGGTCTGTTGGAAAGAATGGTTCCTCTTATTGGAGATTAGGTATTACTTCTGTAAAACCAACAGGTATAAATATAAATAATATAACAGCATAAATAAATTTTTTAAATTATTAAGATTTTTTCTAATTGATATATTATATATATATTAAAATTTTAGGAATACAATGGCAGAATGTTGAACCACCGGCAGGTGCTCATTTAAAACAAATTTCTGTTGGAAAAAACGAGGTGTGGGCCTTAGATACAATAGGTAGATTACACATACGACGGGATGTACAGGTGAATGTTTTTCCAGAGGGAACATATTGGCAAACGCTTCCTGTGATGCCAAATGATCCTATACATATAGGTATACATTAAATTTATGTATTAAATAGATTATCGATTAATTTTTATTAATTATAACGTTAATGCGGAAAATTGAAACTATTGAACAAATAATATATTTTTTATAACGATTTATGTAATTTTATTAAAGAAAATATTCAATTAAAAAAAATTATCAGAGAAAATGTACTAAATTTTTTTTACAAAAGTTCTAAAAAAATATAGTATATAAAATATGATACAATCTTAAATTAGAATTTATTATGAATTTATTAGTTTATAAATATATTTTTTGATTTTATATTCACAAATATTATTGTTTATTTAATATAATAATTTATTTTATATATTTAATATGCCAATTAATTTATTAATAAAATAATACATTTTATTTATGATATAATTTAAACTATAAACATTTATTAATATTTATATATTGCAAATATAATGAAACATATAATAATATAATGATATGTATATATTTCAGATATGTCCGTTGCAAATGCGAAACAAGGTTTTCGACACGTTGCTGTTGCAAGAGAACAAGGCCAAGTTTGGGCAATTTCAGGTGCTGGTATACTTTGTCGTAGAATAGGTATTACTGATGACAATCCAGCTGGAACTGGTTGGGCAACTGGTATAGGGGTAAGTTGATTATTTGATAAATTACATTGTTTTGTGGAGATAAAATTATTAGTATATAAAATTAAATATTTATATCTATTATAAACAGGCAAATTGGCAGTATATAAGTGTGGGAAGTCTTATAAATAAAACTAAATGAAAAACTAATTTTCAAATGGAAAACTAATTATTAATTAACAGATATGCAAAATATTAATATCTATACACATTAATATTTAAGAATACAATTCTTTATCGTTTAGTTTCTTTATATTTTTCATAAATAAAAAAAATCAATGCGTATGCGTATATGTAGCTATATTTATATATATGATATGGCTTAGCTGTTGCAATTTTATGACACAAGCTTGATACTATGATATATTTCATAAGTAACAGAGATATTATTTTATCTAAAACGTACAAAGAACAATAATATGAAATTAATTGTTCATATTACTTTCATTTATATTTTAATAGATATAAATACATATAAAAAAAATAATATTAATGAGATTATTTATACACGTCTGTAAACTCTACTCATATAGTTTTATTAAAATTTTATATCAAATGAATCAAAGAAACATTCCAAATATGTGCATTTAAATAAACAAATATAATTCGTAATTATACAGAGTATTAATATATTCACGAAATATCGTTAGATTCGATTTTTGAGCCAAAATAAATCCAAATTTTTATATAAAAATCACTTAAGACTTATTTAATTATTAAATTATAAGCAATTTAAATTTACGGAATTGAAGATGAAATAAATTGGCAATAAAATGCAATGATAAAAATAGTTTTATTTTATTTAAATTAATCTTTTTACGTTTCGTATATATAAGGCAATACAATACAAATTTCAGTTGCTTATAATTTAACAAATAAGTTTCAGTCGATATTTTTATATATCAATTTTTTTATTTTGGCTTCTAAAATCGATTCTTTAAAACTATTCCGCAAATATATTAACACTTTGTATATATGTATAATAAAAAATGTGACATTACATATTAAATTGTACGAAATGCCTTGTCTAGCTATAAATTATTTTATTATAAAATAAGAAAACTGAACATTAAAAGAGACTGTTCATTCAAATATTTGAAAAATTGAAATTATATTAAAATAAATAATCTTTATATATTTTTTTTTTTACATTTTTTATTTATTACATATTTTATCCATATATAACAATTTATTAAAAATAGCATATTTAAATAAGTTATTAAAGTTGACTTTCATAAATATTAAAAAAATGAATTGTAAAGTAATATATAATTGAATTAATACAATGCTTCATTCTTTTTTAAAAGATAATGTATTAAATGTTCCTGTATAAATAGATTTCATGTAGTGCCTCTAATACTATGATTTTATATTTATTCTTATTCTATGTATAAACTTATTAAAATATAAATTACATGAAAAAATTTTGAAATTATTATGGTTAAATATTATAAATTTTTATGTAATATATATGAATTTATAATTAGTAATTAAATTATCAATTTTTATTATGAATATTATTTCATCGTGAATTATTATTAATATTAAGCTTTATCATATTCATTATTGTATGTATGTAAGAATATAAGTATATCATGCCAATATTTATGCTGATATATAAATACAATTTATTGATAAACATATATGTATTATAATTTCTGATATGTAATAAATTATATTATATATATAATTATATTATATATTAAATTATATTATATTATATATAAAATAAATAAATATTATGTGTATTTATTAATAAATTTAAAATTATTTATAAATATATTTATAAATTAATTTATAAAAATTTATTAATAATTTTAAGTTTATTACGTATAAAATATATATATTCGTAAAATATTTTTGGTTTGTAGAGAAATAAATATTAAAATTAATACATAAAAATGTTGATTAAAACTTAATTATTAAGTTATATATTAATATATTATATATTAAATCTAAATACAAATAAATTAAGTTTTATCTCTCATGTTATTCATTCGCTTTGTCTCGTCTAACATAAGTTTATTTATAACTAATTATTTATAACTAAATAAATCAAATTAAATTATAAGTTTAAATTACTTATAAATAATTAAATCAATCAAATAAATATTCAAATCAACCAACATTTTTTATACTTTTTTTTTATACTTTTATATTTAAGTTTTCTAACTTCTTCAAAATTTGATTTTCCAAAGATAGAATATAATAATATTCTATATATGTAGAATGTCATGTTTAAATAAAAAAATTCTATATTTTTATTTTTTTATATGATCTCTTTCATAGTTTTATCATTGTTCTATTTTATAATATTTTATATAAAGAATATATTAAATTATATATATTCTTTAAAATATTTCAAAAATAATAAAAATATATTTCGAAATAATATTTTTAGAAACAATTTACAATATTTTTTTATTTATTAAAAATAATTGAAATTAATATTTTGTATAATACGAAACAATATATTTTATCTCCATAATTATTTAAGTAAATAATAGACATAATAAACTTTTTTGAAATATTTTGATGAAATATTTTACTACATAAAAAAGGAAATGTATGTTTGACATACATAAAAAAAAAATAAATTTTTTTACATAATTTTATATATTATACAATAGTTCAGATTTGTTTATTAAAATAATATTGTGAATATTTATATAATATCTAATGCATTGATTTAAAAATTTGTAACAATGTATACTTATATTTGTCATTTAAAAAGATACATATTGAATTCAAAAAAATTATATACTAAAAATTTTGTTTCATAGTAATAATATATAAAAAATAGTTCGTACGATTAAAATATATTCTTTTTTTAATATTTTAAATCTATTAAAAAAATAAAATGATATCACGAATATCGTTTTTTAAATTATCATAGTAATCACATATGTAATATATCTAAGATCTTCTTTATAGAGCAAATTTTTATTTAAATGTACAAAAAAATATCACGTAGCAAGAATATTATTATTAGAATCTGGTTACGATCCTAACTTGGTCAGCATATTTTCGTTTTATCATTTCAGCTTCAATTTTATCTTTTTTTCCTTGTTCACTGTGAGATATGCCGTAAAAGAAATAAATAGTAAGACCTGTATAATATAGATATAATATATAATATACAATAAGCTATAATGTTTTTGCTTTTTTCAAATATTATCAATATATTTATACCTATAACCATCCAAATAGAAAATCTCATCCAAGTGAAAGCATCTAATTGCAACATCAAATATAAATTTATAAAAATACTGCAACATGGAAGAAGTGGGACTAATGGTACCTGTAAATAATAAGTACAATTAAATATAATATTAATGTTTTTTTCTAACAAAATTCTTTTTTTAAATATACACCTTAAATGCTAGATCAATTTCATGAACAGGTTGTCTTGCAATAATAATTATGATTAATAATAATATGTTTACAAGTACTATTAATATCACAGATTCTATTACATTCTTGCCAAATACTTCGGTATCAACATAACTAATGAAAAATGCAGTAATAAATATAACGACACCTGTAAAAATAATAAAATTGATATAAAAAATATAAAAGTAATGTTAATCATAGTTAAGATTTGTATATAATTTTTGTTATTATTATAAATAATTTATAAATATACATTACTTACATAAAATTGCAATACTGTATTTTGCAACTTTAATAGACATCTCAGTTACTTCTTTTTGATTCTGCAAATTGACAATTTGTTTTAAAATATTAAGTGGTGTTAACTTATAACCATCTATTGGTGTTATAGACTGAGTATTTGATGTACATTCTTTTCCTTGATATCTAAATAATACGTATAACAATTATGTTACATTTATTTATATTCATTTAATATATATATATGTATATATTATTACTATAATTATTATTATAATAATTAGATATTACTGTCTCTTTACCTTAATATTAAAACGGATATTGCAACGATCGTATATGCTAACAACGTTCCGATAGACATCATATCAATTAATTGTTGAAGATTAAAAATAAGTGTCATAATTCCTGTGAATAAACCGGAAACCACTGTACCGAAAATAGGTGTCATCGTTTTCGGATGTACGTTTGCAAGTCGTTTAAAAATTATCCCGTCATTACCCATAGCATAAAGTATTCGCGGTAAGGGAAACATGGCTCCGAGCATACTTGTACATAATGCAAATGCTGCACCGATATTAACAATCCATTTAATAGTAGGCCATCCAATTTTATCGAATACATATGGAAATGGTGCATCGGCATTCTAAATATGAAATATTTTTTTTAATAGCAGATATTAATTGTAATAAT